>NC_133468.1:25892500-26517500 GCF_048565385.1 Saimiri boliviensis | reverse complement strand
AAGAGAATGATGTCCAACCTCTGAAATGTAGAGCATGGATGCGTCCTGTCTTGGACCATTTTCTGTTTCTGAAATTGGGTGATCTGTAAAGAAAAGGAATGCATGTATCTTACAGTTATGGAGTCTGAGAAGTTCAAGGTCAAGAGACTGCATCTGGTGAGGGCCTTCTTGCTGAGGAAACTCTGCAGAATCCAGGCAGTACAGGGCATGACATGGCGATGGGGCTGTGGGTATGAGCTCAGGTCCCTCTTCCCCTTCTTACAGAGCTACCAGTCTCACTCCCATGATAACCATTAATCCATGAATGCTTTATTCCATTAATCCATGAGCCTTCATGACCCAGTCACTTCTTAAGAGCCCCACATATCAATACGGCTGCATTGAGGGTTAGGTTTCCACATGAGATTCAGAGGGAATAAACATTCAAACCATAGCATGTCCCAAAGCCATGCCCTTGCTACTGATGCCTTTTTTTCTTCCTATTTTAAAAATTGTTATAGAAATTTTAAAAGAAGCTAAAAGGGAAATGTTAAACAGCAAGTTCAGGTATGTGTCTGTGTCTTGAGGCACAGGAGAGGTGGTAAGGGGCATTCATTCATATTGGTATAATCTTCAAGGGGTCAGCTGGGTATGTCCACATTCACACCATTCTCCTTCATACTTGCTTTGTATATCTGAAATACTTCATGATACATTTTTTTAAAAAGGTAAAATCATAAAATGTAAAATAAATTCAGAGTACATTAGATAAATTATATAAAGATAGCATGTTTCTTAAAAATAAAAATCTTTAAAAATTTTTGGCATGTGCTCTGAGGGCAGCTGACTACTAGGATGTGGGGGTTGGAGGTGCCCTCAGAACAAAAGGCCTTCAGTAGTAGAGGATTTTCATATTCCTCAGAGCAGGGCAGGGAGCACCCTGCTCCCAGACACCAATGAGGTCCTAATCAGGCTTAGGCAGATCCAACTACACCTTCTAAGGTAACTGCCATTGTGCAAAAATGTGGCTCCCCACCCCACCCTCACTTAAGTCCACTCCATTTTTGTGATCCCAGAATAACCACATTCATGGCCATTAAAGAATCCCGTACTGTGAATGTGGACACTCCATTTATACTTTAAACCTTGCTTCCAACAGCTCAGTAAGTGGCAGAGGAGTGGAAGGTTTTGAAAGATACAGTGTGCAGCTACCTACATCTAAAGAAAAAACAAGATTGCTTAGTTGCTGACAATAGCTATAGAATCGACGCAAGAAGGATGCAAAAGCTGTAAAGGGCAGAGCTCGTGGGTAGACTTAAAAGTTTGCACTAAGAAAGAAACCTGAAGACTATCTAAGGCACGAGTAAGCCTTTCATGAGCTGAAAGCAACCGTCATTGTGCACCAAAATATTCAGCATTTGTCACGTCAATTGCTGGGCAGGCTTTTCTTGTACAGCACAAAGATCTTCAAATATATAGCTTTTCTATCCACGAAGAATACAACATAGGTACAACTGATTACTCTATAAATAATAATCAGGTCTTTTCAAAGAGAAATGGAAGACAAGATTTAAAGCTGTGTAAATGAATCATTGACAGGATCTTTTAGTATCTGAAGATTGCCTTCAAATTTAGAAATGTATTTCTGCTTCTACAGAAACAGACCAAAATATTAAAATTCTAACCCTTACATGGAAATACAACTTTTTAAAAGGACATCTGAGTAGATATTTTTTATAACAGCACATCATTCTTCTTAATAGTACTAATTTTTTGTCATCATCCCATTTGTAGGATTCCAGAATCCTTTGACCTTTTTTCCATTAGCTCCCACACAATTCTCAGTATTATTGTGAAAAGAATCTTTTTCTCCCCCTTATGTGAAAGGCTTGAGTTATTCCAATGTTAACATTTCACTGTTTCGAAGAGAATTGAATGCATTCATTAAGCTTTCCACGTTAAAATGCCAGTGCTGGAGCAAGGTTATGGGAACTGCAGGCAGGAACCATCAAGGGTCCTGATGTTAAGTCAACAAGCTCAAGAGTGAGAGGTACAGAGAAGCAAATGGGATGGATGAATGAGTGGATGAGAGACTGAAGAAGGAGGTGGGGGGATGATGGTTAAATGGATGGATGGATGAATGAATGGATGGATGGATGGATGGGAGAGAAGGCAATATTCAAGCACCTGATGGCAGTAGGTTAGAAAGTGAGAGCATAAAAGCCTGATTTGTGTAATTCACTTATTCACCACCTAACAAGAATGACACAGGTTAGTTTTTTTCTGGGTCTGCTTGAGCAAGGGAACAGTGGATGTAAAGTTGTGTAAGTCACAGTGCATGCCCTCAAGAACATAATCTTAGTAAGAAAAATGACAAAATTAATTATCTAGCACTCACTAGAAATGATTGCAGAAGAAAGGGAAGAGGAAAGCAAAGAATGAGGAGGGAAGGCACATGCAGCCAAGTCTGTGGTGAAGGAGTGAAGGGGTGCAGGACTTGTGGCCCCAGGCAGCAGCAGGTCAGGATCTGGACACTGAAGGAAGGGCCTGTAAGTGGGGGCCTACGATGGTTTAGAGCCAGGCAGTTCTCAGATGCCCAGTTTAAGGTCAATGCAGGGATTTTTTTGTTAATGCAAGACTTTTTTGTTGTTGTTGTTATTTTGTGTTTTTAGGAAGGGGGTCTTGCCCTGTTGCCCAGACTGGAGGGCAGTGGTACATTCACAGCTGACTATAGCCTTGAACTCCTGGGTTCAAGCAGTCCTCCTGCCTCAGCCTCTTGGGTAGCTGGGACTACAGGTGTGAACCACTATGTCTAGCTAATTTTTAAATTTTTTTAGAAAGACAAACTCTCCCTATGTTGCCTAGGATGGTTTCAAACTTCTGAACTCAGGTGACCCTCCCACTTCAACCTCCCAAAGTGCTGAGATTACAGGCATAGCCACCACACTCAACTCCTTGCAAATGCCAAGTACTGAGGAGCTTTTTTCACTATCTGGCCAAAAGACCCAGAAAAGAATCACATCCCTAGAGCACTCTCTGGACAGATCACCCTTGATTAAGGTCAGTTTTACAAACTGATTCTCCTTTCAGAGACAGGAAACTGGAGGCTTCCTGCAGCCGAGTGGGCACCTGTTGTGAGCCTACTCATCCTTCTCCAGTCACCCTCCCCACCCAAGGGAGCGACTGGGGCCATCCCACTCGGTCTCTGCCTGGATACTGAGGGGATGAAGGTCAGGCAGGAACCACACTGGTGGCCACATCCCTCAGGAGGGTAGCCTCTGCAGCATCATGCTATTTAGGGCTCATGACTGATGATCCTGAGGGAGCCTCAGAATGGCCATCTGCCACGAAGTCAAGTCTTTCCTCATGCCCATACAGTGATGACCTGGTCCATATGACATGGCTTCTGCCTCGGCTTCTTGTAAAATATGGAGCCCTGATATCTACATAATGCAAAACAGTTCCTAAGGATTAAATCTGTTTCCTACTCACTTGCTGTAGTTCTACCAGGCGGATTGATCTACCCCACCATGATATTGCTAGGTTACACTCATGTTCACCTAAACTCAGCTTTTGTCTACCATCTCAGCTCGTAATGATACAGGTGTTTTTTGTTTTTCTTCTAATTAAAAACTAGCACTTATATAATATTTTCCATATGCCAATCACTGTTTTAAGACCTTTAAGAATACTAAATAATCTTTATAACGCCCTAGGAACTAGGCACTGCTATGAGACCCAATTTACCAATGAGGGCAGTGAAGCTCAGAGAGATTAAGTAACTTGCCCAAAGTCACACAGCACAAGTGATGGAGCTGTGATTCAAACCAAGCTGGGTGGCTACAGAAGCAAAGCCTCTCTAATCACTGTCAAGTTAATTTCTACACACTTTAGCTTCTGCCCCTAAAATTAGCATTCCCCTGTCCCAACCTCCCTAGCCCCAAGTTCCACAGCCCAAAAGTAAGTACTGTCAGACTTTTTTTTTTTTTGAGATGGAGTTTTACTCTTGTTGCCCAGACTGGAGTGCAATGGCATGATCTTGCCTCACTGTAACCTCTGCCTCTCAGGTTCAAGCAATTCTGCTGCTTCAGCCTCTCAAGTAGCTGGGATCACAGACATGTACCACCATACCCAGCTAATTTTGTATTCTAGTGAGATAGGGTTTCACCATGTTGGTCAGGCTGGCCTTGAACTCCTGACCTCAAGTGATCTACCTGCCTTGGCCTCCCAAAGTGTTGGGATTACAGGCATAAGCCACCATGCCTGGCCCGCTTTGCCCATTTTCTAACACCTAGCTGACTGTCAGACTTTTTAACCATGTGATCTGGTATTCATTCACCTCTGTGTGGTCCATTCACTTATGATTTCTCAGCTCCAAACCCACCTTTCTACACACTGTTCTCTGCAGACTGGTTTTGCAGGTCCCTTTGCCAGCTGGCTACTCATCAGAACCTGCCAACGAGCAGCCACAGGGAGACAGGAGGGTGGAAGAAGGGAGAAGAGGCTTTTTCCTGTTGCAGCCCACACTGGACTCCAGGAGCAGCAGCCCTGTAGCCCGCAACTGCTTCTGCACTCAGGACAGATCAACTGTGCCCCTCAAAGCCCCTATCATCCACCAGGTGGTGCCCCCTGATCAAACACCTGAGCCTAGCTCAGAGGGCCATCTTCCCAGGGAGTGGTCCCAAGAGTCTCAGCCTCTTCACTTCTGTCCTCCAACCCTAGAGAGGGTAACTGCTTCTTGAAGGTTGTAGCTTGGGTTACCTCCTTTCTGCTCTTCCAGCCTTTCATCACCTATGAAATCAATACCATATGTTAAATCCCTCTGTTGAAATACCTAGTATGGTTTCTGTTTTCAGATATAAATATCTAAAAGTCTTCTCTCTGAACCCATTCCATTTCTTCAGAGGCAGCTCCCTGGCTCTTAAACTGTGACATAAACATAAGTTGCTGGTATCTGGGGAAGGATGGCAGAAAATAGGACAGCGGTCCCACCATTCAGTCTGCAGACTTCTCCTCTCAGGTCCTCACCTCCCACTCTGCTACACCTGCATTCGGAGTATGAGGTGTTTCTCAACTTCTCCAATGAATAACTGGTCCTGGGGAAGCAGGAGAGGTGGTGGCAGGAAATGGCGCAGTTAGCTGGTGACCATGCTGGACATAAATTACCCTCCACTCCTGCTACTTCACCTTACCCCTTGCCCCGCCCCTCCACAGCCTGTTCTTGAGCCTGTCCAGGGTGTGTGGGCAAATCGATCTGCAGGCTCTCTGACTGCAACTGTCTCCTTTCTGCTAGTCAGCTCCTGTGCCTCCAAGTGCTTTCTATCCTGCAAAGGTCTTACAAGCCATCTCATCTGCAACCCACTGCTGCCTCCTCTCCAGTTCCTTTGTCCTTGTATCTTATACTTTATCTTCTCCTGTTTCTATCATTTTCATGAGGTTTCAGGAGGAAGAGATGAAACAAGAGTAGAGTTAATGTTCCATGTTTGATCAGAAGTTAGATGATATGGTTTTTCAACCTGTCACCACTTTTCTTTTTTAATTCCCAAAGTATATACAGACAACCAATGTTTCTAAAATAACCTAACACAAAAAGTCCCATTAAAATCACTAATTTTAAGAAGGAACACTTAAATTGCTTAGGAACACTAATTCACATATGTAAAGTAGTAAACACAGCTACAAGTGGAATTACTTTCTCCAGTTACTGGACTTCCCCAGGATCGATCTATTTCATTCTCTCAGGCTCTATCCTTGAAAACCAGGAACCACATCAGCAGCTACAACCATTTCTTATATATGGTCAAGCTCTGCTCCCTCAGAAAACAGTTCGTCAGCCATGGCACTTGTGCCAACCAACAACAACCCATGCTCAGGAAACAGAGGGGAGCCCCTGAAAATAGTTCTGTTCTATGTCTAAATCCCACCCCATGCCCAGGTCTTCTCCCCAGGATCAAGTAACAGACTCACAGCCTACGGGGTCAGGCCTGAGTTTCATCTCCTCTTTCAGCACTGGGAGAGGCAAGGGCGAATGTTGCTTTTTGAGGGACCTTTGGGTAGTGCTGCTTGATACACCATACGAATGACCTAAAGCAAGCTTGTCCAATTTGCAGAATTTGTGTTGAATGCAGCCCAATATAAATTCAAAAACTTTGTTTTTCTGAGACAGAGTTTCACTCTTGTTGCCCAGGCTGGAATGCAATGGCATGATCTCGGCTCACCGCAACCTCCATCTGCAGGGTTCAAGCGATTCTCCTGCCTCAGCCCCCCGAGTAGCTAGCATTACAGGCATGTGCCACCATGTCTGGCTAATTTTGCATTTTGAGTAAAGACTGGGTCTCTCCATGTTTGTCAGGATGATCTCGAATTCCTGACCTCAGGTAATTGCCTTCCTTGGCCTCCCAAAGAGCTGGGATTACAGGTGTGAGCCACCGCACCCAGCCTTAACTTTCTTAAAACATTGTGAGATTTTTTTTTTCTAGCTCATCAGCTATCGGATGTTAGTGTATTTTATGTGGGGCCCAAGACAATTCCTCTTCCAATGTGGCCCAGGGAAGTCAAAAAATTGAACACCCCTGACCAAAAGGTATAGAAATAATGGCAGCAGAATCACAAAGCATGCAGGATTCAAATATAAAATGTGATTTCTTTGCCTTCAGGAGGTAACTGTACTTCAAACGCAGACGGGGTGGTAGATATCACAGACAGACTGGCTCTTCCCCACCTTATCCCCTCTTCACAGACCTTCCAGCCTGGCACAATCTAGAAAGCACAAGACTGCGTTTCTCAGATTTTCACACATTGACTGCACATGGTGTTATGGGCTATGGAGGGAGACGCAAGAGGAGACCAGGTTTCTGCTGTTCTTCCGACGAGCACATATGAGGGTATCTGGTGTCCGCAGCAGTGGCTACTTCACGTGTGTGGAGAGGTGGGGACACTGCTGTAGAAGCTGGTGCTGGGGCACTCTCTCCTGGAGCCAGCCGGCACAGAGCTATCTTCCTGCTTCTAATCGAAGCAGAGGATCTGAGGTCCTGGGCTGGGAGGTGGGGCCGCAACTTTGAGACTGCCCACTCCCTGGAGCACACGGGCTCCTTGGCATTATCCTCAGAGCCACTCCCAAGGGCCTGCCTGCCCTCTACACTAGCTCTGTAAGAAATGAACTCTCCTATTCAGTTCCTTTCTCTTCAGACTTCTGAGAGCAGCTTCTGTGCCATCCACATATGACACAGATAGCCACACAAACTCCAGCGATCCTGAGGTAGAAGGGCCCAGTGAAACCACGTCTTATGTTGAAATGCTTTCATGCAGGACTTCACAAAGCTACTGAACAGGTGAGGGACAGCAGAGAGAGCTGACTTGCTACACTTCTGCCATGCAGGTCAACTTCAGAGAGGTTTTCAGAGAGCATCTCTGAGTTAACTGTTTTGTGGTGACCTGGCCAATATTCTATAAGGAAAGGACAGCTAGGGCTCAGGCCAGCTGAAAAAAAACCAAAAGGAATGATCATCCAGAGGAATTATACTTAGTATTTATAAAAAGGTACTGCAGGAATCACTTAGATACAGAAATTGAGGAGAAGGGCTTTTTTTTTTTTTTTTAAACCAATGCCATTAGTTTTTCTAAAATTGCACTCCATTCCCATCATTATTTACTTCTTTTTACATAGGTTCATCTCTAGGGTAAGCTAGAGTGGGAGTAACACACGTTGTGCACAAAGCTCCAGTGTGACCAGTTTCATTAAGTTGCTACGCTCTGTCACCTTTGCCTTTCTGCAAATGAAATAAGTATTTTCTTTGTGCTTTCCTGAATTAATCAGAATTTAGATGCTCATGTACAGAAAAAAGAATTTTGTCAGCCAGGCACAATGGCTGATGCCTGTAATCCCAGCACTTTGGGAGGCCGAGGCAGGTGGATCACCTGAGGTCAGGAGTTCAAGACCAGCCTGACCAACATGGAGAAACCCTGGCTCTACCAAAAATAGAAAAAGTTAGCCGGGTACAGTGGGGCATGCCTGTAATCCCAGCTACTCAGGAGGCCGAGGCAGGAAAATCGCTTGAACCCAGGAGGTGGAGGTTGTGGTGAGCCGAGATCACGTCATTGCACTCCAGCCTAGGCAAAAAGAGTGAAACTGTCTAAAAAAAAAAATCTGTCAGTTATAATTATCATTCAAACAATGCCAGGTAATTAGGTGGGAAAAAAGAGAAAGAAGATTAAGGGCAACAGTCTACTGCAGGATAGTTTCCCTTATGGGAGGGAGAGAGGGAGGGAGAGGGTGTGTGTGTGTGTGTGTGTGTGTGTGTGTGTGTGTGTGTGTGATTTCAATAGTAAGTCTTTTCTGGAATAAAGAATTTTAATGATATGAATATATTGTCATGTCTCATTTTCTACTTGCAACCTGAAAACAAAAACAATGCTTATGTCAAACACCACTGAAGTATTTAAGGAAAGATGTCTATCGATTCTGTTTGTGCAAAAGAAGAGAATGATGTTTATATTCTATTTCTTCTATTTGTTTTGAAATCTTAAAAAGATGATGTGGAGTTCCAGTAATATGACTTTTATATGGATTAGTGTGTTGGGGGGTTGTAGGGGAGCTGGAAGAGCCAAGAGAGTTGTAGTTTGCTAGCTGTAGACTAGTACTACCTATGTTTATTCTCCAAAACCAGTTTTAAAAAGGAAAATTGTAAAGCACAGGCACAGATAACAGTTAAAGCATGCCTCTTTCCTCCCTCTAGCCCTAACATAAACATTCACTTCATCAGAGAGAGAAAGACCAGAGAAAGTATTCACTGTATAAAAATTCATTGGTATTAAGGCAAATAGACTGTACTGTATTTCAGTCCATCCGCAGAGACACAGCAACAACTTGATTCATCAGAAGACATCCAGTGGTGGTCTCTGCATTTTTATCTGTATCCTTGTATATGGAGAAGCTTATAAGAGTTTAGCTATAACCTTCTCTCTCCGTATTTGTTTCACAATGTATGACCATTGCTAGGTCAGGATTTAAGGTCCTGGTATGTTTTTAGGTGAGAAAGGGGAGAAAAGCTACAAAATGCCCCGTAGGAAGTCTATTTCAATTAATATCACAGATTCCTGTATTCTAAAGTGAGGATTCCCTAGAAATCTGTGTTTAACCCTACAACAAGTGGAAAACAGATGACTGATTATGCCAGCAGATGACAGGTATAAAAGAGGGCTGCACTTTAAGTCAGCCTGGACATGCTTCTGTCCAGTATGTAAATGCTTTTTACAAGGATGGAAGGAAGAAGGGAAAGAGTAAAAGAGAAATTAACAGGTAGAACCCTAAAGAAAGAGGAACAAACCGGGAGTCCTTAAGGAGAGCACTGCTTTCTCTGCTTCACTGCAATTTCAGCTTCTCCTGTGTTGAAAGAGACCACATTTGTGTTACCTAAGTGACCATAACTGCGTTATTTGACAAATCCAGAAAACAAGATCTACGACCTAATAAAAGTAAGCAATCACTAAAACTGTTAATTTGAAATAAAGACCACATTTGGTCAAGGAATGTTTATCTATTTTGCCTGGAGAAAAAAGATAAATTCATGTTCAGCAGGATGGTGGTGTGACTGACAGCAGAAGAAACAACTTTCAACCAAGATCTACGTCTGTCATGCTCGGGCCTTTTTAAGAGACTGTCTCCTCTTTCCTTACAGTCTTCACACACTGAGCTTAGAAGTCTTATAATCATGGGCAACGGTATCTTTTAAATTAAATGCCTAAACTTACTAATTTCCCAAGTATGTTCAAATTTCTTCCCCCTTTCCCTCCAGTCGATAGTTACTTAAAAAGCATTTACACCAAAATAGTCTGTTAAGAAAATAATTATTTAATTTGTAATGTTTTCCTACATTTTCTCTTAAGTTTTCACATGCCCTAAGCAGTCCAGCCTCTGCTTTTCAAAATATTTGAAAAACTTTTTAATTGTAAATTGACAATTCACAATTGTATAAATGTATGGGGTACTGAGTAGTTACAATTGATGAATAAAATGTGGAATAATTAGGTGAATCTACTTAACATATTCATCAGCTCACATATTTAATGATTCTTATGGTGAGAACATTTAAAATTTACTCTCAGACATTTTGAAGTGTACAGTTCTCTATTATTAATGATATTCACTATGCTCGGCAACAGAACTAAAATAATTCCTCTTGCCTGAGTTTTTTTTAACTCTTCCATCACCAGCTCCCCATTTCGCCCACCTTCCAGCCTCGATAACCATTATTTTACTCTCTGCTACTATGAGTTATTGTTTCAGATTCCACAGATGAGTGAGATCCGGTGGTGTTTGTCTTTCTGTGCCTGGTTTATTTCACTGAGGATAACATTCTCTGATTCCATCCATGCTGCTGCAAATGAAAGCATTTCCTTCATTTTTAAGGATGGACAGTATTACATTATGTGTGAATACCACGTTTTCTTTACTCAGTCATCTGCTGATGGACTCCTCAGTTGATTCCATAACTTGGCTACTGTGAATAACACTGCAATGAACATGTGTGTGCAGACATCTCTTCAACAAACTGATTTCAAATATTTTTGGTAAATACCCAGAGGTGGGATTGCTAGATCATATGGTAGTTCTATTTTTCATTTTTTGAGGAATCTCCACATAGTTTTCCACAATGGCTATATTAATTTACATTTCCACCAACAGGGTTCCCTTTTCTTCACATCCTGGCCAACACTTGTTGTACTGTCTTTGAAAACAGCTATTCTGATAGGTGTGAGATGTGGTTTCTCACTGTGGTTTCAATTTGCATTTCCTTAGTGATTTGTGATGTGACCATTTCTTCCTATATCTGTCAGCCATTTGTATGTCTTCTTTTGAGAACTGTCTATTCCAGTTCCTTGCCCATTTTTTAATTACAATTTTTGTATTCTTTGAGTTGTCTGAGCTCCTTATATATTTTGGATATTAACCCTTATCAGATGTATGGATTGTAAATATTTTTTCCCACTCTGTATGTTAGTTTTATAGTTTCTCATCTTATATTTAAGCCTTTAATCCATTTTGAATTGACTTTTGTATTAATATATGGTGTGAAATGAGAATCCAACTTCATTCTTTTGTGTATGGATATCCAGTTTTCTCAAAGTAATTTATCCTCCTTTTCTTATTGCATATTCTTGGTATAACTATGTTGAAAATCAGTTGAACAGGCCAGGCATGGGGTCATGCCTGTAATACCAGCACTTTGAGAGGCTCAGGGAGGAGCCCATTGATGCCAGGAGTTTCAGCCAGCCTGGGCAACACAGGGAGACCCTTTCTCTATCAATAAAAAAAAAAAAGAAGAAAGAGAAAATAAATCTAACTCATATGCAGGTTCATTTCTGGGGTCTCTATTCTGTTTCATGTGTTGGTGTGTCTTTTGGCCAGTCCCATGCTGTTTTAATTACTATCGCTCTGTAGTAGTATAGTTTGAAACCAGGTACTATGATGCCTTTGCCTTTGTTCTTTTGCTCATGATTACCTTGGCTATTTGGGGGTATTTGTGTTTCTACATGAATTTCAGAATTGTCTCTTTTATTCCTATGAAAAATGGTGTACATTTGATAAGAATTGCACTGAATTCGTAGGTTGCTTTTTGGGAGGTTGCTCTTTGGACATTTAACAATATACTTCCAAACAATCAACATAAATATTTTTCTATTTATTTATATCTTCTTCAATTTTTTAATCAACATTATATAGTTTTCAGTGTAAAGGTCTTCACTTCTTTGTTTGAATTTATTCCTAAGTATTCTTTTGTAGCTGTTGTAAATGAAATTGTTCTCTTGATTTCCTTTAAGATAGTTCATTGTTATATACAGAAATGCCATTGATTTTTGTGTGTTGATTTTGTATCCTGCAACTGTAATATATTCATTTATTAGTTCTAACAAGTTATTTTTTTGGGTGGTGGGGTCTGTAGTGTTTTCTATATATATAAGATCATGTTATCAGCAAACAGTGATAACTTCACTTCTTCCTTTCCTTTTAGAATGCCTTTTATTTCTTTTTCTTGCCTCACTGCTCTGGTTAGGGCTTCCGATGCTATGTTAAATATAAGTGGGAAGAATAGGCATGTTTGTCTTATTCCAGATGCTGGAGGAAAGGTTTTCCATTTTTTACCATGGAGTATAATTTTATTTGTGGGCTTGTCACATATGGCCTTTATTGTGTTGAGGTCTACTCCTTCTATAACTAATTTGCTGGCAGCTTTTATAAAAGGATGTTGAATTTTTGTCAAATGCTTTTTCTGCATCTAACAAGATGATCACATGGCTTTCGTCCTTCATTCTGTTAATGTGATATATTACATTTATTGATTTGTGTATGTTGAACCATACTTGTATTGAAGAGTAAATCCTACTTGATCATGATGAATGATCTGTTTAATGTGTTCTTGAATTCAGTTTGTCAGTATTTTGCTAAGAAATTTGCATCTATGTTTACCAAGAACATTGGCCTTTAACTCTCTTTCTTGTAATGTTCTTATTTGGCTTTGGTACCAAGGTAATGCTGGCCTTGTAAAAAGATTTTTGAAAGTACAGACAATTCCTGACTTACAAGAGTTCAACTTACAATTTTTCAATTTTGCAATAATGCAAAAGCAATACATATTAAATTCAAATTTTGAATTTTAATATTTTCAACTAATGATATGCAGTATGATACCCTTATATGAGATATTCAATACTTTATTGTAAAATATAAATTCAGCACTTTGAATATATCATCTTGTTCTTTCCATGTCTACATGGCTTCTGCTTAGAAATCCACTGATAGTAGTATTGGTACTCCTTTGCATATGAAGTGTTTCTCACCTCTTGCTGCTCTCAGAATTTTTTCTTTGTCTTTGATTTTTGACAGTTTTCTTACTATGTGCCTTGGTAAACTCTTCTATGGACTGAATTTGATTGGAGAACTCTGCTTCCTGTACTTAGGTTGATATGATTTGATATTTGCCCTCTCTAAATCCTATCCTAAACTGTGATTCCCCAGTGTTATAGATGAGGCCTGGTGGGAGGTGTTTGGGTCATGGGGACAGATCCCTCACAAGTGGCTTGCTGTCCTCCCCATGGCAAATAGTTCATGTGAGATCTGGTTGTTAGAAAGAGTTGGAGACCTTTTCCGACCACCTCTTGTTCCCATTCTAGCAATGTGAGAGAGTGCTTCTCCTTGGCCTTCTGCCATGATTGTAAGCTTCCTGAGGCTCTCACCAGAAGCAGATGCTGGCAGCATGCTTCTTGTACTGTCTGCAGAACCATGAGCCCATGAAACATCTTTTCTTCATAAATTACCCAGTCTTGGGTATTCCTTTATAGCAATTCAAGAACAGCCTAAAACATGGGTATTGGCATCTGTTCCCATATTAGAGAAGTTTTCAGCTATTATTTCTTTAAATATGCTTTCTACTGCTTTTTCTCTCTGTTGTCCTTAACTC
This sequence comes from Saimiri boliviensis, assembly GCF_048565385.1. Taxonomy (NCBI): domain Eukaryota; kingdom Metazoa; phylum Chordata; class Mammalia; order Primates; family Cebidae; genus Saimiri; species Saimiri boliviensis. The sequence continues at coordinate 26,504,064 of NC_133468.1, read as the reverse complement.
GTATTATACGAAGGTATAATCTCTTGACAGTGTTCATAACTCTCATAAGCTTTCTTCATTCTTTATCATTCTTCCATCTTTTTGCTCTTCTGGATAATTTCAAATGTTCTGTCTTTCAGTTCACTAATTCTTCTACTTGACAGTGTCTTCTGGTGAAGCGTTCTATTGAATTTTTCAATTCAGCAGCTATATTCTTCATCTCTAAGATTTCTATCTGGTTCTTTTTTATTGTTTCTATTTTTCTGTTGAATTTCTTGCTTTGTGTACTGCTTTCCAAATTTTATTCAATTTTGATCCATAGATTCTTGTCGTTCCCTGAACTTCTTTATGAATATGACTCTGAATTCTTTGTCAATCATTTTATAGATCTCCATTTCTTTAGGGTCTACTATTGAAACTTTGTTTTCTTTGCATGTGTCACGATTCCCTAATTCTTTGTAATCCTTGTGTTATCTGCACATTTGAGAAGACAGTCCCCTTTTCTGGCCTTTACAGGTGTTCTTTGGCAGGAATAGATATCCACTATCTAATCTAGACTGTGATTCTGGAAGGGCCATCTGGTGATAATGCTGGGCAGGCAGAGCTTGTTGTGAGTTCACAACTTAGTTGGGCTACTGCTTTTGCTCTGCTGTCAGGTGGGGTGTAGGCCTGGCTTCCCCATTTGATGAGATTGCTGGCTGGGTACTGCAATGACTTCTGGTTGGGCCAGTTACAGGATGTATTCCTTGGCCACTATTGATCTATAGTTGGGAGGGCTATAAGCTGGTTTCTGAGGTTAGTGAAGTCATTGCTTGAGACAAGCAGACCAGAGGCTATGTTCCTTAGGAAATTCATGATTCAGGACTTTCTCCCCATCAAGGTGGAGCTATGAGGTGGGCTTCCGACTGAGGTGAGTGTCTGTTTGACTTCCTGGTGAAGCAGGTCTAGCCTCTATGCTTCTTTAAAATCCATGAAGGTGGGAGTCTCCCTGCCTAGGTGGGATCATTGCATGGGATTTTGGCTGAGTGGAATTGCTGCTTGGCTTCCTAGGTAAAGCTAATGTAACCCCTTCACTTCTCTGAAATCTATGGAAGTAGGAGTCCCCCTGCTAGGGTGGGGTCACTGGGGAGACTTTTTGGCTGAGTAGAGCTGCTGCTTGACTTTCTGGATCCAGCATGACTAGCCCCTACATTTCTCCAAAATACCACAAAGTGGGAGTCTCTGCGTGCACAGGGTTGTTGAGAGGGCTTTTTAGCTACATAGAGCCACAGCTTAACGTCTTGGGTCAAGTTGGTTTAGCCCCTTTGCTTCTCTTAAATGGGAGGAGGTGAATGTTTCCCTGCCTGTGCAGGCTTGTAGAGGTGGGTTCTGAGGCTAGGCAAGGAGACTAGCATTCCAGGAACTCAGGCTAGGTTGAAACTCCCACCATGTTTATGACGGCAACCAGCTCAGCTTTGCATGTGGGCTATAAAGTTGGCTGGTATCTAAAATTGGGAGCCACAGCTGCCAGAAACATGGAAGCACCTCTAAGATCCATGTGCTAGTCACTATGACCTCTGCCTCCTTTCTGTGTTTCTACCTGACCCTGGGCACTCTGGCCACGCTGTTTCTCCTAGTGTTTCCTATGAAATGAGACTAGAGTGGGCTTCTTGTGATGCATCCTGGAATGCTATGGACACTAGATGATGGCCTCTTGTTCTCTTTCCCTGCTGCAGAAACTGTGTCGGTCCAGGGAAAGCCTCTTAGTATGGCACTGTGCCAACTTGGTAGATGAGAAGGGGCAGTGTGGTCAGAGTGAGACCATTCTTCTCACCCTCCTAATTTGGATTTCATTCAATTATGCAGACCACACAGGCATCTCAGGCTTGCTTCCAAGTGTTGACATTTTCAAAAAGATATTCTAGTCTGTGTACAGCAGCAAGTTCAACTTTTTGCATGTGTAGGTTTGGAGGAGTAGAGATTGAGGCTTCTGATTCTACTGTCTTGCTGATGTCATGCTCATCCATCTTAATTATGTTATTTTTTTCAAGATTTTGATTTAGTTGCAGATTCTTTTTATTTAAAATAGTATTAGAGTGAAAGAGAGCAATATAAAGATCATCAATATCCAAATATAAAAACTACTTTCCAGTCATGGATGTTTAAATATAAACAGGTCAGATTTGGTTAACTTTGTCCTTGATTTTAAAACACATAGTTTACTATTTTTTGCCACATTAAAAAGAGTATAACTTCACAAAAACCAACTACTGTTTGACGTTTCCAATCTGTCTTAGAATACTTTGTCATTCTGGTAGCTACAACATAGAAGACAGAGCTGCCTTGCCCTTACCCACTCAAGAATGGGGATTTATTGCAGACCATTTTTAAACTACTCTAGCCCTAATGTAATTGCTTTCCGAAGCTTAGGAGAGACAACTTGGCCAACTCGAGCTCTGTATGCATTCTATTCAGAATTTCTTGGACCAGATGGTATACCTAGTCCTAAAGATAGTGTGTTTATTTTTTCATATCAATCAATTTAAAATAATATAATCAGTAAAGAAACTCTGCAGAATTCTTAGCCAAATGATAAAAAAAGAAACATCCATAATTTAATACTTTCTCTGTTAATTTCATTTTACTCTAAGGCATTCAATTAAAGTGTCATGCAATAAAAGCTGCTGCTACAATGGAATCTCAAATCCTATTAAGTGTCAAGGATGTTAAACCTACAAAACTAACAGATTCTTTAGTTTGAAACCATTTAGGTACTTTATAGTGCTGCCAGCTAGTCTCCCACCTGAATAGTGTTTTACTGGAAAGGCGGCCTATAATGTGTAATCATTGAAGCACTTTGAAATCGACCCCACAGGGCCCTTCAACCTTATTCAGTTTACATTAAATAATTATGAACTCATCATTTTGTTTAAGCTTATGTTTAAAGTCAGCCATTCCGCCAAGTCTCCTCTGTTAAGATTAAATATATTTTAGTTTATAGATCATGGTGGATTCACGTTTGATCTAAAAATACTTCAGCCTATTATAAGCATATGTGAAGTACTTCACTACAATGAAATACAAAATATACACTTACGTTGTCAATACAAAAATACAGATGTGTGCAGGCAGTCTGGTCAGAGCTGTAGATATAACTGTTAGATGAAACAAAACCATTCTCTGGGTCTATTTTCCAGGTGTAAAAAGATAAAGAATATGAACTTTAACCCAGCCTGTTAAGAAACTGTGCAATGGGAAAAAGTGCTTCTCAAGGAGGCTTTTTGTTCAAAGCCAAAACATTTAACGAAAGTATTAGTTTTAAAATCTAAGCCATGAGGGCATTTTCTAAAATACAGTATCACCTTGCTTTTTCATGCTGACATATTTTCTTTAGGAAACTACTATTAAAATATGGACTAACTTAGTCAAAAACAAAAACAAAAACCCTCCACAACTCCAGCTTCAGTTTAACCTTCTTTCTTAATAAGGAAAATAAAAATTTGCTTAAAGGTGGGGAGGCTTTCATTTTATATACTACTGATTGCTACAAGATGAGAGACACAATGGCATGGGAAATGAATTGTTCTACTTGATTTTTATGGGCAAAAAATGTTACTTTGCCAGAAAGGAAGGCAAGACAATAGTCAACAAAACCTTCAAACTACTTACGTAAAACGAAATCACGTTAGAAAACGTCAGCTACCAAATCACAATGTCCATCATTCCCTGCTGATCCTTTCTCAGCATGAAGCTGTGGCTTTTACTGTTTATAATTAGGGGAGATGATAAAAGAAAAGGACCACGTCTCTCTTTGCAATTGCCATATACTTTCAGCAACACTTTAAGGATGACTTTCTGTAAAGTCCCTAAGCTTATGATAATTATTGCAAAATAATATATAGATGTGCATTGAGGGGAGGCATGGGAAGTTTTAAGCTGGTGGTCAAACACAGATATGTGAATACCCACCCTGGACTTACAGCTACATATAACACCAGTAGATAACAGGGGACACTGTTGGCAGAGGGGGAACAGGCCCTTTAGAAAATTGCTGCTGGGCACATCAGGAGGAATACTGTGGCAACCTGAGGACAAGGACACAGGCCTGGGTTCTGGTTCCAGCTCAGCCATGGGTTGGTTAATTCCCATCAGACAATGTTTCCTCATCTGTGAAATTACAACCATCCTACCTGCAGTATCTCACAAGGTGAGGATCAAACTGGATTATATGAATAAACACTTTGACAGCCATAAAGTCTTACTCAAACATTCGACTATTTGTTAAAAGGCTTAGGAATATCTATTAACCAGAATGCCAATAAGGGAAAATTAGCACACAGCATCTGAATACAAAGGGTGGAACAAAAGTCACTTGAAGATCAAACCCGTGTTCTGCACAGGTCTGCAGTTAAAGCATATATTGTATGTCTCAAGAGTCTTCATCATCACAAAGTTTACAGCCCTACAGTCACACCTTTATCTCATCCAATGTAAGTGCCAAGGGAGTCGAGAGTAAAATCAGAAAGAATGAGTTATGAAGTAGATTTCAGAGAAAAATATCATCACAATTAGCAGTGAGGAAGTAGGTCTCTGAGGCACTGGGATAGAACAGAGGTGAACATGATCAAGTATGTGTGGGGGTGGAAACAGATCTCTCTTCCTAGATCGCAGTCCATGTAGGTATACACCAGCCTCTATGATACAGTTATCTTCACGTTACCATGGAGATTTTCAGAAGTTTCACTACATGGTGGTTACACAAGACTACTGCCTGATAACAAAACCAATGTCAATTTCTGTTAAATGTCCTTTCTAGATTTATCCTTGTCCAGAAAACCACTCCACTGCACACAATTTGAGTATCTGCTGTATTTCTTCCAGAAAAAAACAAAAAAGCAAAATATCTTGTTTTCTTTTTCCTAGTGGTTGTTTCTTAGGTCAGTCACTGTAGGCAATGATGAACAACTACCACCCATAGTGACTGCTTAACATGTATGTTTTCTGCATAGTGGTTTATACACATTCACATACTATTTTCATTTAAGCCTCACAACAAACCTGTGAGATAGGTGGGGGAGGCATACATCCAAAAAAATGTTACATAATGGGATCTGATTGGGTTCATAATATTGAGCCAGAAATGTCAAATGTGATTGAGAAATCTGTATAATTTGTTTAGGTGATAGTAACAGATGCCTTAAGTGATCAAAACACAAATCTGACAGAACAGATTTTCAGTGTGTAACTGGGAAGCAGAATGTGGGTACAGTGCATATGAAAATGGATGTCTCTGCAGCGTTCCCAAGGCCCTTTGCATACACATTTATTATTGTCCTTTGCACACTGAATTGAAACTGTTTATAAGTTTCTCTCTCCTGAAGACAGACAGCTCCTCTAAAGTAAATGCAACTTGTTCATTCATTAATTCACACTCCCTAATGGATTCATTCAACAGACAGTTACTAATCACATACCATATGTGAGTTGCTGTCATATTTATGACTACAGTGTCTGGCACTCTACCTGATGCATGGCAGGTGATGAATGAAGACTCCTGTGAACAACACAGGGTGGGAAATACATCACATGTGATTAAGATAACAGGGACTGGTAAAGATTCACTTATTTAGAGAATCAGTGCAAATACTGGTCAGAGACAACTTGTGGGAAAGAGAGTCAAGACTTTATCAAATAATTATTTCACTTAAAGAGATAATAATAAAATAAAAATGTTACGAAAGGCTGACTTAGAAACATCAGTGTGAATGGCCAGGACAAACACATATGTGTCAGAGCTGGAGATAATATGTCTGGCCTGGGACAGAGCCTTCAAATAGTAGGGGCGGGGGCGGGAAGGGCTTTTTTGAAAGTTGAGAAGGAACCAAACAAAGCCATAATCTGCTTCAGGTAAAATGCAAAGGGTTATGTTGAACCACAGGCAGTTGCCACTATTCCATTGCTTTTGACTTACAACATGACAATTACATACAGTTGAACTTAATAGAAACCAAGAGGGCCAAAACAGTGAAGAGAGACTATTCGGAGCTCAAACAACCAAACACCTTAAACTACTTCTAAACCTCTAATTTGACCTATATTTACTAAAAACCAATAGCACATTCAGAACAACGACCCAGGTAATTCCCAAATCACCAGTTGGGTCTTTGTGAAGGTGACTTTCTCCAGAAACAGGAGTGGAACAGCACAGACAGGGCTCCCAAAGCGCTGACCCTGCCGCCGACCAGTGCTGAGACATTGCCCAGCCTTCACAAGTCCTTGGCAGATGGACTCTCCACGTGGGACCCACCACAGAAGCAAAGGCTTCCCTCACAGGAATGCATGAGTGTGAAAATTTAACAATTCCATTTACAAGTAGTCCCATCATGATTCATCAGACTTCGAGGATCGCAGTTGTCTGGATACTAATACCACAAATTTTAAAGGGCTGGACGAAGAGTAACATTCATATGAAAACCGTAAAACCTAGCAAAATAACTCCAAATTTCACAACCATTTTTTTATATTATAAAAATGATACAGAGGATGATTCTGGCAAGATGGAAGAGTACAGAGCACCAGGAGTCTGTTTTATCACCTGGACAACCATTGCACTGGCAGAATCTGTCCAATACCACTATTTTAGAACTCTGGAGGCTACTTAAGGCTTGTAATTTCCAGAAGGTGGCTTGGACAGGAAACTGAAGTTGTTTTCAGTTAATTTCAGCTCTTGGCATAATAGAGCTACGTATCCCACACCCCAACTCTATGGCAGGCAGCAGGGCACACGTTCCTGGAGTAGCTTGGCATACAGTTTGCAGGAACCAGGGTAGGCAAAAAGGACACTGCCCTCCAAAAATCAGACATCTGTTCTTATCACTGATTGCTGATTCTGATCACAGAGCTAAAGACAAAGAGGCCAGTGGCCATTGTTGCCAAACCCTCCCCCACTGTTACAAGCCTCCACTAACCACCTAAAGTGACTCCATGAAATTTAAAAAGCAGTATTTGTATATTCCCTAATTTTTCTCTTTTCCGTCTTTTGGGAACCAGACATTGAAGACTAGAACATTCAAAAGCAACTGCATATATAAGGAAAATTAGGAAGTGACTGTGCATGTCCAGCAAAAGGCAGAGGCTCAAAAAAGACCTGAGAAGACCTTAAGTATACACCTTAGGCTGATCCATGGCACAGTAACAGCCTAAAAAACCCAGCAAAACAAACAAAAAAATAGCAAACTTTGGATAAGGGGGAAATTTGATTTCCAAATTACCTAATTAGATTCAAATGTGCACTTTTCAACAACAACAAAAAAATCACAAGGCATACAAAGAAATAAGAAAGTATCACTCCTAAAAAAAAAAATAAAACTCCAGTAACTGTCCCTGAAAAAGACCTGATGGGAGATATACTAGACGAAGACTTAAAAACAATTGTCTTGAAGATGCTCAAAGAAATAAAGGCAGATGTGGAGAAAACCAAGAAAACAATGTTTGAACAAACTGGAAATGCCAATAAAGATAGAAAACTTAAAAAGAAACCAAAAAGAATTCTGTAGCAGAAAAGTAAAACTGAAGTGATAAATTTACTTGAGGGATTAAAAAACAATTTTAATGAGGTAAAAGAAAGAATTAGTGAATGTGAAGATAGGGCAAAAAAAATATTCTCAGGACTAGAAAGAAAAAAGATCGAAGAAAAGTGAACATAGCACAAGAGACTTACGGGACACAATAAAGAGAACAAATATAGCATTATGGAAGTCCTAGAAAAAGGAGAAAGAGAGAGAGAGAGAGAGAAGAACAGAGAGAATATTGGAAGAAATGGCTAAAAACTTCCCAAATTTGAGGAAAGATGTGAATACAAACATCTAAGAAGCTTAACAAACTGGAAGTAGGAAGAATTTTAAGATATCCACATTGAGACACATTGTAATTAAACTTCCCAAAGCCAAATACAAACAGAGAATCTTGAAAGTAGTGAAACAGAAGTGACTTATCTTTATACAATGGGTACTCAATAAAATCGTCAGCAAATTTCTTATCAGAAACTTTAAAAAAAAAAAACCAAAAACCTGTAATCAAGAATCCTACAGCTAGGAAAATGGGCCTTCAAATGTGAAAGTGGAATTAAAACTTCCCAAATAGACAAAAGCTGAGGGAATCTGTCACCATAGACCTGCTCTGCAAAAAATGCTAAAAGGAGTCCTGATTAAAATGAAAAGACACTGAATAATAACTTGAAGCTGTATGAATAAATACAAATTTTAGTAAAGGTAAATATGTAAGCAATTGTAAAAGCTGGTATTATTTTAACTCCACCTTTTTTCTATGTGATTTAAAATGTGAATACTCTTTTTTTTAAAAAAAGCAATTATTAGTCTAAAAGCTAGTATCATTATAACCATGGTTTGTATCCCCACATTTTGCTTTCTATGTCATTTAAAAGGCTAATGTAGTTTTTAAAATTATTGATGCTTTCAGATATACCATGTATGTGGCTTTGTGACATCAACAACTGAAAACAGTGGAATGAAGATATAAAGGAGCAGTATTTTGTATAATATTGAAGTTCAGCTGGTATAAATCCAAATTAGAATATGTAACTCTAAGATAGTAAATGTCATCTACATAGTAACTACAAGAAAAACAGATGTAGAATATAAAAAAAAATGAAAAAAATTCAAACATTTCACTACATAAAATCAACTAAACACAAAAAAACACTAATGCAGAAAATGGAGGTCCAAAAAAGCTGTAAGACATATAGAAAAAAAAACACACACACTGCAAAACGACAGAAGCAGGTCCCTCTTTATGAATCAGCCTTAAAAAGGAAGGAAAGTCTGACATAGGCTTCAGTACAAATGAATTTTGAGGACATTATGCTAAGTGAAAGGGGTAGCCAAGGGCTCAGGGAAGAAGGGAATAAGGAGTTACTGTTTAATGGATATAGAGTTTCAGTTTTACAAGATGAAAAGAGCTCTGGAGATGGATGGGGGTGATGGTTGTATAACAATATGAATGTACTCAACGGCAGTGAGGTATACATTCAAATATGGTTAAGACAGTAAATTTTTGATTATCTCTATTTTACCACAGTAAAAAAATATTCAAAAACAAAGCTACATATTTTTAAAAGGACACTTGAAAAATGCAGAAACACGTCAAGAAATAACCTGGAAAAAAATAACAATTTCTGAGAAGACAAAGCATGTTTCTTTCCATGATAGATGGCTTCAAAAGTCAAATCCATCCTATGAATCAAAGAGAAATGACTGAGATGTCAGACCCTGTAACTAACATCCAGACAGGTCAAAGGCATTCATCAGAACCCCAAGAGACGAACTCAGTCATACATATGGGTGACGAGGGTGAAGTAAGTTTATTATAAAAATGGCCTCGATTCTTTATGCTCCTCTGTACCTATGCTCTTTGCAATATGAATGTGAAATTCCAGCCAGCAGGAAGCATATCCTTTCCTCTCCTCTGGACTCTGGGCTGATCCTGTGACTTGCTTTGGTTCACATGATGCAGCTGAGGTGATGACTTGCCAACTTCAAGCTCCAATTCCAAGATGTCTTGTGCACTTCCACTCTCTCCTGGATCCCTGCAACAACCACATGGACAAGCCCATGTGGGCTTGCTGAAGAATCATAGACCACACAGAGACGAGCGTGACTGTCCAAGGTGAGGCCATGCTAGGTCAGCCCATAGCCAGTTGATCCCCAAACATGTAAGACAGCTCAGTCCAGATCAGCAGAGCCACCTACCTGACTTTCAGTGGAGCATCAATGAGTGCAGGGGATAAACAAAGCCAGGACCAGAAGAAATACCCAACCAACTCAAAGGCTCATGAGTAACAATAGATGCCTATTGTGAACAAGCAAGGAGACTGGTTGGGACCCCAGGACTGGAGAAAGATAGCAACATAGTATGGTACCTTCCTTCCCTAACCAATGGAAGAAAGTACCCAGGCCTAGTATCTCCTAAACCCTAACCTACAACAGAAGGTAGTCCAGGCAGGCTTATCCCTTACCTGAGTTGAAAAGGGGTCCCACCGACAACAGATGGCAAGCCTGGCAGCATAGGCAAGGGACCAACCAACTGGGAGCCCACTGAGGATCAGCAGACAGAAGGACGTTCCTTCCCCACTAGGCACGAGACTCCCTTCCTCAGCCACAAACAACAAGGCAGCTGGGAAGTCGCAGCAAGGGGGAATCTCTCCACAACAAGCATCCAGGCTGGGAAACCTCTCTGTTCCACTCACACAGTGGTGGTGAGAATGCAAAACGGTATAGGCACTCTGGAAAGCAATTTTACAATTTCTTATGAAACTAAACATATAGCTACCACACAATACAGCAACTTCACTCTGAAATTTTTATCTCAGATAAACAAAAACGTATGTTTATGTAAAAACCTGTATATGAATGTTCACAGAAGCCCCAAACCCGTGAATATCCCAGATGTCCTTCAATGGGTGAATGGTTAAACAAACTGTGGTACATCCATACCATGACATATTACTTAGCAACGAAACTGAATGAGTTTGTATGGACTTTAAGGGAATTACACTGATGGGGGGAAATAATCTCAAATGGTTACATACTGTAGGATTCCATTTAGATAATATTCTTGAAATGACATATAAAATGGATACAGTCCAGATACAGAATAGTTCCAACATTGCAAGGATCCCTTCTGTTGCCCTGTTATAAATACCACCACTTTCGGCCCCATTTCATCTCCCTCAGCCCTTCATAACCAAGAAACTATTTTCTAGGGCTATGTGAACTTACACATGTGGCAAAATTACATAGGTGTAAATATACACAGACAATAAGTACAAGTAACACTGAAAAAAATATGAATAAGTCTGGTGGATTTTATCAATGTCCATATCCTGGTCATGATATTCCAGTGCAGTTTTGCAAGATGTCATTGCTATGGTTTGAATATGTGTCCCCTCCAAAACTCATGTTGAAATTTAACTAATACCCAATGTGGCAGTATTGAGAAATGGGACCTTTAAGAGGCAATTGGGTCACAAGGGCTCTGATCTCATGAGTGGATTAATCTATTCTTGGATTAATAAATTAATGAGTTGATGGATTAATGCGTTATCATAGGAGTATGACTTGTGGCTTGATAAGAAGAAGAGAGACCTGAGTTGCCAGACTCCGCATCCCTTACTATATAATGCCCTATACTATCTCAGGACTCTGCAGAGGGTCCCCACCAACAAAACATCCTCTCACCAAATGCAGCCCCTTGACTGTGGGCTTTTCAGCCTCCACAGCTGTAAGAAATACATTTCTTTTCTTTATACATTTCCCGATTTCAGGTATTCTAAGCAATAGGAAATGGACAAAGACAATCACCATTATGGGAAACTGGGTAAAGGGGTACACGGGATCTCTCTGTATTACTTTTTTTTTTTTTTTTTTTTTTTTTTGACACGGAGTTTCGCTCTTGTTACCCAGGCTGGAGTGCAATGGCGTGATCTCGGCTCACCGCAACCTCCGCCTCCTGGGTTCAGGCAATTCTCCTGCCTCAGCCTCCTGAGTAGCTGGGATTACAGGCATGCGCCACCATGCCCACCTAATGTTTTGTATTTTTAGTAGAGACGGGGTTTCACCATGTTGACCAGGATGGTCTTGATCTCTCGACCTCGTGATCCACCCGCCTCGGCCTCCCAAAGTGCTGGGATTACAGGCTTGAGCCACCGCGCCCGGCCTGTATTACTTCTTAAATGTGCATACAATTCGACAATTATTTCAAAATAAAAAGCCTCATTCTAAAAGATCTACTGTACAAAATTAATCAAGGTTTTAGTTAGGGCACCAAGAGAATGCAGCATGATTGTAACCATTTTACAGATGTTGCCCAGCACACCTATGGACTTTGGTCACAACATAGCAAGATCATCAGCACTTTATGAATTCAAGAAAAAATGCTTCATACTGTTCTGTATTCCTACAGCAAGTCTACCAAACAGGATCTAAAGGAGTGGGGAGGGAAAACTGAATGGAAAATGACAATTTGGGTCATGGAGCAGGTAGAATGAGAAAGGGACTTCAGAAAATTAGATATGGAAGTTTTAGAAAATATGAAGCATTGGTGACTCTTTCTGGGCAATTACTCAGTGTTGAGTATAAATGTGTATGTACAGCTGTGTGCCAAAGCTTTAGGCTGTACCCGATGCACAGTGTGAAAACTTCTGGCAATATGTGAGAATATGCATGTAATTTACTAAAGTCTGCTGGTGGCGCTGGAGCTTCCAGGAGGCAATTCTTTTTTTTTTTTTTTTTAATTGCATTTTAGGTTTTGGGGTACATGTGAAGGACATGCAAGATTGTTGCCTAGGTACACACATGGCAGTGTGGTTTGCTGCCTTCCTTCCTCTCACCTGTATCTGTCATTTCTCCCCATGCTATCTCTTCCCACCTCCCCACCCCCCGTCCCTCCCCCATTTTCCCCCAACGGACCCCAGTGTGTAGTGCTCCCCTCCCTGTGTCCATGTGTTCTCATTGTTCAACACCCGCCTATGAGTGAGAACATGCGGTGTTTGATTTTCTGCTCCAAGAGGCAATTCTAAGACATTTCAAATGTAAAGCACATGCCTACACCATCCATTCACATTATTAGACACAGTCTCAGGAACTGCTGCTGAGCCGAAAAATACTGAGGGGTTAATAATAAAGACTTGTCTATTCAATGAAGTGCTCTTCGAGGTTACTGATTTTTATTTATTTTTCTTCAAGTTTAAGGTTCAAGATGATAATGCAACATTTCATTGCCATGCTCAATCTGCTGTATTTATCCATGACAATACTGTCCTTGAGTTTTGGGGACCTTCACACTCTGCTTTATGCCATCTACGTCTATGCTCTTGCATGTCCTTCAAAGCAACAGTTTTTTTCTGTTGAAACTTAGGTGGTAGAGGAGAGGTATGCTTGCTGTCTATTATATTCAAAGCTGCTTTAAAGAGAATAGTAAATGCAATTCGAAAGCAGGTTGCTAAACTACCAACCAGGATAATAAATGGCACTTTAATGATCATTGCTATGACAATCAAGAGCCTGGAGTTGCGCCATGCTTTTGCCTCTTATTTGCTGGGTGGCCTTAGAAGATTAATGCACTGCTGGTTTCCACAAGTGTGAACAGGGGTGAAAGTAACAGTACCTACTTATTCGAGTTACAAGGATTAAAATGGGGATGATAATGTACATGGCTTAAGATAGAAACTGGCTCAAAGTAAGTGTTCAATAATCATCTCTCCTTGCTTTGGCAGAGAGTCATTTTATGATAATTAGTGACCTGCAGAATACTTGGTTGTGCTATTTATTTGTTTGTTTCCTTCCAAACGATTCCTAAGGTTTTTTGTTTGTTTTCTGAGGCAAAATACCATCATTAGATAATTAAGAACACAGACTTGGGACTCAGACTGCCTGGGTTCAGACCCTATTTTCCCCTCACAGTTACATTACCTAACTTATCAGAGCTTTTGTTTCCTCATCTGTAAAGTGATAAGAAGGATATTACCTACCTCTGAAAATCAGCAGGAGAATAGAACAAGCTGGCATATGTAAAGTATTCACACCAGATCAGTGCCTGGCATACAGTAAGTCTATGTAAGTGTTAGCTAACATGAATTTCATTTTGTGTTAAAAGAAGCAATCGCAATAAAAATATGAAAGAGGAAAAAAATTGTTTTAAAGCCTTATCATATTTTCATAATCTGAAGTTTCTCATTCCCATGGGCTTTCAGGACTACTTGGCACTTTTTTGTTTATTTATGTGTTGTTTTTTACATATTCCTAGGCTGCTTTTCTCATTCCCCTTAGCAACAATTTTGAACTTTCTCTCCTTGGTCCCTGTGTCAACTCACCAAAGGCAGTCCCAGTGTCCAAGTGTCCCTCTGCAGCCACGACTGGTCTTCGGACTCCACCCGAGTGCCTACCCCTCCCTCCATAGTCACCTCCAGGAGTCAGGCCTCCAGTGTGTACAGTTCACTTCTCCTCTCACCTTCTCCTCTCTAGTCTTAACAAGTAACTGGATGCCTATTCTAGTCCACGCTCATTCAAACTTCCCCCAGCTGGATACACACTCTCCATGTCCTTCCTATCTCTTCTTTCCTCTGGCTTGTCCCACTAAGATTACTAATACACTCCTAATTTCCAAATCCAAATAGCTATGAACACCCAGTGCTCTATATAACATCAAAGACCCAATGCTCTATATAACATCACTACTTCTCTTGTGTGAATTTAAATATAACCACTTTGAGGCATATCGTTAAAGTGACAATGACATGAGCTCACTCTAAGGAGTACTAATTACTCATTTGTATCTTTAATTCCAAAGTATCCATACCTGATAGTCAATATATACTTGTTGACTACTAAGAAAATGAATTCCAAAAATTTCAGAGGAACAAGTCTTAATCTTATCATTTGTTTATATTTCTAAAGTTAGAAATATATTAGTAATAGCTAATATTACGATTAGCTTTATAATTATTATTTCTGAAGTCATAATAGCCAATAATAACCAAAAGCTGTTCTTTACAGATCACTTACTAAAAGCTTACTAAAAGTACTATTCTAAGTATGTCACATTATATTATTCCATCTAATAATTACAAAAACCATATTAAGCAGCTACAATTTATAGTATTAAGTAGGTATGATTACCCCATTTGAAAGATAAGAAAACTGAGGCAGACAGGAAAGTGACCGGTATGGTAGAGCCAGGTTAAAATCAAGGCAGTCTAACTTCAGAGACCTCATTTTTAGCTATCAATCTGCTTTTTTCCCAAAGTGAAAAATAAGTGGATACACTTTGCAATTAATGACACTTGGATCATTTTCCTAGAATAAAAGAACTTCTTGAGGCATGAATTTAGAAAGTGTTAAGACTGAGAAAAATGGACAACTTTGCTTATTTAATATTAACTAATGCAAATGAGATAATGTGGAGATAAATATGATTATATACAAGAATAATGTCCTCTATAAACTAATATTCAAATTTTGCACAAAATCCAAGACATCAGTCCTCAAATACAAAGTTTCTACCCCTTACTAAAAATTTTGGTCAACCGGCCAGAAATGTCATCTCTTGGGAAAATGCCATGTGTAAAATAAATGATACACTTATTAAAAGCATGTTCTTGTGAAGCAAATGATTAATTCTTTGTATTACAATGTTATTGCTCCTAGGTTCTGTAACTCATCGAGGATGATGAGATCAGAAGGGAATAAATACTTTAAAATATGATCTAAGGAGGTAGTTTGAATCCTGTTGGACTCAATG
Source organism: Saimiri boliviensis (assembly GCF_048565385.1). Lineage (NCBI taxonomy): Eukaryota > Metazoa > Chordata > Mammalia > Primates > Cebidae > Saimiri > Saimiri boliviensis. The sequence goes on along the minus strand of NC_133468.1, from coordinate 26,488,791 downwards.
TTCTCCTGCTTTTTAACAGCTAATATTTAATAATGCCCCCTTTAATACCCTGAAATAAAATTCAGATAAAACAGCCAGGCTTTTCATAGAATTTTTAAAAAAATCAATATAATGTCCTAACAGTGATGATGTAAAGGAGAAACCAAAGAAGGCAATTTATAATGACTACATTTCAATATGTAAATTCTGAAGGCTTACTATACTGAAAGCATAATGAAATTGTTAGATGCTTCCACCTTCGTATGAGTATGTCTGAATGTAGAAATAGTAGAAGATAAAAAGCTATTCCACGTGAAAATACAGGGGAACAAAAGAGCACAGATACAGATGGACATTAGAACAAGAACTAGCGTTTGAAGGAAGGAGAAAGAACAAACCATTCACAAAAGCACAGGTGAATCTTACAACATAACACTGAGTCAAGGAAGTCAGACATAAAAGAATATACTCTGTTTCCTTGCACATGAGATTCGTACATGAAGAATAACAGTCACCTTTGGGGGAAGCGTGGTAAGGATGTAAATACTTTACTTCCCAATCTAGATGGTGTTTTCATGGGTATATATTTTAAAATTCATTGGTGGCATATTCATACAATGGAATACTGTTTATTGATAATAAGGAACAAACTGCTAATATATAGGTGGATCTCAGATACATTATCCTGAGTAAAATAAGCATCAGATTTCTTTTTTAAAGCCTCACACTCTCTGTATAATCCATTTATATTGTTCTAGCACAAGCTGGGCCAGTGATTCTTAAATTTTTTGTTCTCAGTATCCTTATACAGTTGAAAAACTATAATTATTAAAAACCTCCAAAAAGTTTTGCTTTATGTTATATCTATTTACATTTACCATATTACATTTTAAACTGAGATACTTAAGAGATTCATAATTCATTAAAATGACAATAAACCTTACATATTAGAATATATAACATGTTTTATGAAAAATAATACTTTCCAAAACAAAAAGAGTTAAAAGAATGGCATTTTCATATTTTTGAAAATGCCTTTAATGTTCAGCTTAATAGAACACAGCTGGATTTTCATATCTGTTTCTGAATTCAATTTACATATTAAGCTACATATTCATTATGAATTCCTTTTATTTCTCCTTTTTATCAAAGCTAGAACATTATACTGATTTTTTTAAAAAAAATTACATGTTTGGGATGATTATTTTACTTATTTATTTTTTTTATTTTTTTGAGACAGAATCTCATTCTGTCACCCAGGTTAGAGTATGGTAGTGCAATCTCAGCTCACTGCAACCTGTGCCTCCAGGATTCCAGTGACTCTCTTGTCTCAGCCTCCCAAGTAGCCACCTCATCTGGCCTAGGATTGTTATTTTAATTTATGAATTTTATTGCAGGAGAATAATAGGGCCATGATTAAATATTTGTTGTAAAAATAAAAAGGGAGGGGATATTTTGTCCAGTAAGATGGAGAATGCTGCCTTAGATCATGTTTCAAAGTATTCATTCTTTCCTTAGCTCATCATCCTCACTTAAATACAGAACCTAGAAGCAATAATACTACAATGCAAGAAATTACTGCAGCATCTGGAAACCCCCATTCAAAGAGAATGAGATAGAAAAGAAAAATACCAAAGTAGCATTATGAAAACAGGAGTAGTATTATAACAATGCCACTCTTAGCTTTGACCCCCATCACCCTCTAAATGGTTTCCAGGCCACCCACAAATCTCCATACCAGTGCTGTATTTTCTATGGCAAAAATTTTCAGAACTGTGGTTTCCTTTTGGGTTAGGGTTAGGTTTGACTGGGAAGGGATATGAGAGAACTGTTTGAGGTAACAGTGATATTTCATACCTTGATGGGCTTATAGAACACAGATATATGCATTCATAAAAATGTGTGAGGAGCATTTATATGTTTGTCCTTTATTAGTAGTAAATACTATTCCACTGTATAAATATGTCAAGAATGAATTTTAAACTATACACCCGTGAAAACACCATCTAGATAGAGACATAAAATATTTGCATTCTTACCACTGCCCCTAAAAAGGTAACTGTTATTCTGGCATCTATGAATCTCATGTGAAAGGAATCATAAAAAATATATTCTTTTATGTTTGATTTATATTTATATATTTTATTGTACACAACTTTTACCTTAACAGGTAAACACATACAAAACTCCAATGACATGCATAAAGTGTTTGGGGACAATGTGTACTGATGTCTGCAGCTTTGAAATGTATCAAATAAGATGGACTGGTGGAAGAATGGAGGGGAACAAAGATGTCTAGATGCAATGAAGTAAATACAGCAAAATGTTCATTGTAGAATCTAGGTAGTGAGTATAAGGATGTTCACTTTACAATTCTTTCAGCTTTTCTGTACGTTTGAAAATGTTGGGAGGACTTATAGCTGTGATGAAGTAAATATAGCAAAATGTTCATTGTAGAATCTAGGTGGTGAGTATAAGAATATTCACTTTACAACTCTTTCAGCTTTTCTGTACATTTGAAAATGTTCATCATAAAATGTTGAAAAAATTATTGAGTTGTACGCTTAAGATTTGTGTATTCTGCTACATATAAGTTGTGCCTTGATTTAAAAAACTGAAATATTATTAAACAGTCAAAAATACTAAGATTAGAAAAAAATAAGACTATGCTTATTGTAAATGACAAGAGGAAAGACTAATCTTTATTAAAGAGAGTTTATCCAAGACAATCACTCATTATTAAAGAAAAAGAAATCTATGAACTTCTCAGGAATAAGAAGGCTTATTTTAAGTGAAGTGTCAAAATAATGTCCTGTGTTGACAGGATAGGGTACTGATGAAGCATCCCCAAAAAAAGCTCTCCTATCTCAAATGCCTATCACATGCCAAGCAAGAGTCTCTTTAGAATCCAGTCTCTGATGCTAAAGAGAGAAGCAAGAGGCTAGAACACAGTTATGCTGTAGACTTCTGGGCACATCAGCATAAGACTAAAAAACTGTAGGCAACCTCAAAAATCAATCATTTAAATATGTGGTTTTCTAACGTATTCATATTGTCATACTATAGAAACAAAACTACATAGATGACAGTGATGTTTGTAAAAACTGTTAGTAACAGTCAGTGATATCTTCACACTTCACAGTCTTCTTCTAATTAAAAAATATTTGGTTTTAAGCCTATTACAGTGAATTTTACATCCCCTCTGTTAAATATTTGCATGCCATGGCTACAAAGACGGATTCACATGTGTTGCACTGGCAGCTCCAATACCACAAGGGCATTGCCGAAATGCAGAATGGCTACTGGTAAAGTACCCAACGAACCAAAACACAATTTTCCCTCAATTTACTTAGTAACTGCATTTGTAGAAAATATCAGTGAAAATTAAAATACCACAAAAATACTATGTGTGTATTAAAAAAAATGAAATTCTAGGAATAGTTTTTTGTTCTTTTGTTTTGCTTTCACCTACATAAATATCTGAAGGGTCACGCAAGAGATCTATGAGGGCACAGAGTGGCTCTCCATCCTGCAAGACTATCCACGTGCTGCAGAAGGTGTGGTCTGGCTTCTGTCCTCTCAATCACTGCCATCATCAGGACCATCAAAAATGCCCACAAAACACCCAATATGTCCCATAGGAGGCAGTGTTGCCTCAACTAGAAACCACTGATCTAAGCTGAAAGGATTGTCCTAGGAGCATTCAGATTTTAATAGCAGAAATATCTTCCCCCAAACCACTGTTATGCTCTCATTCCTAAATCATTCCATATAAAAATTTATTTAACCTCTATAAATAATTTGTAGCTAACTGTGGTTAAAGATAGGCTCAGATAAACCGTCATCTGCTGATAGTTTGTGACTATAGTTCACTACAAAGAAAGCATTTCACTAGCAGCTAAAGGCTTGTCATATGGAAACAATATTTGCTTATTTTTGCCTAGGGCTAGATTTAAACCACTGAGCCTGAAGTGAAAGATCATTTTGCTATTCAAACTACAAGCCTCAAGCAAATACAAAAGCTTCTTATTAGCTTTTACATATTATTATGATTTTTGTTATCAGTTTGTATTTAATCTCAGTATTCTTGTCCTGCACGATTTCGTAACTTTAATCTGTTGCTTAGTCACTGTACTTGCATGTTTTTCCCTAATCAAACTTGTCATTCCTAAGTTCTCTGCACTCCAACATCCTAGATCTTTCCTGCCTTTGTGACCTCCTCTCCCTTTTTTTTTTTCTATCATCATCCTTGCACAATGATTAGGCCTATTTTTTAAGCCAAGAAAAGATGAAATGGTATGTGAATTCATTTTGTTGACTTGAGTTTCCACCCAATAACTAAATAGATCATCAGCAATGGTAAAAAAAAAAAAAGTGCTTGATTAAAAGAAAAACTACTAGATTTTTCAATGAAAATCAGTCAACTTAAAAAGCTATATGCAACTTGGCAATCAACATGCTCACCTGGGAAAAGTGCTACTCATTCTGTTACAGATTAACAAAATTCTTATAAATGTTTACATAAAAATTACACATATACTTATCTGACCCACTCCTAGGTATCTATTCAAGTGAACTGAAAATGTAAGTTTCCAAAAAATTACATGCAGGCAAATGTTCACAGCAGCTTAATTCATAATCATGCCAATAGCCAAAATATTCTTCAACAGATGAAGGGTTAAACAAATTGTGATACATTCAGACAATGAAATACTTCCCTACTCAGCATTAAAAGGAATGAACTGTTGATTCACACAACAGCATAAATAGATCTTAAATGCTTTCTGCTAAGTGAAAGACCCAGACGGTTACATGTTGTATAATCCTAATTATATGTCCTACTGAAAAAGGTAAAAACAGATCAGTGGTTGCCAGGAGCTGGTTATCATCCCAAAAGACACAATTCCAAACACCATAATCCCAAACACAGAAATCCCAAAATATCAAAACCCTTAAAGTCTAAAAATCCCAAAAATCACAATCCTGAAAGATCAAAATTTCAAAACTATTATTCTTCAGAAAAATGTTTTAATTCCTTAAAAGACATTTATTTACATGTATAAAAGAGGATTTATTTGAGAAACATAAAAATGTGACCGAACACTTTATAGGCCACTTTTTGCAATAAAATGAACAATAATAACATACATTTTTTGCATGCATAAACATTCAGGTGTACTAATGACAGTCACACAAGTGTAACAGCTATGAGCAACTTGTATTCATAAAGAAACAGGTAATAGGTTAACAAGGGGAATGTAAGCATGCACATCACTGTGGTTGGTAACTGCGCACACCCAGCTTTGTTACTGTGGTCATGTGAAACACCATGACAGACAACCTGAGTCTTCTGATGAAATTGATCAAAAACTGTACTGGGTCATCACTGCATATGCAGCCACCCAAATGGCCAAGACCTTGAGAAATTTTATCTTTCACGAATGCAGATAGGCAAAAAGGACAACTCTTTACAGAGGAATTTTCCACATTTTTATATACAAGCACAATGTGTACACAATCAGTGTTATGATAATGGTCTTTTGTGGAGTCAAATTTGAAAAAAAAATGCATAAGACAAATCAGAACCCTCTCAGTCTCTAAAAAATTTACACCTCCAGTATTGAAAATGATGTGAAAATGAAACACATAGCAAATTGTAAAAAGTAAATAAATAAATAAATGCAGACAACTTAAAATAATGGAGAAAAAGCCAGGTGCAGTGGCTCATGCCTGTAATCCCAGCACCTTGAGAGGCCGAGGCAGGTGGATCACTTGAGGTAAGGAGTTCAAGACCAACCTGACTAACATGGTGAAACCCCGACTCTACTAAAAATACAAAACATTAACTGAGTGTGGTGGTAGGTGCTTATAATTCCAGCTACTCCGGAGGCTGAGGCAGGAGAATCATTTGAACCCAGGAGGCAGAGGTTGCAGTGAGCTGAGGCTGCACTCCAGCCTGAGCAACAAGAGCGAAACTCTGCCTCAAAATAATAATAATAATAATAACGGGGAAAAAACTTTAAAAAAATACAGAGAAAACTAAAAAGAAAATTCAACATATGAAAAAGTATATTTCAAGGACAGATTATGGGCAGCTGCACAGAGACAGTCCACAGCCACTGGCTTTCACCATCATTAATTAGTATTTTAAAGTCCCACATCAGAATGAATAGCTGCTTTTCTTCTTATAGGACATGGCTCTCCTCAGAAAAGACATACACATTTATTTTCTATGGAGCACTCCCCTTTTAAACATTCTTCTGATTCGACAGACACCAACATGAGCATTCTTTATTAAACCTTTCCACTTTCTACTTAGAGATTGATCTTTTGGGATTGAGACTTTAGAAAGTACAGCATTTTAGACTATGTCTTTTGGAACTATGATCCAAACTCCCTTGGGAAATAGTGATTTGACTGATTATTTCAAGCCAAAGGATAAATGAGCAATTTGTAAAAACTGTATACTGGCTGGTAAATTTGTTTCTCACAGGGTTTGCATCAGCAATCCTAAAGGTAGTTTACACGTATGCTACCATTGAACACCTAAATAAATTGTGGATAATGGGACTCAGGCTTCTCCCTGTCAGAGAAATAAATTACAAATAACCAAGGGAGGAAGACAGAATGAACCCCATGGTACTGGATTAGACTCAGAAATACTTGTAGAAACTCATGGTTATTCTAAAACATATACAGATGGATACAGAAAGAAACAGAGACTTGTGTGTACACACAGGTTGGAATATATACATCTGTTTCCTAGCTGGGTCCACTAAGAGGCCTAGAGGTCATGACAGTGCGGTGGCTACACGCATATTCCACACCCCAGTCTTGGTTTTTATCCTATTTCCCCATAAAAGGCAGCAGGGATTCTTAAAGAAATGGCTGATCCTGAGCTGGTACAGGTGACATACAGAACAAACCTGGCAGATCTCATAGACCAGAGTAAGTGCCAAGAAAAGAAAAAGATTAAGAGCACATCAAACGAACATAGCAGCCAACTGGAGAAAGCTCCCAAGGCCACAGTAGGAGCTATTTGAGCTACAAATTAAATATATTAGGTTGGTGCGAAAATAATTGTGGTTTTGCATTACTTTTAAGGACAAAAACCACCATTACTTTTGCACCAACCTAAGTAGAAGATTATAACTCAGAGAATAACATAAATACTCATATATCCATAATGATATAAATACATGATTGACTACATAAATGGGAGATGAGACAGATCTCCTTTACAGAAAAATTCCAAAAAGCAAATGCAGGAAAAATGGAGGAAATGAAAAAATCATCATTAGAACATTACCATAGGGCTGCTGCAAGCAAGAGCCACTGCCAAATACTAAAATGGGTGGGTGAGAGTTTAGGAAAAACAGATATTTGCATTGCCTCAAAGTGTATGCCTCAGAATATTTACTAAGTACTGTGGTGGTTTTAACATATGCCCACAAATCCTTTGCTACTCTACCCCGCAGAGTGGAGCTTAACCATCCTCTGCTTGATGGTGGTCTGGACTTAGCGACTAGCTTCAAAGGAACTGTGGTATAATGAGAAAGACATATTTGGTCTTTCTGCCCAGCTCCTGGCACAGAGCTACCAAAACTCTTGGAATTTCACGAGTGATAAGGGTTACACAGAAGTCTTTTGTTCTAACAAGGCAACTCTTGGCAGGCCCCTAGACAGCTTCAGGATGGGTGCTGGTCACCAGAAAGACCAAGCCTTGATTAGAAACTTGGAACTTTCAGCCCTACTCCCCAATCTCCCGGGAGGGTAGAGGGGCTGAAGGTCAAGTTCAGTCACCTAGGGCCAGTGATTTAATCAGTCATTGTTATATAATGAAACCTCCATGAAAAACCTTCAGCAGTGGGTTGGAAGAGCCTCTGAAGTGATGGACACATGGAGGCACTGGGAGGATGGGGCACATGGAGAGAGCTTGGAAGCACTGCACCCCCCCGCCTAACACCTGTCCTAGGCATCTCTTCAATTTGGCTCTTCCTGAGTTGTATCCTTTACAATAAATTGGTCATAGAAAGTAAAGTGACTTCCTGGCCAGAACTGGTGACTCACACCTGTAATCCCATCACTTTGGGAGGCCAAAGGGAGGACTGTTTGAGGCCAGGAGTTTGAGACCAGCCTAGGCAACATAGTGAGACCCCATAGCTACTTAAAAAAATTCAAAAAAAACAAAATAGCCAACCATGGTAGCACCTTTGGTCCCAGCTACTCAGGAGGCTGACAAGGGAGGATTGCTTGAGCCCAGGAGTTGAGTGACAGAATGAGACCTTGTCTCAATGTCTCAAAAATAAATAAATTAATTAATTAAGTAAAGTGACTTCCTGAGTAGTTATATAAGCTGTTCTGGTGAGTTACTAAGCCCAAGAAGGGGGTTTGGGGATCCCTGATTCAAGGTCTGTCAGATGTATAAGGGGACACCTGGGACCTGAAGTGGGGATACTTTTGAGCCCTCAATGTGTGGGGTCTGAGAATTAAATTGAATTGCAGGACACCCAGTTGGTATCAGAGAGTTGGAGAATCAGTATGAAAAACACCATGCATTTGGTTAGTGTGAGAAGAAAACCTTTTTATGAGGAAAAAAAATTGTAACTTTATAGTAGAAAATCCTGGCTGCCGCCACTTCACCAAGGAGTCAGGGTTCACATCACCAGAAATAAGTCATGGTGATGTGAAGTGCTCCCTGATTAGATATCATCAAAAGGGTCCTTTTACCCTTGTGAGATTATTCCCCAAAATCCATAACCCCAGTATAAGAATGAAGAAACAACAGAAAAACCCAGATGTAGAAACATTACCCAAAGATACCTAACCAGTGTTCTTTAAAAGTGTCAAAGTTGTGGAAAGTATAGAAAAACTAAAAATGATCACAGATTGGAGGAAACCAAGAAGACGGGATAACTACACACAACATGGGGTCCTAGATCGGATCCTGGGATGGAAAAGGACATTAGGAGCAGCTGAAATGTAATATAAAGTTGAGCATTTATTTTAAAAAGGAATAAACTATTGATGGTACCGACACACGTGCAGTGATATACACGTGTCATACACACTAGGTTATGTGAAAGGAGTCAGATTCAAAAAGTTCCACACTGGATGTAACCGTTTATATGACATTTTGGAAACAGCAACATTACAGGGGCAAACAAACCTATTGGTGGTGGCTTGGGGTGAGGGGTTGGGGGAAAGGAGTTGGTTACAAATGAATGACACACATAACTTTTTTGATGTGATGTTCTGTATTTTGGCTGTGGAGGTGGTTATCAGACACTATGTTCCTCATAAAGAGTCAATTTTATGGTGTATGAATTTAAAAATAAATTCATTTTTAATTTTAGATTTTCTACTCAAGTGTATTCAGTTCACACATTGCTAGGTAAATTTCTCAGTATCCAGTGAGAGGCTGACTACACAGACAGACAATGGTCAGACTGGGGTTGACAACACAACTCCTGCCTGCGTGAGAAACCCAGGAAGCCAAACACAACCTCTGCAACCATGGGTACTGAACAGTCAGCCCTTGGCCAATGACCTCAGTCACTGCCCTATTTTTGCCCCACAACCCTTTCCAACTCAAGACCAACCAGAGAAAGCCAAATGTGCTTCCCAAACCAACCACACAACACACCCCCTTTCTAGTAGGCCCACTTTAGGCTTCCCCAGGCCAAGAGCCTCCAATCAGAGCAAGCTGGAAGCCTCCTTTCCTTGGAAGCTTTCCTACCTCTCTGCCTGTCTGAGTCTCTGCCAAGAGCAAGGGATGGTTCCCTTGCTATAGCAAGCTCTCAATAAATAGCCTCTGTTTGTTCTCCTTTGGTTTTTGTTTATTTCCACAGAGGCAAGCCCACTTTATAAGACAAAGCCTTATCAGAAAATAGATAAAACATCACCCGTGTGTGGCATAATCAGTAATGTAAGAAACTCCAGGAATAACAAATGAACATTAGAAGGGAACCTGGTGAAGGCCCCTGCACTGCGATTCCCTTTCAAAATCACCAAAACTCTTTTGAACTTCTTGTATTTCCCTAACTAACGCCATCATTATTTCCACACTAGCTGTTTGGTGAAACGGGTACTATCTCCTCAAATGAGACTTTCTGTCATCATGTCTGAATTATTCACTGCATATTGTTACCATGGACAAGGGAATAATTTTTTCCCCTGTTACTTAGAAACCAGGTCAAGCTGCTTTTTCAGTCCGCAATCCTGTAAGAACTTCACTGGGACAGGAGGAGATAGGAGGAAGGAGGAACACTGGAGAATGCCAGCAACAAGACACCAAGGAAAGGAGAATCAGCTTTGGAGTGAAACTTAACTTTTCTTGAACAGATACAATGTCACTAATAGAATATCTCCAAAGGCTGATAAGATTTCACCTCACAACAATGTAACATTTTAATGTTTCCTATAATAGAGTTTTTTTTTTTTCTTTCTCACCACCTGTAACAATTTGTCAAGTTATCTGAATTTCAGGGGAAATATTAATATGGGCTAAATTAGCCAATGTAAAATTAAATTATTGTGACAAAACAACACCAAGCAAAATTTGCTGAAGGGTGTAATACATTAAGAAACTTTCTTAAAAATACAATATTCAATTATAATTTAATAAATCCCTGGGGTATGAACAAAGACAATTGTATGAAAATGTAGTATGAATTTCTCAGAAAAAGAATTTCAGTTCAGTTGAATAAAAACCTCTTCAAGAGCCAACTTCATTAGCCTGCATAACATCAAAGACTCCTGGAGTGATTGGCTAATCTAAAACATCTTTTACAACCAATTTCCATATGGCCTCGTCATTTGCTTTCATGGTTTGGGCAGAAGTCCTGAATGGAAAGCCAAGAGGATCTGCCTAGAAATATCACATTTCTTTTAGAAAGATTTTCCTCATCAAATCATTAATTATATTTCATTTTACTTTCCTTCAAAATTCTATTTTACAGATAATGCTGAATTCTCATTGATGTATTTTATCAAATACAGTAAAAAGAAGAAAAGAAGGACAGTAAATACAAAGTGTCCAGTTCTAGCTCCATGGAAACATGCCTTTTAAAATGTATTATTGGCTGTACATACTTATAGTCATATTCAGTCTACAAAAGCCACTTCACCAACCAAGGCCTTGTCACTTCGTGCATTTCATTGATAATAAAAATTCCACTATAGTCAGACACCTAAAATTTTGCCTGTTAAACAGGTTTGCAGAATGGCTGGGAGAACGTGGCTTGGTTGTAGGTGGCTCACCCCTGATGCTCCCAGCCTCCGAGGGAGAAATCAGAGTCAACTGCAATAAACTGCAAGAATCTTCTATCTGGGGCGACTGCAACCTGGCCAAGTGCATTCCTGTTTTCTTTCTTGCAAAGGGCTACTGCGTTGCATTTCTATTTTTCGTTCTAATATTAAGCTAAAAGATTATCTCCTCTTGTTTTGTAAAGGCTCATTCAGTGGCACTGTCTCTTCAGTTTAGGAAACTTGCAGGCTTGCATCTCTAACACTGATGGAGATGTTTTTAGCTTTTTCTTGATGGTAACGTTTTACAGCCAAAGGAATTATATTTTACATCTAAGGAATTAATGGCTTTAACATCAATAGGTTCCAGGGAAATCCAGAAGTAAGGTTCACAAATAAAGTAGAGTTTCTAATTTTTATTTCCATAAATTAAAAAATCATAAAATTTAAATATGACAATCCATAACTAGCTTATCAATGACCAACTCTGAAAATATTGCCCCCATCCTAGTTCTCTGCATTTCTGATCCCCACCTCACAGATCTTAATGATGTGACAGCAGTAAATTCCAAGATTTCAGTGCCTTCCTGCGATTTATATAGACACCAAGTAGTATCAACTTGGGCTACCCTTTATCTTTTAGGGTAGAGAAACAGCAATTCAATAAAGATGGAATTTAAGACTGAGATAACAACAAAATTTAGATAGGAAATAAATTTAATATATTTATTATATATTTATTACAAATACTGTGGGTATTTCCAAGACTGTGTTAAGATAACAGACTTACTATATAGAAAGAGGTAACAAATAAGCATTTATTACACAATTGTTCCCCAATAATAAGGTTCTTGCCTTGGAAGATGAGTCTCATCATTCATAATAATAAAAATGCAAAGAAAGAAATGGATTCATAGAGCTTTAAGAATTGAGGATTAGGAGATGGGAGAAAAAAGGAGTGTATTATCCAGTATCAGATTATGTAAATCCATGGTAGAATACTAAAATCAAACTCTCAAAAAATAACTTCTACAAATGTTGTCTTTAAAGGCACCTCCCGGCACATTTTGATTTCTTAACACAAAATCACTTTAACTAAGGGTTTAAAACTTTTCCCAAAGTTCAGTAACAAATCAAGTTTCCCCATGACTCATCTCCTCATCTTGTTTGCATTTAATTCTATTAAAATCTTAAGGTCAGATTGGGCATTGAAAGTATTAGGATCTCTTGCAGAATAGTAATTATGTATCAAAGCAAAGGCACCCAAACTGTGATGTTCAGAAAACTATTTAAATGAGGGGAAAAAATCAAAAGAAAGGGGTCTTTGAAGTCCTAAATATGCATTATGATAAAAATAATTGATCTAATAAATTCATTACATAGACTGCAGTCCCTAATAACAGTGAATAAAAGCTAATGGAGAAGAGTTAACAGAGTCAATTTCAGGTTCAACTATCAGGTTGGGCAAGATGGAAAAAAAGTGCAATATATGTTCAATAACATAGACAGTGACGTAGAAAGTGTTTATTGGTTAACTTTCTCCCAAAAGCTTGTTGTGAAATGTAAATCATCAAAGGTCAAAGTAATACTTTTCCCACTGGTTGAAAGCTCATTTTGTCTTCTCCCCATCTGAAATACACCTCCCATGAAACACTATCTTAGGTCTTTTCCCCATTGTTTGCAATGTTTCAAAAAATTTGATATAACCACACAAATTTCATCACTGAACAAGAAAAGGAAGTAGAAAACCAGTTTCCCAGGGCTTTCAGAAGGGAGTGGTCCTCAGAGTAAATGGAGGAGGAGGAGAAGGGCTATCTGGAGCCCAAGGGTGCCAATCACTGGGCAAGGCAACCTCAGGGCGCTGGCAGGAAGCATCCTTGCCTGGAACCCCTTCCCACACCTGTCAGCTGCACTGGATCACAGACCTCAGTACTGCAGTCCATGAAAGGATAAATGGCTTCTTCTGAGAAAAGGGACCTTTGAAGAGGAAGTCAGTGTGGCTGTCAGAATCATCTCTGACCATGATCCAGGCCTGTGAAAAGCGTCCTTACTAGACAATGAGGGGATGGCCAGGCTTTGAAGCACTGGAGGCACTGGGCCACTCTCCAGCTCTCCAGAGTGCTGTTCCTCCTCCCGCTTCCTCCTGCTTCCCTCCCAACCCCCAAAGTTCTTTTAGCTTGTCCTCTGTTTCTGTGTCTCACATTTAGTTTGCCATGGGCAGCATCTTGGAGTGGGCAACTGTAGTGGCAAGGATTTATGAAGGGAGGCGCTGACTTCAAGGTTTACAGGACAGGAAGTAAAGAGGGGCATCATCCTAGTTTTATTTGACACCTTGAGAAGGACCTTCAGAAGACTGAAATGCTCATGAAAACCACAGGCTAAATGTAAGTTTTATTTTAGTGAGTGCCTGAATGTCCTGTAATGCCAGGAGCATGAGCCCTGGGGATGGTAGCCGCACAGGAACCAGAAGGAGAGTGTGGACCAAAACAACAAGAAGGTCCCCAGCCTTCCTCTGTGACAGCGGCTGCAGGGGGGGAGCTGTAAGGTATTGCTGGTGGGGGACAGGACTATTCTTGAGAAGGAAAAAGACAATTCTCAAAAGGGAAAGATTCTGCATCCGCAGGGAGGAAAAACAGTCACATAAAGAGGACAGCCTTGACATATACCTCTCTGTGCTATCAACACTAAATCCAGGCACAGTTTCACAATTGAAGCAGGATCGGAGCAAAACAGAAAGGTGTAAAGAGATAGCAGGATTAGAATTCATCTCATCCTATTTGTCTCTATCAAATCTCACTTATTTCATTAGTATTTACTGAAAAAGATTCCTTGCATGGTCAAACTTTAGTTGGGCTTCTGAACCTTCTCCTAGACTTATTTGCATACTTCTTTGGAAAATCCAATTTTAGCAAAGCACTCTGTGATATCAGTTTAGCCAGAGTGCTGATGCTTCCTCTTGGTCATGTTCCATCCGCTGACCCATCCACTGCTCCTTGGCTATGAATTCCCACAGGCCCACACTGTTTTTGGAGTTGAACCCGATCTCTCTCTCCCACTGCAAAATCCTGCTGTCCCTATATCTACTGCAGTGGTCCGAAATAAAGTCTTCCTTATTGGTCTTTAAAAAGTATCACTGAATAATTTATTTCCTAACATTACTTATAGAAGGCAGTGCATATAAATTATATATTTAAATACTTTTCATGCTTGACAACTAAGCACACAATAGTAAACTTCAAAATTAAATGGTTTGGTTTCCTTGCCACTCTTCACCAATGGAATTAACACCTCTTTCCCAGTCCTTGTTCTCCAACTAGTCACTTTTCCACTTAAATCAAGCACCTTCTTTTAAAGATGTGTGTAAGTTCTTACTAACTCTCCAGTCCCCCTTTGCAACGATAAACAAATACTAAGAAGTGATTTTTAACTGAAGCAGTCAAAATAACCAAACATTCAGAGTAAAACATTTTTGCCAATTTTGTTCAATAAAGTAAATTTTGTGCTAGGCAAATATATCACTTATTAGTCTCTAACACATATGTTTTAACCATCGTCTATAAAGTCTATGTGAGCTTTGTATTAAAAAGTGTGAAAAATGCCCGGATTCTAACAAGAGCTCATGTTCAACCAATTTATATTGATTTACACAACTGGGAAAGGTGAGATTTTGTTTTCATTTTTGTTTCTTCTTGACAGTACTGACTCAGTCTAAATTAATCTTTATTGCTGCTATTTTACACCAGGACAGCTCCTGCCTTGGGAACTGTAGGGTCCCTTACTACCATTAGAATACTGGAACGCCAGCCCATGAGGTGCTTTCTCTCTCTCTGCACCAAGGTTTAACTATAAGCAAGCTGGTGCAGCAGAAAGGGGCTAAAGGCAGCAGAGCCACATCTATCCCTGTATCAGAACTTTGATTCCTTTTTTTATATCAGATTAAGAGGTGATGTTTGGCCAGGTGCGGTGGCTCATGCCTGTAATCCCAGCACTTTGGGAGGCTGAGGTGAGCAGATCATGAGGTTAGGAGTTCAAAATCAGCCTGGCCAACATGGTGAAATTCTGTATCTATTAAAGATACAAAAAATTAGCCAGGCATGCTGATGCATGCCTGTAATCCCAGCTACTTGGGAGGCTGAGGCAGGAGAATTGCTTGAATCCGGGAGGTGGAGGTTGCAGTGAGCTGAGATCAGGCCATTGCATTCCAGCCTGGACCACAGGGGGAGACTTCATATCAAAAAAAAAAAAAATTAGCTGGGCATCATGGCAAATGCCTGTAGTCCCAGCTACTCAGGAGGCTGAGGCAGGAGAATCGTTTGAAACCGGGAGGTGGAGGTTGTAATGAGCTGAGATTGTTCCACTGCACTCCAGCCTGGGCAACAGAGAAAGACTCCATCTCACAAACAAAAAAGAGGTAATGTTCTCCTTAACCTTCTTTCATGTATTTATCTATTAAATCATCTGATTAAATTCTGAAAGCAAAGAATAATGAGAATATGCTCTGCTGAAAGTATTCACATAACTGGTATGTCTCCATCTAACTGTGGGTTGGGCTGATCTTCTATGTTTTTCCCCAGTATACTGAAACTTACCACAAACCAGAATGTGATTACTGCCAATGAATTTCCAGAGAACAACAACAAAACATCGTCAGGACAGGATGAGTCAGATATACCTGAACAATGGTGATGCTGTAATACTGAAAACGAAAGCATTCCGTACCTGAAACCCTGGATTTACGTATGGTAATTATATGGCTATATCAAGTACTCTTAAATTTTAAGATTTGTTTTTTGTTTCCAGTCAAATGAAACAGAGATGAGATTTAATTGCCCTGTGATTGTCCTATGGTGACCAAAAGAGAACTTTTTACAGTTCAATGCATGAAGAATGAAGAAACTGAACATGTATTAGAATTTCTGAAGCAAATGCCCAAGGCCAGCTGGTTTCAGTTTTTCTCCCAGATCCATATGACTGAATAAAGTATTTCAATAAAAACTTTGAAACTTAAGGGTCCTTAATGGAAATGTACACAGTGAAGGAGACCTCAAAGGGACAAAAGCCAGCACTGGACGAGACTACTTGCTGTTTAATAGGTATTGTTCAGTATCATTCCATAAGCCTGTTATAATATGTACAGACTCTTCATTTAAATGTTCCAAGATAAACTAAACCTGTTTTTCTCAAACAGTACAATTTTTCTAAGTAAGCTGTAGCACCTATTCATTTTTAGAAAATCTGGGAAATAAAGGAACTATAAAAAGCAGCCTCTATCCTGCTACACAGAAAAATCACCATAAAAACAATTTAGGTTTCAGTGTATGTTAGAGATATTATTTTTCCTTTTCAAAATTAGGATTAAACCAAACATGCTGTTTTGTTCCCTGCTTTCATCATTTAATATTACAGCATTAACTACTGTGTCATCATCTATCATTAAAGTAATATCATTTAATTATATAGATGTAATCCTGATCATGACATATACTATAACATATATAGTCATTGTGATATGTAATATAATCAAATATATACTAATATTCTATCATTACAATTGCATTATTAAATCTCCCTTGAAAACATTATTTTTTGTATCAGTTTCCTGGCTAAAGTCTTAGATTTTCCTAAAGGGTGCTATGCCCCTTTCCTACTTCCCCAGAGTTGCCATTTGCCCCCGCAGGTCCTCTCTCTGCTCCAGCCTCCAACCTCCCTGTATAGGGTCTGCTGCTGGTTACCTCACACCTCAATCCCTCCTTCCCTCCTCCCTTCCTTTTACCACACCTTTGTGTTGCAGTGTTCATCAATTCCTCAGTGAAAACCCCCCACCATACACAAACACACACCCCAGGCTAAGTTAAATCCTCCAGTTACAGGCCCTCATGCACCTTGTACAGTACTTCCACTTTCAACACTAGTGATTATTTCCCTTTGCTCCATTATTGATTTAATGTTTGTCTTCCTGTTTTCATCACTACTCTATTCCTAGCACTTAGCATGATGGCTTCCATAGACAAGGCCCACAATAGCATTAGCTAAATAAAAGAATGACTATAAATAAAATCTTAGTAAACAAAAGCCATAGTACATCTGATCAATTCTCAGAATTCTTTAAAATATAACTGTCAAAAGTTACATAGGTTTTGAACACCTTCAATAAATATTGCAGGTGGGCACAGTGGCTCATGCCTGTAATCCCAGAACTTTGGGAGGCCAAGGCAGGCAGATCACAAGGTCAAGAGATGGAGACCATCCTGGCCAACATGGTGAAACCTTGTCAAGTACAAAAATTAACTGGGCATGGGTGGTGCATGCCTGTAGTCCCAACCACTCAGGAGGCTGAGGCAGGAGAATCACTTGAACCCAGGAGGCAGAGGTTGCAGTGAGCTGAGAGCACACCAGTGTGCTCCAGCCTGGCAACAGAGCAAGACTTCATCTCAAAAAAAAAAAATCCTAATTTATATATTACATCATGCACCTGGTTACCCAAGAGTTCTAATGGAGATGAATGTTGGTCTTATGCCACAGCATCCATTCTGCAGCATATGAATCAAGGACTAAATTTTACTTCCACGTCCTACTACTTAAGAAATGCATTTTGTAAGTCTAAGGCTGCCACAGATGATGACTCCTCTGATAGTCTTGGAAAAGTCAATCAAACACCTTCTGAAAAGGGTTCATCATTCTAGATGCCATCAAGAACATTCAGGATTCATGAAAGGAGGTCAAAATATAAACATTAAAAGGAGTTTGGAAGAAGTCGATTCCAACCATTTTGGGTTAGTTTGGGGGGTTCAACACTTCATTGGAGGAAGTAACTGCAGATGTGGTGGAAACAGCAAGAGAGCTAGAATTAGCAGTGGGGTCTGAAGATGTACCTGAATTGCTACAATCCCGTAATAAACTGTAACAAATGATGAAGTATTTCTTATGGATAAGCAAAGAAAGTGATTTCTTAAGATGCAAACTACTCCTGCTCTGAACTTTGTTGAACTGACAACACACAATTTAGAATATTACATACTCTTAGTTGATAAAGCAGAAGCAAGATTTGAGAGGATTGGCTCCAAAAGTGGAAGATGTTCTACTATGGGTAGAAAAGCAGCAAGCAGTGCATGTTATAGAGAAATCTTTTGTGAAAGGAAGAGATCAATTGATGTGGCAAACCTCACTGTTGTCTTATTTTAAGAAATTGCCACAGTCACCCTACCCTTCAGCAACCACCACGCTTATCAGTCAGCAGCCATTACCAATAAGGTAAGACCCTCTACTAGCAAAAAGACTTGCTGAAGGCTCAGGTGATTGCTACTGTATCTTACAATAAGGTATTTTAAAATTAAGGTATGTAATTTTTTCAGACATAATGATTTTGTACACTTAATATAGTATAAATATAACTTTTATATGCACTGGAAACCAAAAAATTCATGTGACTCACTTTATTGCAATAGTCACTTTATTGCAATATTCACTTTATCAGGGTAGTCTGGAGCAAAACCACAGTATCTTTGAGATATGCCTGCATTACATTCTTTCATCCTCTCAACTCATTAAGGTAGGTACTATTATTATCCCTGCTTTACAGATGAGGAAAATCTCTACAGAGAGGTTAAGTGATTTGCCAGAAGACTGACAGCTAGTCCGTAGTGGAGCTGGAATCCAAACCTACATAGCAGGCTCTACCAGTGTATGTTCTTAATCATAATTATACAGAAAATCTCAAATTAATAGTTTCAATCCATTATTTTGGATTTTTCTCAAGAGATAAACATATCATTTGCAAATAATGATATGTTTTCATTCTCACTTTTCCTTGCCAATAGTATTACTACTACTTATCATGGCTAATTACATTGGCTAGACATTCGAAAATAATGTTAAACAGCAGTGGCATTGAGAGGGGAGGGGGGTGTAACAGAGGAGGTCGCTCAAGGGAGTTCCTCCGTCTTGATGGATCAGTTGCACATGTTGATTGTGAAGGTGATTAAATGGATCTATGCATAGGATCAAATTTTATGGAATTTAGAATGAATTTAGAACATACATGCAAATGAGGGATATTAAAACCAATGAAAACTGAGTATGTTTCTATTCTAGCTAACAGTAGTATAAATGTCAGTTTCTTGGTCTTTATGCTACATTCCAGTTATACAAGATTTCACCACTGGCAGAAGTTCAGTGAAGGTTTTATAGGATTCTGTGTATTATTTTTACAACTTCTTGTGAGTCTACATTTCAAAATAGTAGTAGCAAAAGCAGGTATCTTCATTTTAGCCTAGACATTTAATAGCAATGCTTTAGGATTTCACTTATGATTTTGGTTTGAGACATATATTATTTATATACCTAAAGGGTAATATTCCCATGAAACCTAGAGAAACTGAGCTAAGTGACTCTGAGATACCACAGGACCTTCCCTAAGCAAATTTGATAGAATTCATGCATAGGTTAAAAACATTCCAAAGATTATATTCAGCAATGATATGGAACTTTGAGTGTTTTATGAGATGTTCACATTTAAGACAATAATAAAGCTAATAGATCACCACAATATGAAGGTCCATTTAGTCTGATACCTGCTACTTCCTTCTTGTCACTGATTTCTATTGAAGCACACAAGGAGATTTGGCCATGATGAGGTGAAAAGAATTGCACAACCATAAAAAAAAGACAGGTTCTTTATTATGGATATACTATATATTTTTGTTTGTTTTTTATTTTTAAATTGTTTTCTTATTTATTTTAGTTTTTTCTCTTTTCTTTTTTAGATTGATGATATTCCTTACTAGGTTATACTGTATTAATTCATTTACTGGATTTACAGGATATCTAGTATATGTTTGGCAGATAAGTCTATGCCTAAGATAAGACTTATATTGTAACGAAAAAGACATTATAAACAATAAACAAAGAAGCTAAATATACATATGTAAAGAAAGGTAGTGATATGTGCTATGCAGAAAGTCAAAACAGGGTAAGGAGCTCAGCAGTAATTGGAGAAACGCGGGGAGGGGAGCTATTCTGGATGAGGAGGACCTTTCTTGGGAGATAGCATTTGAGAACACAGTGAAATAAAGTGATGCACCAGGTCATGGAAAAATCTTAGGAACAGCACTCAAGGAAGATGAACTGCAAGCAGAAGGATCCAGAGGCAGAAACAAATAGGAGGTTGTTGAAATAAAGTGAGAGACGGCAAAGACTGGAGACATCCAGTAGTGGGCTTTGGATGCAAGTCACAGAATATTTGAGTCAAACTGTTGATTAATAGTGTTTTATTAATCATGCAGGGTAAGGCCACAGGAAATTCTTCTGGCACTGCTGCTGTGGCTAAATGATGTCACCATGTTGGAAGACATCTTTTATGATCCATGCATGCGGCAGATAGCTGCTAACTCATGGCCAGTAAGGTCCAGGCATTGCCCTTTCATACAATGATATCCAAAAGCAGAAGTTTTTCTCATCATGCCATTTGGTTTACCTCTTTATATCACTTTTTTCATACACGCAGTGGTGATATATACCCTCTTCCTCCTCTTCCTCCTCCTCCAACATCTACTTACAATAACTAATAGGTATCAAGCACTAAGCACACTTTCTGGCACATAGCAAATGTTCCTTAAGTGTTTACTATTTTAATTGCTTGCAGTTGAGAGTATTCGGTGCCCCGTACATCCATTCTGGTAAAGTAAATAGGTCTGGAGGGTAAAAGTGCGATTTGTTAGAGACTCTCATCTTCTCAGGGACTACTTGTCCTCTCTCTATAATTAAAGTAAAAGGTCCACTCTAATTTGCTGGTTCTAGCTCTGTATACAGAAGCCTACAAGAAAGATGTAAGGGAACTGTGGCAAGGAGAATGGGCTGAATGTTTTGGGTTCAAAAATCTGTGACTTAGCAAGAGTATTCCGCTACAGAGGATGAGTCTCGAATCTCACCCAGAAAGTCAAGAAACTTCTTCCAACTTCAAATTCACCTGCTAATACATCTACGCAGAAACTTAACAAAGGGCCTCTTTTAAACTAACCCTCACGTGATTCCCCTCACCCTCTCTTACCTCTATATTGAGCCTTTTCCTCTTAGTTGGTCTGCGTAAGTATTACTCTCCCATTCAAGGCACCCAAGGCCTGTGACATTCTTGAACAGAGCCTTTCCTGACACACATGTGTACTGCTCCAGAAAAATTTGGTACAATCTAATTTATGCCCATCAATAAGTAGGAGTCATGTGTACTGAATATCCATCCAGGCTTACTCACGTTGATGAAGGTCATTTATCTGGTAGAAAACCAGTCTCCATTTATGACGTACAATTTGCTGCCATTTGTTTGTTTGGTTCTTTGCTTGCAAAAATTTCTTTCTAGCATATTTCTCCGTGGGTGTCTTTTCCAATAACCAATCCCTTTGTCCTCTAACCAAAAGGACACAGACCTTGTAGGAAAGGAAAAGCTTTTCTCCACCCTCTTCGGTTCTCTGACTGGGTCTGAAATAAACTGACAACAGGCAGACTCACAGGGAATTAAAAACACATGATTTTATTTAGTGTTAAAAGTTTTACACAGAAAGGGGTAGAGGGAGGACTTCATAGAAAGAGCTGTGCTTGGAAGCTTTTATACTATTTGGAGAAAAGACAAAAATGTTAAAGAGAAGTGACATGGCAAAGGAAATGGACTTTGAGCTTCTAGGAGTGGCAGATTATATGAAGGCAAATATGCAAATCTATGGAGAAACTAATGGCAGATGATGGCTGGCTCCTAGGGCTGGATTGTGTAGGCTCTTTCATGGTGTCCTCTCATCTCCAGTAATGAGGCTGTTACTCCTTTTCTGGGAAATTCTCCTTACCAGAAGTAGAGCTGGGGGGAACATCTTTACCAAAGAAAATATATGATGTTTTCAGGCTGACAGGAAAAGGCAGAGAGCTTATCCTGTGTCTTTTTCTTAATTGTTTTCAGCTCAATATAATCTGTATGCCAGAATGGTACATTTGGGGTAACATAATCTGATCTCTTACTGCCTTTTATGTCATGAACTTTGACAGAAATAGAAGAGATTAAGGAGGAGAGAAAGAAGGAAGAAGAAATGGGGGGGAAAAAAAGAGCGACCAAGAATTTAATGCAATCAGATATACAAAAACAAAATTTAAATTGCCCTCTCCAAAATTAGTGTTCTATGTGTTCTATTTTTAGCACTAATTCTAAATCAGTAAAAAATACAGCATACACACACACACACACACTACAACATGGGTACACAAACTGCAGCTCAAGAAAATAGACAGCGTATAGTTCTTACGGTCAAGAGATATGGATCCTGGTTTTGGTTCTCTAAGTGTGCATGTATGTGCATCCAAAGATATGTCCAAACACATGCATACACATACAACCATATATGTGTGTGGTATGAATGTATGAGGGGGTGTGCGCGCACACACACACACACACATATATATATATATATATATATATATATATTTATGGAAAAGTCATGTACTACTTGTTCTTTGGTTTGCATGGCAGTGAAAGAAAAATAATAAAGTACATCCATCCCAATAGTTCCTGTCTTTCTTTGAAGGGTCAGTGATATGGAGACATGGGATAAATGGGGTTGTAAATGTAAATGATATATTACTAGCTTCAAAGCTTTATGCAATTTACATAAATCTGCATGCTAAGTTCAAAAAACACAAGTCTGTATTATTAAAGTTAATTAGGGCAAACTACTATTTAATATAATAAATCTAATATTCAAGAATAAAACAGAAAATACAGAACAGTATTAAAAACCAATTGTTTTAATCATTTCCTGATTAGGACAGCTAAAATAAGCTTCACACACATATGACACGGCCAGTGGGGTGCATGATTCCCACACAAAGAGACCACTGTGGTATCACAGAGCAAAGATGAAGACCATCCCCTGGAAGCTGAGACAACAGGGGCCTGGGGATTCTGGCTTAGTGCTCCAGTGAGGGCTTCCTAAAGTTTTGGTTACACCAAAGATTGCCTGGAAAAACTCGAAACACATTGGCCAGTCCCATGGTTAGTGAGAAAGACCATCACGGCAAGCCTTTTGATACATTTCTTAGGACTTAAGAGAGTAATCAGCACATCCACTTGGTATACAGGAGGTGGCAGGGTGGGTTCTTCAAGGAGATGTGGCCGAGGAAGCCAAGTTTTCCATAATCTACAGATACCACATTCCATGAGGCTCCAGAGGGAGGCAACAGGCACATTAATCACAAGGATAGGTCCCTGATAGCCTTTCTATACAACATGAGTCTTCCCTGTGTCCACACCTGATGAACCATAGAAAGGTTCCATGGTTTCTATGAACCATAGAAAGTCATCTGAGAAAAGACGGACCTCAGGAATGGCAGAGTAAAAGTCTCTGAAAATCAGCTCTTCCATAAAATCAGTGAAAACACGGACAAAAATTGTGAAATCAACAGTTTTGAAACTCTGAAAATTAAACAAAGGCATACAACAATCTAAGGAGTGTTTATTCCAGAAAAACAGAGAAATCTTGCTAAGAACAAGCAAACTATAAGCGTTTTAACTCACCCTACTCCCCTAGTTCCACAGAACCCTTGAAAACCAAGTCTTACAACTACAGGAGCTGTGAAACCCAATAGGCTTAAAGCAACTAAGGGGGATAGAAGAGAGAATTCTTACTATGGTATCTGTTGAGAAGTTGCCTTGAAAAGCTCCATTATTAGGCTTGCCTGTACATGACCTAAATCTGACTCTGTGCAAAAAGCCCTATCCCTAGGGCAAACAATCTGTGACAAATACTCAATATTGCAGTTCCCTAAGGCAGCAAAATGAGTTAGGGCTAATAAGCAACAGACCAAAAAACTTAAATGGAAAAACTGGAGAATGACATGGCCATAGGGGGTTCCAAACTAATCTGACTCATTCCTGGAAATTCAGAAGGTCACATACATGTACGAGACTAAGTGCATGTCCAGAAAAAGCATTGGAAAAGGCCCTAATATATCACCTCTGGCATGACAGATTGACAATGTATGTCACCTCTGGTTGACTCTGGCTCTAGCACGTGGAGGGCTGTAAACTGCCTGCCAGCACATTGCAGGCAAGCTTCAATAAACACACAAGTCCCTTTCCAAAGGCTTGAATATTTATCCCTCAAATCATTTAAAGAAACCTGTATCCAGTCAGTAGATGACCACTAAGCTAAGTGACAAGAGGCTAAACATACAAATAATATATATCTTACAGAATTTTCTTAGGCAGGTCACTCAACAAACAGAAGCAATATAAAAAGTAAATTCTGCATAGGGTAGGAAGTCTGATTTCCAAAGTTGCCATATTGTATCATTAAAATGTCAAGTTGTTAAAAAACATTTATGAAATGTGCAATGAAATAGGAAGGTATGAAGTATACATGGGAAAAAAAGCAATCAATAGAAACTGTCCCTAAGGAAGCTTGCATGTTAGGCTTTACAGATAAAAACTTTTAAATTAGCTACTCTAACTATATTTTTAAAGATAAATAATTTCTAACAAATTAAAGTATGAGAACTATGTCTCAAAAAACAGATTATTAAAAGATGAAAATTATTTTAAAAGTATCAGTTTTTTGGTTAAAGGGTAAAATAACAAATAAATTCACTTGAGGGACTCAACAGTATATTTTAACCTGCAGAAAAAGAATCATTGAAGTTGAAGACAGGCTAATAGCAATTAGTCAATCCTAAGAACAAAGAGATAAAAGGAATAGTCTCAGAGAAATAGGAGATGCCATCAATTGCACCAATACACAACTAATGGAAATAGCAGAAGGAAGGATGAGAAAATAACAGAAAGACTATTGGAAAAGTATTTAAAGAAATAATGCAGTAAACTTCCCAAGTTTAACGTAAAACAATAGTCTGTATATGTAAGCAGCTCAAAAACTCTAAGAAGGATAAATGCAAACACATCAACAGCCAACTACATCCACGTAAAACTGTTAGATGGCAAAGAGAAAAGTCTTGACAGCAGCAAGAAAAAAATTATTTGTCAAGAAAAGAACAACAAATAAGATGAATGTATGCCTTCTCATCAGAAACTATGGAATCCAGAAGGCAATTGGATGATCTATTTAATGTTCAGAAATAAAAACTGTCATCCAAGAATTAGCTACCCAGGTGTGTACATTCAAAGAAAGAAGTAAAATTATCTCTTAGATGAATAATCTTATATAAGAAAATTAAGGAAATATTAAAAAACAAAACAAAAAAACCTGAAAAATAAGATAAATGATCACTTAGGTAAAGGATGCTAAAGATTCCACAAAACACCTGTTAGAAAAAACAAATTAGCAAAATGATAGAAAACAAAAAACACAATGAAAATTAGTTGTTTATACACATTAACAACAAATAAGAAAAGGAAAAAGAAAACAATTTCATTTACAATAGCATCGAAAAGAGTAAAATACTTACAAATAAACTTAACAGAGGCACAAGACTCATACAATGAAAACTACCAAACATTGCTGAAAGAAATAAAAGAAGACACAAATGGAAAGACATCCCATGTCACAAATCAGATGACTTATTGTTACAATGTCAGTGCTTCCCACAATGATTTACAGATTTAATTCAATTCTGATAAAATCCTAATGGCATTTTATTTTGTAAAAATAAAAAAAAAACATGAAATTTAAAGGTACCTCAATAGCAAAATCAATCTTGGAAAAGAACAAAATTGGAAGTTCATACTTCCTGATGTCAAAATGTATTATAAAGCTAGAGTAATCAAAACAGTGTAGTAGTTGCATAGGGAGAGGCATATAGACAATGTAATAGAACAGAAATTCCAGAAATAAACCCTTCCAAATAGGATCAAATGATTTTTCAACAAAGGTGCTAAGACCATTCCATGGATAAAGGACAGTCTCTCAATAAATGGCATTGGGGAAATTGCATATCCACAGGCAAAAGATTGAAGGTGGCCTTTATCTTACACTACTTACAAAAATTAACCCAAAATGGAACAAAGATTTAAACATAAGACCTAAAAGTGAAAGCACTTAGAATGAAACATAAGAAAGAGGATTCATGATGTTGAATTTAGCAATGATTTCTTGGATGTAACAACAGAAGGACAGGCAACAAAAGCAAGATGGTAGAAGAGGAGTTCCCCAGCTTTTGTCACCTCATAGAACAACCAACTAGCACAACTATCTATAGACAAAACACTTTTGTGGAAATCCCAGAATAAGGCAATCAGGCAGAAGCACGCCCTTGGACCACAGAAACCAAGAAAAATTTCATTAGAAGGGTAAGAGGAGTGGAGAACTTTGGTTTGGTCATGCTGCCCCTCCCCCAATCTGTCAGAGCACCAGATGAAGAGGCTTCCCCTAAGCTATACATTTTCCAGTAGGAAAAAGAGAGCCTAAGGTAGACATATAGCATTCCGGGGTACTTCCCAGGAAGCCTCCTTCTGTCTTGTCTCACAGGGAACACTGAGAAAATTAGCAGGGCTAGACCACCTGGGGTTGGCTAGGAACAGAGAACGATGGAGCTCAAAGCAATTAGCTCGTGGATCTCAGTGGGAACACCAAATCCCTGCCAGTGGAGTTGCCTGACCAGAAGGCAGAGCCAGTGGCCTTTTGGCCACATAGCTTTACCAGTGTCACCATTTGGCCAGGGAGGGCAGTCAGCAACTCTGCCTGCCATCAGTCGCTAGTTAGCAGTCTGACTCAGCCCTGGAGCCCAGCCTACAGCCCTCCTCAGGCAGAAAGCCAAACCCCACCCAGCAGAAAAGCATAGCCTGAAATCAGCCAGAGACCCTGACCAGCTATGGAACACAGTGGACCTCCTTCCCCCTGCCGCCACCACCCAGGGCACAGAGCTCAGACGACAGCCCCGCCTGGTAGCAGAGACAACCTGCAGCCACCCCAAGCAGGGAGACCAGCCAGGAACCCCGCTGACCACCTGACCAGAGAGCCCAGACAGCAGTCCTAACCAATTGTGAAGCCCAGCCTATGGCCATGCCCAGCTGGGAGTCCTGTCAGTATCCCGCCCCAACTGCAGGGCACTGCCTGCAGCCCCACCAAGCTGCAGAGCACATCTAGAATACTATTCCACCATAAGGAAAGAAAGCCATCCCACCATTTGTGACAATATGAATGTATCCTGGGGATATTCTCCTAAGTGGAATCAGACAGAGACAAATACTGTATGATCTCACTTATATGTGAAATCTAAAAATGACAGCTCATAGAAACAGAGAGTAAAATGTTGGTTGCCAAAGCTGAGGCATAGATGTTGGTCACAAGGTGCAAACTTCCAGTTATAAGATGAGAAAGTTCTGAGGATCTAAGCTACAGCATGGTGACTAATAATTAGTTAATAATACTGTATTGTACATTTGAAGTTTGTTAAAAGAGTAGATCTTAGTGGTTCTCACCAGACACACATAAGAATGGTAACTATGTGAAGTGATGAATGTGCCAACTAACTTAATTGTGATAATAATATCACAATACATATGTATATCAAAGCATCATGCTGTACATCTTAAACATCTAACATACATATATATGTGTGTGTGTGTGTGTGTGTGTGTGTGTGTATATATATATATAAATGTAATTGTGCCTCAGTAAAGCTTAGAAAAACTCCCACAGTAGTGGGGAAGAGAGGAATTAAACTGAAGACAGCAGCTAAAAAGAACCTCTAATGTTTAATTATAAAATTTTTAAAAGTACAGAAAATAAAAGAAGTAACTAGATTGTATATTAAGTGTGAGAAAAAAGTAGATACACTGGACCACATCAAGATTAAAAAATTCTGTGCATCAAAGGAAAAACTAATGGTCAAAATGCAACCTACAGAGTAAGAAAATAAATTGGCAAATTATATATTTTATAATGGGTTAATACTCACAATAAACAAAGAACTCCTACAATTCAAAAACTGAAAAACCAATAACTGATTAAAAAAAAAAAACCAAAACAGGCAAAGGACTTGAATGGATACTACTCCAAAGAAGGTCTACAAAAGAACAAAAAGCATACGAGAAGATGCTCAGTTGCACTAATAATTAGGAAATAAAATTAAAACCACAATGAGATAGTAGGTTCATCTTCACATATTAGGATGGCCACTGTAAAAAACAAAACAAAATAACAAATGTTGGTATGGATATGGGGAAACTGGAGACCTTGTGCACTGTTATTGTGGATGTAAAATGTAAAATGGAGCAGTATGGATATTCCTTAAAAAATTAAAAGCAGTATTGGCCACCACCACCACAGGGGCCAGAGCTTCTGCCTCCAAACTTTCCTTCCTTCATGGGTCCAAAATTTGAACACTGATTGTTGTAATTGCCAAAATCATTGTAGTTCACCTTCAATATTGCCTCCATCATTACCAAATCCATTGTAGCCATTCCCACTGCCACCATATCCACCACCACCACAGCTGCCACCAAAGCCACAATGACCACTGAAGTTTCCTCCATGACCAAAGCTGTCATTCAATACTTTGCCAAACCATGAAATCAAGGTGGCTATGGTGGTTCCAGTAACAGTAGTAGCTATGGCAGTGGCAGAAGCTTTTAATTAGAAAAAAAAGCTTAACAGGAGAGGAGAGCCAGAGAAGTGACAGGGAAGCTACAGGGTACAACAGATTTGAGAACTCAGCCAAGCACAGTGGTGGCAGGGCCTAGCATCTACAAAGAAGATCTGATTTAGACAAATACTCATGTGTATGGAAAAAGTTTGAGGACTGTATTTGTGACTAATTGTACAACAGGCTATTTCAGTTTTTGTTCTGTGGAAAATATAAAGCATTCCAACAAAAAGTTTAAATGTAAGTTTTTTTTTTTTTGCACCCATGTTATTGATTGCTAAATGAAATAGTCAGATTGTGATACGAATAAATGTGTGTGTGTGTTTTTTTTTTAATACGCTGTATAAAGTTTGTCTACTCTGAAGCCATCTTGGTAAATTTCCCCAACAGTGTGAAGTTAGAATTCCTTCAGGGTGATGCCAGGTTCTATTTGGAATTTATATACAACCTGCTTGGGTGGAGAAGCCACTGTCTTCAGAAACCTTGGTGTAGTTGAACTGATAGTTACGGCTGTGGCCTGAAGTTCACCATTGAAAGGGATTACCCAAGCAAAATCATGGAATTATTGGTTATAAAATTGATTGTTGGCACATCCTATGCAATATATCTAAATTAAATAATGGTACTAGATAAAATTACAGATGAGAATGAAGCTTGTCTATCATCCATTATCATGTGTAATTAATATATCATTTCATTCTCAAAAAAAATTAAAAACAGAATTATCATATGATCTAACAATACCACTTCTCAGTATATATTTAAAAGAATTGAAGACAGGGTCTCAAAGAGATATTTGTATACCCATGTTGATAAATGGCATCATTCACAACACCCAAAAGCTGTGAACAACCTTAGCATCTGTGGACAGATAAACAGGTAAACACACTGTGGCCTATCCATCCAATGAAATATTCTTCAATGTTAGGAAGAAAGTTCTGACACATGCTATCACATGTGTGAACCTTGAAGACATTATGCCAAGTGAAGTAAGTCCGTCACACAAAGTGAAAGTACTCTATGACTTCACTTATGTGAGGTCACTAGAGTAGTCAAACTCATAGAGACAATGTAGACTGATGGCTGCCTGGGGCTGCAGGGGAAGGGGAATCAGAGAGCTACTGCTTAACAAGTACAGATTTTCAGTTTTGTAAGGTGAAAAAGTTCTAAAGATGAGTTGCACAATAATGGGAATATATGTAACACTATCAAATTACACATAAAATGGTTATGATGGTAAATTTTATGTTATGAACATTTTACCACAATTAAACATTTTTTACAAAGTTGAGAAGAAACAAGCTGATCTGTAGTAAAAGCAATTAATGGCGCTGGACTCCTGCCCTATGATTCTGAAGATACTTCTATATTCCAATGATACATTCTCCACTGGGCTCAAAGTAGGTTGAGGGAGTGTCCTGCAACTACAGGGGCCTTGACTGACCAATAGCGGAGAATGAGGGACACGTAGGGGATGTATATGTGGGGAGAACAAGAGACACGGGGCACTCAAGGCAGATTGCCTACTTCAACATTAAGTCAAGAACAGGATTTGCTTGCTATGTGCTGAACTTGGAAAATACGGATTACCTGAGATGAAAAAAACTGCCAACAAAAAGAAGGTTAATAATCCGAACAATATGAGAATCTGTCTGTAAGACAGAGGCTGTTCAATGGCTCCATCCCTATGCAGTGGAGATAAAGTGCTTCAGATGCACATCAGCGGCACTCATTACGAATGTCCCATACAACACAAAAATAATTTGGCCTGCAGCCTTCCTCCAACTGGAAAAGAACTGGTGTTTAATTAATGGTTATTTCATTTGATAGATTTTTGGAAGGGACACATTATTTAAGCTGTAGATGGTAATCAATCTTAGATAATATCTTGAACTGCAATGTTTAACCCTGAAGTACTGATTTGATACTTAAAGAGCAATTCCACAACAGACAAATCCTAAAATACATCCCTATTCAAGGATCATTCTTGACACCATCTATAAGTGAATTAAAATCTGAAAATGGATTTCAGGACCTATTATTAATTTGGGGTAGAAGTATTTCCTCATGCTAATTTGTGTAAAGACAAATTCAATATTCTTCTTGATCTAGGTATGTCAATGTAGATTTCATTCTTAAGTAAGACACAGATTTCATGTATCTATCCTTCCATTGCTTATAGAACACATATTCTGTATTAGGTCTCTGCTAATAGGCCTAGCAGTGGGGTCCCTAATGATATAAAGAAATGTAAGAACAACTATAGTTAATTTTCAGCATGTTACTACAGGTAAGAGAACTATCACTCCTTGATTCAAATTATCTGTCATGAAGAAGATGAGATGTGTTTCACCAGCCTTCATCTTATGGGGAGGCAAGGAAAGGAGCTGTGGGTCCAGGGCACAGCCAGGGATTACGGCAGATATGGATCAATAGTTCCCAGCATGAATCCTCACAGTAGTTGCATCTGAATCATCTTGGGAGCCTGTTGAAAATAAAAAGCTCTCAGGGCCCAGTCTTTGGAGATCCTGGTCAGTAGCTCTGGGCAGACTCCAGAATAGGCTTCCTAGGTGATTCTTATGCGCAATTCTGATTCAGATCTAGAAGCAATTTGTTCTCATAACAGCCGTAATAGGTGTTGGTGTTATAGCCTTGTGCAGGGAAGGCTCCTCAAGCCAACAGGCCTTAAGTACAAGAGAGAGAAGCAACTGGTAGTTACCCTATTTGCCCTTTGATCCATCTCTTTATTTCGTACATCTGTATTGAGAACTTACTTCATTACTAGTCACTATAGTAGGGGCTACAAAAACAAAGCCAAGAAAGACGGGCATAGCTTTTGGAACTTGCGGGCAAGAGGTAAACACAGACCATAAACAGGGGATTCAACGATGGAAGAATGCCTGCCACACACCCACAGTCACTCACTGCTCAGCACTCGAACCTCCAGAGCAGGGAAGCTTAGAATTTCCAGCCTGGAGAGACAACTATGAATCCGCCAAGGCAAAGACAGCACTTTTATTATTTGTAGTTTCTACAAATCAATCATGTAAACTAACAATCAAACAAACTAACTTACTGAATCAGACACTACAGACAATTTATAATCACTGCCTAACTACACATATTTAGGAGGCTTCCCAATGTAGTACCTGTTTTCATGCCAAAAGTTCTTCGGACAAAGCATATTCTTGGATATTAAATTTGGTTCAAGGGACCTATTTAAGGACATAAGGTAATAAAATATCCTTTAAAGACTTAAGATATTGAAAGCCAGGCACAGTGACTAATGCCTGTAATCCCAGCTCTTTGGGAGGCCGAGGTGGGTGGATCACCTGAGATCAGGAGTTCAAGAACAGCCTGACCAACATGGAGAAACCCCGTCTCTACTGAAAGTAAAAAACTAGCTGGGCCTGGTGGCATGCACCTGTAATCCCAGCTACTTGGGAGGCTGAGCTAGGAGAATAGCTTAAAACTGGGAGGTGGAGGTTGCAGCAAGCCAAGATCAGGACATTGAGCTCCAGCCTGGGCAACAAAAGTGAAACTCCATCTCAAAAAAAAAAAAAAAAAAGACCTAAGACATTGCACAGGGAGCCATTTGTATGTACCTAACATGTTCTTTCCAAGAAACTTGTCCAACTCTTTTAAGCTCATCACTGAACTACCTAATGTCCATCTTGTTTAATTGGTGATAAACGATACTGATCCCCAGGAATGAAGTCACTTTTCAATGCATAGACAAACGATGGAAACAAAACACAAGCCTGTAACTCCCAAGATCACTTGCTATAAACTAGGTTGCCTCCCTAGACTTCAGGGTAACTTCCATTCAAGATAAACTCATTCTCCACAGCAAGTCAGGATGACTGCAGTCAGAAAGGTAGAATAACACATAAAGATACTCTAGTTGCTGCACCTATATCCCAAGGAAATTTAAAGCCTTGAACTGCCTCACAACCATGCCATATGATGCTTATTGAAGCTGCAACGGCATCTTAAATTAAAGCTTTCATACCCTCTCTGTCACTGAATTATATGGCATTAAATGTGTGGCTAGACATTTCAGTGCCTCAGTTAAACGAATGAAGGAGACACATTGCAAGGATTAATTAGTGTTTGCTGCTCAGTCTCTTTAAATGCTTCCCGAGGAGAAAGCAATGTTTTGCCAGTGAGAGAACAAAAGTATAATTATTAGCAATGAACAAAAAGGAAATATGTGAAAGAAATAAATAGCTCAGACTGAACTGAACTATTAAAGAGATGACTGATGGAAATGCTATAAATACAAATTGGATAAAGCAGAAATGAATTGTGTCAAGTTTTTAAAAAATCTTCCTCTATCTTTCCTTGGACTTTTAGAAAGTTCTACTTTATTCTACCTAAAAAAGCTCCAAATAACATATCTATTTCCTGACAGAGTACAAAGATATATTCTTATTATTTACACATGCTTATAAATACCCCTGCATTCATCTGATCACAACAATTTGAAAATCAGCCATTTTCCCATGACCTACTGACAAAACAAAAAGTAGTTGGAGTTACCAATTCCCTACACCTTACTGTCTACTTCAAACACATAGAAAGCGCACTGGAGCTCTGTGTAGGAACAAATATTCCTTCATTCACTCTTCCATCTTAGAAATAAAATTACTAGGAGGTTCTTCTCCATGGAGATGTTATTTTTCTCTTGCTTCCTAAATCTGTATGCTTCTTTTATTCAATTCTTCTGAACATGCTGTATTGGAATGGTGTTTGTATTCCTGGGGTTCTATCATCATCACATAGAAGAGATGACAAAATGACTAAGAGATAGAAAAATTATCTACTTAAAACACCTAGTCCAGATGCCTGCTCAGGTGGATCTCAAGCACAAAACAGAGTAAGACACATAGTGTGTAACTACAAAGCAACACTACTAAACATAAAAGAATAGCAGAAGAGATGTTGTCTGGCAAATCATCAAGCTGTCGGCTGGCTTCCTTGTATTTCACCAGTGATGGCAGGGTGATGGGATCAGTGGCTCCACATTGTCCACAGTGCCCTCCCATGCTGACTTGGGGCATGGTGATAGGGTAATGGTTCAGTCACAAACTTGACACAAGCAGCAGCTTGAAAAAACACTTGTATGTTTTTTCTTTCTCTCCTAGACCCACTTCCAGGAAACATGCCCATGTAAACTTTA
This sequence comes from Saimiri boliviensis, assembly GCF_048565385.1. Lineage (NCBI taxonomy): Eukaryota > Metazoa > Chordata > Mammalia > Primates > Cebidae > Saimiri > Saimiri boliviensis. Next base: position 26,454,812 of record NC_133468.1, on the reverse strand, counting down.
TGGAAGAATGTAAAGAGGTGAAAGAAAATAAGAGACCTAACAGGGGCCATCCTTGATCAGCTGTCCCCCTGTTATCCTGCCGCTATGATCATGGATGCATGAGTGAGTCCAGATCAGCCGAATCACCTCGCCAACCCAGAGACTTGGGAGAAATAACACAAAGTCATTCCAAATAAGTCACTAAATTTGAGAGTAGTTTTGTTACACAGCAACAGCTAACTGATACACCACTCAATGGAAAGGGAGAGGATATGAACTAGAACCAAAATTTTCAAAAATAAAAGCTGTCCTGAGGTTCATCAGGGACCTCAGGCCTGATGCTGTGTTTCAAAAGACTGATGGCAAAGACGCAAAAGAGTCTCTAGTCTGGGAGCCAAAGCAGAATCTTCAAGGCTAGGATGTGGTAGGCACAGTTGCCAAAGAGGGGTCATATGTCCTCTCCCTCCACGCCACTCTCTTGCTATGCCTGAGGCTCCTCCAGTTGGCTGCCTCTTGATCCATTTACTCTTGGAAGTTTCCTGGAAGGAAGATGAACCTTAATCTTGTGTGTAAGGAAAACTGATCTAAGATCTGGAACCCAAGCCACAACTCTTGCACACTACTGGCTTCCTTCCCAGAGAAAAAAAGCCATTTGTCACCTCATCCTCTCGGTCTTGCTGCCAGGACACTCAATCTTCCGCTGGGCTCTTCCCACTGGCACCCGTTCTCACTGTCTCTCTTCCTAGAGTCTTTTCATTCACATCTCTATTACCTTCCATGTCCTACCCGCCTGTCATTTCATACAATCTGCTTTTTGAAAAAGTAGACACAGATGGTCCCAGAAGATTCAGAGTCTTGGCAAAGTTCTATTCACTGGCTTCACTCCAGAGCTCCTACTCTCACCAGTGCTAAAGAAAGCAGCCTGATGCCTCGGCTGTCAGATTCTGTTAACAACAGGTGATTACGCATGAAAACCACAGCAGAGCCCCTCCAATCATATGCAGAAACTTAGTAAGTGGGCACTGTGAGGCTAAGATGCCCTTCTCTATTTCATAGAGTGTGTGTTTCAGCTACAGATTGACTGTTCTCCACATCATCTCTGTCTCAAAGGGATCCTCATGAGCAATGGTCCCTAATCTGTGGCTCGTTTTCCCTATGAGGACAAAGATTTCTTGCTAGGGGCAATCAAATCCATGTGTACTCAAGTACTATCTGTAGAATGAATAATGAAATAATGGATCTCTCAGACATATATATGCACTACTGTTTTCCAAATGTTGTGCTCAATAAAATGAAAATTATCTGAGGTATGTTACTAAATCCACAGTCATTATGGGTGAGATAGCATATATGTTAGCATCATTATGCATTTTCTCAGTTCTTGAATAATAAGATCTCAGAAATTATGAGACTGAAAATTTTGGTCATTAAAAAAGTCTTCAATTCACATAGGCTGGGTTGAAACCACTGATCTAGAAGTCAGACTCATTCTTAAGCTGGCCCAGGGCCACAAATATTCTCCAGGGTGATCTAACAAAACTAAATACACAACACATCTTAGGGTCTAGGGAAGGCTACTGCAAAAAAGATGGCAATGCAGTCAACCAGTTAAGTTACTCAGACCTAGCACTGCTGGCATTTTGGGTCAGAAAACTCTTTGCTGTGGAGGGTTGTGAATTACAGGATGTTTAGCCGCATCCCTGGCCTTCACTCACAAGATGCCAGATGTGGCTCCCACCCGGTTGTGACAACCACAAATGTCTTCAGAAATTGTCAAGTGTTCCCTAAGGGGATTAATACTCCCCTTCAACCAATAATCTAGGCTACTGTGTTGGAATATAGCACTAGAGTGAGCACTTTCAACAACCCAGCCATTAAGCTATGAAATTATGTATTGGCCAGAATGAGAACAGATCTTCCCAGTCCCACACCTGAATATCTAAATGTTAAATATGCTTCTTTCTTTTTCTTTCTTTTTTCTTTCTTTTTTTTTTTTTTTTGAGACAGAGTCTTATTCTTGTTGCCAGGCTGGAGTACAGTGGTGTGATCTCAGCTCATTGCAACCACTGCCTCCTGGGTTCAAACAATTTCCCTGCCTCAGCCCCCCGAGTAGCTGGGATTACGTGTGTGCACCACCACGCCCAGCTAACTTTTTGGTTTTTTAGTAGAGATGGGTTTCTTCATGTTGGCCAGGATGGTCTCAATATCCCAACCTGGTGATCTGCCCACCTTGGCCTCCCAAAGTGCTGGGATTACACGCATGAGCCACCACGCCTCAGCTAACTCTGCTTCTAAATGCAAAACAAAATGATGTTTTTCTAAGATAAAGAACACTTAATTTCATTAGATCTTACATCCAAACTTTATTAATATCCAAAAAAGTTTGATGCCATGATAAAATCAACATCCTCTAGGCAAGGACAATGTCACCAAGCACAGTTAAACCACATGATCAAGTGGGATTTCACACAATCAGCACCTAATCTCAAAGGCTAAGGTCAGGAGGCACGGTTGTCATCTTGTATTCTCCCTCAAGTTGCCTTCATAATTTTTAAATACAAGTTTTTCTAGTAATTTTTTTTTAGAGAGAGAGAGTCTCTTAGAAATAGCCACTGGAATTTGCTAACTCATGACTACATGGTCATCTCCTCCTCTCAATGTCACAAGACCTTTCTCTGCTGTTGACCACAAAGTAATGCTGGGAGGCGTTTTGGGGCTTTACTTCCATGTAAAAGACTACAGTTTCGATTTGTGATGGAATCGTAGCAGGGTCACTCAGCTAAGAGGTGGTGAGCACACCCCGCCTTCCTTCTTAATGCAGTTCTCAATAACTGGGCTATTTAAAATTATGCCTGTGGTGAAATATTCCACTAAGTTGGTCAGATTTAAGATACCGAGAAGGAGGTAAACCCTGAGATAGTCCTCACAGGATCAGTAGCATTAAAATAGGTAGAAGTTGTATGAAAGCAAAGAGAAACAGAATAACTTTATAGTGGAGATAGCTGACAAGTGATCAAGTTCAGCAGTGATCAAGTTCAGCATCAACAGTGACACATCATGGTGATGGCATGGGCCCTTCACATGGTATGAGAATGGCACTTCACTTCTGTGGTCTTCCTCCTCAAACTCATAATCATTCTAACCATGAGAAAAACATCAGCAATATCCAACTGAAGAATATATTACAAAATACCTGACCAGTGCCCCTTAAAACTGTCAAGGTCATCATGAACAAGGGAAGTTTGAGAAACTGCCAGAGACTAGAAAAACCAAAGGAGATATGGTGACTAAATGTAATGTGGTATCCTGGAAGGGATCCTGGACAGAAAAGAGGCATTAAGTAAAAACTAGGAAAATCTGAATAAAGCGTGGACCTCACTCGGTTAGTATGTTTTACTCCTGGTGACTCATTTTAAAATTTCTTGGCCATGTGCGGTGACTCACACCTGTAATCCCAGCACCTTGGGAGGCTGAGTTGGGCAGATCACCAGAGATCAGGAGTTCAAGATCAGCCCAGCCAACATGGTGAAATCCCATCTTTATTAAAAATACAAAATTTACCCAGACACAGTGGCGTGAGCCTGTAATCCCAGCTACTTGGGAGGCTGAGGCAGAAGAACTGCTTGAACATGGGAGGTGGAGGTTGCACTGAGCCAAGATGGCACCACTGCACTCCAACCTGAGTGACAGAGTGAGGGTACATCTCAAAACAAACAGACAAAAAATCTCTTCCTGGCAAAAGAGGATGGCAGGGCAGAACCAGCCTTACAGAGAACACAAAAAATAATGCAGAGGGCTTCAATGGTGACAAGCTGATGGCAAACGTTAATGATAAATCCAACATCAGACTTTCTCTCCAGAATACAAGGCAATGGAATGAAACCACTTCCTGTTAAGGGATTCTGATTACACATTAGATGAGCAGACACAAACAAACAGAACTCTGATTAAATCAATATGGCAACTAGGTTGTTTTTTAAACTAAAAGTAACTTGCTTCTCTATCTGCGATGTAAACAATCAGTGAGTGATACTTTTGCTAACACCTATTTATGATGCAAGTGAAAATTTTGAAAATCAGTTCCTTCAAAAGAGGGAAGCATTGTTTCCTAACAGCAAGCCTGCTTTCTTACACAAGCATGTCATGCCTATAAAGACTGCAATGCACATTCCCAAGAATGTCAGTCAGAGACCTACCTTATTCATGGTCAATTTATCAGGGAGACAGGCAATTACAGTTTGATTAGCATGTAATAAATGGTGTTTCTTTCCAATCTATCTAGCAAAGTGGTTGAGCAAAAACTGTTTGGTGTGATTTACACCCTAATAGACTACACAGTAGAAAGATGTTTCATGTCAAGGGATGAGGAAAGAGAAGAGTTGGGGAGCTGGTAGAACATTTAATAGAATAACAAAGCCCAGAAAGTTTGACATCCTTCTGCAAGAAGGTCTGCTGGTACTGAGGACACTGGCAAAATCTGCTGTGATTTCTCCCAGCTCCTGAGTATATGGAGAACACAGAGGTTGATGTTTGCCACTACCCACATTTTAAAGTTTTGGAATCATTCAAGTCTAAGTTTTTTTTTTTTTTTTTTAATTTAACTTATAACCTTGGAGATGATTCAATGACAAAAAATAAAATCAGAAACTTGCAATGGATAAAAGCAAATGAAAACAAATACTTTAGAAAGTTCTAACAGGACACAAAACAAAGAATTCATTTACTCCCTAAAGTAAAACACGCAAAAGGCTGACAGTCGGGCCTCAAAATTTGTCGTAAGACTGCAAAAAAGGTTTCCTATAAGAGAGAAATACTTACAGTCCAGTTACTGCTTTGAAATTTCATTGTTTGCCTATATCGACTATCTTAATATCCAAAAGCACTAACTTTATTCTTCATACTGATCAGAATTAACAGATTTTAGTGAGCATACTTCTAAATCTGATCTTTACAAACAGTGTGTGTCAATCCATTGGCTGCCATATTTTACTTGGAGTAGTGTAAAGAGTTTTATGAATCAGGTTCTAGTACTCATCTAAAATGTTCTTACATGATGGATTCTCACATCTCTAGATCCTTTTTCTACAAAGTGGAAATTCCTGCTTTACCTATTTCACTAGGAGGCTATGAGGAAAGAACATTAGGCAGATGTAAGGTAATATTACTTCAAGCACACTTAGCAAATCAGCAATTTATTTGCCCCTAAAGAATTTTAATAGTGTCCCTCTTGCACTGAGATATTGGCTCCTGAACACAACCTTATTTTTCTCAAACCAGTCATTATTTTGTGATGTAAGCATGTTTTAACCCAGAATCAATTGACTGTTCAATACAATTGGATTCCGACTGCAGTAATTTTAGAAACTTTATTACGGTAGTAAATTGCAGTTTCAAATCACATGTCATTCGTGACCATGCTTATAAAAGAGAAGACGACAGTGTAACTCCTGCACTGGCACTTGCAATTTTCTTCTCTCCAGTGGTCATGGTTTTGGGCAACTTAAGTTTGTTCAGTTATGGCTGGGGCTCCAGGGACAGAGAATGCTTTGATTATTTCTCCGCTTGGCCAGCCTCTCTGTTCTTGGGGCTCCTGTCTCTCTACATATAGTTTATATTAAAAAGTAGAGTGCTGGCTGAGTGCAGCTCACACCTGTAATCCCAACACTTTGGGAGGTCAGCGTGGGCAGATCACGAGGTCAGGAGATCGAGATTATCCTGGCTAACACGGCAAAACCCCTTCTCTACTAAAAATATAAAAATTAGCTGGGCATGGTTGCACGCACCTGTAATCCCAGCTACTCAGGAGGCTGAGGTAGGACAATCACTTGAACCTGGGAGGTAGAAGTTGCAGTGAGCCCAGACAGACCCACTGCACTCCAGCCTGAGTGACAGAGCAAGACTTTGTCTATAAAAAAAAAAAAAAAATCTAAAAAGTAGAGCACCAAAGAGTGGCAAGAGCGGGCTAAAGGTGTTGGAATAATAATAACTGTATTGATAGTATTAACATTCTCTTAAGGGGATCTCATCACAGTTTCTTCTCTAACTATGATTAGAGAATTTTTTTGAAAACCATGAAATTTATCAAACCTATTTAATGTTCTGATTTTAAGACAAGCAGGCCAGAGAATCATTTAACAGGCCTTCTGCCCAGTCCCTCAACCCTTTCAACCCTTGTCAGGTAGCAACACTTTGAGGACAGTTCTTTCCTCACACAAAGTCCAAGGATGCATGTACTTTGGCTCTCATGAGATTCCTGGCAGTGACATGTGAAAGACTTGTCTTTTTAAAAACTCTACATTCTTTTACCTCTCTAGTACAAACAAGCACAGATTTTCTTATAGCAGGAAAATCCCTAGCAAGTTTTCTTTCTTAACTGAACTCTATTCAGAAAGTTAATTCCTCTATCAACTGAAAATGGATTCGGCTCTCTAGAACTATCTTTCTCTTACAAGTAGTATCTGGCCAGGCACGGAATCCCAGCACTTTGGGAGGCCGAGGCAGGCAGATCACAAGGTCAGGAGAGCAAGATTATCCTGGCCAACATGGTGAAACCCCATCTCTTCTAAAATACAAAAAATTAGCCAGGTGTGGTGGCGTGCACCTGTAGTACCAGCTACTCAGAAGGCTGAGGCAGGGGAATCACTTGAACCTGGGAGGCAGAGGTTTGCAGTGAGCTGAAATCACAACATTGCACTCCAGCCTGGGAGACAGAGTGAAACTCCATCCCCCCAAAATAGAAATAAAAATAATAAAAGTAACATCTAGGCCCATTCACAGGGAATCAGGATGTGATTAAGTAAGAAAGTCTACACTAATTAATGCAGCTTAAGAAGGTCTCTGAGGCAGCTGAACTGGCTGTCCACCAAAATCCATTTTCTATTTCTAAAATACACATTTAAATCCCAGCCAGAAATTGTATTTCCAACTCTCTTTCCAGGTAGGCATGGCCATACAGCCATGTGACAAGCTCTCTTCAGTGGAAAGTTGGTGGAAATGATATGAGCTGCTTCTGGGCCAGGCTGGGCCAGGCCGGGCCAGGCTTGCAAGAGGTAGGTGGGCTTCCTCCTCATTCCTTTTCCCTTCCAAAAGGTGGCTGCAGGCAAGCTGGTGGACAGTACAACTGCAGGACCTAAGGAGCCTGTGTCTCTGAATCACCTCAGGGAAGACAGCAACACCAGGACCAGGCAACCTACCCCGGGTTTTTCTGGGGATGAAAAGCACTTCTATAGTCTTTGCGCCTTCATACATTTTTGAGTCTATTAATAACTTACCCAGTAGAGTTCAATACTAGGCCCCTTGGAAGGCATAATCATGCCTACAAACAGTTTTCTCTTTCTCTCTTCTCACCCTTTAGCCTACAACAAGTAAGTACTGCTCAGATACATTAAGGTGATGGCGCAATCAAATAACAACTACTTATTTTATTTTATTTATGTTTTATAAAGATAGGGTCTCACTATGTTGCCCAGGCTGGTCTCAAACTCCTGGGCTCAAGCAATCCTCCTGTCTCAGCCTCCCAAAGTGACTGACAACTATTCAATATAGCAACTTTTGGCTGGGTTTGGTGGTTCATGCCTGTAATTCCAGCACTTTGAGAGGCCAAGGCGGGTGGATCACCTGAGGTCAGGAGTTCGAGACCAGCCTGGCCAACCCAGTGAAACCCCATTTCTACTGAAAATTCAAAAAATTAGCTAGGCATGGTGGCACATGCCTGTAATCCTAGCTCCTCAGGAGGCTGAGGCAGGAGAATTGCTTGAACCTGGGAGGTGGAGGTTGTAGTGAGCCAAGATCACACCATTGTACTCCAGCCTGGGCAACAGAGTGAGTCTCAGTCAGTCTCTCTCTCTCTCTCTCTCCATATATATATATATTCACATACACACACACACACGCACACATGTGCACACACTCTCTCACTTACTAAATTTATGAATTGTCTTCTTCCAATTGTTTAAACTTCATTAAAGAAAACAACATATATATGAATTTCAGGTTTTATAATGAAAAGTTCATAAGATTATATCAACAAAACAGATAAGATTTTCTCACTGATTTTTCTAATTTTGCTACTAGTGTGTGAATAAAGAAAACTGAAGAAAAATCTCTTTTAACTGACCCATCCCCAAGTATATCCCCTTATTAAGTCATCAAGATATAGTAGCAGCCCTTAGAAAGTTTCCTTTTATCAACAAATATTGTATTTTTCAAAGGCTTATATTTCAAGATATAAAAATTACTATTTTTTCAGGAAAGTGCTGCCTGTTTTCTATGGTAATCATATGAATTTATGTTTCTACCTCCATACTCAAAGGCAGCTTACTTATTTGGTCTAACTTATTTACTGTCTCATTTTGAACTCTTAATTTACTATTCAACAGGGACAAAGCTAAATTTTAAGTACAGAAGCCTTTTATTTTAGAATACACTTGAGAAAGATCTGAGGACAGAAATTTATATGTAGTCACAAATTCTCTCCTAATACAGATATGTTATCCAACATCATGAAAGTTACTTAACTTTACTGTTTGTTTTCCAAGTGTGAAATTGAATATTACGTGTTACTTCTTTTCTTCTCCCAAAGAGTAATGTGAAGTTTAAAATTTGTAAAGCAATTACATAGTGAAAGGAGTTTACAAACACCAAGTACTCAGGCTGGTTCTCTCCATCTTGGGAAAGTTTATGTTCTGAGAGAGGAGGGGAATAGCCCAGAGGGGTGTGGCTGGATGGCCCTGTGAGCGAGAAAGCCCACCCAGCTTCAGCCTCTCAGCATGACCTAAGAACAGCCACCTGGGTTGGGCAGAGTCCCTGTATCTGAGGATTCTGCACTGGGGGTGGAGCACTTGAGTTCAGCCTGCAGGTATCTGGGCACCATGTGGTAGCTGTGGGATGCTGCTAAATACGCTACTGTGCTTTATTAAGCACCCCCTGTATGTCCAGAATTGTATAGCGTGCTATGGAGCATACAAACAGTGCATCCCTGAGGGGCTCCCAGGTCTGAGCAGCACAGGGACATAGATATGGGACTGAAGAAGTGGGAGGGCAAATAGTTCCTGCCCGCTTTCCCCCTGGTGGTGTCCACTGTGGTGAGTGACAGAGCCCTGCAAGCTTCCCTGATTAAAGGCTCCAAATGCAGTTCTCTACCCTGGGCTTACTCCCCAGGGTGTCCCTTCCTTAGGGCTGCTTTCCAGGGGAGGGAGATTGTTCTGATTGTTTCCTAAACTCCACTCCTCTTCCTGTTCTCTGGGTTTCTATCTCTCTAACAGTGGTTATGGCATAGGACATGGCCTCCAAGTCTCCTCCCCTTCTTCCATAAACTCTACCAAGCCAGGGTGTTCTTTACGGGCAAATATTCTTAGCAAGATTTACTGCTAACCTGGGCTGGCCTGGTGGCTCATGTCTGTAATTCCAGCACTTTGGGGAAGCCAAGGCAGGCAGATCACTAGAGCTCAGGAGTTCAAGACCAGCCTGGGTAACATGGTGAAACCCTGGCTCTACCAAAAAAAAAAAAAAAAATTATTGCTAATAATGAAGAGAAAATCAGGAGATAATTGGCCCTAAAAGAGAGTTTAAGGGTGGCCGACAGTTCACAAAGTTGCTATGCCAGTTGGTCTAAGCCCTAGTAGAATGGAGCAGACATTCCTCCTACAAGCCCTCAGCTCTAGATTCCCTTTAGAGTCCCTTTTCTTAGGGTCCTATAGCTCCCCTTCCTATTTTAATCCCTGGGTACAGATCATGATTCCTCCCCCTTCCCCAGGGAGCATACAATACACTCTCTAATCTCCTCCTACCCTCCTTTGGAAACGCCAGACACCCACAAGGCCAGGTCGCCTGGTTAGAGCAGAACAGACAGCAGAGGGCCATTGGCATCAGAGGGGCATACCTACAGAGGTGTTACTAAATCATCTTAAGGCCCTCCTCCCAAACTTTACAAGTCTATTCTGTACTGTGAAAGCCTTATTAATTATGCTTGCACATTCATGTTTGCACTTTAATTCATTTTATTTTGAACCAGATTTACGAGGAGTTGCAAAGAAATGTACAGTGAAACCCCATGCATCCTTCACCCAGCCTGCCCCAGTGCTGACATCTTGCAGAGTAACTACAGCTACCAAAAAACATCAAACCAGGAAATTAACATTGGGACAATCCATAGAGAGTATTCAGATGTTACCAGCAGTGTCTGCACTCATCTATGAATATAAATACAGTCTACGCAATTTTATCCCATGTGTAGCTTTATGTAACTACCACCACAACCATGACAGGGAACTGTTCCATCACCTCAAAGCTCCCTCCAGCAACCTTTCTAAGCCCTACTCATGCCCTTGCTCTCCATCCCAAGGCCTAACTCCTGGCAACAAAAGGTCTCTTCTCCATCACTATCATTGTGTAACTTCAGAAATCTTATATAAATGGAATCTAAATGGGATCATGCAGTATGTGGCCATTTGAGATTGGCTTTTCTCACTCAATGTAATTCTCTTGAGATCTATCCCACTTTTGTGTATCAGAAGTCCATCACTTATTAGGAGCAAAGTTTGATGGAATGCAAGCAGTACACTTGGTTTTAAATGTTTGTCTATTGCAAGATATTTGAACTTTTCTAGGTTTGGGTGCTATGAACACTCACACACAGGTTTTTGTGTGAACGCAGTTTTCATTCTCCAGGATATGCCCACGAATGCGGTTGCTTGAAAAGGGTCAGGATAAGTGCCCATGGGTCACAGTGTAAGTAAATAGGGAAAAAATTCTCAACTCCCTATTTTCCAGAGTGGTTGTGTCAGGTTACAGCCTCACTAACGATATATGAGTGATCCAGTTTCTCTGCATTCTCACACCAGTATTTGGTGTTATCAATATTTTTTTAATTTTATCCATTCTGATAAGTGTGTAGTGATATCTCATTGTGGTTTCAGTTTATATTTTCCTAGTGGCATGTAAAGTTGTATATCTTTATACATGGTTATTTGCTGTTTGTATATCCTCTGGTGAAATTTCTGTGCATGTATTTTGCAAATTTTCTAATAGGGTTTTAATGTTGAGTTCTGAGAGTAGTCTATATATTCAGTGTATCCTAGTATGTTCTAATTCCTCATCAGATAAGGTGGTTAACAAAGTTTTTTCCATGTCTGCAGTTTTTTTAATACTATTTATTTATTTATTGAGACAGAGTCTCACTCTGTCACCCGGGCTGGAGTGGAGTGGTGCAATCTCAGCTCACTGCAACCTCCACTTTCTTGGTTCAAGCAATTCCCCTGCCTCAGCCTCCCGAGCAGCTGTTTTTAGACTCTTAATAAGGTCATTCATAAAAGTTTTTAATTGTGATGAGATTTTATTTTTGTAGATTGTACTATTGGTATCATCAAATTTAAGAACTCTTCTCTTTGTCTTAGGTCCCCAAAATACTCTGAGTTTTCCTAGTTTTAAAGTTTTTATTTTATGTGATACTTTTTTTGAGTTTTCTTTTTAATGAAATACAAAGTTTAGACCAAGGTTTTCTCCACTTTTGTCCTGAATGTCCAAGTGCTCCAGCTACACACTGATTTACTTCTGCACCTTTGTCAAAAATTAGTTGGGCATATTCGTGTGGGTCTGATTCTGGGTTCTCTGTCTTGTTCTACTGACCTATGCCTCATTTCTTTTGCCAATACTACACAGTCATGATTACTGTCAGAATATAATAAGTCAACACTGGATAGAGTAATTCCTTCTACTTTTTCTTCTTTTTCAGAGTTTTAGTTATTATAGGTCCCATATACATTTTAGAATGAGACTGTCTAGGTCTAGCACCTAAAAAAAAAAAAAAAAAAAAAAAAAAAACCTTGCTGGGTTTTCTAACCCACAAAGTCACTCTGATTTTTTAGGTCTTTGATTTCTTCCAAATGGGTTGAGTTTTGGTACTTTGTAGTTTTTGAGGATTTGGTCCAGTTAATATAAGTTATTAACTTTATGAGCATAAACTTGCTGTAGTATTTCCTTATCATTCTTTTAATAGCTACAGTAACTGTAGTGATAGTTCATTTCAATTATAGTGTTACTGGATTTGTGTCTTTTCTCTTATTATCTAGGTTCTTAGGTGGGAGCTTAAATTATTGATTTGAGACTTTTCTGTTTCTAATATAAACATTTAATGCTATACATTTTCCTTTCAGCATGCCCTTAGTTGCATCTGCCAAATTTTGGTGTTTTGCATTTTCCATTCAGTTCTATATGTTTCTTTTATTCTCTTTAAGATCTTTTCTTTGATACATGAATTATTTAGAAGTTGTGTAATATCCATGTGCTTAGTTTTCCTATTATCTCTGTTAATTTCTAGTTTGATTCCTTTATGTTTACAGAACATATTGTGCATTTCTATTATTTAAAATTCATTGAGATTTTAATAACCAGGATATGGTCTATTTTGAAAACTGTTCCACAGATACTTTAAAAGAATATGTATTTTCCTGTTACCTGGTAGAATTCTATAAATATGTCAATTAGATCCTATTGGTCAATGTGCTGTCAGTCCTTCCACATTCTTGCTATCGATTGGTTCTATCAATTGCTAAGTGTCCCCAAATATGATTGTGATTTTTCTATGTCTCTTTCCAGGTCAATGAGTTTCTAGTTCATGTATTTGGAAGTTCTGTTATCCAGAGCATACATGTTTACAATTTCTATGTTTCAGTGCAGTCATCCTTTTCATCATTATGTGATGCCTGTTTTTCTTCTTGCAATTAATTGTCTTAGCTGTGAAGTCAATTTTATCTCACATTAATATAGACAGTCCTGCCCTTTGAAAAAAATGAATGTTTGGTATAATTTTCCATATTCTTAGTTTCAGCCCATATATGCTATTCCATCTGAAGGAAGCTTTATAGTTTTGTTAAATCCACTCTGCCCATCTTTCAGTTAGCACATTTGGAGTCACTTATTCCCCCTCTTTCTTGTTCTTCTGTTATCTTTGTCTTCCTATGGGTTAGTTGAACAGTTTTTGGAATTCCATCTTAATTTACTTATAGTATTTTTTAATGTCTTGCCTTGTACTGTTTTCTTGTAGTCCCTCTAAGTGTTATAATAGGTATTTATAATTTGTCACAGCCTATTTGTATTCTCATTCCACTCCTTCAAGGGAAGGACAGAAATCCTTTTCCTTTCCCCACTTTAAAAATCTCATTGTCTTAAGTATGTCTGCTACATACATTTAGCACTGCTTGAGGTGGCATTAAAATTTTTTTTCTTCAAACTTCAAATCTAATTTATGAAACTTATGAAGTGAAAGGTAGCACATTTTATTCACCCCTATGTTATCCATTTATTTGTTCTTCATTCCTTTCTGTTTTTCAAACTGTCTTCTCTGATAATTTTCTTTTTCTATTTGGAGAAACTCCTTTAGCTATTGTTTAACAGCAGATATTATAGCAACATATGTTATCTGGTTTTTCCTTAGTTTGATTTTTTTTTTTTTTTTTTTTTTTGGTGAGACAGGGTCTCACTTTGTCACACAGGCTGAAGTGCAGTGGTACCATAGCTCACTGCAGCCTTGACCTCCTGGGCTCAAGCAATTCTCAACCTCAGCCTCTTGAGTAGCTGGGACTACAGGGATGTGCACCATGCCTGGCTAATTTTTTGATATGTTTGTAGCAATGGGGTCTCACTACCTTGCCCAGGCTGATCTCAAACTTCTGGCCTCAGGCAATCCTCCCTCATCAATGTCCCTCAGAGTGGTGGGATTACAGGTCTGGGCTATCACATGGCCTCTCTTCATTCTTGAATAACATTTTTGCCAAATACAGAATTTATGACTGACAGATTTTTTTCAGAGTTATAATTTTTCCTTAGCTTTCAGACATCAATTATTTTCAACACAGAAGTTTAAGTGTCTTCAAACTAATTTCTTAGGGTTTATTGTGATTAGTTCATCTTTTTTTCCTCCAATTTAGAAAGTTTTCACCTATCATTTCTTTAAATGCTTTTTCAGCCCCAACTTTCTTTCTCATCTCCTACTAGAACTCCAATAATATGAGAGTTAGATCTTTGGTTACAGCCTCACAGAGCCTCTGGTGGTTTTTTTTTGTCTACTTTTTTTCACTGTTGGTCAGACTGAGCAAATTCTATTGATCTATCCTCATATCCACTGATTTATCTTTGTCTTCTCCACTCTACTACTGAACTAATCCTGCTCGTTTTTAATTCTGGTTATTGCTTGTTTCAATTCACTCATTTTCACTTTTTAAAAAATTTCTTCTTTGCTGAGATTTTTCTATTTCTTCATTTGTTTAAGGAGAATGAATAGTTTGCTGCTGAAGCACTTTTATGATGGCTGCTTTAGAAGTCCTTTTCTGATAATTCCAATGGCTGACTCACTTCAATTTTGGCCTCAGTTGATTGTGTCTTCTTATTCAACTTGTGATATTTCCTGGTTCTTGTATGCCGAGTAATTTTCCATTCTATGTGGTTATTTTCAATATTATGTTAAGGCTCCTTATCCTATTTAAACCTTTTATTTTAGATGGCAGTTGCCTAATGGTTTTAGCGTAAAGGACTTTGCCTACTTTTTTGGGCTGTAGTTACAGAGACAATGTGTTTTTCAGAGCTGTCCTGGTCTCCTTTGTTCTGTAGGGTCTGGGGATCCTGTTCTATCCCTGCCTCCTGTGGGACAGAAGGCTGGGCTTCCCTGTGTCACTGGCTAGAAGGTGAGGGGTGTCTGTTCCTACAGGCTGAGAGAATATCTTTGGGCTATCAGTTGCTGGTGGCTCTGTCAGTCTTGAGTAATGCCACTTGGGGAGGCAAGTGCCTACGCAACCTACCTTCTGTCACTGTAAATGGATCAGAAAATGCTGGGTGAAATATTTTGTGATTTAATACAATTTCTGGTAAGTAGTTACATACATGAATTCATTTATAGTCTGCAGCTCATCTGCAAAAAGTAAAATAAAACCTTAAGTTTGCAATTACATTTGGACAATTTATGACAATCTAGTATATTTGTGACTAGGGTAATTTAATATATCTAATTGATGTTAATCATATGTGCAATTATTTTGGAATATAGTAAAAATAAGGAAAGTTACAATCTTAGTATTTAACAGATTTTAAGTCATCATTGGAGAAGTCGAGCCATCTGAGAGATGAGTGTTCTCTCTACTTGATTCTTCATTTATTTTTTATTTAATTGAGTTTTAATGCTACATAATATTGAATCACAACTTAAAATATGAGAATTACAATCAATCTAAGCCCACACTGCATTCTCTCAAAGTACATTTTAAAAAATTAGTGCCATTTATTAATTTCATTGTAATTTGCACTTAATTAGAACCTCTCCAAGCCTGACACTTATACACAAAATGACTCATTCTGGCACAAGTGGGAAATAAACTGTCCTACAAAAGCAAATCTCCCAGATACTTGATGCTCAATGCTTCAAACATGGAATCTTGTTTCATAATCACTTTTTAGAGAAAATAAATGTCTTGAAATTAATTATACAGCAGTTCTGTTCCTGGTTCAGTAAAGTGTATTAAATGATATTTAAACTTTTAAGGCCTCAGGACCATTTTTAGATGTTGTATACTGTGTTACAATGTAGTAATGATAACATCAGCACTTACACATGATGGAACAGAATGCAAAGCAATGAAAGAATATTGTTTTACTGGCATAAAATGGGCAAATTAGATAAAATTATTATTCCTAATTTAAGAGGAAACTGAGGCTTAGGAAGGGCAAATGACTAGTTCATAACTAAACAGGTAATCAACAGGTTGAAAAGAGAGTAAAAAAGATAAGACCATCTCCCTATGGTACTTCTATCATTCCAAAGCCCCTTTCACAAATATTTTATTTAATTCTAAGAATAATAATTATTTTCCTTCATATTTTACAATAAGGAAGCTGAAGTTCAGAAATTTTGAGCAATGGGTCTGGTTACAGAAGGAGTGATCAAGGCCTCTATATCCTGGTCTATCTGTAGCCTGTGAGTTTCTCTGTTCCTCTGAGTCTAAGTCCAGAGCTCATTCTGCTGCCATGGATGTGCACCATGGCATCAATGTGCCATTGTTTTGAATTCCTGGCTCCGCACTTTGTATGCTTCCTCCTTTGCTGTCAGGCGGCTGGCTCACTACTTGCTGCTGTCTGCAAACCTGCCACTCAAATGTTTCTCATCTGATATTTCAATGTGTTTGTGAACTGAGATGAAACAGTCTGTGAATTAGGGTCTGAGGCACTCTCTCTTTTAAATGAAGTCATGAATTAATATGATGTTTATTTTGGCAGTGGAAAGCCTGATTTGCTGATTCCTGGCTCTCGGTTTTGTTCTTAATCATAACGATTACTTGATGTAGGACTTGTCAACAAGTGAGGGGAGAGGCTGTGACTATAATACCTTAACATAAGCAAATTAAACATATTTAATTAATTAAATATCAAATTCTTGAATGGTTTTCCTTTCGAAGTGAGTACATTCTCCAGATGCAAGCTCCAGTCCAGGTTCCATAATCAGTGATCAAATACCATGACAGAAAGCTATTGAAAGGTATCTGATGACTGATGGGATCTATTTCTAACAGAGCTGACATACTCTTGCAAAGATTCTTTTCTGTACTCTTCAGTATAAATCCTGAAGTCTAGACCAGGCCTAATTCAATGGCAAAAGACAGAAAGGCAGTGTTGCCGGTGGGGGAGAGGCATATCTAAGAAACTCAAGGCAAGAATGAAGCAATTCCTGTGGGGAAGCAAAGAGAAAATGTGTAGCAGTCATCTTTTCCCCTCTCTCCACCTTTCTTTTTTAAAATCCTTCCTTAGTTTTAAACTCTTTGTAGGCTCTTTATTTCTTTTCTTGAGGAATAGGATTTCTGTAGGCATGGAAAGACAAACAACCCCAATTGTATTTCATCACAACACAGAGCCTGAGTTCCCAAAGGATTTGGAAGGAGAAAGATCATTATCTTTCTTGACCTAACAGAGGAAGACAATGTCTTCACCATCTATCAATGTGCTGACCAGCCAGGCTCAGCTTTGAAGGAAGTGTTTATCTCAGGGCTGTGCTGGCAGAGGGTTCCCAGTGTCTTCAGGCTGCTCCTCACTGTGCAAGATCTGCTTCTCCAGGGATGCAGTGCCCACCTCCTGGCACCCTGCCATGCCCCAGCCACATGGGCACTGCCTTGGTTGTTTCCATCCTCTTAAGACAGGATTTTGGCCAAGAGCAATCAGCATTCCTGGGTGTTGAGCACATGGGGTTGCAGCTCACAGAGGCTTTTGGGGAACAGTGTGCCAACCCAAAGAAGAGAATCCAATGGCACCACTGAAGGTCCAAGGGGTCAATATTGTGGTGCTGCCTGGCCCAAGTCACAGCGCCATTTCTTGTTTATTTAGCCACATTTAGACTCTGTTCCTTTAGGAAGCCTTTTCTGACCCTATCTCCAAAATGAACTTCTTTCCTAGGTGACCAGGTATACTCTTGTACTATTTCTCTAACAAGGTAACTACTGCCTGGTGAATGTTCATATGTCCACTGTCGTGTGCTTCATGAAGGCAGTGAAATGTCCTGTCTGTCTCTCAAACAATATGACAATATCTTTATAATACCGTAGAGCAGGAGTCCCCAACCTTTTTGGCACCAGGGACCAGTTTCATGAAAAACAATTTATCCACAGACCAGAAGGTTGGGGGATAGTTTTGGGATGATTCAAGTGCATTCCATTTATTGTGTACTTTAATTCTATTATTATTACATTGTAATATATGATGAAATAATTCTACAACTCACCATCATGTAGAATCAGTGAGAGCTCTGAACTTGTTTTCTTGCAACTAGACAGTCCCATCTGGGGGTGATGGGAGACAGTGACAGATCATCAGGCATTAGATTCTCCTAAGGAGCACATAAACAAGGACCCTCGCACACACAGTTCATGACAGAGTTCAAGGTCCTATGAGAATCATATACTGCCCTTTATCTGACAGGAGGCAGGGCTCAGGCAGGAATGTAAGTGATGGGGAGTGGCTGTAACTTTCCCACCCCTTGCTTCCTGCTGTGCAACCCGGTTCCTAACAGGCCAGAAACTGGCCTGGTTCCTACCCAGGGTGTGAGGATCTCTGCGTAGAGCACATGCTTTTCTCCAAGCACCAGATTAACCCTTTCACATGCATGTTCTTATAGAACTGTCATACCAACCCTACTGCGTAGATGCTATCATTAGTCTTGTTTACTAATGTGCGTAAACTGCGCTTTGGACAAAGTAACTTGCCCACATAGGAAAACTGCCACAGAGACATTTTCCCTGGAGGTCCACCTTGGCAGCTCCCTGGTTTCCCAGCAGTCAAATCGAAGATCACAATGCCCCCAGTTTCCAGGCATGCACTGTATTCAGAATGAGAAGAACCTACATGGCCTCCAGGGCCTGCAGGATCTAGTCCCTGCCTAACTGTCCCTCCTTGCCTTGACCCTTTGCCTGGCATATGATACTCCAGCCACACTCATTTTCTTCCTGCTTCTTGACCAAACAGCTTTTCTGCTTTGGGTTCTTTGAGCATGTCAACTCCATGGCCTGAAATACTCTGAGCCCTGGTACCTGCCGCATGGCTGGCTCTTTCTTATGCTTAGGAAGCTATGCACATGTCACCTCCCTAGAGCCTTCCCCATCACCCACCAAAGCAAACTATCACCTCCATGACATGAATCACTGTTTCCTTCATATGATTCACAGCCATCTATCATCATCTTGTTTATTCATTTGTTTACTTGTAACTGCCTGTCTCTCCCAGGCAAACTTTACAAGGTCAGAGGCCTTGTCTACTTTCTGATGCATCCCTGAAGTGTGAGCCCAGAACGGAACACATATTTAGTGACAGAGTTAATCCTTACTAGCAAAGATAATGGGTAGCACAGTCTCCAAAATTAAAGGAGATCATTCTTACTTTAATGTAACAAAGAAATCTGTAAAAATATTTAGAAATACTTTTATATAGTTTAGAAAAGTCAAATCATACCTATTCCTGTGATTAGAGAAGGTATATCAACTTTCCTAAATGACACAATTCAAACTTTTGGATATGAAACCATTTTCCTTTCTGAAAAATAATATAAGTTGGTAACAAATTATACCTTATGAATACACAAAAGAACTTCCTGAGAGTTTCCTGTGAATAAAATTTAATTTTAAAGTTTGAAATTGATATACATGTAAAAGAAAAGCTTTCAAATATACTTTGTATTTTAGAGAAAAATCTTTATATTACTACCTGAAGCCACAGTAATAGAGGTATAAACCAGGTATTTATTAATGATCCAACATTCAAAATACTACGTAATAAGGTAATCTGAAGATAGGAACAATCAAATGCCAAAGCAAACATTCTGAAGGAATTTTCTAAAATGTACATGGAGGTTGGTTGCTGAGACTGTTGACCCATGCGCTTCTCTCCTGGTTTCCCAATCATCGAGGAGCCACTTTAGGTCAAGTGATAACACAGCTGTGGTTAAGTTAAAGGTAAGGGTAATTTAGGAGGGTGTCAAAGCACGTGCGCAATCTTTGCCTTATATTTCACTGTTCTGTTTTAGCACAGGAGATAAAACAGTAAATGCATAAAGATTCTTCTTAACTAAGAGGAACTACACTGTCAAGCACTAAAACAGGACATTTTTCCCTAAGCAGTTTGTTTCCATATCACAAGTAAAAATTTCCCTAATGGCATCTGCCCTTAATAATTCCAACATGAGAACTTTAATAAAGAATAATCAGGCTGGACGTGGTGGCTCCAACCTGTAATCCTAGCACTTTGGGAGGCTGATGTGGGCAGATCACAAGGTCTGAAGTTCGAAACCAGCCTGACTAACATGATGAAACCCCCATCTCTACTTAAAATACAAAAATTAGCTGGCATGGTGGCAAGTGCCTGTCATCCCAGCTACTCGAGAGGCTGAGGCAGGAGAATTGTTTGAACCTGGGAGGCAGAGGTTGCAGTGAGCTGAGACTGTGTGCCACTGCACTCCAGCCCGGGCAACAGAGTGGGATTTTTTCTCCAAAAAAAAAAAAAAAAAAAAGATTTGAGCAATTGCTGTTTCCCCAGCCTCAATACACATGAAACAAAAGAATAACCATTCAACAAGCAAGTTACTGTGTGTTCATCATATGAGGATCCCACACCAACCTAATTATTTTGAAGGATACAGAGGAATGTAACATGAACCCTCTTTATAAGAACCCCAGGCCAAAAAAAAAAAAAAAAATTCACTGCTGCATGCTACTGGCTCTAAGTACCAACAGGTCTCTCACTGAAAAATGAGAGAAGAATCAATTCTCTAACTGTCCTGAAGCAATTTAAAATGTAAAAGGTTTGTGAGCAACATGAAAAGTTTCCTTAGGAATGTTTACAGTTTTAATAAAATCTCTGATTTTTTTCCTTTAGAGTCAAATAATATATCAAATAATTTAAAAAATACTATGAGATGATGAAAAGATACAAGAGTAGAGAGAACATTGTCTTGAGCCACCTGGCACATGCTTTCCTCCTGTGAACACACACAAAGCCCAGCCTGCAGCTGGGGCCAGGATCCCTGTGTGGGCCTTGATGGCAAAAAGTAGGAGGAAAGAGCCTACTGTTTCTACCCTTGGGTGGCCCAAGTTCTCCTTTGATATTAGTTAGAAGTTTGGTTCATCTTGCAAAGTAGCTAAGCAAATGTTTCAAAAGCCCAATTTCAGGATAAGCATTTTACTTTAAAATAGGAAAACTTCTTTTTTTCAATATGGTGGATTAGAGGCAGTGTTAGCATGACTCTCCCACTTGGAAAGACAAAATAGTGTGCAGAGACACACCATGAACTTTCTTCCAAGAATCAATGCAGGATCTTAACGGGAAAATGGAAAGAAACCACAGACCCTCTGAAAGAAGCAGGAGGCTGTAGTTTATACTATGAGCCAGGCAAATAACTGTAATTCCCAGAGTGTGAGAGTGGAGAGACTGCCTCCAGGTAACCTGGCAATCCAGTATGCAGGAAAGCCTTAATCCTACCCAGTGCCAAACCTGATACAGGGAGAGGTGGAGAATTTTACGTAGGAGCAGCGGAAGGAAGGGCCTTGCATACATGCCAACTCTCCAGCATGGCCTGAGGGAAGCCATTCCTGATTCTGCCTCACAGGGGACCTCAGGGAAGTCTGCCAGCTAACTCAGGCCATGGTCACAGGTTGAAAGAAGCTCCCAACTCAATATTTGTGATATAATCTCAAGTGGGTAAAAATTCCCTTGGGCAAAACTTGGATGGGGCGGGGAGGGAGGCGTGGCATGGATGGGAAATGCACCGTAGCCATGGGTGCAGAATCTGGGCATCCTGGCTTTGCTGGCCTGGCTTAGACTGGGAGGGGTGGCCTAAAAGCCAAGGTTCCTGTCTCCAAGGGGAAGGCTTATGGCCTGGGGCACTTTTGATTCTGAGCATAGATTGTCTGGAATTTAGCTGGCTGCTGCTAGGGAACACTGCAGGTATGAGCTCTGCCTTGCCAAATGCCTCAGAGCTGAGTGGGGCTTACTACCACCTGCTACTCCCCATTCCCTGTCTGAACTCTTCTATGTAGCATGTTCCTTCCTAGAACATCAGCCCAGTGGGAAGAGAACACTGCCCCCCCAACTCCCACAGAGGCTTCTGCTTGTCCTGCATGTGGAAAGTCAGAGAATGGACCTGCATGACCCAGCCCTCACATAGTTTTGTCCCTCTACCTGTCCTGGTAACTTAACACAAAGGAAAGAAATGTCTGGGAGCCCTATAGCTCCACCCATTGCCTGAGAAACCAGAGTACCTTACCTGAATAACACAAGGCAAGTACAAATCCCACTGCTAGCTACTACTGAAGCTAGCACTCCTGTGCATGACCACATCTAGCATCACTGCCTATACCACCCTGGCTAAATAGGAGGTCCTGAGTCTGTCCATATGACCAGTTCATTACTACTACAACCAGCACTAGAGAATGCCTATATACTAAAGCTATTTATAAACAAGGAATCTGAGTCTAAGTCACTTCCCTGTGACCCCTATCATGGCAGGTGCTGGTACCCACTGCTGGGAGACTTGAGGACTGGTCACATTACTGGATCCCTTGCAGACATTCTCCAACATCCAGCCTGGAATGTGGCAGCCCTAATGTGTGGCCAGACTCAGGGGAGCAGCAGCATTCACAGTATTCTGGCTCTCAAGGACTCCTACTGCTAGGAGATGGGGGAGTGCACCATATCAGGAGCACACCATAAAACAAGAATGTGAATGACAGGCCTTGAGTCCCAGATATTCCCACTGGTGGGAAGTTTGTCAGCAGAGGCACTGTTGCAGTGTTGGGCTCAGCAGGGAAAGTTTGTAGCTCTATCCCAACAAATAGGCAGCTCTGGTGCTCAGGAAGGGTCTTGGACTTCCTTTCCCCTTCATCCACCATCACAGACCAGACACAACTTATGCTTCTCCCATGGGAGCTCAGTGTGGCTGCACCTATAGAGAGTCTTTCTGGAACACTTCAGGATGACTGCGTCCCCACAGGAGGAGGACCCTCTAGGCTCAGGCTTACATGAGAGGTAGAGTCAGAATTCCTCCCTACTTGGAATATCAACATTGCTGAAGATGGAAAGAGATGTCTTTCTGATCTGAATAGCTGGAACACTGGGTCACGACTGTGTCTGGGAGGTACACCACTTTCTGCTGGTCTGTCAGGGGAGCTACGGTGGCTCTAATCCTTCTCCTGGTAAGACCTCAGTACAACTCTGAAAGCTGCCCCAGCCATCTCTGTCAAGGCTGGGACCTCTGCCCACAACTGCACATTGCATTTATCCATCTGCTTTAGCCACAACTGGTTTCTACCCAGTGACACTTCTCTTCTAGCCTGAAGCCTAAACTATTCAAACCAGTAAATAAAATATTTGGGGAAAAATAAATTTAAAAGTTCACAACATAGAAGAATGAGGTAAGTTTCAAGAGACCGCAGCCATTTCAACCCTACAGGAAACAGTAAACTTGCTCACACACCAACCACATTGTTAATACAATCAGTATCTGAGAAAACCATCAGAAAAAGACTCTCTATAACCCAGGAACTCATATAGAGTCTTCACCCCTGAAAGCACCAAGAGTCAAATTAGGCTATAATAAACTATAAAGTAACATCCTTAAGGGGGAGAAAAAGTAAAAAAAAAATAAAAATAAAAAAATAAAACAGTCAAATAAAAAATAAATTCAAGAATAACTAGAGGCCAGGCACAGTGGCTCACAATGGCTCAAGAATAATTGGAGGCCAGGCACTGTAATCCCAGCACTTTGGGAGGAGGCCAAGACAGGCAACTTGCTTCAGGTCAGGAGTTCAAGACCAGCCTGACCAGCATGGTGAAACCCTGTCTCTACTAAAATACAAAAATTAGCCAGGTGTGGTGGTGGGTGCCTGTAATCCCAGCTGCTGAGGAAGCTGAAGCAGGAGAATCACTTGAAATTGGGAGGCAGAAGTTTCAGTGAGCTGAGATTGTGCCACTGCACTCCAGTCAGAGCAGCAGAGTGAGACTCTGTTTCAAAACAATAATAATAAGTGGAAGAAAGAGTCTACTCAAATGAGAAGAAACCAGAAAAATAATTCTGGTAATATGATAAAACAAGGTTCTATAACACCCCCCAAAAGATCACACTGGCTCTCCAGAAACAGATCCAAACCAAGGTGAAATCTTTGAAATAGCAGATAAAGAATTCAAAAGGCTGATTATTAAGCACTCAAGGAGATAAAAGAGAAAGATGATAGCCAACATAAAGAAATGAAAAACAATTCAGGGTATGAATGAAACATTTTCCAAAGAGATAGATACTTTAAAAAAAATCAGAACTTCTGGAAATGAAAGACATATTTAGGGAATTACAAAATGCAATAGAAAGTCTTAACAACAGACTAAAACAAATAGATGAAATAATTTCCTGTCAACTGTGATCATCTTGTTCTGGTAGAAAAATAAGGTGTCTTCTCTGCAGACCACCTTAGGTTTTAAGTTTAAGGGAGATTCTACTTTATATCCTCTACTTTTAATATACTTATTTGATTTTCCTAAAGTTAGTTTCTTGTAGAGAGCATATAGCTGGGTCACATTTTTTTTTTTTTAAATCTACTCTACCAATCTCCTACCAGTGAAGAAAACCTAAGAGAATGTGTTCTTATAATACCCACCTTTAAGGAATAGCTGACAGAAGCACACCAAAAAAATAGAAATAAGGGGAAAAAAGGTGGGAAGTATTTGGGGTTACCTGGAAGGAAGGAAGAACAAAAAGTACAAAAATATAGATGAATAGACTTTTCTCTATTGTCTCTGTCTTTTCATTGGTTTATTTAAACCATTCACACTTAATTATAATTATAGATATTCTGGGGTTTAAGTTCACAATTTACTTTTTGTTTGTTGTTTGTACTCTCTGTGTTTTGTATGTTTCTCTGATTTCTTTTTTTTGCTTTTCTGTTACTTGAACATCTTATTGAAATTCTATTTTGACATATCTATGGTATATTTTGTCTCTTTGCATAGCTTTTTAGTGGCTGCTTTAATTATTGCATTGTATCCACAAAATTTATGGTGCATTAGTATCAACATTTACCAGTTTAAGTACATAAACCTTACCTTTCTTTAAGTTCCTTACCCTACACCAAGTATAATGCCATAAACATCTCCTCTACATCACTGTGAACTACATTTGACAATGTTATACTTTTTGCATCAACCAACATAATTTAGAAAACTCAAAAGGAAAAGTCTGTTTTATTTTTCTATATTTGTTCTTTCTGTTATTCTTTTTTTCTTCCCAATGTCCCAAGAAAACTCTCATCTTAAAAAAAATTTTTTTTTAAAAATCATTTGTTTATGGAATGCTTCCTTTAGCTGCTCCTTAAGGGTAGGTACTATATAAACACATTCCCTTAGTTTCCCTTCATCTGAGAATGTCTGAATTTCCCCTTCATTCCTGAAGGATAGGTTTACCAGATGTAAAATTAGCTGTTCACAGTTCTTGTCTTTCAGTACATGTCAGTACATGAAAAATGTTTGTCATCTTGTGGTCACTATGATTTCTGATGAGAAATTGGATGACACTCAAATTGTTTACCCCTGTATGTCAGGTACTGTTTTCTTTGGCTGCTTTTAGAATTTTTTTTTTTTATCCTTACTTCTAGAAGTTTAACTATTATGTTTCTTGATGTGCACTTCTTTGATCATGGGGTTTACTCATCTTCTTGAAAGATTATATATTTTAAAATGCTATATTAAGAAAAACTTTAGCCATTGTTTCTTTGAATAATTCAACTCTACCCTCTTCCTCTTCTTCTTGGATATTGACTACACAAATGTTAAGTATTTTATTGTAGTCCCAGAAGTCTCTGAGGCACTTAGGTTTTTGTTTGTTTGTTTAGTCTGTTTTCTCTGTTGTTCAGATCAAGTATTTTCTATTTTTCTATCTTCAAGTTCATGGATTCCTTTTCCTGTCCTCTCTGTTCTGCTGTTGAATACATCATCAAGATTTTTAGCTGAAGTTACTGTATTTTCCAGTTCTAAAATTTCCATTCAGTATTCCATTATCTCTTCTATTTCTATGCAGAGACTTTCTATTGCTTTCACGAAAGTCTTTTTTTCTTTCTCATTTATTTCCAGCATGTTTGTAATTCCTCATTGACTGCATTTTTATGACTTGCTTTAAAATGCTGTTCAGACATCTCTGACATCTGTGTCATCTTGTTGATGTCTCTTGTCTTTCCTCATTCAGGTTGAGATATTATTGATTCTTGTTAAGATTAACGATTTTTGCAGGAAACCTGGACCTTAAGGGTATCATGTTATGAGATTGTGTATGTTACTTCTCATAACATGAAAAGTTCTATTTTATCAGGCCCTTCTATTTTATCAGGACTCTTCTGAGACTACACTAGTAGGGATCCAAGAGGAGTGCTGCCCCTCATTTCTGCTAGGCGGCAGGTGGACATCTAGGAGTCCAACTTGGCCGCTCTTGACACCTGGGAGTGGGAAGTTGACTCCTTGTTACCTGCCCCCCCAGGTTTGGGCGAAAGTTCCAGCTGTACCCTGGGCCTCTGCTGATGCCTCTCCTGGATAGGTTATTACAGACTGATCTTTTGTGTCCTCCCCAAGTGATTCATATCTTGAAGCCTTAAACTCTAATGAGATGGCATTTAGAGATAGGACATTTGGGAACTGATTAGGATTGGATGAGGTTATGAACATGGGCCACTTGTGATGAAACCGATTTCCTTATGAAGAGACACCAGAGAGTTTGTTCTCTCTTTCTGCCATGTGAGGAAACAGTGAGAAGGTAGTTGTTTACAAGCCAGGAAGAAAGCCATACTAAGAATTTAGCCAACCAGCAGTGTGATCCTGAACTTTCCAGCCTCCAGAACTTTGAGGAAATAAACATCTGCTGTCTAATCCCTGTCATCTGTGGTGTTTTATTATGATAGCCCGAGTTAAGAGACGGAGGTGGAAGGGGTTCTGTTACTGCTCATTATATGCCTCTACTGACATTGTGAGTATGGAGGGCCCTTGTTACCAATGAGATGATGGGAAAAATTCTGATTCTCTACTAGGCCTCCTCTAACATCACCGCAGTGGGGAGGACAAGGGACACCCTGATAGCACAAAGTAAGGCAGAAGTCCAGATGCCTCACATGCTCTCCTCTGGTACCATGAAATGCAGTGCATGACCACACTGAGGAAATATAAGCCCTGGCTCCACACTCATCCTTCTTTCTTACCATTCTGATGGGGGTCACACTGAAAGTCTAAGCTCCCTACTCAGCCTTTGCATGGGGGGTTGTGAATATGGCCACAGTTTTCTTCTGTAGTTTTGGCTATAGCAGAGTGGTTATTGACTAAAAGTTTTCTGTTATCGTAAGCTGTCCCTTTTGTGGTCCTTCTGTAGAAAAAGGAGGATTTGGGGGTACTTTTCTTGTTTGTGCCCACTGGCAACTGGGTTGTTAGCTTCTCAACACCCAATGCAAGATAAGTGAGAGAAACAGAAAGCTCAGAGATCCCAGCATTGTGCTGTTCATCAGGTCCCAAGGTCCTCAGACTGACTTCTCGTCACTGTTCAGAATCTTCTTATGCTTTTTATATAATGTTCAGGGTTTTAGCTGTACTAAGCAAGACAAAAAGGGAAAAGTACATCTACTCCATCTTCCTGAAAGTGTGAGTTAAGAAGCCTCTTTTAACAGTCTTTCTCTTCCACAGATTGATGATCAGCAAAATAAGATTCAAGGATCATTACCACATAGAAATGCTGGAGACAACAGTAACAGCAGTAAAACCTACTGTACGAGTGAAGTGGGGAGAGGAAATGAGTAAATTATAAACTGTATATCAATTTTTGAAGTAAAACCAAGTACTTTTTAGGCATCTTGCTTAGGGCAACATTCAGACTTGGAGATGGAGATGGTCAAAACTTTGTGTGGGGCAAGGGGTAAGAAGACAGTAAGACAAAAATGGTTCAAAAAGGGGGTATTAGGATAAGTTAATATCACTTTGCCTTAACAACAAACAGGAAACCTTTCTCAAGGTCTCATACCAACTTCTAATGAAGCAGAACTGAAGAGAGATTCCCCATATTACTAACTAAACATCACTCAATTCCATTAGTTGAACATGAGACCTAATTGCTGAGAAAAAGCAGAGACAGAAGCTCCAGATCGACAACTGACACCCTGAAGACACACTGTAAATTGCAGCAGGACAGGAGGGGATGAGTAATTAGATCTACACAAATTTCAATATCTTGGCTTTTCTTATAATTAGCAGAAAAGCAATTTAAAAACCACAGCCCTGCACATAAATATTATCGTTATTTTCCAAAAGTAAGAAAAACAAACCTAGCAAGGAATGGCTGACTTTAATGTCATTCATCCCCTCTAGTTTTACTATAATAATTAGTCAAATCGTTAAAGAAGGTAAATCTAGAAAATAAAAGATATCTTTCATATTCTGATTTTTATGTTTAAGAATCTGAGAGTATATCTCATTAAAGATCTTCAAAGGATTTCTAAAATATAAGTTCCACTCAGCACCTGCCATTCCATGAACTAGATGAATTTATTCCATAAGCCATGTTACTTAATGAGTTTTTTTTTTTTTAAAGGAACTGCTACGGTAAACACCGGAGGTCTCCTATCTACTAGTTATTGGACACCATACAGTATTAGAAACAATTAAGTGCCCTTTCCTTAGAGTGAATTGCTTTGTTATAATTACATTTTAGTCCCTAAATTCAATATACTGTTTAATACAAGAATTGAAAAAACTCAAAATAATTAAATATATATTATTTTATTTCATGATTACTTTTGTTAACATTGTTTCAGAAATTAGCACCAAAGGATTAGAAATTTAGACAATTAGATGAGATCATTATTGCTGCTTTTTGAGTAACCTTAAACACAGATAACAACACACACACAAATGAGAAATGTATGCTCTGTGAGGAAGAGAAAGTTGGACTATGTATTACAGAGAACCATCACCAAATCCTGGGCAAAGATGAGGATTATATAGGAATTAGCAAGGAAGGATTTTTCATGCATAACAGTGATTCAATCAGTTACTGGTCAATCAATCAATCACTCATTGCCACCGCTCTCCGCATATGCAACATGTCTTTTGGGAGTCAGGGCACAGCAAACATGTATGGTGCAATGTATACAAGCAGAGATCATGTGACCAGGGGGATCCAATAAGTAAAGGATGACCAAGATCACACAGCAGAGCACAGATCTGAATCAGGACCACAGTGAGTGGTAGGAGGTGAGAGGAGTCTCATGGCAGCGAGAGTGGCGATACAATGTAAGTTGACAGGGCATCATCTCGAGGAGGGAGTTGAAGACATGGGAGCAAGAAGAAATCAGCCAGGAGCTAGTTTAGAGTGAAAAGAGGATAAAGTATTGCATCAGAACAAGACACAAATGGGAAAAATGAAACTTGTAGTAGAGACTGAGAGGAACGAAGGAAGAAACAGGGAAGAACGGTGTGGAGGAAGCAAAAGAGAAGATGCCAGGAGGCCAAAGAGCACTAGCAATTCCAAATGCTGCAAAAACCAAAATAAGCGAAAAGTAGAAATTGCTCATTAGCTTTGATTGTTCCATCACTGCAGAATAAAATAAGGTAATTAGGGTGGTGATTTCTGGGTGTTACACTGCTGGTCTTCCTCTGTCCTCTACCGCACAAACAGGCTACATCTCATGTTTGCCTTCTCTGTTTACTTTAAAAGATCTATGTCACCAGCATAATAAATACATGTTATAAAGAAAACGTACACATGATATAAATGTCTCATTTAATTGTGTTTGGTTGAAATGCTTAATGCACTGGCAATGTAATTCTCCATGTTTTTTAGTTCTGACTTTGTAAGGATATTCATATCAAAGTATGGTACCTCCAGTATAATAAACTATTATGCAGCCATTCAAAGGATTTTTTACAAAGTTTTTCATAAATGAAAACAGCTATGATATAATCGGAATTTTCAAATCTTTCTAAAGCAGCTTATCAACTAGGAACTCAATAACAAAAAACATATGTAAGAGAAAGAGAAAACATGAGAACATGCTTCTGGGTGCCTATATAAAACAGGATTATGAGTGATTTTATCTACTCATATTCTTCAGTACTTTCATACTACGATGAGCATGTATTTTGTATAATGTTTAAAACCATGGAAAGGAATAATTAAACCCTATTATAATGACAGAATCAATTTCCTATCCTTCTGCAAGTGTTTAGTACACAAATTCTTACAGAGAAATACCTGTTTAATTTGCTGTGTGAGGCATCTAATGTAGATCATGCTGCCTTGTAAGAGTTCTGTGATCATGTACTAATATTTCTAGTAATTAAGAAAGTGTGACATGTGGCAATACAACAAAATTTCACATCATAACAATTGTTAGCTTCTAATATGTACACTTTCCAGTGAAACACCTTTATATCTGCTTTCTGGGAAAACATTTTTATGCTAGAAGTATTTTAATGTTTGGTAGATCAGTAAGAACACACTCAGTGAAATTCTGGAGCACAGAAATGTCTATTCCAGGAAATGTGCTTGTGTGTTTATACATGTGTTTGTTAGCTTTTCGTTTCATAGAACAAATTATTTTCAGTAAGGCCTGCATATCACTATTAAGAATCCTGCTGTTCTAGTGCAATGATACACAAACTTGTGATAGGAATTACCAGGGATGCTTGGAAAAATGCAGGTTCCTGGGCTCAAACTATAGAATCAGAAACTCAAGAGATGTGACCCAGAGACTAGTGTTTTTCAAATGTCCCCCATAACATCAGACACAAAAAGACAGTAGCACTGTTTTAGAACATCCATTGGATCACCTCACCTATTTTCTGAATTTCAGATGCTTTGTTTTTCCTCCACATAAATACACTCTTTCCAGACCAATGTAAGTCCCAAAGTAACGAGAGGTCCCCAGATTAGTGTGTAATTTCTAATTTTACTACTTGGAATCCATCATTCTCTGTACATTGCAAAGTCCACTAGAACTTGGCTGTTATTCCCCACTTGCCAAGAGTGGCCACCCTCCGATTCAATCTAACTGCGAGTGTCTCTGAGAGAACAACTCTGTGCTAAACAAAACCTGTGTGGAAGTACTGTGAAAGCCAGGCCTTGCCTTCAGGCACCACCAAACCAAGGAGGGGAAGTGACCTCCCGGTCACTACCTCTTAGATTCGCATTTCTCACATCTTGAAGAGCTTTCACAAAGTCTCACGAGGTGGGCAAGGCATAACTTAGTATCCCTATACAAGTTTAGAAACTGAGTCAAAGAGCAATCTAAATTACTTTCCCACTGTCACAGTGCTTAGTCTTTTACAATTTGCTTTCCACTCTGGCACACTTTTGGGTAAGACAGGTATAGTCATATATCCTGAATGGTGAACTACGACAAAACTCCCAAGAAAGATACAAAGAAAATGCCATGAAGGTCTGGAAGAAGAGGCAGTTACCTGCAGGTGGGACGAATGAGTGAGCGAGGCAGCATGAAGCTGAGCAGCAGAGCATGGGTACAGTCCTGGGGCAGAGATTGGAGTTGGGATGGAGACAAATGTGGAGGAAGGAGAAAATGAGATGTCTGTGGGGACCAGGTGTCAACTGCAGCTTCAAAATATATATATATATAGCTGGGGGGTAACAGAGCTGGTAAAAACTATAGGCCATTGCCAGAATCTAGAGGCTATAACCCATTCCCAGATATTCCATGGATCTGAAATTAGACCTCTTGTCACTTCCTTGTACTTAGTTTAAGATGTTCTCCAAGAGAGAAAGGTAACAATTAGAGCCAGGAAAAAAATAAATAAATAAAAATAAATGATTCATAGTAACAGCAAAAATATAAAAGATCTAGCAACATAAAAAGCATGGCATCTATGAAAAAAACCATACCAAAGGTCACAGGAAGACACAAAGAAAAGCATGGGTCAGCTGAGGGACAGATATCACTGGAATAGAAGGGGCAATGTTGCAAAGATGTCAGTTCTCTCCAAATTGATTTATACTTTTAATGTAATTCCAATCAAAATCCTTAATATATTTCTTGAACTGTCCATTGTGATTCTGAAACTGATGAATTAGAAAGTAACACTATGAAACAATGCAAATTAAATGAGAAGTATTTGCAATAATGAATATTAAGATATTTTTATGTAAAAAGAGAAATAGGTAAAAGAAAAGCAGCTTTATGAAAGAACAGAGATAATGAGGGGAAAAATTGGTATTTATGTAACTACACAGTATCAAAGTAAAGTAGGATTATAAATGAGTACATAACATTTTGTTATTTGTAAAAAAAATAAATAAATTTTTAACATCCTTAAGAAATATGTCTAGGAAGGTCGAAGACGGTTGAATAGGAACAGCTCTGGAGTGCAGTTCCCAACACGAATGATGCAGAGAGTGAGTGCTCACTGCATTTCCAAACAAGTTTTCACTGCTCACAGACCAGGAGATTCCTGGGCCGAAAAGTGCCACGAGTTTTCAGAATGGCTGGTCCACAGGTTGGCAGACAGAAACCGACACAAATCTGAGCAGCTGGTTCAACCGGCGCCTGGAACGCCTGGGAGACAGGGCCACTCATTCAACTGAAAAGGAGGGGGCTGAGATAGGGAGCCAGGTGATCTGGCTCAGCAGGTACCACCCCCACAAAACAAGCAATCTGAAATGCTCTGGATTGAGAATTTCGCAGCAAGCACAGCTGGACCCGGGATGGTACAGCTCAGTTGAGGGGAAGGGTGCCTGCCACTACCGAGGCAGTACGCCAATACCGAGGCAGTTCACACAGCAGCTGGGCAGATACTGCGGCAGCTCAGCAACACCTCTGCTGGCAGACTCTGACTAGACTATTTCCATGCAGGGCAGGGTATCTCTGAAAAAAAAGCAGCACAGGAACTTATAAATAAAGCTGACCTTCCTAGGTCAGAGCACCTGAGAAATGAGGTGGTTATGAGTTCCACTGCAGCAGACTTAAAGGTACAAGCCCAGCAGCTCTGCATGGAACAACAGAGCTCCCAGTACAGCATTTGAGCTCCTATAAGGGACACACTGTCTCCTTAAGCAGCTCCCCAAGCCCTGTATACCCAAAGAGACATCTCATAAATGAGAGCTCAGGCTGACATCTGGTGGGAACCCTTCTGTGACAAAGATAACAGAAGAAACCAGCAGCAACCCTTACTGTTCTGCAGCCCCTGCAGGTGATCCCCAGGCAAGCAGGGTCTGGAGTGGACTTCCAGCAGTGCTGCAGCAGATGGGCCTGTTAGAAGGAAAACTAAGAAAAAGAAAGAAATAGCTTCAACATCAACAAGAAGAACATCCACTCAGAGACCCCATCTGAAAGTCACCAACTACAAAGACCACAGGTAGATAAAGCCACTAAGATGGGAAGAAACCAGCAAAAAGAAGGAAAACACCAAAAACCAAAACTTCTCTCCTCCTCCAAAGGATCAAAACTCCTCACCAGCTAGGGATCAAAGATGGATGGAGAATGAATCTGATGAATTGACAGAAACAGGCTTCAGAAAGTGGGTAATAAACTTCTCAGAGCTAAAAGAACATGTGCTAACCCAATGCAAAGAAACTAAGAACCTAGAAAAAAAGATGAGATGAGATGCTAACTAGAATAAACAGCTTAGAGAAGAATATAAACAATTTGATGGAGCTGAAAAACACAGCATGAGAACGTTGTGAAGCATACACAAGTTTCAATAGCCAAATCGACCAAGCAGAAGAAAGGATATCAGAGATTGAAAATCAACTCAATGAAATAAAATGAGAAGGCAAGAATAGAGAAAAAAGAGTGACAAGAAATAAACAAAGCCTCCAAGAAATACGGGATAATGTGAAAAGAACTAATCTACATTTGATAAGTGTACTTGAATGTGATGGAGAGAATGAATCCAAGCTGGAAAACACTCTTCAGAATATTATCCAGGAGAACTTACCCAACCTAGCAAGGCAGGCCACCATATGAGTCCAGGAAATACAGAGAACACTGCAAAGATATTCCTCAAGAAGAGCAACCCCAAGGCACATAATCACCAGATTCACCAGGGTTGAAATGAAGGAAAAAATGCTAAGGGCAGCCAGAAAGAAAGAATGGGTTACCCACAAAGGGAAGCCCATCAGACACCCAGCGCCATCTCTCCACAGAAACTCTACAAGCCAGAAGAGAGTGGGGACCAATAGTCAACATCCTTAAAGAAAAGAACTTTCAATCTAGACTTTCATATCTGCCAAAATAAGCTTCATAAACAAAGGAGAAATAAAATCCTTTATGGACAAGCAATCCTTTATGGACAAGCAAGATTTCATCACCACCAGGCCTGCCTTACAAGAGCTCCTGAAAGCAGCACTAAACAAGGAAAGAAACAACCAGTACCAGCCACTCCAAAAAGGGACCAAATGGTAAAGACCATTGACACAAAGAAGAAAATGCATCAACTAATGGGCAAATCATCTAGCTGGCATCAAAATGGCAGGATCAAATTCACACATAACAATATTAACCCTAAATGTAAATGGGCTAAATGCCCCAATCAAAAGACACAGACAGGCAAATTAGATTCAAAATCAAGACCCAACAGTGTACTGTATTCAGGAAACCCACCTCATGTGCAAGGACACTATACATAGGCTAAAAATAAAGGAATGGAAGAAGATTTATCAAGCAAATGGAGGGCAAAAGAAAGGAGGATTTGCAATACTAGTCTCTGATAAAATGGATGTTAAACCAACAAAGATCAAAAGAGACAAAGAAGGGCATTACATAATGGTAAAAGAATCAATGCAACAAGAAGAGCTAACGATCCTAAATATATATGCACCCAATACAGAAGCACCCAGATACCTAAAGCAAGTTCTTAATGACCTACAGAGAGACAGACTCCCACACAGTAATAGTGGGAGACATTAGAACTCCACTGTCAATATTGGATGGATTAATGAGAGAGAAAATTAACAAGGATATCCAGGACTTGAACACAGATCTGGACCAAGAAGAACTAATAGACATCTATGGAAATCTCCACCCCAAATCCACAGAATATACATTCTTCTCAGCACCACATTGCACCTACTCCAAAATTGACCACATAATTGGAAGTAAATCACTCTTCAGCAAATGCAAAAGAATTGAAATCATAAC
This sequence comes from Saimiri boliviensis, assembly GCF_048565385.1. Taxonomy (NCBI): domain Eukaryota; kingdom Metazoa; phylum Chordata; class Mammalia; order Primates; family Cebidae; genus Saimiri; species Saimiri boliviensis. The sequence goes on along the minus strand of NC_133468.1, from coordinate 26,420,154 downwards.
AAACAGTCTTTGAGACCACAGGGCAATCAAATTAGAAGTCAGGATTCAGAAACTAATTAAGAACCACGCAACTTCATGGAAACTGAACAACTGGCTCCTGAACATTAATGGGAAAAACAATGAAATGAAGGCAAATATTAAGATGTTCTTTGAAACCAAAGAGACCAAAGGCACAATATACCAGAATCTCTAGGACACATTTAAAGCAGCATCTTAAGGGAAATTTATAGCAATAAATGACACTATGAGAAGTGAGGAAAGATCTAAAATCGAAACTCTATCATCAAAATTGAAAGAGCTAGAGGAGCAAGATCAGAAAAACTCAAAAGCTAGCAGAAGACAAGAAATAACTATGATCAGAGCAGAACTGAAGGAAATACAGACACAAAACTCTTCAAAAAATCAATAAATCAATGATTTTTTGGTTTTTTTTTTTGAAGAGATCAACAAAATAGACCACTAGACAGATTAAGAAAAAAGAAAAGGGAGAAGCATCAAAGAGATGCAATAAAAAATGATAAAGGGGACATCACTACTGATTCCACAGAAATACAAACTACCATCAAAGACTACTACAAACAACTCTATGCACATAGAAATGGATAAATTCCTAGACACTTGCACCCTCCCAAGACTAAACCAAGAAGAAGTTGAAACCTTGAACAGACCAATAACAAGGGCTGAAGTTCAGGCAGCAATTAATAGACTACCAACGAAAGAAAGTCAATGTCCAGACCCGTTCACAGTTGAATTCTACCAGACTCACGAAGAGGAGCTGGTACCATTTCTTCTGAAAATATTCCAAACAATACAAAAAGAGGGAATCCTTCCCAAATCATTTTATGAGTCTAACATCATCCTGATACCAAAACCTGGCAGGGATTCAACAAGAAAAAAAAACTTCAGGCCAATATCCATGATGAACATTGATGCAAAAATCTTCAATAAAATATTGGCAAACTGATTGCAACAGCACATCAAAAAGTTTATCTATCACGATAAAGTAGACTTCATCCAGGGGAAGCAAGGCTGGTTCAACATACGCAAGTCTATAGACATAATCCGCCACATAAACAGAACCAAAGACAAAACCACATGATTATCTCAATAGATGCAGAGAAGGCCTTCAACAAAATTCAACAGCCCTTTATGCTAAAAACTCTTAATAAATTAGGTATCAGTGGAACGTATCTCAAAATAATAAAAGCTATTTACGACAAACTCACAGCCAATATCATACTGAACAGGCAAAAACTAGAAGCATTACCTTTGATATCTGGTGCTAGGCAAAGATGCCCTCTCTTACCACTCCTATTCAATACAGTGTTGGAAGTTCTAGCCAGAGCAATTAGGCAAGAAAAAGAAATAAAGTGTATTCAATTAGGAAAGGAGGAAGTCAAACTGTGTCTATTTACAGATTACATGAATGTATATTTAGAAGACCCTATCATCTCAGCCCCAAATCTCCTGAAACTGATAAGCAAATTCAGCAAAGTCTCAGATACAAAACCGACGTGTAGAAACCACAAGCATTCCTATACATCAACAACAGGCTAACAGAGAGCCAAATCATGAGTGAACTGCCATTCACAATTGCTACAAAAAGAATAAAATACCTAGGAATACAACTAACAAAGGATGTAAAGGACCTCTTCAATTGAACTACAAACCACTGCTAAAGGAAATAAGAGAGGACACAAACAGATGGAGAAACATTCCATGCTCATGGTTAGAAAGAATCAATATCATGAAAACGGCCATACTGTCCAAAGTAATTTATAGATGCAACGCTATCCCTTTCAAGCTACCAATGACCTTCACAAAACTGGAAAAAAACCACCTTAAACTTCATATGGAACCAAAAGAGAGCCCACACAGCCATGACAATCCTAAGCAAAAAGAACAAAACCAGAGGTATCACGTTACCTGATTTCAAAGTATACTACAAGGCTACAGTAATCAAAACAGCATGGTACTGGTACCAAAACAGAGATGTAGACCAAAGAAACAGAACAGAGGCCTTGGAGGCAACATCACACATCTACAACTATCTGGTCTTTGACAAACCTCACAAAAACAAGCAATGGGGAAAGGATTCCATTTAATAATTGGTGTTGGGAAAACTGGCTAACAGTGTGCAGAAAGCAGAAACTGGACCCCTTCCTGACACCTTACACTAAAATTAACTCCAGATGGATTGAAGACTTAAACATAAGACCTAACACCATAAAAACCCTAGAAGACAACCTAGGCAAAACCATTCAGGACATAGGCTTAGATAAGGACTTCATGACTAAAACACCAAAAGCATTGGCAACAAAAGCCAAAATAGACAAACAGGATCTAATTAAACTCCAGAGCTTCTGCACAGCCAAAGAAACCATCATTAGAGTGAACTGGCAACCAACAGAATGGGAAAACATTTTTGCAATCTACCCATCTGGCAAAGGGCTAATATCCAGAATTTACAAAGAACTAAAACAGATTTACAGGAGACAAACAAACAAACCCATTCAAAAGTGGGCAAAGGATATGAACAAACACTTTTCAAAAGAAGACATATATGACGCCAACAAACATATGAAAAAATGCTCATCATCACTGACTTAGAAAAATGCAAATCAAAACTACATTGAGATACCATCTCATGCCAGTTAGAATGGCGATCATTAAAAATTCTGGAGACAATGGATGCTGGAGAGGATGTGGAGAAATAGGAACACTTCTACACTGTTGGTGGGAGTTTAAACTAGTTCAAACATTGTGGAAGATAGTGTGGTGCTTCCTCAAGGACCTAGAAATAGAAATTACATTAGAACTAGCAATCCCATTACTGGGTATATACCCAAAGGATTATAAATCACTCTATTATAAAGACACATGCACATGTATGTTCATAGTGGCACTGTTTACAATAGCAAAGACCTGGAACCAACCCAAATGCCCATCAATAATAGACTGGACAAAGAAAATATGGCACATATACACCATGGAATACTATTCAGTCATAAAAAAAATGGTGAGTTTGTGTCCTTTGTAGGGACATGGATCAATCCAGAAACCATCATTCTCAGCAAACTGACACAAGAACAGAAAATCAAACACTGAATGTTCTCATTCATAGGCGGTGTTGAACAATGAGAACACAGGGAAACAGGGAGGGGTGTATCTCACACTGGGGTCTGTTGGGTGGGGCCAAGGGAGAGACAGAGGGGTTGTGCAGAGGTCAGGGAGGCATAACATGGGGAGAAATGCCAGATGTAGGTGACGTGGGTATGGAGGCAGCAAACCACATTGCCATGTGTGTACCTATGCAACAATCCTGCATGATCTGCACGTGTACCCCAGATCCTAAAGTACAATAAAAAAGAAGAAAAAAAAAGAAATATGCCTATACTATTACATAAGATATTGTCATAATAAATATACATGACATCTATAATTTTATTATATGTCTAAAATACGTTCATATATTTCATAACAGGCTATTATCTCAATAGAAAACTGATAAATATAACACAGGCTCATGTGAAATACAACTGGATGATATATAAGTAAAAATATTAAATTAAAATTCCAGGATGCTACTTTTATTTGTCATATCAATATATAATTAAAATATAAAAATATTTGATGGTGCAATACTTGATGGTGCCACAGATATGTAAACTAGACACAAATACCACTTGGATGCATGTGTAAATCGATGCAATTCTAGAATATAGGAGAATGTTTCATACTGTATATTACATATAATAGATCAAAGGACATAAATATTCCGTCTTTCATAAAATATATGAAGCATCTCAAAAATACTTATACCCTTTGACCAAGTAATTCCAATTCTAGATTCTATAGTAAACTAAATAAAAAATATATACAAAAGTTTATATTTTTATCACATCAGTTTAACAAAAAAATTGAAGGACATAACTGAAATGTACCCAAATAAACAATTAAATAATTTATACTACATAACTAAAATAAAAATCATTCAGCAACTTTAAAATATATTAAAGAATATGTAATAATATAAGAAATCTTCTCCATTTAATGATCATTTAAAGAGAATAAACTGACTAGACAGTATGATCCCAAACTACAAACACACCTGGGCACAGATGCCTACACAGACACACCCATACTCACACTCACACATAAAAGAAAAGTGCAGGAAAATGTATTTTAAACAGTAACAAGTTATTTTGAGCTGGTGGGATATCTTAGGTTATTTCTTCCTGATTTATTCCCAATTATTCTTAGCTGTCTATAAAGTTTTAGAATCAGAAAGAATTTTTTAAGAAGAAAAAATGGAAGTTGGAAATTATATTGGGTCTCTGAACAGAAATTATAATTAAAATAAAAATTATTAATATAAATATTTACTTAATGTCTGTCTCCGAACTCAATTATAGGCTAAATGATAGTAGGAAGCATAACCGTCTTGCTCACAGCTATATTCTGAGTGCCTGGTATATTGTAGGAGTTTAATGAATATTGATGAATGAGTAAGCAAAAATAGAGATAGACTGAAGGACCAAGGGGGAGGGGAGTGGAAAAGCAAGGTCATGGTGAATCTGGCAAGATCAAAGGCTCAGAGAAGCTGTTACCTTCTTAAAGATACCCCATTACTTCACATTACCTGCCTTATAATACATTTTCAACCCATGCTGTCTGAATGAACAAGTAGATAAACCAAGTATTAACTGTTAATTAAGGCGAAAGCGAATACTACAAGCCCACCATTTTTTAATTCTCTGACATCTACGGATTCACAACTGAAACTAGACCTACAAGCAAGGGATACAAATTTGTGCTGGTGCTGTACAACCAAGGTCACGGTAGGAAAATCAATAACATCAATTTATAATGCATCATGGTAGATAATCATATTTTTTCTTTTAAAATACCATGCCAGCAGAAAACATTTATCTTCTGTTTTGTATTTTGAGTATGACTGCCTCCTTACATAGATTCCTGAAAAGAGAGTATCCTATGGCCATTTATAACATGCTCCAAGTCCTGTAATGGAAGCAAAGTGCTACTTGAATTCCAATTGTTTTTTCCATGCAACTGTTTTCTGTGTATTTCCACAGCTGAAGTGGAGGGAGGGGTCCACTGTGATCCAAAATTAAACCTGTGATTTATCTTGTACTTCGAGTAAGAGCCTGACCTCTTCCTATCAACATAACACATTTTCATTCTATGGCATTTTTACTCTGTGGTTATCATAAAAACTTAAGAAAATTTGAGCTTTTCTGTTTCTTCCAAATCTGAAGTTCAGAAGTCTCTATCGCTTTTCATATACATTTGAATTCATGTTGAAAGGTGATTCTAAGGTATGAAATACTGCTGTAATTGTCTACAAGAAATTGGTAAGCTTCCTGTCAAATGATAAGAAAATGAGAAATGGGTATTTTTCTCTAATAAGTTGAAAATTTTTTCTTCCAAATAATTTTCCTTAAAAGACAGACTCATCCAATGAGGACACACACTGTATTTGAGTAATTCTAGAAGGTCACAGTTCTGGAAGGGAATATTAGCCCAGTGAATGCCTAGATAGCCAGGCTAAATTATTGTTATATTTTATTTCCGAAGTGTTTTGAGACTGCATATTATGAAAGTTCTTATATAGATGCAAAATACTTTTAAATTAAATTTTCTTGGCTCTCTAAAGACAAATCATACAGTTTTTATTAATATAAGGTTTATTTTGACCTCGTAGTAGAGAGTTATAATCAACTTGAAAACAAATTAGTATAATGTTACAGGGGGTTAAGATCAACACGGGATCTTAAAAAAGAAGACCTGCTTTCATACTTTCTAAACAACATTGACTGTGATGTCTCTTGGTGATTTATCTGTAAAAGCTATACTATGATCTTATAATTCAATATCAGTGAGGCCACTAGATGCATGATTTATTGGGTTTCTCTTTATCCGAAATGCCAGCAAAGGGTATAAGCTATCCAGTGGGTTTATTTTTATATTCCCTACATATAAAATTTGAAAGAGAAACAATATAAGAATTATAAAAGGATAAATCCCTGCCACCATCACTGAACATTACAATGAGTCTCAAGTAAATTATACTTTTGTCAAAAAATACAATTTTTCTCATGACACTCAAAGAAAAAAATTTCTAGTTACAGTAAAAAAAAAAATCAATATTACATAATGCTTGAGACAGAAGTATAACCTGTCATTTAGTTCCGGATTTGTGCTAATCGTCATGTGGAAGTTCAACTAGCAATCACTGGAAATGTTAGAGACGTTATTAGGTAGGTGACGCCTGGCATCTGTAGTCACTGGGCTGTTAGTCCCAGCTTCCATTTAATTTCAGATTTTTTTAAAAAGGTTTGGTCTGTTCTGTGTCATAAACATGCCTAAGAACATAATTGCCACTGGGTGCTTCTCTAAGGCAATATTCTAAGAAGTGGATGAATATTTTTGCAAAAACATTTAGCAAATATATTTTGTAGCTTAACAACTCAAACACAAAACATTCATTTCCACACGGATGATCAAAACAAGTATTTCTAGACTGGAAATATTTCTGTTTGCAATAGAAACACATGTTCTGGCTGTCAAAGCATTTCTAAATAAAACATGTCTTTTTTTGTAAAAGGTAATTTGGCAAATATGTGCCTGTGTAGACAAAGGCTCAAAATAATTTAGAATTATGAATGGATTCATTGGAAAATAAAAATAACAACTTCCAACTTGCTTCCACTCTAGTAGGAATTGAGCAAAAGCCTTGTATTTTTCATCCAAGCTAATCCTCATTACTAGAGAAACAGAGAGAAAATCTGAGGCCCAAGAAAATTAAATAATTTATTAAAAATTTCACCAGTAGTAAAAGGCTGTAACAGGTGGATTGCATTTAGTTACAGGCAGCCACAATAAACAATTTTAAAAGTCTTTTGAAAAAACAAGAGTTTATTTTCTCATATAATAAAAAACACTACAGGTAGGGAACTCAGAGCCAGTACAATAGCTCGATAATGGTTGTCAAGAATCCAGGCCCGGGTGCAGTGGCTCACGCCTGTAATCCCAGCACTTTGGGAGGCCGAGGTGGGTGGATCACCTGAGGCCAGGAGTTGAAGACCAGCCTGCCTAACATGGTGAAACCCTGTTTCTATTAAAAAATACAAAAATTAGCCAGACACAGTGATGCATGCCTATAATCCCAGCTACTTGGGAGGCTGAGGCAGGAGAACTGCTTGAAGCTGGGAGGCAGAGGTTGCAGTGAGCCAAGGTTGTGCCACTGCACTCCAGCCTAGGCAATAGAGTTAGACTCCATCTCAAAATTAAAAAAAAAAAAAAAAATCTGGGCTCTTTCTTCTCTCTGCTCTACCCCACTTGGCTTATGCCAGGTTTACTGCCTCATAACTGCAGAATGGTAAGTACACCTATAAGCACCAGACCTAAAAACAACTGCACACAATCCAACAGGAACAGGGAGGAGGGAGAGCAGCAGGCTCCAATGGCTTGGGCTGACATCTTTGTGGATGAGGTGAGTCATCAAGTCCCTACAGTGCAAAGGAAGCTGGAAAACTAAGAAAGGCAGGGTTATCATAATGATCTTAGGAAAGATTGGCAAACATTTTCTGTAAAGGACCAGATAGCAAATAGTTAGGATTTGCAGGCCATATGGTTCGTCCCTATCACAACTACTCAACTCCACCTGTAGAAATGGAAAAACCACCATAGGTGACACACAAATGAATGGGTGGCTGTGTTCCCATAAAACTTTATTTACAGAAACACAAGCGTAGCAGAGGGTGGGAACTGGGATGGATTGGCCTGTTGGGCATAGTTTGCTGACCTGTCTTAGAGCAATCATGATTCAGCATGGGGTTGGAGAGGTAGGAGGGAGCTCACAGTGCTGTTCTAAATAAAACGGAAAACTGTCAGGAAGACAGATGACACAGGACATGGATTGGCCATGAGTAGTATATGCCTCAGAATGGACACAGGATCCAAACCGAGGCGTGAAAGTCTCCTCAGCCTGTGCTTTCAGCCACTATATTATTTTCCCTGTAAAAAGTTCACTTTAGCATCCAAGAAGGTGAACACTGGAAGATACTTTAGATACTATCTACTCTAACATACTAAGACTTTAGATGAGAAAACTGAGGTCTGCAAAGCTAAGTGACTTTCTATAAATCATGCTGTTAGAAACAAAGATAAAATCTGTCTCTGGATTCCTCTGCAGCACTACTGCTCCTACTTCTAATTATAAAAATAACAGTGGCAGCAGAGCTGGCATTTGCAGAGCATTTTTGAAGTGCTTTGTGTTAATTATCTCATTTATTCTTCCTAACACTCCTTCAATATAGATACAATTATTACTTCTCGGTTTTCATACTGCATACAAGAATTAAAGCCCCAAAAAGAGAAACTAACTTTCTAAAGGGCATAAGACCAGAAACTGGTAGAACTAAAATTTGACCCAGGTTTGACTTCAGGGCCTGGTCTCTCAACCTACCAGACTGTATTGATTATAGCCTCCTGTATCTACACTTAGTTGCTCTCCAGGACTTCAGAAAGGCTTGTAACACTCCTAAGAAACACTTTAAAAGCCTCAGTTGTTTTGAAATAGTGATGATATAATTAACTTTGTCTTTACAGCACCCAGAAAGGAGTTAGGAAGTGGCTGTATCATTTCCATAATGAGCACTGATTGTCTTAGCTCTTACTACACTGGCTTCCCTAAATGCAATTAAAAATCCTTTCCAGAGTAGTTTCCTCTTTGGAAATCCTCTAATCTTTGGAAATAAAACCTTCTCTAATAATCTTGGAGGGTGCCATGTTTCTCCTCTCATTCCGTTACTCGAAGCGATAACACAGATTCACATGCAGTTGTGAGAAAACTACAGAGATCCTGGGCACCTTTACCCAGTTGCTTGCAATAATGACAGCTTGCAAAACTACAGAACAACATCGTGACCAGTTTAATACAGTCAAGACACATGGCATTTCCATCACCGCAAGGACCTCTTGTGATGCTTTCTGATAATCACATCCACCTCTATCCTCTCCCCTATTTTGCTGACCCCTGGAAACCTCTAGTCTGTTCTCCACTCTGATAATTCTGTCATTTCCACAATGCCATATAAATGGAACCATATCATACACGATCTCTTGGGTTTGAATTTTTCCATTACCGCAATTTCTTGGAGATGCATCCAAGTTGCAATGTGCATCAACAGTTCGCTCCTTTTCAGGGTAGAGCCATGTCCCATATTACAGATGGACTGCAGTTTGATTATCTGTTACCAGTTGAGGGATATTTGGGATGTTTTCAGTGTGGGGTATTATGAATAAAAATGCTATGAACATTCGTGTACAGACTTCTGTGTGAACATAATTTCTCATTTGCCTTGGAAACAATGCCCAAGTGATACAGGATGGTGTGTGTGTGTGTGTGTGTGTGTGTATGCTGATGCTGTCCCAACTCAGTTTGGAGGCCCTGGCTAGAGGCCAGTGAGATCCCCTTTCTTAAGCTGCAGATTAAGTTCAAGTTCCCATCCAACCACTTCCCTTATTGGACACTCACACTCCAGGGCCACTACCCGCCTACCCTAAGTGCTCCAGGGCCAGGCACCAGACAACAAGGGACAGTCCCAGTGCCCTGGAACCTACTGAAATTAGTCAAACTCTCCAATCCACAGTGATCCTGAGAAAATTAACTATCTGCCTTCCAGACATAAGCTGATCCCCTACAGCTCCTGCCTGCCATTACCCAGTCCCCTTGGCCCTGCTGGTGGCCTGGCCTTCTCCTTCAGAGCTGTAAGCAACAAAGAGGTAGTTTCTGTCTAACTCTGGGTCAGCATGCTGTGTCCTGTCATCCAACCAATCTTTCGATTTTATAACACAGCATATAGTAATTGGCATATTTACATTTATGAAAAACTGCCAAATTCTTTCCCACAGTGACTGTCCTGTTTTCCATTTCCACTGGCAATGTATTTGTGAGTAAGTGATCGGCGTCTGTGTCCTTATACAGCTCATGGTGATATACTTTCTTACTGCAGCCCTGGGCACCTAATACAACTGTGCTTTGTTTGATGTTAATACAGACACTCCTGCTTTTTTTTTTTTTTAAAAAAAAAAGAATGTTTGCATTGGCTGGGCATGGTGGTTCATGCCTGTAATCCCAGCACTTTGGGAGGCTGAGATGGGTGGATCACCTGAGGTCAGGAGTTCGAGACCAGCCTGACCAATATGTTGAAACCCCATCTCTAGTAAAAATACAAAACTAAGCTGGGCCTGGTGGTGAATGCCTGTAATCCCAGCTACTTGGGGAGCTGAGGCAAGAGAATCACTTGACCCTCAGAGGCAGAGATTGCAATGAGCTTAGACTGCACCACTGTACTCTAGCCTAGGAGACAAGAGTGAGACTCCATCTCCAAAGAAAAAAAGAAGTTTGCCTCACATGTCATTTTCTAGTCTTTTACTTTCCATCCTCTTAGGTCATTGCACTTTTAAGTGAACTTCTTGTAGACAGTATATTATTAGGTCATTTTTTAATTCATTCTATAAATCTATGTATTTTGATTGGTATATTTAGATCTGCTACATTTAACATAATTATTGATATGTGAAATCTGCCATTTTATTATATATTTCCCTGTATTCTTATTATTCTCTTTTCTTAAATTCCTATAGGTTATTTGAGTATTTTTTAAAAGTCCATGATGATTTATTTCTAATGTTTTTCTGTGTCTCATTTTGGATAATTACCTTAGTGGGTAAATGGGTATTACAATATACATATGTGACGTACCATTCTGAAGGAAGTGTAGAAACCTTACTTCCATTTAGGTTCCTTTCCATTTCTAAAATGTAATTGTTTTAAATATTTCTTCTACATTCACTAAGCACCACATAAAGTTATAATTTTTGCATCAAACATCAGATATGAACCTCAACAGAAGTTTGACTATTACATTTGCACCTATTTTTATGCATTCCAATGATCTTTTCTTTCTGAAGTTCCGGGATTTTATTCTATCATTTCTGTTTAGAAAATTTTATGCAGCTCTTCTCTGAGGATAGGTTTGCTAACAACTTTTCTTACCTTTCTGCTGCTTAGAAATGCCTTGATTTTCCTTTCATTTTTGAAGGATGTTATTGCCAGATACAAAATTTGCTGTAGACAGTTCTTTTCTTTCAGTGCTTGAAAAGCATTGTGCCACTTACTCCCAGGCTCCACAGCTTCGGATGACTGCTGTCATTTTCATATTCCCTTATAAGTAATCCCTCATTTCTCTATGACTTTTTAATGTTCACAAATTTATTTATGGCGTGTCTTGGTCTAAATTTCTCTGCATTTATCGTACTTGAGGTTCACTCAGCTTCTTGAATTCACAGGTTTAGGTTTTTTACCAAATCGAGGATGCTGTCAAACATTATTTCTTCAAAAACTTTTCAGCCCAACCTTCTTTCTCATCTCCTTTTGAATTTTGATAATACAAATGTTGGCTCTCATTCTCATCCCACAGGTCCCTATGGGTCTGTGGTTGTTGTTTCCAATAGGTTTTTTCCTTAGTTCAGATTGGCTAAATTACTGATCTGTCTTCAAGTTCATGAATTCAGTCCTCTGTGTCAATTCTATTCTACTATTGAGCCCATCTAGGGAGCTTTTATTTTGGTTATTGTATTTTTCAGTTCTCTGCTTGCCACTGGCTCCTTTTTATCTTTTAAATATTTCTGTTAAGATTTTCTATTTTTTCATTTATTTAAAGAGAATTCAAAATTACTTACTGAAGCACTTTTATGACTGGCTGTCTTAAAATCTTTTCCAGGTTATTCTAATATCATATTTACCTCTGATTTAGTGCCTGATAATTGGCTTTTCTCATTCAAGTTGTGATTTTGCTGGTTCTACGTATGACAAATCATCTTCAATTCTATCCTAGATATTTTGGGTATGATATAATAAGACCCTTGCCTCCTATGTAATCTCCGTTCAGTGGACTTACCCATTGTTGATGTGTAGTATAAGAGCCAGCTGGGTATGTATGTTCAGCTTTGTACTGGGCTTCTCTTACATTACCATGGCACTGACTCTTCTCTTCTCACTGCCTCTCAGTGGGGGGTGAAGATCAGCTTCTGTATGCACCCAACATCCACCAGGAAGTGGGAGGGGAGGCTGACTCCCATTGCTTGGTAGCTCCAGCTTGGGACTGAAGCTTACTTCCTTGCTGTACTTGATAGAAACGGGTGTGTAGGGTGAAGCTGAATCATAACAAGCACAGCTTTTCTCAATGTTCTGAAGTATCTGCTGCTGAGTTGGGGTAGAGACTCAGCTCCACGTTAGACCTGCTGAAACTGCAGGGGTTGTGGGGATCAGCACGCTGCCTGTCACTGCTGGGCAGGGAATGGAGGATCAGCCCCTACTCAGGCCTGCCACCACCACCTGGCAGGGGAACAGAAGCACCTGAGCACGTGAGTAAAGCAGCAGTGGTGGTGCAACATTACCTTTCACTCTGCCCACCAGAACCAGCTGGAGGACCAGGTGATGAAGGAGGTGCTTTTCCCACTCCTGTGTGGCTGGAATGGGACAGGTGTTACCAAAACATTTTTTTGTTACTAGGTCACACTTTGCCCATCCCTATGCCTAGAGGAAACAAGACTTTTCTTGGTGCATTTTGCGTCTGTGTCTGTTGCTAGTTCCAGATTAGAGATTTCTACAGCTTCCTGTCCAGGACATGTGCTGTCTAATGTACATGTCTAAGGGAACAGGGAAACTGAGAGAACCACCAGCACCTCACATCTCAGGTCCCAAGGTCCCCAGGTAGCTGCCTCTCCTTTCACCCTCCAGAGTCTTCTACACTTGCTGTGTTATGCACAGGGAATGTCAGCCGTGAAGAGGAGGACATGGGAGGAACTGGATTACACCATCTGGATGGAATGTGAGCTCAGTAAATACTTTTTGAACACCTACTATGCACCAGGTATATACGAGTTTCTTGCCCTCACAAAGTGAACAAAATCTTAGCAGAAGATACATAAAAATGATTGTAATAATCTCTAATGAGTGTTCTCACAGGGCATGTTTAAAACTACCTACTCCCCTCAAAATTCTCCCTGTCTGCTTCCCATTGTCTAAACAGTTTTGTTAATAGAGCTGAAAGGCATTATCTCTTAAAGATAAAAGGCTTAAATAATTATTCATTTATTAAGCAAGTATTTGGCAAGTACATAGTGTGTGCTGGGTCCCACAGACACTGGGGAAGCAACAGAGAACAACACAGATAAAAAGCCATACTCATGCCACTTGCCTGTGCAGGAAACAGACAAAAAAGCAGTAAATATAATAAGAAAGGAGACTGCACACTACATTCCCTCTTCTAATCAATCCACTCAGTGTAAATGCCTTGCTAGGTAATACCATGCCTGAAAATCACTCTCAGTAACATTTGTTATTTAATTTATAAATCCAGACAGGGCGTAGTGGCTCACACCTGTAATCCCAGCACTTTGGGAGGCCAAGGCAGATGGATCACTTTAGGTTAGGAGTTCTAGACCAGTCTGGACAACATAGTGAAACCCTGTCTCCACTAAAAATACAAAAATTAGTCAGGCATGGTGGTGGGTGCCTGTAATCCCAGCTACTCAGGAGGATCTCTTGAACCCAGGAAGCAGAGGTTGCAGTGAGCCAAGATTGTACCACTACACTCCAGCCTAGGTGACAGAGTAAAACTCCATCTCAAAAAAGGAAAACTTATAAATCCAAATTGTTGATTCGAGATCCCCTTCTGAGAGAGAAGAGCAGGGTGGAGTATAACAGAAAGCTCTATGAGGCTGATGTAGGAAAAGAATTCTCAAGAAAGGAAGAATATAGGAAGGAGAGGCCAGCCGTGCTGAAAGTCCACCTTTCCGTGCGTGGGGGCTCAGCACTGTCTCTGTGGCCGACACATGCATTCTGACCCTGGACAGTCTAGTGCATCCAAGCACCTCGGTGGGAACACTGCCATTAGCTATATTCCAAATCCTGGGACAACCCTGCATGATTTATGACAGCTTCATTACAGAGGAGTTTTCTTCCCCTCTGGAAATATTAATTTACGAATCACAAAAATTGCTACTTTTATCAATAAGAAGCAACTGTCGCATGGTTTAAAAAGCAGTGGACAGAATTGAATGACAAAGTTTGCGTGTCAGCTCTGCAGTTTAGGAAGCCAGGGGGTGAGAGCCTCACTTTCTGGTACCTTGATGATATCATCTGTGCAATGGGTATAGTAATACCTGTGCTCCCTATCATCTCACGGAGTGGTAGTGAGAGGTAAACCATGTTTGTAAATGCTGATGTATAATATTTAGCAGCATAATCTTCATTGGTGGTCTGACAGACAGATAATTCAAAATTCTACCAACTAAACAAATACTTTAATTGATATAAAGCTGTTTAGAGTCTGTTCTTATCCCATTTAGTTTTCACTGCAGAACTTTAAAACATTTTATCATATTATGCTGTCAGAAACCATTCTTGTGGTATTGGGCTATATACAGTATAGAAACTGTATTATCTTTCCAAAATATAAAAAATAAAAAACTCGGCCGGGCGCGGTGGCTCAAGCCTGTAATCCCAGCACTTTTGGAGGCCGAGGCGGGTGGATCACGACATCAAGAGATCAAGACCATCCTGGTCAACATGGAGAAACCCCGTCTCTACTAAAAATACAAAAAAATATTAGCTGGGCATGGTGGCACGTACCTGTAATCCCAGCTACTCAGGAGGCTGAGGCAGGAGAATTGCCTGAACCCAGGAGGCGGAGGTTGCGGTGAGCCGAGATCACGCCATTGCACTCCAGCCTGGGTAACAAGAGCGAAACTTCGTCTCAAAAAATAAAAAATAGAAAAAAACAAAAATAAAAATAAAAAAATTAAAAAATAAAAAAAAAATTAAAAAAACCTCGAAGTTCTAAAATGTATCTGGTCCCAACAGTTTCAGAAAAAAAAAAAAATGTCAGATCTCTGTTTGTTCTAATGTAATTCATGTGAAAGGAGAGTTAATTGGTAAACAGAAAGCTGTCTTTTCATTGCAGCATTCATCAATTCAATTTATTCAACAGATAATTACTATGTGTCTACTATATCCCATGTTCTGTTCTAAATATCTGGGATAAAAATAGAGAAAAAAAAAATCACATGATCTTTGGAGCTTATATTTTAGTGATGGAAGACATATAATAAACATTATAAATAAGTATGGTATGTCAAAAAGCATTGTTATTCAAAGAAATGGGCAGTTAAGAAAATCATTTTGAAAAATAGTCATCTTTTTTAAAAAATAAATTTGAAGACATGCCTACTTTTATGACCCAACAATTCAGTTCTGAGGTAGAACCCAACAGAAAGATGTACACAACTATGCCAGGGATGTGTCCAAGGAGGGTCAGAGCAGCAGTTTATAATCAGATAATCAGAAAGTAACTCAGAAGTCTAACAATAAAATGAATCAACACGGCCAGGCGCCATGGTTCACGCCTGTAATGCCAGCACTTTGGGAGGCCGAGGCAGGCAGATCACAAGGTCAAGAGATTGAGACCATCCTGGCCAACATGGCGAAACTCCGTTACTAGCAATACAAAAATTAGCTGGGCGTGGTGGCACACGCTTGTAGTCCTGGCTACTCAGGAGGCTGAGGCAGAAGAATCGCTTGAACCTGGGAGGCGGAGGTTGCAGTGAGCCAAGATTGTGCCACTGCACTCCAGCCTGGCGACAGTGTGAGACTCTGTCTCAAAAAAAAAAAAAAAAAAAAAGAAAAAAAAGAATTAACACACTAGGGTGTACCCACAATGGAATATTAAACAGCAATGAAAATGAATGCTTTCCAGAACAAATACAAATGTTACAAAAACTATGTTCAAAGAAGTTAGAGGCAAAAAGATACACACAATAAGATTTCAGTTATATATAGTGAAAAAACTAAACTATAGCAGTTAGAGGCATACTCAGATGGCAAAACTAAAAAGAAATACAAAGTGGCTAACGCAGAAGTCAGGATAGCTGTTGTCTTTAAGAGGAAGAAGAGCTGCACTGGGAGACATTCATATGCAAATAGTTACCTGATAATAATTAAGCTGCAAAACTACATTTTAAAATCGGTAATAGATTTTAAATAATAATTAATAGGAAGATGCCAAAATTGTACAGAAAGGTCTTATGTACTCTTTACCTAATTTCCCCCAAAGTAAAGCCTTATATAATTATGGGACAATATCAAAACCAGCATAGTCACTGGTACAATACCCAGACCTCACATTTCAACATTTTTACATATATTTATTTTTGTGTGACAATCTTACAGTTTCATGTAGTTTTATCATATGTGCATTTGTATAATCAGCACCACAATAAACACACAGAACTGTCCCACCACCACAAAGATCCCCTGGGCTGGCCACCTAAATTCACATCCATCTCTCTCCCCTCACCTTCCCTGGCAAGCCCTCCTCCATCTCGTACTCCCAGCAACCATTAATATTTTCTTCATCTCCATAAGTGAGTCATTTTGAGAATGTAATATAAATGGACTCACACACTCTAAAGCCTTTTGAGTTTGAATTTTTCCCTAAGCATGATGCCCCTGAGATCCAGCCAAGTCATTGCTTGCATCATTCACTCATTCCTTTTATTGCCACAAAGGATTCCATGCTGTGGAGGCACCATGGTTTGTTTACTCTTTTACCCACTGAGGAACATCTGGGTTGTTTCTAATTTTTTGCCAATTACAAATAAATTTCTAAAATTTGACTATTACAAATAAAGCCTCTGTGAACATTTGCATGTGTATTTGTGTGCCAATACAAATCTTCATTTCTGTGGGATTAATGTTCAGTGTGATTGATAGGTCATATGGTAAGCATATGTTTTTAGACGAACTGCCACACCATTTCTCAGAGTGGCTATGCCAGTTTACACAGCAGCCAGCAATACAGGAGTGATTCAATTTCTTTACATCTTGACAGTATTTGATGTTATCATTCTATCTTTACATTAGCTGTTCTGATAGGTATGAAGTGAAATCTCACTGTGGTTTGAATGTGTACTTTCCTAATGGCCAATGATGGCAAAGATATTTTCATATACCTATTTGACATCTGTATATCTCCTTCCATAAAATGTCTATTCATCTCCTTTGCCCATTTTGTATTGGGATTTTTTGTTTGTTTGTTTTACTATTGAATTTTAAGAGTTCTTCATAGATTTCAGATAAAAGTCCTTTGAAAAACATGTGGCTGGCAAATATTTTCCCCTAGTTTGTAGCTTGTCTTTTCATCCTCTTAACAGAATCTTTGACAGAGCAAGAGTTTTCAATTTTGATCAAATACGATTTATTGATTTTTTTTTTTTTGTTTCATGTATGGATCATGCTTTTGGTGCCATAGCTAAAAATTCTTTATTAAACCTTAGGTCCTGCCTGTAGTCCCAGCTATTTGGGAGACTGAGCTGGAAGGATCCCTTGAGCTTGGGAGGCAGAGGTTGCAGCAAGCCGTAATCAGGCAACTCTACTCCAGTCTGGGTGACAAAGAAGATTATATCTCAAAAAAAAAAAAAAAATTGTCAAAATAATGATTCAATTTAGTTGAACATGGGAATTTATCTGTTTCATGTTATAAACATAGAGGATCAATGATAGCTTGTTTAATTGGTTAAAGCCATCGTTTTTTAAATTCTGAATTTATTAAATTAGTCTCATTTGCCAAAGATTTGCCTTTTTTATATAAGTTTGGGTTCTTAAAAGGTTCTTAATTAGGTTTTCTAAGGATTTTTTTTGTTTTTGTTTTGTTTTGTTTTGTTTTTTAATGCACATACAGAATATTACAAGTTCTGTATTTTTATTGTCTGGGAATTTAGTTCAAAGGAAAGTGAAAGGCCTGGAAATGGATAATGGTGGAGGTTGCACAATGTTGTGAATGCACTTAATGCCATCTAAGTGTCCACTTAAAAATGGTTAAAGAATGTGTCTGATCTCTGATCTCTAAAGCGAAGCAGGAATAGGCCTAGTTAGTACTTGGATAGGCGAATATAGGCTTTAAAAAAATTGTAAAAATGGTAAATTTTATATTACAGCAGTCTCTGTCTTGTCCTCGAGAAGATAAGTTCCAAGATATCCAGTGGATGCTGGCCAACCCCCTGTGGTTAACTATGTTTTGTCAATCTAATAACTAGACAACTATTAAGTGACTAACAGGCAGGTAGCGTTTATAGAGTGGATATGCTGGACAAAGGGATGTTTTGTGTGCCAGGCATGATGGAGGGGGAAGGCATACAATTTCATCATGCTACTCAGAATGGCACACAATTTAAAATTTGTAAATTGTTTATTCCTAAAAATTTCCCTTTACTATTTTTGGACGTTGGCTGGCTGCTCGTAAATCAAACCTCACAAAGTGAAAACGTGGATAAGTGGGGACTATTGCTATGTATATTTTACCATGAAAAACAATGCCCCAAAATAAAAAGAACAGTGAAAGGCACAGATAACTTGGTATGATGCCGTAGATAGGACATAATCTTTTTTGTTTCCCTTTGTTAAAGTCTTCCATAAATTTTTCCTCACAGGAACATTCTTGTAAGAGGGTTAAGATTTCAAGGGGTAGGATACATAGAAATACATTCCAGATTTTACGAAGATTAAATACAGAGATGTGGCCAAAGTCTGCATGATCACTGAGGAAAATAACGATAGATAAAGTTGGAAATATAGATTTTGGATATACTCTTTGTTCTCTGATGGTACAGATTAGACTGTCAAATGTTTTATTAAGTGAACATTTATTTTCTTTTTATTATTTCAGTTGTCATATGGAGTTGGGGGCTTAAATTTTTGTTTCCCTTATCAAAAAAAAAAAATCCTCAGGTCCTAAAGATTTCCTCCTATGTTTTCCCAAAAGTTTTATAACCTTACATTTTACATTGAAATCTATAGTATGTTTTAAGTTGTCATTTTTTATTGTTCATTTGAGTTTTTTTTTTTTTTAAGATATAAAATGTGAGGTTCACCTAGGTCAGGTTCATTATTTTGCCTGTTGATATCTAATTGCTCCAGCACCATTTGTTGAAAAGATTATCTTTCCTCCTCTGAATTGCTTCTTTAAAAATTGTGGTAAAATATGCATGAAATTTATCATTTTAATGATTTTTAGGTCTAAAATTTCATAGTATTAATTAAGTACATTCACATTGTTGTGCAAACATCACCACTATTTTCATCCAGAACTTTTTCTCCATCCCAAATAGAAACTCTGTACCTGTGACACAGTAACTCCCCATCTCTCCTTCCTCCCCAGGGACCTGATGACTTCTATTCCACTTTCTGACTCTCTGAATTTGCCTATTCTAGATACCTCATATAGGTGAAATCATACAATGGGTGTTCTTTTATGTTTGGCTTCTTCCATTTAGCATAATGTTTTCAAAAGTTCATCATGTAATGTTGCATTTTTCAAAGCTCATTCCTTTTATGGGCACATAATAGTCCACGGAACCTATAGACCACATTTTGTTAATCCATTCATCTGTTGATGGACGCTTAGATTATTTCTACATTTTTGCTGTCGTGAATAATGCTGCTACAAACATTGGTGTACAATATCTGTTTAGGTCTCTGCTTTCAATTATTTGGGGTATATATTAGGTGTGAAATTGCTGTGAATTGTATTTTTAACTTTTTGAGCAACCAATCTCTCACAGTGGCTGAACCATTTTATATTTCTACCAGCAATGCACAAGGACCCCAATGTTTCCACATCCTTACCAACACTTGTTAGTTTCCTACTTTTTATATTAGTTATTCCAAGGAGTGTGAAGTTATACCTTATTGTGGCTTTGACTTGCATTTCCCTAATGACACTGAGCATCTCCTCATGTGCCTGCTGACCTTTTGTATATCTTCTTTGGGGAAATACTTTGTTTGTTCTTTGTTGTTGAGTTGTAGGGGTTCTTTACATATTCTGGACATCAGCCTCTAATTAAATTCTATGGAGTTTTGTACCCTTGTCAACAAATCAGATGATTATCCATGTGTGAATCTATTTCTGGGTTTGCTACTCCTTCCACTGAGCTATTCACCTTGAATTGTAATAATCCCCATGTGTCAAGGGCAGCGCCAGGCGGAGATAACTGAATAATGGGGTGGTTTCCCCCATACCCTTCTTGTGGTAGTAAGTTTCATAACGATCTGATGGTTTTATAAATGGAGTTCCCCTGCACAAGCTATCTTGTCGGCCAGCATGTAAGACATGACTTTGCTCCTCATTCGCCTTCAGCCACAATTATGAGGCCTCCCTAGCCATGTGGAACTGTGATGTCATTAAACCTCTTTGTTTTATAAATTATTCAGTCTCAGGTATATCTTTACTAGCAATGTGAGAACAGGCTAATACAACAATATTAACATCTAGAAAAGAAGAATCCAGGGCTAAAGATACATATTGTTTGTTAACTAAAAATAGTGTACACACCTACATGCATACACACACACACCCCTGTACACACAGAGCAGAATCTCTGTGGAAGAGAGAGTTGGAAATTCCAAGAGTTTAACTAGTGTGGCCAGAAAAGTCTTCAGTAAGAGGATATTTGAACAAAGTCTTGAAAAAAAGTACAAAATTAGCTACCCAGATTTCTTGAAGAAGACATAAGAAACAAACATCCCAGAATTCAAGAGATACAGGAATCTTTGGTATGTTCAGGAAACAGAGATAGGTAAAAGATGAGGTTAGAGAAGCAAAAAACAACAACAACAACAACAAAGTTAAGGCATCATACTACCCAACTTCAAACTATACTACAAGGCTACAGAAACTAAAATAGCATGGTATGGATATAAAAATAGACACACAGACCAGTGGAGCAGAATCTAGAAATAAAGCCACACACCTACAACCATCTGATCTTCAACAACATCAACAAAAATAAGCAATGGAGTAAAGACTCCCTATTCAATAAATGATGCTGGGATAATGAGATAACCATATTCAGAAGAATGAAATAGAACTCTTTTCTATCATCAAATATAAAAACTAACTCAAGATGGGTTAAATACTTAAATGTAAGACCTCAAACTTAAAAAATACTGGAAGAAGCCAGGTGTGGTACCTATAATTCCAGCACTTGGGAGGCCAAGGCAGGAGGATAACTTGAGGCTAGAAGTTTGAGACCAATCCGGGCAACATAGTAAGACTCCATCTCTACAAAAAAAATACAAAATTTAGCCAGGTGTGATGGCATGCATCTGTAGTCCCAGCTACCTGGGGGGCTGAGGTAGAAGAATCACTTGAGACTGGGAGTTGGTGGCTGCAGTTAGCTGTGATCATGCCACAAAAAAAGAAACTCTCAATAGAGTAAACAGACAACCTAGAGAATGGGAGAAAATATTGACGAACTATGCATTCAACAAAGGTCTAATATTCAGAACATAAAAGGAATATATAAAACTAAGTTAGATAAATCAACAAGCAGAAAACAACCCAATTAAAAAGTGGCAAAGGGCATGAACAGATACTTCTCAAAAGAAGACATACTGGGCATACCTATAATCCTAGCACTTTGGGAGGCCAAGGTGGGAGGATCACTTAAGGCCAGGAATTCATAACCACCCTGGACAATACAGTGAGACTCAGTTTCTACAATAATGCCTGGAGTGGCTGAGGTAAGAGGATGGCTTGAGCCCAGGAGTTCCAGGCCACGGTGAGCTATGACCATGCCACTACACTCCAGCCTGGGTGACAAAACAAGATCTCATCTCTTTAACAAAAAAAAAAAAAAAAAGGAAGACAGATAATGGTGAACACATTATGTAGACTTTTATAGGACATTGTAAGTACTCCAGCTTTTAATTGGAATCAAACAGGCGACTCAAAATTTCTGATTCTGAAGAATGACATGATCTAACATACATTCTAAAAAAGATCATTAGCTAAGTGTTGAATGGAAGCAAGTGGGAAGACTAGATCGCAGATCAGAGGCTGTTATAATTCCAGTTGTAGATGACCATCACTTGGTCCAAAATGGTAGCAGTGAAAACAGCTAAATGTTGGTTTTCGAATAACTTTTGAAAGGAAAGTTAACAGGTTTTTCTATGGCTACAGGTGAAAGAGCTGTCAAGAATGACAGCAAGTTTTTGGCCTGAACCATTTTAAAGATAAAGCTGCCATGAAATGATACAATATGGACTATGGGTGGAGCAGGTTTGGGACACGGAGGGAGATCAACATTGAAGATATCTGTTAGATGTACATGCGAAGATGTCTCACAGGCATGAGAAGGTTTAGTGCAGTGGCTAGCAAACTATAGCCAACATGCCGAATTTGACACAGGCCTGTTTGTATATGGTTCACACACCAAGAAGACTATTGATCCTCAGGTCACTATGCTTCTAGCCACAGGAGTCAAGGGGGATACCAAATGCCCTCCACTCCCTACCACTCACAGTCTTGCCCAATTATCTGCTTGAGTCTACCAGCATTAATCCAGCCATGCCCTTTTTTTCAAGGTGTGCTGAATACAGAGCCAATCTTGGGATTTTCTGTCCAACTCCTTATAGAATGATGTCATGTTGGTCACCTGGAATATACTGTGGTGGAAGCATTCACACCATGAAAATCAGCAAAAGCTAGAAATCAGGTCTCTTCCCTGCCAAGAGCCAGTTATCAAACATTTAACAACACATCACTGCCTTTTGTCCCTATTTACAGAACAAAGTCTCAGAACCTCAGTTCATCCCTCATTTCCTGCATGTGAATCCCCAGTCAGCCATGAAGAGGTCCTATTCCTCACTGCATCCCTCACCAAAGCAAAACTCCTTAACCACTTCCATTATGCCTTCTGTGACTCAAAGTCCAGCCTCAGCAAAAGTCCCTGTATTGTCATCCTCTCCTCTGAATGTTTCTTCCTCTTGCTATAATGGAGGCCTGGTACTCCCCTGCTGACACTCATGCCCTAGCAGCCCTCTCTAGCTCTCTCCCAATGGGGTAGATGCCCTCCTTCCTCCTCATTACCATGTTCACTACACTTTACCCGTCTCTTCTCAAATTGCCTCCATCTGGAACACTGAATCTCCTATCGCCCAATTTTATTTCCCACTACACCTTTGTTGTTGTAGTCAACTTCTGATGATGTCTTTCCCTTATTTTAGTGATATAGTTCTTGACCCACAATTTCAATATACACATTGGTAGGACTTCAATCGGCATGTGATCAGTCTACGCCATTCAGAGATATTTTTTCTCCTATTACCTCTTCTATGCCTTAATAAATTTCAAGACTTCAAAAGGATTTAAAAACTCCATGATCAAACAAATCTCCCTGCTGTCACCTACCAAAAAGTTATTAGAAATAATCCCTTATTCTTAATCAAATTTCTATTTAGTTTTAATAAAATTTGCTTTGGTTTTATACTTAAGAATAATTTGTAATCAGTTCATCAATAATAATCTCAATTTTCAAGAAGTACTTAAAACTCAGTTTTATGATATAATTCTCAAATAAAACCAACGTGTATGTCTTCTGCTCTTGAAATGCAAATACTGCCTGCCACATAATGGAGTGACCATGATAGCCACCAATTACACAAGGCAACAGGGGGAGTAGTTTCTGGCTCTCCTTGTCAATGACTGAGCTTCTGTCTTTCCAGAGCAAGACAAAACTACCAAATGCATTAGGAAAGTAGAATATCCAAAATCACATGAGAGAAATAAAAGGAGTAAGACTATATCAAAGGCATCTCACGGTGAATGTGAATGAACTCATGTAGTAACAGGCCAGTGGGGCCTATGGCATGCACTTCTATTTTGCCATGTTTAAACATTGATTATAATTTATTATGAGTTTTAAGGTTCTTATAGAAGAACTTATATAAGCTGATGAACAACTGGGAATAGACAGTATACTAACCGGAAGGGCTAGCCAACAAAAACCTTCCGGGGAAACTCTTTCAGGAAACTAATGCTTTCATCTCCCCTTTTGTCTCCATTGACACTGCCTAGCTCTCCGACCATTCCATCCAATGAATGAATCTGTTGATCATGAACTGTTCCCATGGGATTTGTTACTGCAATGCTTCATTCTGGTTTTACATTCCCATTCTATCAAGTGCAGTCAATATCCTGTCTGTAGGATGAGAGTATTGCAGATAAAAATCAATTCCCTTTGGAACTCATTTTCTGAAAAGCCTGGTGCATCACTGAAATTGAGGAACCACTGCCTTAAAAATTGGTCAAATGTTACAAGAAAGTATCTTCATATTTTAAGTATTTATTTACTATCAGCAAGAGCTGCTTCATAGCTAAAAGAAGTAAAAGGAACACGTTTATTTTCTAAAAATAATAGAAAAGAGGAAGTAATATTGAAAGATGGATCTAGAAAAAGTTTAACCATTTCAAAAGTCAGAATAGAGCTTATACCCAAAAATCACTCCAAACCCTCAATGGTGGGGTGGGGTCCTCACTGCAGGTGCCTATTATAGCAAAAGTGTGATCTGTGCATACTTAGAGCTTTCTATATTTTTCTCATTTCTCCACATCATCTACTTTATCAAGGCAATCTCACTTTGGGCTTTATAACTGAGATTGTTTCTGGACTTATTAAGGTTCTGGTTTCCAGCTCATCTTTCTTTTTTGCCTGTATGTCCTATCACTTTTGGCAATGCCTCTGTTTTTTTCTCAAGAGTTCTCAGTAGAAGAATAAACGTAGCTTTCATTTTTCCTGTTGGCTTACCTACAGTAAGGCCAAGAAATAGAGAGACACTTCAAGGACTTGGGGGTGCAGTAGGATAGATAAGCTGCTTGCCATGACAGAATAATGCATGGTGGGTGTTCAGGACTGGTACGGAAGCCACTCTGGGGATGTTGTCATCCTTACCAGCAGTATTGGCTACCTCCCTACGATTCCTCATTCCTATAATCCTTCAGGTTAGACCAATGGTCTCCACACCATGACCCACCATTCCTCAGAGTTACCAGGAAACTCCTCCAAGACCTCAGCAGATCCTGCATCCCAGAGCATGAATATGCCCTCCCAGAGGCCACCATGACTTCAGAGCAGCTATGTCCCAGTGTCCAGGTCTTGCTGCTTTTAGCTCTAAGCAACTACTGTGTAGGCATGTATCAGTTGTAAAGGGACAAGTTAGGTTCAGTTGATTCCCCCACACTATAAACACAAATGATAAGCAAGCAAACAAATAAAAACCTGCCAAATCTCACAGACATATTAAATTAGAAGGAAAAAAGGTATAAAATGGTTTCAAGATTTCCCACTGGTGTTATGAATTTCATTTTCTGCTCTTAATTTCTGCTTAATCTCATTATAAAACTCA
Source organism: Saimiri boliviensis (assembly GCF_048565385.1). Lineage (NCBI taxonomy): Eukaryota > Metazoa > Chordata > Mammalia > Primates > Cebidae > Saimiri > Saimiri boliviensis. Next base: position 26,394,818 of record NC_133468.1, on the reverse strand, counting down.
GCAAAAAATGTGTTAGGTTTTTCATGAGACTGTCTCAGGGATTATTTTGTTCTGAATGACAACATCAACAAAAAAAAGTGTTTGATTAGTTAACTTCCTGGAGAAAGACAAGTTTATTTTAAACAATCTTCACTTGGATTTTTTTTCTATTGACTCAGTCTTAAACTTGTAAATAGGTATAACAGTAATTATATGATCACACAGACTATATATTTGTCTCAGATATATTGAGAAAAAAAGGAATAACATCAGAGTTTACAAATTAGGAATTCATAGTAAGAAAAAAGGGTAATGGCCAGAGCTTAATTCACTGAGCAACAAAAGTATTTTACTATATCTTTGAGGAGATCTAAATTGATTCCATATCTTTCTTAAATTTATGACTCCAAATAATTAAAAATTGGTTTAAAAAATTTCCCTGATGGGCTAGACTTATACAATGTAGAGTCGAATGGAATTCTAGAGAATATTAAGCCTAATTTTCTAAATTAACATGATGAAGAACTGAAGGGCCAGTGAGAGGAAATGACTTGACATTTAAAGTTGGAAACAGAAACAAAGTCCAGACCAGATCTTTTTCAGTTCTTCTTCTCTCCTCTAAGTGTATTTAATCAGTAATGGCTTGGATAAGACCAATGCTAAGAACTCAGAGGTGAGGCAAGATGCCTCCAAGGTCCCAGTCCTCCAAGGGATTAGAGCCCAATAGAAGAAACAAACCTTGAGGAATTAGCTATCCAATGACCTTTTTAAACTGTAATTGTAACTCTGACCAAAAAAAAAAGTTACAGGATGTGCTATAGGAACGAATACAACCTGACCTTGTAGGAATCAGAGGTGGTTTCCTAAGAAAGATTACTTTTGAACTGAGCACAAAACGGTGATCATGAAACTTATTTCACAAATCAGCAGTAAAAAGAGATACCTAAAAACAGGAAGTGTGAACTGATCTACAACAGACATAAACTGGGTCTGTTCTGAGCCAGCTAGGATGTAAAGTCCTTTGCTGCAGAAGGATAAGTCAGCACTAAGCAAGTGGGTGGGTATCTTGTATAACGGGGATAGCAATGGAAATTCCCAGAGACGAAAAGAGAGCCCATATAAAGGGCGAGAGCAACGGGAATTCCCAGAGACGAGAAGGGAGGTGGTTTGTTAAGGAAATAATCTCATATTTACTGGGCTTATCAACTGGCAGGCACTGTGCTACCACTGCACATGTTTCATCTCATTTAATTCACACAAACCCGCCAAGAAGCTGACACTAATAACTCCATTTCGGAGATGAGAACACTAATCCATAGGTTCCAGAACTTGTCCATTAATAAGTGTGTTTATTTTTTTAAGAACTTGTCCCAAGATCATACCTAGTAAGTGAAAAGTTAGGATTTAAACTCGAGTATCTGACCCTGGAAACTAAGAATGTAACCAATATAACAAAGTAGCTGTGGCCAGACATCAGAGTGAAAGAGATGGAGTACAATAATTAGGCCAGATCAGGGAAGGAACCAAATTACACAAACCCTGCTGCTTATATTAAGGATTTGGTTATTCAGACTAATATACTAATGGATTTGAAGGAACGAAGAAACGAGATCAGGTTCATTTTAATAAATCATTCTGACCACAGCATGGAGAATGGATAGAGAAGACAAAAGTAAACAAAGGGAAATAAGGTAGAGACTCATGAGAGAGGCAAGAGTTTGGTCAGGACTGGTGGCAGAGATGGACATAGAATGATGTGAGTAGATTTGTGGGATAATAGGTGGTACAATAAGAGGAACTGGTGATTGACTGGATATGGTGAAAGAGAAAAATACATATCAAGAATAACTCCTTCGTTCTGGCTTGGGCAACTGTCAGATGGCAGTGTCATTTATGTTAAGAAAGGAGAGCCAGGAGTACGCCAGGGAAAATAGGTTCGATGTAGAAAAAATTGTTTGGAACATACTGATTATGAAGAGCCTTTGAAAAAACTCTAGGAAAATATGATGAATAAGCCATTAAATACATAGGTCTGAAGCTCAAAGGAGTGGTGTGCACTGGAGATGTAAATTTGTGAGTCATCTGCAAGTACTATAGTTGGTATGTTAACTGAAAAAGTTGGATGAACTTACCTAATGAGGGAGGGTAAGGTGGGAAGTAATGAAGTGCTAGGATCAAGGATTGAGGCAGTACAAGGTTTAAAGATAGGTGGAGGAAGACGAGTTGGCAAAGATGTCAAAGAGAGCCAGAAAAAAACAAGCAGGAATGTGTTGGATATTGAATTCAAAAGAAGAGATTGCTTTAAGAAGGTGAAAGTAAACCAAACAGTCAATACCAGCTAAGTTCAAGGAGGATAAGAACTGAAAGATGACTGTTTTGGTGGGAGCAGAAGCAGATCTTCAAGAGTTGAGTGAAAGGGGGGTGAGGAGGTGCTATAAAACCTGAACGTGTTCCAAATACAAAAATTCTGCAACATGTTCTGGAGTTAATATGTATCTATGTTTGTTTATGAGACAAAGTGGAACTTTAACAGGTTTTTAATCCTCTCTGCTCCTACACTGCTCTCCATGCTCTTATAATTTGGGATTTTTGTTCCACATTTCTTTGCTTTTCAAAATATTCAACATTAATTTACACTAACCAATATATTTTACCACCTTATTTGTTCATTATCACTCCTAATATTCTACTTCTTCTCAGATTAATTTTTCTCCTTAAGATGTGACCTTTTTAGATTCTCTCAAAAAGCTTTGGTAAGTGGTAAACTTCCTGAGCCTTTACATGGCAGATTATAATTTCCATATGGGCTACAACAACATTCCTTACCTGACCTGCTCTTCAAGAACCTCACATGACCTCACACAGGGACAGGGCTATGTCTCCTTCTCTTGAGCCTGGGCAGACCTTTGCGACTCTTTCAGCTAGTGACACAATGATAAAAATGACACTTTGTGACACCCAAGGCTCATCATAAAAGGCAATATAGTTTTTATGTGACACTTTCTCTCTGGATGTTTGTCCTTGGAACCCAGCATATAACCTTGGAAGGAAGCCCATGCCCCATGAAGAGGCCCATGTAGAAAGGAACTGAGGTCTCTGGCCCTTAAGTCTGATGAGCTCTCAGTTAACAATCAATACAAACTTTTGCCATGAGAGTGGATCGTGTTGGAAGAGGAACCTACTGCTATCTGTGGAACCACCCTAGCTGACATCATGTGGAGCAAAGACAAGCCTTCCCACTCCTGCCCAAATTGCAGATTTGTGTATAAAATAAATGATTATTTTGTTTTAAGATGAGTTTCAGGGCAGCTTATTAAGCAGTAAAAGATAATGAGAACATCTTTCATGTCTAAAACTGGCATTATCCCTCTGCCACCTACCTCGAATGATAGTTTTGCTAGGTATAGCAAGTTAAGTTTCTGATTATTCCCTGAGAACTTTGAAGTATTTTGTAAGTTTCTTATAAAATTAAACATACACATACCATAAGACCCAGAAAATCGGGGCCGGGTGCGGTGGCTCACGCCTGTAATCCCAGCACTTTGGGAGGCCGAGGCGGGTGGATCAAGGTCAAGAGATCGAGACCATCCTGGTCAATATGGTGAAACCCCATCTCTACTAAAAATACAAAAAATTAGCTGGGCATGGTGGCACATGCCTGTAATCCCAGCTACTCAGGAGGCTAAGGCAGGAGAATTGCCTGAACCCAGGAGGCGGAGGTTGCGGTGAGCCGAGATTGCACCATTGCTCTCCAGCCTGGGTATCAAGAGTGAAACTCTGTCACAAAAAAAAAAAAAAAAAAAAAAAAAAAAAAAAGCCCAGAAAATCTACTCCAGGCATTTAGCTGGACAAAATGAAAGCTATGTTCATGTGCAAACATATTTGTGAATCTTTATTTGGCCAAAGCTGTAACAATCCCAAATGCCCTTCACTTGGTGAACAGAATAACAAGCTGTGGTACATGCACACAATAAAATACTACTTATGAATAAAGAGGAACAAAGTACTGATATGTTGCAACAAGGAGATGTGTACCAGATGCATTATGATAAGTGAAAGAAGCCAAAGTCAAAGACTAACTACTTTAGGATCCCATTCATATTATATTTTAGAAAATGCAAAACTATAGGTACAGAAAACAGATCTGTGACTGCTGGGGTCTACTGGTAGAGAGAAGAGGTGATCACAACGGAGCATGGAGAATTTGGAGGTTGAGAGAACTATTTTATATCTTGACTGTGGTAGTGGATCAACACTGTATGTTTCTCAAAATTCATTAAGCTATATATTAAAAAGAGTGAATTCTGTCCTTGAATCTTAAGCATGAGAGTGAAAAAGATATTTCCTCTGAATAGAAAAGATTTGGGGTAGTAAGAGGTTAGAAAAAATCTTTTCCATGATAAACTCATTGACTTACTACCAAAATGTCATTCTACAAGTGACTCATAAAAAGTAAATGATGTTATCATTTTAATAATGGAATAAGTAGAAGCTGCAGTGTTCCCCATACAAATGAGTGTTTTTTATAATAATATGATTATAATAAAATTACAATTGAACACACTATATAAAGTTCATGGACATACATTTCTCAAATGAAAATTAGCTATAGTTAAGTCAGAATAATCTGCCAAGGTACACAGATACATACAAGACATATTACAATATCTCACAATTCATTGAGATTTTTATTTCTTTTATCATTTATTATTCTTCTAGGAGCACTTAGTGGAAAGAACAAGTCCTTACCATAAAATTTCCCTAACTGTAAGAACACCCAAAAGCACAAAACACAAGTCCTTAAAAAGAAAAGTAAATAAAAACCCCATTTCAATTCTGAGTTTAAAAGAGTGTGATATGACTGTTCCAGCCAGCACCTCTTGTGATGAAAAGCAGATGCAGACAAGAGGAAATGTGAGGATTTATCATTCATTTCCACCATACAAGACCTGAAATAGGAAAGGAAGGGACCACCTGATGTTGCCACTGACATCATTAAAGGATGTGTCTCTCTTTGATTTTTTTTTTCTATTTCCACAAATGTACTTTGACAGGTAAGTATAAACAGAAAATTAATATTAGGCATAAATATCAATTTATTCAAACAAACACCAATTGTCTACTATGCACCTGGCACTATTTTAGGGCCTGAGATACAGTGTCTGTCCTCAGGAGCTTATGATGTAGAGAGAACCAATGCCCAAGCTACGGCAGCACATAGCAGACAAGACCTGTGACAGGGAGAGGTGCTGCTAGATCCCAGGGAAATCCCCCTGAACCTGCTCTGTGTGGGCAGCGGGGTGAGAAAAGTCGTCTGGGAAATGGTCTCAGAGAAAGTGATTAGATCTGAAATCTGAGATAAAATCCGAAGCTGAAAGTAAAAGCCAGCATGGTGATGAGATTCCAGGGAGGGGAACGGCATGTGCAAAGTCCCATGACAAGACACCTGGGGGAGCCAGGAGAGTACACAAGGCTGAGCATGGCTGTTTTATTAAGGGAAAGGGAGAAACAAGCCTGACAGACGAGGCCAGAGGCAGGTGGCACCAGGCCAGAAGGACCAGTGCTCCAGCTTCATCCTGAGGCCTGGAAACCACTAAAAGAGTTTTAAACGTGGGTGGGGGTAGGGGTGTTATATGCCACCTTCAGAAAGATCTGCTTAACTTCCGGCACAGAGACTGGATTGAGATGTGAAGAAAGGACAAAGCTGGAGACCTGGAGATCAGCTGAGAGTTTTTGCAAGAATCTAAGCAGAATTATGTCAGTGGCCGAAACAAAGGCAATGGCAGGGAGAAAGAGTGAACTTCCTGACTAACTGGAATACAAAGGGTGAGCTGACCAAGAAGTCATGGGTGTTCTGAGTTTCCCTGCCCTTCATAAATGAAACCAACTGAGAAAACTTCTTCATCACTAAGTCAATCTACATCTGTCAACAAAGAGAGAAAAGCAACACAAGGAACCCTGGATACTCCAAATGTGAATGAACTTTACCACTTTTGTCTCTAGACTCTGGAGGGCAAAAGGAATATAAACGAAGACTTCAGATTGCTGCAGGATCTGCATGGGAGAAAGAGCCGCTCCTCAGTGAACAGCATGCCATATCCTGCAGTCACCATGAAATACTACTTCTAGCTGCCTCTTGCTGTAGCACTGCCCTTCCCTCCCCAAGCCAAAAAAAAAAGAGAGGGACAAAGAAACAAACATAAGAATATTTATTAACTGGTCAGGCACAAGACAAAGCTACATGCATTCAACAAACAAATATTTCTTGAACATCGAAATGTGTAGTGTGCTGGCATGTTGTATACAAGAGATCCAAAGGTGAACAAAAATCAATCCCTGCCCTCAAGGAATTGCAATCTGATTTAAGGTAGCAGAGGCTAGAGGACTGAAAGAATTATTCATTATTTTAACTGATATGTAGATTCATGCACATTTTCTCTAACGTTAAGGACTTGCAGAATCTGCTCAAACTGTTCCCATAGGTGAGGCCACAGAAAAAAATATGGTGAAAGAAGGGGCTCAAGGCATGATTACATGGTGGGGATGATGGTGGACTGCTCTGCGCATACAGTATGGGTCTCCATGCCCAGGTCTTCTGTTGAGGAAGCACAGAGGGAATTCATACCTGGGACCTACTTCACATATGAAGGGCCCATCTCCAAGGTTTCATAGGCTTCAGAAACAACAGCCAGAGAGTCCACTCTTTCTTAGAGACTTACATCCTAAATTTATTTCTCTACTTTCAGGTAAACTTAAGAATCTCTGAGTTAGTCAAAAAAACCCACTCAAAGTTATAAAGGTCTGAATCAACCTGCTGTGGATATGGACTCTTCCTGAAAATGACAGACTGTCCTCTAAAATCATTGCTATTTTTCAAATATGATGATTGAAAGTAACAGTTTCTGTTTCTTGAAGTAAATGTTTCTTCAACTGAGAGGCAAAATAAAGATGGCAAATTATTAGAATGCATGTAGATTTCAAAGCAGACCAAGAGCTCTGTAAGACCATTGCTAAATCTCAATTTTTTTTTTTCTTTTTTAGATGGAGTCCTGCTCTGTGACCCAGGCTGGAGTGCAGTGGTGCGATCTTGGATCACTGCAATCTCTGCCTCCCAGGTTCAAGTGATTCTCGTGCCTCGTGCCTCGTGCCTCGTACCTCCCGGTAGCTGGGAATACAGGTGCCCATTAGCTGGGATTACAGGTGCCCACCACCACAACCGGCTAATTTTTGTATTTTTAGTAAAGACAGGGTTCCACCATGTTGGCCAGGCTAGTCTCAAACTCTTGACCTCAAGTGATCCACCCACCTCAGCCTCCCAAAGTACTGGGATTACAGGTGTGAGCCACCAAGCCCAGATGCTAGTTCTCAAATTTATAAGCACAACAAAAAAGGCTGTAAGATTCCAGAAGAAAATATACATACAGGGACCAATTACACACATTCGATTTTCCTGTTATACTTTTCCACAGAGCAATTGCATTTTAGCTGGAGTTGTCCCGAGTTGTGGGGCAATTAATAGCCTGTGGTTTTTCATTACAACAATGGTCATAGTCAAGAGCCTCCCAGTGATACAGCTCCTTGATACCCTTCTGATTTGCCTCACACTTTCTCTTCGAGGCATGTGTGTCTTCGTCAAGCATTCCACCAAGAAGAAAGAAAAACATCTCCCAGTGGCAAACTGGGAAATGCTCACTGAGCTGATTCCTACAGGTGTGTTTCAACAAGCACTGATGTTCAGAGAAAGAACGAAGGGGAAATAAACTAGAGTGAAGGTGCAATGCAACCAAAATAAGACGTTAGGGGTCCGGAAATATGTTGTGGTTAATTTTTCTCAAATTTATAAGCCTCACAAACTATGGAAGCTTATCAAGTTCTTCTTACAGTGACAATGATACATTACTGAGAAAAATGATCTGAAAATAAATTCAGTTCTGTACATGAAACATTTCTGCCTTGCTTAGCCTTTACAGGATAGTCAGCTAATCTTAAATTTATTTTTCTACTTTCCATGCTTCCTTTTAGATGTAGAGCCTTTGACAGTAGTAAAGAAAAGATATAATTCTAGTATGGCAAGTTTTATACCCACATAGCTATAAATGAGTAGGGTGGCCAGCCATCTTGGTTTGCCCAGGGACTAAGGGGACTCTCAGTGCTAAAACTGGGACAGTCCTGGACAAACCAGAATGAGATGATTACCCTGCCTGTCACACATACTGTCTTTCTCTCTGGCCACATGGTCTAAACAGTAATCTCTCTTTCTCATCTTATCTATCATTGAATTATTCAAATCCCTCAGCTGAGGGACAAATCTCTAAGAGGACAACATCAGAGAATGTAAACAAAACCATGAGAACAAGCCCCAAGTCAAGAAGATATGTCACAAGCATGAATCCCACTTCCCTAAATATTTCATTTAGTTACAAACTCCAGAAGGGAACAGATATTATGTATGCACCAAACTAGCTTCAGTCTTTGCACATGCCACCTAAAATTATCCCACTTGAAGACAAAAATATGGATGTTCATTTCTCTGATGTAGGACATTGTACTATTATCATTACAAATCTTACTCTAAAAGTTAGTATCACAGTTTTACTTCAAACATGAACAAGAGTCAGAGCCTTTTGCCACTGTAACAGATGTTTTGACAATTTTTATGTTTACCATTGAAAAGAGATTTTGTTTTCAAATATGGAAACAAAGTAATTACATATTCCCTCAAAGTCCAAAATGAGATCAAATATGTGTACTATCTGATAATAAACACATATATATGCATACACACCTATGCATGCATGCATACTTGCATATACATAATATATATTACAGGTTGAGTATACCTTATTCAAAATGCTTGAAACCAGAAGTGCTTTGAATTTCAGATTTTTTCAGATTTCACATATCTGTAGAATGCATACTAGTTAAGCATCCCAGATCTCAAAGTCTGAAATCCAAATCCAAAATGCTTCAATGAGCATTTCGTTTAAGCATCATGTGGATGTTCAAAAAGCTTCAGATTTTGAAGCATTTGAAATTTCAGATTTTTGGATCTTTGACCTGTATATAACTTTTATGTATGTATACAAATACCGTACATCTGTGAGACACATTTAGAAGACAAAGAACCCTGAACATCTGTTGTTGCTGTTGCGCTCTTAATAGAGGAACCACTTCTCCGCCCCAAGCCTGTGAACTCCCAAGCCTCTCTGTAGTAGCCCGTCAGCAACCTTCTTTTCTCAGAACCATCAGAAAGACAGCCTGGGTCCTCAACACTTCTCTGCCTTGCTAAGTAGGGCCTTCCAGTGGTCAAGCAGAATCTAGGAGAGTTGTCTACAGTCATGGGTTTGTTACTTTCAGGACTAATGCATCAGACAAGGAAAGGGGGCAAAGAAAGGATGTGTCCCTGGTTCCAAGTGCTGTACTGTGAAAAATGCTGGTGCTGCATCTTCTCTATAACTAGACAGGATGTCTTTTTGAAGAGGATTGTGAAATGTTCAGATGATACCTTTCAAACCTGCATAACTTGGTTACAACTTTCCCCACAGGATCCATTTCACTCCTGTTCCATCAGTTCCATTTTACTTGTTGTTATTGATAATTTGGACTTTTGGTCACATAAAGGATTAAGAAAATAAATGTTGTGCCTCCAGATGGTAGGAAAGTAATCAGATATACAGAATGCAATTTTCTTTGCAAGATTTCCTTGAAAGGAACTAACATCCCCTCCCTAACCCCATACAAAAAAAATAATACAACCATTGCCTCTTCCTCTATTTGGAACATCTGAGTAACTGGTAATAATAATGAGAGTTGTAAGAACCACTGATGGTTATGATGGTCTAAGTATGACCCAGGTACCAGTCTAAACCCTCTAGGTTTGCATGTGCTTAAACAGGTAACCCCCCAACAGCCATGCTATGAGGCAGGTATTATTACTACATCAGCTTTACACAAGAGGAAAGTGTGGTGCAGAGAAACTGAGTGACTTGCCCAAGGCCACACAACTATTAGGTGTCAGAGCCAGGATCTAAACACAGACAGCCTGATTTCTGAGTTTACATTCTTAGCCACCATTTTATATTTAATTTTTCCAAATAATATGTATTCCTCAAGATGTTAAAAACAGCAGAATAATAGAAAATGTTAAACCAAGGGCATTTCACAAGAAGAATTTAGAAACGGTTTTTAAAATTTTTAATCAGTAGATGCTTTCCAAAAATTCAATGATAGCCACAATTCCTTATTTCATCACTAGATCAAAGAAATGACTAAATCAAATCCAGGGCATTTACAACTTATTTAAATTCACATGGAGTGTGACAGATGAAGGCCGGGCACTAAACAACTGGACATTCCACTCACAACGGAGGATCAGAGGTAAGCCAGCGGCAGGTTGCTAATGTCCCCTTTCTCTCCAACTCTAATTAACACAAGTACTGTTTTGCATACATTTCCATAGACAAAATTCTTAAATTTAGCTAAAATTTAATCCAGCAATGTTAATCCATATATACCAGCTTCCAACCATACTTTGGTTTCTCTGCATATAACCATTATTTAAAAATATAAGAAAAAAGTTAACAAAATTATGTATAGTGAATTAGTTGTTCAAAGTACTTGATGTGATACAGTTTTTTAGCTGGAATACTAAACTCACCAAAGCTCAGGCAAATGGTCATCTAGATCACTGGAGTTGACAATAATGGATTCTCAATGATTTTATAGAGTGAGAGATAGGTGTTAAAATGATCAGCAACATGGGCAGACCTCACATAAGTAATTTCTAAATATCAAAAATAACTCAGCAGATGTAATTCTCATAATTGCTTCATTCATTAAACTACACACCCTGACTATAAAAATAAAGTATACACATATCACCAAAGGACAGAATTTCTCTCTCAGATATAATAATTTACCTCATCTAATAATGAATGGGCAAGTCTAGATTGAAGAAGGAAAGATTCATGCTGTCAAAGATAAATAAGTTCTAAGGATGTCTCCCCATTTATAACCTTCCAAGGTAAAACAGTGCAATTCCGTCAGCGATGACAAAGACCAAGCACTAAAACATGAAGAAAAATCATCCTGGGTGAAGCATGAACTAGTGCTGCTATGGTTGTTTGATCCTAAACTTCCTAATCTGTCCATAACACATTTTTTTTCAGAGGGCCTTCCAATTTATAGCTATGCTGGGAAGTGAAACGGGACCTTTCAACCAGGTTGTGGAGCTGAGCCCATTATGTCCAGGTTTTATTCAAAAGGTGGCAAAAGATATAGAAAGACAGGCTCCCCCATCTCTCTCTCTCTCTCTACTTCTGTCTCCCTCCTCTTCCCCCATTCTCTTTGTATGCTTTGTTGATCTCTTATTTTATTTATGTGTTTGCTTGTTTATTTATTTATTGCTAGAATTCAAGTCCTGTTGGCTCAAACTTTTGTCGAACCGCTTATGGGCTAGAATCAGGCAAAAAGCTCTCTTCTTGGCCAGGTGCTGTGGCTCACACCTGTAATCCCAGCACTTTGGGAGGCCGAGGCTGGCGGATCACCTGAGGTCAGGAGTTCAAGACCAGCCTGATCAACATGGAGAAACCCCATCTGCACCAAAAATACAAAATTAGCCAGGCGTGGCGGTGCATGCCTGTAATCCCAACTACTTGGGAGGCTGAGGCAGGAGAATTGCTTGAACCCGGGAGGCAGAGGTTGCGGTGAACCAAGATTGTGCCATTGCACTCCAGCCTGGGCAGCAAGAGCAAAATTCTGTCTCCAAAAAAAAAAAAAAAAAAAAAAAAAAAAAAAAAAAAAAAAAGGCTCTCTTGTTGGTTGTCCATGGCACTAGGCCCTCTTGGCTGTCCCCTCCCTTTCTGGCTGTCCCTTTCAATATTTTCATGGATGTCTTATTTCTCTACCCTTCTCTGCATGGCATAGCTCCTCAGCAGTTGATTATCTTCTTTGCTGTGTCTGAAATCTCTCTATAGGCAAGAGCTCACACATTTCCAAGGTCTTCAATATCACCTACATACAAATGATCCCCAATATCCTATCTCTAGTCTGATCTTCCCTTTAAGCCCCAGACTTGTGTGTATACAAACACCTAGTTAATCGTTCTCACCAGATATTTCACAGGCACCTCAAACGTAACAAGCCCCACACCCAATCTGAATCCAGTTGTCATCATTTCAATAAAAATACGCCCCCAATGGTTCAAATCAGAAACAAGAAGCCTAACTCCACTATATCCCAAATCCCTCTTTTCACCCTGTGGATTCAACTTTTAACCTAGACTCTCATTCATCCACTTTTCTCCACATCTTCTGCCCTGTCTTCATCCGGGCTGCCAGCCCCACTTGCCAGGCATTTGCAGAAGCTTCCTACATGTTCTCTCTGCTTCCCCATCTGTCCCTTACTCTCCATTCTTCATAAAGTAACCTGGTTTTCTTAAAGCCAATCAGATCATGGCTCTCTCATGGTTTAAATCCTCCCACTGGATGCAGAGATAATTCAAACCTGTTTCCACAGACAAAGCCCAGCACAGTCTAGTCCCTGCTGACCTCACTGTGGGCCATTCTTCTCAGAGCACTGCACTCCAGCCTGGGCAAGAGTGAGACTCTGTCTACCAAAACAAAACAAAACAAAACAAATAGTGATAGATACACAACCCTGTGAATATACTAAAAACCACTGAACTAGATGCTTTTGTAAAAAGGTGAACATTACGGTAAGTAAATTACATCTCGATAAAGTTTTATTCTTTTTAAAAGACTACATGAGATTAACTAAAAGATGGCTATAACCCACTCGGCAGAATGTGAGCCTTTCAGACGCCAGAATTGTTATATTGATCTTTTTTATCCCCAGAGCCTAGCACAGTGCTGACTGATTAACTGAAGGAATGAATAAATGAAGGATGACCTTGATATTAGGGGCTGTCACTTGGAAGCAAATGCTGTAGCAATTAGATAGAATGAAGCTTTGGTCAGATCTCATTACAGCAAAGAATGAGCCCTCATGAGAACATGATTCCACATCACGGCGACGACAGCTCATGATTCACAAAGGGCTCTTACACCTGTGACAGGATGTGATTCCCATGCACAAAAATAAAAGCCCTGCAAAGTGGGCAGACCAGGGTATTATCAGTTGCACTTTATAGATGAAGAAAAGGAGCCCCACAGAAGTTGAGGACTTGCCTTTAGACACCTGGCCACACCAAGTATCATGGAACCCAAGGCCTGTGCAGGATCTTTGGCCATGTTACCACCCTCATGGGCAGGCTGAGACCAACTTTGTCATAAACATTCATGAAAACGATCAGAAAGTTATCATTCAAATGCCAAGCTCCATCCTCAGCTCTATCCCTGACAGACGACTTGACCTTAAATCATTTAGCCACTTTCTTTCCCCATGCAGTCATCCACAAAATTGGTGTGATAAGACTTCCTCTGCTTTCTTTACTAGCATGCCATGAAGATTTAGAGCAGTCTTGCAGAAAGATAAGAAAAATGTATGCCCCCTCCACATCATCTGTATGGGCTGCATACTGCCTGGCCCTGCCTCCAGGAATGTCGCCCTCCTAAGGACAGTCAACTCCTTTCACACCTCCTCAGAATCCAAACAGATGGCTTGACCCCATTTCATAGGTAGGAAAAACCCGGAGTCCCCTAAATATTAGTCAGGCTTGCCCATAGTAGGAAAGGGATGACAGAGCACAGCTGGCTCTCACAGTCCTTCTTCCTGCGTCAAATCCTGTTTTTAAACACTTCACATTTGTGTAGGACCCTGAATTTCAAGACAGTGGTACTCTTCACCCTCTTTCCAGGACTCAGCAGAGTGTGCTGTGCCCCACCCAGGAATGTTACCTCCCTTCCCACAAAGAGGGAACCCATCCTGGAGATACTGGATGCCAACTGTGACAGCACCTCCAGCCAGCTTCAGGTGTCCACCTCTTATCTTTTTAACACGTTTTGCTCTCTCTTTATTGCGCACTGCCTTGATCTTTCCAGCTGACAGCCTTATCATGGTTGTGCACAAATGCCCTGGGTGGGACACACACCCTGTGACTCTCCTTCACCTCCAAGCACATTCCTTTCTCCCTAGAATTCCTTCTAGAGGACAGCTTTCCCCCTCCTCCTTTGTAGGGAAGAAGGTAACTTTGACAGCCAAGATTTCCACCTAAAGACCCTGAGATAAGACCAGGCTTGCCATGAGAGCATTCCCAAGGAGCGTGTATGGGCTGAATCCCACTGACCCTTGGCTCTCCACAGAGGTACAGGTGAGATGCATCCTGCAGTGTCACCAGAAGCTGCTCTTAAGAACCCTGCCCTGGGTCTAGGTTACAAATTAAACAATATTACAAAGTGTTCTTGATTTTTGACTCCGGCAGTATCCCCTTAAGAGTCTAAAGAACATTTGCTTTCAAGGGAATTTTGCACTTTGGGAATGACTTTTACAGATAACGTCAGTCCAAGGAGGTATTTGTTAGATGAAGAAATGGCTTGTATTTGGGAAGAGTAGCACTGACTCTAACAGTGTAGAAGAAAAGCTAATAAAAGTCACTTATATTTGACTGTGCAACAAATTATCTAGCAGATGTGAAGGCAGCAATGTCTCTCTTATGATCCATCAGCATTGGGACTCACTTGAGTTTCCCAAGGACATTATAACTGGAATGAAAGAAAAGGAGAAGGGAAGGACGGAGGGGGCATATCTACTTATAAGGTACCACCAACCAAAATTTATTATGCAAATATTTATTGAGAAACTTTATTATGTAATAACTACCTAAAAAATACAAAGTTCCAAATGAGCTGAGGAACAGCTGACTGTGAACCCTAATGTGTGCTCATGGAGACAGGAGAAGAGCACCATGAGCAGAGGTGGGGTCATAATCCCACCACACTATGTGCATGTTACGGTTTAGACAGGATTTCCACTCCTATAGTCAATTCATCAAATAAATGCACCCAATCATCATCCCCAGATGCTGGTGAGGTGACCAGCATTACTTCCACTTGAGATATATGATGATCCCAACTTCCTTGAGAATAGTTAACTCACCTGCTTAAGGTCACACAGCTACCACGTGGCAGGGCCGAGATGGAAACCTGTTTTCTGAGTCTCAGTCTAGTGTACTTTGTCTCACACCATCTTCCCAGAATAAACCATGTGCTATTATTTATGTATTAATTCAAGAAACGCTTATCTATTCATTCAATAAATATTCACTACTTAGTATGACCAGGTACTGTTGTTAAGTTGCTGGGCCTTCAAAGGTAAAAACTTTTCCTCATTTCTGGAATTACTAGTTAGCAGCAAATAACCAAATGCATGTAAGAGGGATAGACAGATATATAAGATAGTCATAAGGAAACATGTGATTTACTAGTGTATATTATTATTATTATTATTATTATTATTTTTAGATGGAGCTTCATTCTTGTTGCCCAGACTGGAGTGCAGTGGCACGATCTCAGCTCACTGCAATCTCCGCCTCCAGATTAAAGCAATTCTCCTGCCTCAGCCTCCCAAGTAGCTGGGATTACAGGTGTGCACCATCACACCCAGCTAATTTTGTATTTTTAGAAGAGATGGGGTTTCTTCATGTTGGTCAGGCTGGTCTTTAACTCCCAACCTCAGGTGATCTGCCCACCTCGGCCTCCCAAAGTCTTGGGATTACAGGCATGAGCCACCATACCCGGCCTTTAGTACATACTACTATATGCATTTAAAATGCCTCTTGATGGTGATCATTGCTATTTCAAAACATAATGTGGGTACAGATTTAAGAGCTAAAAAAGAGCAAGGTATGATTCAACTAACACATTCCGGGCCTGGCAACTTCAGAATTTATTCTTCATTAAAACTGTATTTTAATTATCCTAGTTTTAATTAAAGTATTATGTAGACTTGGTGAAATGCAATTATGTGCAACTGACTTAAGATGTATAATAGGCTAATATTTGTAAAGAAATGCATTATTGTCACAAGATCTGCTCATGTAAAATGAAGTGGTATTTTACTTCGAATGAAAAATTGGTACATAGAATATTAAACTCTTGTCATTAAAGTTAAATAGTACATTGCCAACTCTAATGGAACCAAGTAATTCTACAATCCCCATTCCCCATGCCCTTGGGCTATTCAGTTGACACAGAAATGTTTCTCTGTGATGTGTCCTTCCTTCCAAAACAGCAGGGACAGTGTCACCTACCTGCAGACAGGTGCCCAAGAAGCATCACCTAAGAGAAGACACTTGAGTGACCTGCATTAAGTCCAACTGCATCATGTGATGGTGTAGACATCAAATGTACTGCGAACAAGAGCCCATAAACCTGATCTAATATTGTTTATAAGTTAACCCTTCATCCCACACAGCCTGACAATCTGAAAGAAAACAGGAAATCCTCACAACCATTTGAGTCTACCTCTCACTATGCATGGTGAGGCTCTGGCATAAAGCGTGGTGACAGGGAGCTCATCAGCAGTCTGCAGGCTGTTCATTAAAGCAATGTGGCACTTTCCATCTTCTTAACCACTTTGAGGGACACTAATTTGCCCCAGGATAACAAAAGCTCAGACAATGGGGCTCCCACTGTGCCCTGTCTTCCTGAATGTGGTGATAACAACAAAAATATCTTTCAGGGTTCTACAAACCAGCACTTGGAGGAGCAGGGTGGCACTTACAGGAGCACACTGGGGCACAGGGGCTGTGCCTATGGCTCCATCACATTCCCTATACCAGGGTCCTTCCTCCCATGTCCCCTCTAAGTCAGAGACAGGTACGTGCAAGGAACACCACAGATAGATGAGCATTTTTAAGGTGAGCATCCTTGCATAACTTTTTTGAGGGGTGGCATATAGCATATACTCTCTATCACTTAACTGAATATTAGCTGGCAAATTACTTTCTTGCTCATTCTCTTCTGTTAAGTCTCACAATTACTCCAGGAGGAAAAGATTATCCTCTCTGCTTCCTAAGTGAAGCTGAGGTACATCAGGGCAGACACCTCCTAGGTGGGATTCCAAGCTGCAAAGTCTAGCAGCCAAATACGCAAAGGAGCAGCTCTAGGAGACCTTCACTTTATCTAGTCTACCTAGAGCAAACCCTCATCCAGCTGTGAGATGGCACTACCAACCCATTCCTCCTCTTCCTCCTTCCAAATCTCAGTTCCTCTGAAGCCCATGTGATCAGGATGTGTTTATCCTTAGCACTCTTCCCTACTGAGGTTCTAATTCCTCCTTCCCTCTCCATTTACTAACAACTGTAGCCCCTGAATTCCTGCCTTCCTCCATCACCTTCTCCTGCCATCCTCCCTGGTGGTTTTACATCCATGTTGCCATCCACTCAACACTGTGGCCTTGAAGTCTTGAACCTCTCACCACCACTGACCTGCCCCTCCATGCCATCTCAGCCCCTATTCTCACAGTCTCTCCCTTAACACTGTCAATCCCAACAAAAGTTCCATTCTGAAGTCTAGACTTCAAATACCCCATGTGACAGCCCAGTTTTTTCAAGGAAACAGCAAAAAAAACTTCTTTCTTTTTTCAAGAAACCCTACAATAGCTTACACATGGACCCTGGAGTGAGAAGGGAAGAGGAAAGCACAGCGGAAGGACAGGTGACCCAAAAGATGACTTCAGAGATGCTGCACAAAGCTAAGTCTCACCTAACAGTCAGCTGGGGCAGTGTCAGTAAACTATCCGCTGATTCACCTGCACACAACCATTCT
This sequence comes from Saimiri boliviensis, assembly GCF_048565385.1. Taxonomy (NCBI): domain Eukaryota; kingdom Metazoa; phylum Chordata; class Mammalia; order Primates; family Cebidae; genus Saimiri; species Saimiri boliviensis. The sequence goes on along the minus strand of NC_133468.1, from coordinate 26,377,113 downwards.
CTGATTCCATAAGGATTCAGGGTCACCCCACAAAAGTTTAAGCCTGCTCTTTTTCTCATCTGCATCACGAGATTCCTTCAACGTGAGGGAGAAGTCTGCCATTTTGCACCAAATGAAATAGCCAAAGTGAGGATGAGAGGACTTGAGGTGCTCAGTACACCTACTTCTTTGCCCACTGTAATTAATTCTTCTAGTCAATAGACTCCTGCCATCTTCTGGTTGTATCCTATTTGAACATCCTTCACTCCTCCCTTATAAAGCTGGTAGACAACCAAGACCCATCACTCCCTTGCAGACACCCTCAACATGCCCCTCGCTTATGAATTCCACGTGGTAGTTAGGCTAGACTTCAACCTTATGTGAACCCACTTAGCTGCCTTCTCTATAGCTGTATCAGAACTTCCAAACTTTACTGAAGAAATCCATCACCACAAACCATAACCGTGCACTTGCTCTCATATGTTCCCATAAACCTGGAATGTTTCCTGGTTTGCTTCTGACAGTCTGAATGATTAGCTAATAGCTTATCTTCTTGCACCAGCCCTCACTCTCAAGTTCTAAGTTCATCCCAATATTCATAGAGAAAATAAAAATCCACAAGAAATCTCTCAATTTTCCACAAGCACATTTACCAAACCACACATACCTGTGTGCATATTCTGGCTGCCATCCTGCTCGAGTGGAAGCTGTGAGGCCATGAGGAGCCACCACAGGCCACCATCAAGGCCATGACACGACGCCAGGGCCCTCCTTCCCATACTCGTCTGTGCATGTCGAGGCCACATTTGCCAGGACTCTGTTTCCCCTGGCATACTCACTCTCTCTTGACTCTTCACATTCTCCTTCTCTACTGGATAATTTCCATTAACACATAAATTATAGCTAGTATTTTCCACTGTAAGAAAAACTCCCTTGACTTCATGTCCTCACTATGAACACTGCACAGTTTCTCTGCAGCCACTTGCTCACAATAAAAATGCCAAAAGAGTTATCTCAACATGCACTCTCTCCACTTCTTAATCTAATATCTAAACACTTAAACATTCTAATCACTAAACATTTTCTAACTAGAGAAAATAAAATGAAGGTCAACATTTTCAACCTTGCATTTCCTTCTAGGTTCAGTATCCTTCTTTCTCAAACTCATTCACAAATCTCTGAGCAATGTTCTCGGAAATAGAGATTCTCAGGCTTGTCTGAAAGTACCATCATATCTCCCCCATTTCAACTTGTTAGCTTAGCTGATGCAGAATTCTAAGACAGCAGTTCCATCCCTTGGCATTTGGAGGATATCATTCCCCTCTGTTCTCTATTACTGCTGTCAGCTATCTCCTGATCGCTATTCCACTGAGGCAACCTGAATTACCTGTATGGTTGCCTTAAGGTTTCTTCTTTGTCTTTGATATTCTGCAGTTACACTAAAACAGGCGTCCCCAAACTATGGCCCGCTGGCCGCATGCAGCCCCCTGAGGCCATTTATCAGGCCCTTCCCCCCACCCCTCTGCACTTCAGGAAGGGGCACCTCTTTCATTGGTGGTCAGTGAGAGGAGCACAGTATGTGGCGGCCCTCCAACGGTCTGAGGGACAGTAAACTGGCCCCCTGTGTAAAAAGTTTGGGGATGCCTGCACTAAAATATGTATAGATTTGGATTTATTTTGTTTATCTTACTTAGAGCTCATTCTGCGTCTTGACTGTGAAGTGTCACCATGTCATAGCAATAATCTCTCTGCATAGTATCTATCCCCCAATTTCTCCATTGGATGCCTATTGATTACTCTGTCCTCTATCTCTTGGCCTTTTTCTAGATTTTCCATCTTTCTTCCTCTGTGTTTTATTCTAAGTAATGTCTTCAGATCTATCAGAACAATAAGTCTTACTTTAGCTGCATGTTGTCTGCTCTTTCACCCATTCAATTGACTTTTCAAATAAATGAATACATTTTTCACAGCAAGAAGTTTTTTTCTAATTTCATTCTTTTTAAAATCAGTACATTAAGAGATGTTCAACATCATTAGCTATTAGAGAAATGAAAATTTAAAAACACAATGAGATATCATTAGACACCTATCAGAATGACTAAAATAAAAAATCATGACAACAACAAATGCTATGAGGAAGCAGGGAAACATGATCATTCATACAATGCTGGTGGGATTACAAAATGGTACAGCCATTCTGGAAAACAGTTTGGTAATTTCTTAAAAAAACAAAACAAAACAAAACAAAAAAAAACTAAACTAAAAGTGCAACTACCATACAAACCACTCATTCCATTACTGAGCATTTTTTGTGTGTGAACACAATGAAGTCTTATGTTCATACACAGAAAAAAGGAACAAGAATGTTTATAGCAGCTTTATTCATAATGGCCAAAAACTAGATACAATCTAGATGTCTTTCAACAGGTGAATGATTATCAACTTCACAGTATGGCCACAACAAGAAACACTACACAATAACAACAGGAAACCAACGAGGCTGCAGACAATCACCTAAATGAATAAGAGAATTGCACTAGGTAAAAAAAGCCAATCCCCAAAGGTCACATACTGCATGTATATCTGCAAGAATGTCTGCACAACATTCTTGAAATAACAAAACTATACAAATGAAAAACAGATTAGTGATTATTAGGTCTTAAGAAGGGGATGAGGGCAAGAGGAAAGTAGTTATGGCCATAAAAGATTAGCATGAAGAATCCTAGTATTGATGGAAATGTTCTGTTTCTTGACTGTATCAATATCAATATCCTGGCTGTAATACTGTACTACAGTTTTACAAAATCTCAACACTCAAGAACCTGGTTACACAGTACGTAAAATCAACTTTCATTACTTCTTTGGACTGTATGCAAATCTACAATTATCTCAAATACTATATTTAATTAAAAATAGGTGGGAAAGGATAAATACTATATGATTCCACTTACACAAGATAATTAGAGTAGTCAAATTCATAGAAACAGAAAGCAGAACACTGGTTGCCAGGGATGGGGAGTAGGAGGGAGTGGGGAGTTATGTATAACGGGTACAGAGTTTCACAAGATGAAAAGATGTCTTGAGATGGATGTTAGTGATGATTGTACAACAACGTGAATGCACTTAGTGCCACTAACTATACTCAAAAGTGGTTAAAATAATAAATCTTAGGCCAGGGATGGTGGCTCATACCTGTAATCCTAGCGCTCTGGGAGGCCAAAGCAGGAGGATAGCTTGAGCCCAGGAGCTTGAAGCTGCAGTGAGCTATGATCATGCCATGGCACTCTAGCCTAGATGATAAAGTGAGACTCTATCTCTTTTTTTTTTAATTATGTTGTGTCACACTTATTTTTTCAAAAAAAGAAAAAAAAAAAAGCAACCTCTTGCAAAGACTTTCCACTGTGTACAGAATAAAATCCAGATTCCTTCCCAGGTTCGGAGGCTACAGGGCCAGAGTCTCTTTCAGTTTAGCAAATACATCAAGCTCTTTTCTGTTTCTGACCTCTGTGCCTAGAACATTCACTCTCTGGAGCTGCACATGGCTGGCTCCTTCCCATCTTGCAGGCATGAACCTAGGAGAAAAGCCTCATACAGAGGGGAGCAGTGTGGACTTGGGAGTCAAATGGCTCCTATGCTGGCCAGGTGCTGGCCTCTCCCTGCCTTAGTTCTCATTCAGGAAGGGCCACAATAATAACATTACTAAACTGCTGGGCTACTGTGAAGATTAAGTGAATAGTTATGGAAAAAACCCTTGAGACAGTGGCTGGCACTCAAAAATCATTAATTATTATTATTAAATATCACATTGAGAATATCACAGAAATTATGTGAATGAATGAAGCTAGACAAAGGATTTCATATTCAATGATGTCCTTTTAGAGAAATTCTGAGCAGGTAATCTAACCTGTGGTAATAGACATTAGACAAGTAGGAGGGCAGGGCTGCAGGAATGCATACTAACTGCAGGAGGGGCCCAGGAACTCTCTTGATTTGGATGGTAATTTCTTCTGTGTACATATTTACTGAAATTCTTCCAGCAGTGTGCTTAAAAAATGTGCATTTTGGGCCAGGCGTGGTGGCTCATGCTTGTAATCCCAGTACTTTGGGAGGCCAAGGCAGGCGGATAATGAGGTCAAGAGATCAAGACTTTCCTGGCCAACATGGTGAAACCCCGTCTCTACTAAAAATACAAAAATTAGCCGGGCGTGGTGTTGGGCACCTGTAATCCCAGGTATTTGGGAGGTTGAGGCAGGAGAATCGCTTAAACCCAGGAGGTGGAGGTTGCAGTGAGCCAAGATCGTACCACTGTACTCCAGCCTGGCAAAAGAGCGAGGTTCTGTCTCAAAAACAAAAAACCTGTGCATTTGTCATATGTAAATTATAACTCTATAAAGTGTTTTTTTAAATGTCACCTCCACAGAGGGCCTATCCTTAGCCACTCAATTCAACTCCCTCCAGTTTGGGACTCTCTCTTCCTACCCATCCATGTCCTCAGAGCATGGCAGCACAACCCTCACCCCAAAGTGTCCTGTGTATTACCTGCTACCATATCAGAACACACCTCACTGAGGGTCACACGTGAGATGCCTCAATTCCCCTTTCTGTCCCGAGCAAGCAGACCAGTGCCTGGCACTAAGTACTCGGGAAACATTCATGAATGTATGAAGGAAGTAAGAGAGGGAAGGGAGGTACAACAGCCATAGCATTCTTTTCCTTAGCAGCAGCACTGAATGTTAATACCAGAAAGGACTATAGACATGGTTAGAAAATCCTTTTCATTTTTGACACAGGAAAATGGAGGCAAAGGGAGAATAAGTAATTTTCCCAAGGTCAGAGTTATGGTGAAAGCAGGTCTGGAACTCATATCTACTCATCTGTTTTACTTATACCAATATGGCTCAGTTCACACATATACTCTATAAACATTCATGAAATGCCTATAAAATATAAAATTTTAAAAGCACATTATTTTGAAAGCCTAGTTAATTATAAAAATATTATTACAACCAGATCTACTTCAGTCGAGCATTAAGTTGTGACTTCCAATGCAAGTGCTAATTTAAACAAATCTTTCTTGAAGAAACTGAAATGTAACAGTAGTAAGTTAATGGATGTGTAAGTATTTAAGGATGGACAATTATAAGCCAGACTGTTTCTGAATCACCTGGGACACTGTTTACTACCCATATTTCACAATCCAGAGCATTACTAGCAAGACATCTATTGCAAGGCTGATTGAAGGTTTGAAACATTTAATCTTTATATAAACTTCACATTTCCAGGAAAAAAACATTCAAGAATACTTGTGCTTGCACATTCCTGTCAGGTAGGCTACAGAATGCAATTTGAGCACAAGAACCTGCAATTAAGCAAAAGAATGGCACTGTACAGAGTAAATTTTTATGTTGCAATCTGATAACTACCAACATAAATTACGTCGTGGGAGTTAGAGAAATTCAGCACATCAATATTCACATTCATATTTTGAGAAATAAATGGGAACAACGAAAATATATCTAAACGAAAATAAAACAGAACAACTTTATTATGAAATTAGACTGCATTTATAAAACAAGCAATGTTCATATTTGATATGCAAAGATAGCAAACTTTGGATTCAGTAAATCAGGAAAATAAACATACGTGTTTTCAGCTTCTCGGATAAATAAAACCTATAATTACCTACTCAAAATTGTGAATATAACTGATTCTCAATTCTCTCAAAATATTGTTTGGCCTTCCAAGTTATTTTTTCTGCTTCATCAACAGCATTTTTCCTTGAGGTTTGTCCTTATTTTTTTTCCCCCTTCTGCTGAGGAAGTCTGTGGACATTACATGACTTTTCTTCACATTCATTCATCCAGTCATTCTGGCACTGTATATCTCCTGTGCATACCAGGAGGCCAAATATAGGTAGAAAACAAAAACATTTTAGGTGGTCAAAACCACTTAAAACTGGCCAGGCATGGTGGCCTGTAATCCCAGCACTTTGGGAGATAGAGGCAGGTGGATTGCCTGAGGTCAGGAGTTCAAGACCAGCCTGAGCACCACTGTGAAAGGAAGTCTCTACTAAAAACACAAAAAATTAACCAGGCGTGGTGGTACATACCTGTAATCCCAGCTACTTTGGAGGCCAAAGCACGAAAATCGCTTGAGCCCTAAAGTTCAAGGTTACAGTGAGCTGAGATTATGCCACTTTAACTTTACTCCAGCCTGGGAAAAAAAAAACTCAAACAAATAAAAAACCACCTGAAATGTTCTCATTTGTAGGTCTTGTCTATTTAGACAGTTTTCTACCCTCCCTCAGGGTACAAATGTGAACAGTTAATTCAAAAGATAAATAGCAGGATGCTAACTAAAGTTTTTCTCATTTCAGAGTTTTGATTGAAGCCATAATTCTTGGCAATGGTGTTTTTAAGATGCCAAGAATTCTAAAGAGCACTTGATAAGAAGTGGTCAAAACAATCCAGGTATATTGCATGTATAAACCTACTACTCACACTAAAATTAACTCCAGATGGATTAAAGATTTAAACATAAAACCTAACACCATAAAAACACTAGAAGAAAACGTAGGCAAAACCATCCAGGACATAGGCATAGGCAAGGCCTTCATGACTAAAACACCAAAGGCAATGGCAATAAAAGCCAAGATAGACAAATGGGATCTAATTAAAATTCAGAGCTTCTGTACAGCAAAAGAAACCATCATTAGAGCGAATCAGCAACCAACAGAATGGAAAAAAATTTTTGCAATCTACCCATGTGACAAGGGCTAATAACCAGAATCTACAAAGAACTAAAATAGATATACAAGAAAAAAAACAAACAACCCCATTCAAAAGTGGGCAAAGGATATGAACAGACACTTTTCAAAAGAAGACATATATGAGGCCAACAAACATATGAAAAAATGTACATTATCACTGGTCATTAGAGAAACGCAAATCAAAACCACAATGAGATATCATCTCATGCCGGTTAGAGTGGTGATCATTTAAAAAATCTGGAGATGGACGCTGGAGAGGATATGGAGAAATAGGAACACTCTTACACAGTTGGTGGGAGTGTAAATTAGTTCAACTACTGTGGAAGACAGTGTGGCAATTTCTCAAGGATCTAGAAACAGAAATTCCATTTGACCCAGCAATCCCATTACTGGGCATGTACCCAAAAAACTATAAATCATTCTACTCTAAAGACATATGCACATGTATGTTCACTGCAGCCCTGTGTACAACAGCAAAGACCTGGAACCAACCCAAATACGCATCAATGATAGACTGGACAAAGAAAATGTGGTACATATACACCATGGAATACTACTCAGCCATAAAAAGTGATGAGCTCGTGTCCTTTGTAGGGACTTGGATGAATTTGGAAACCATCATTCTCAGCAAACTGACACAAGAACAGAAAGCCAAACACTGCATGTTCTCACTCATAGGTGGGTGCTTGCTGAACAATGAGAACACGTGGACTCAGGGAGGGGAGCATCACACACTGGGGGCAGTTGAGGGGGTAGGGGAGAGACAGTGAGGTGGGGAGGCAGAGAAAGGTAGGAAGGGATAACATGGGGAGAAATGCCAGATATAGTATGCACCTAAAGTTAAATAAATAAATTTTTAAAAACAAACTACTATACCTACATGTATAAAACAAGGAATGCTACTACTACTCCATGTATGAAACAAGGAATGTTAACCTGTCTCCTCCCACAGTGGAACCCATCAAGCTTGGGAGAATCAGATCTCTGCCCTCTGGCAAATGTGAGTCACAGGTTGAAGTCCTAAGGTGAGATGCTGGCAGACAGCTCTGCCAGCATTTGGGCTTGTATCAAGTCGTAGGGTACGGACACAAAGCTTAACTTCGCTTGTCCTAAGATGCCCTTTTCTTTTGCCCCATCATTTCAACTATATCAGCTCCACATTGTTTTGGCAGCCTTACTTCCCCTCTGCCATGTAACCTAACATGTTCACAAGTTCTAGGAATTAGGACCTGGGAGGCCATTACACTGTTGATTTGTTCTCTGCTCCTCTGGCTTCAGGAGCAGTCCTGATTATCACGAAATTTTCTCCTATTGATTTGATTCTGTATTTCTCTATATATTCAATACATTTTCTTTTTGTATAAGACAGCCAAAGTCAACCTCTGTGACTTACAGCCAAGAGCATCTTCTTCTTCTTAGTTTTGGAGGCAGAGTCTTGCTATGTTACCTAGGCTGGTCTCTACCTTCTGGGCACAAGTGATCCTCCCACTTCAGCCATCCAAGTAGCTAAGATTATAGGCATCCATCACCATTTTAACTGATACAATGGAAGTCTTTGGGGTACACCTACTGCCTTATTTATTTCATAGGTTTGTAAAGAGCTTTAAATACCATCAATACACCAAGTTTAACCTAGACCTCTTTGCTGATCTTGAATCAGCTATTCAGAACCAAAGATAATGGCTCCTTTTGGCTATCTGCTATGTATCTCAAAATGCAGACAGCACTGCAAAACCTTCCACTTATATAGACAAAATTCACATCTCCCAAAATCATCTATTTCAGCAAATGGTATCTCCATCCTGCAAGTTGCTCAGGCCAACAAAAGTCACAGAGTTATCCATCATTATTCTTTAATTTCCCGCATCCAATCCAACAGTAAATCCTACTAATTCTACTTTCAAAACATTGGTATCAGACACTTTTCAACCCCTCTATGCAAACCCAGGTTAATCCAGTTGAAAGCTAGTCTTTTAAAAGATGAGGAAAAAAGACTAGAAAAATATATGGAAAAAATAATCAAAAATGTGAAAGATGATCAGCAAATAAAGTGGAAAGAGTAAGGCTGATACAGAATCAAGAGTGAGACTGAGAGTCAGGCAGACCAGGGATTGAACCCTGGCTCTTGGTATCAGCTGTGTGCCCCAAGGTAAGTCGTTTAACAACTATCATCTTTGGTTCTGATAACTATACACAGAGCTAATTATACCTGCCTCCAAAGCAATTGTGAGGATTAGAGAAGATACATTTAAAGTAGGTACTCAATAAATAATAGCTCCTGTTAAGATTATTAATAGGCTATTCAACTAATTTTCAAGTTAGAAACATTAGACTCACTGTTTCCCTTGAAAATGAAAACAAAATCATTTAATTATAAGTCTAAAGCTCATATTTTAAAAGCAGATAATGAGATAATGTTTAAAAGTGGAGGTGGGGAGAGAAAATGAGACTCCTTCACCACATGACAAAGGTACATGTATTAGGGAACTGAACTCACACAAGGAGGTTAAAAACAGGTGCAGAGAGGCCAGACACAGTGGCTCATGCCTGTTAATACCAGCATTTTGGGAGGCAGAGGCAGGTAGAACATGAGGACAGGAGTTCGAGACCATCCTGGTCAGCATGGTGAAATCCTATCTCTACTAAAAACACAAAAAGTAGCTGGGCATGGTGGTGTGTGCCTGTAATCCCAGCTACTCAGGAGGCTGTGGCAGGAGAACTGCTTGAACCCAGGAGGCAGAGATTGCAGTAAACCGAGGTCACACCACTTCACTCCAGCATGGGCGACAGAGCCAGACTCCATCTCAGAAAAAAATTAATAGGTACAAAAGCTTGACTTGCATTTCAGTACGTGTGAAGCACCTTGAGTCAAATGCTGTAATTTTTAAATGGCATCTCTGTGGATATGTAACAAATCTGACACCATCTGACTTGTGCTAGCAATCATGTGGGTGAGGGAAACGCAAGGATGCCCTTCCATCTTCAGTCAAAAGCTGTACTTTCCTAGACATGGAAAGTGATATATCTGGGTTTTTTTCATATTTAGATTTTTTAATTTTAAAAAATTTAAACTTTTTACTGATGCATAATGGATGTACATAGTTTCAAGATACATGTAATCATTTAATACATTCATATAATTTGTAAAGATCAAATCAGTGTACCTGGGATAGGAAAGCTGTATCTCTTTGAATGATGTATAAACTTGTGGAGAAAAACACACCCATACTGATTAATGTAATCTTGCACAGCAGGTATTTAATAAATGTGGGGTGATGATGAGGTGGAAAATATGAAACTAAAGGGCCTTGCAAAAGTGTAAATATCCATAATCAGCCTCATCTCATCTCTTTAAAAAATGGTATACTGCATTATTTCCCTGAGATTAGAGATTTATCAACAGCTTCATGCTTGTAAGCAGACCATTTGTTTGATATTACACTAAGTTAAAGCCCTACTAGCATCTTTATCAGCTCACCAGGAATTAAACCAGCTTTAGCATGCATTTGCAAGTTTAAAAAATTTATGAAATTAAGAGTTATTTCATTCTATACCCTGTCACACTTGTGAATAAGTGTTGTCTCATAAATATAGCTAGAACACAGGTTAACAGATGCATTAAGACAGACTTATTTGCTACTAAGTTGAAAGAATTCTTCCACTATGAATTTTGCTGCAACTGACATCAATTAAAAGCTCCAGTGTTTGAGAAGAAAGCCTAATTCCATCTACCTCCTCATCCCTGGTACCAATTCTCCCCCATTAGAGAGCTGGATAGGCCTCCTAGACTAGTTTGCTCTTTTCAAGATACAAGAATGTATCTTGCCTGACCTTTTTTTTTTTTTTTTTTTTTTTTGAGACAGGGTCTTGCTCTGTCACCAAGGCTGGAGTACAGTAGCACCATCATAACTCAACTCCTGCAACCTCCCACTCCTGACCTCAAGCAATCTTCCCACCTCAGCCTCAGGAGTAGCAAATAGCTGGAACTACAGGTGTGTGCCACCACACCCAGCTAATTTTTTTTTTTTTTTAAGTTTTAGTAGAGATAAGATTTCACTATGTTGCCCAGCTGTTTTCAAACTCCAGGATCACTTTAAACTCAAGCAATCAGTCTCCGAAAGTGCCGGGATTACAGGAACAAGCCACCACGCCCAGCCCTTACCTGCCTTTTTAAGCCTAACAGTCTGCTAAGAATGAAAAAAATCCATCCTTCATCTTTGTTTCACCCAAACTCAAGAGGCATCTTTTATGACTGGAATTAATATAAAGTTGGATACCTAAGTAACTTGTAATGAAATAAAGAAAAAAAATACAGCAAAACCCATTTCCTAAGGTAATTGATATTTTTACTAGAATTTTTAAATATGTGGCATGCATATGTATATATAAATTTTTGTTTCCAATAACCAAAATAGAAACATCTGTGAAATAAGTTTAAGTGGTGGCTCATGCCTGTAATCCCAGCACTTTGGGAGGTTGAGGCTGGTGGATCATTTGAGGTCAGGAGTTCAAGACTAGCCTGGCCAACATCGTGAAACCCCCTCTCTACTAAAAACACAAACATTAGCCAGGCGCGGTGGCACGCTCCTGTAGTCTCAGCTACTTGGAAGGCTTAGGCAGGAGCATTGCTTGAACCTGGAAGGCAGAGGTTGCAGCAAGCTGAGATTATACCATTGCACTTCAGCCTGGGCAACAGAGCCACTGTGTCTCAAAAAAAAAAAAAAAAAAAAAAAAAAAAAGTTTAGATTCCAGCAGGATTCCAATCCAGAGGTAAAACACTGGAGACATGGGGCTTAGGGAAGGCATTCCACAGATGCTGAGGTAGGGATGAGAGACCAGAATCACGAGGCTTAGGAAAGGGATTCCACAGATGCTCCCGCAGGGAGAGAGCAAGTGGCTTCCCACAGCGACTTTCATAATTACATTTAAAATCTATTTGGCAAACTATCTCACAAATATTCTTTTGGAAAAAAGCAAAACAAGTGTTTTCTCCTGATGAATTTTTATCTGAGTGCAACCACCTGACAGCATAAATATCTGACTTCTGGCCTAAGCTTACGGCATTTCATGATTCTTCTGGAAATGTTCATCCTTGAAACCTTTATGTTTGGAATATTGTCTTTAAATTAGGTTATAAAATGTCCAGTTATGAAATATATACCAAATGTTCTTTTTAATCACTTAAAGCTCCGAGTAAAGAAAACCTGTCTGGCATTAGATAAATATCTTGAATGTGAGATAGGCAAGAACACCTTGAAATAATGCTTAACTAATCACAAAGCAACTATTCTGCAATAGATGGGTGAACCACTAATTAGATGAAGAGAAATAAAACTGTCATGGTAGGATAAAAGGATAAAGAGAAATAAGCAGTAATTACTGTTTTATCATCAGAGAAAGCAGTATCAAACATGGCTTAATAAAAGGAGGGGAAAAAAACCCACAGCTCTGTAAGTAAATACCAGCACTCATTAAATTACTACTAGGAGGCAAACACAACTCAGGGATGACAATGACATCTTAAAAGTGCATTCATAAAAGAAAAAATGGACTGTGAAGTTAGGTAAGGGTGCTCTAGCTTTAGGGCACATAACATACTGAAGAGTAACATTACAAAGCTATTTGCTTAAACTGCTTACGAATAGTCAAGCCAGTCCTAAAATAGATGTTTATTAAAGATTAGGATAGGCCTCCTAGACTAGTTTGCTCTTTTCAAACCATCAGTAACCTTAATTGGTACACTTAATGTGTAAATGGTGCCAATAAGTGACATGAAAATTTTATTTGAAGCTTTAATATTTGGAGCAACTTACATTCTGTTGCTTGGAATAATCTTGTGCCCTTCTCTAAACCAAGTCACTTGAGGTCTGGGGTAGCTGGTGATGGGTAGCAGGTTTAGAATTGCTGCATGTCCTTGAGAAACTGTTTTCCTCTGGTCCGTATCCATGAAACTTCCCATATCTGCAGAGAAAAAATAAGTGCTTTCAAGTTCTAGAAAACATTTTTGGGGGAGGGAAGAGGTCACAGATAGAAATGAGTATGTGTTACAGTAAAGTCATCTAACAACAGGACAAGCAAGACTGCAATGAACCGCTGAAGAACATGGATCTGGTATAAGTGTAGCACCAGGCAAGTCATGAGTCTCCCAAGTGCCCATGCTGCAGATGGCGTCGGCAAAGCCACATGGCTCTTTGCCCTACCTGACAACACAAGGGAATGTCTGCAACTGTCTATGATATTGAAATGAAATGCCGAAGCCATCCTAGAGCCACATGAAACAGGTTTATCAGAAACTGTCATAAAAGAGTTCCGGACATCTAGCTCCTAAATCTTTCAAACTAGTCCCAGCCAGCACCAGTCCTTGCTCTCTTCAGCTTGTTTTTTTTCATTTTTGAGGTCACTGTCTCCCTCACAGATCTTTTGGGAGCACTATTTCCTAACTACTGACAAGTCTATACAGCATTCTCCCACTCCCATATAGTTGACTTAATTTGAGGCAACCAGCGTTTGTCCAGTATTTGTTCTACTGGTAAAAACATTTCAAAAATGGAGTCATAGGAAAAAACACAGCTATTAGAATGTAGGTGTAAATGGCTAATTTTAAAACTGTTAACATTTGAAATTTTTGAAAAAAAAACCATATTATGGTCAGATAAAAATATATATACAAATAGATATGGCAAAATAGTGTATTTTTATTTATATTTAAATAAGTTTGAAATATTCCACAGAAAAGCTCTACTATCAATGCCTTCTTGATTCAAAAGAAATTTCCTATGTGACAATATCTAATATTTGAGGGAAAAGATGAAACAAATCAAAAAATCAGATTAGAAAAATATTCATACTTATTTTAAAAGAAAATGAAATTTGTTATCAAAGCAAAAGAGAAAAACAAGATTAAAAAAAATCTAAAGGTAGAGCACAGTGGCTCATACCTGTAATCCCAGGACTTTAGGAGGCCATGTTGGTCAGGAGTTTGAGGTCAGGAGTTTGAGACCAGCCTGGCCATGATCAGGAGTTTAAGGTCAGGAGTCTGAGGTCAGGAGTTTGAGACCAGCCTGGCCAACATGGTGAAACCCTGTCTCTACTAAAAATATAAAAATTAGCTGGGCGTGGTTGCGGGTGCCTGTAATCCCAGCTACTCAGGAGGCTGAGGCAGGAGAATAGCTTGAAATCGGGAGGCAGACGTTTTGGTGAGTCAAGATCGCACCATTTGTACTCCAGCCTGAGCAACAGAGTGAGACTGTCTCAAACAAAACAAAACAAAAACTAAAAGCTAGAGATATAGAATAGAAACAAAAACATAATTAAGTAAAATTCAATTTTGTAATATAGAATTTAATGTAATAATTTTGAAGCTCTTCTTCAAATATCATTTAGGTATTGATCTTCACTCCATTAATAACATTTTCAATTATTCAATTGAATAAAAGTTCTCAATTATTCTGTAAAATTCTTGGCATCACAATTTAGAAAAACTTAAGCCTTCCTAGTGATTTAAAAAAGCAGTCAAACATATATAGCATCACCACTTCACTCAATCACTAGGCTTATGGCAGAATAGTAGAATAACTAGATATTATTTTATTTCATATAGTCACACAGAAAGCTACAAGCCATAATTGGGGTTAAAATGACAAATGAGAAAATACTGTCATCGACAAATAGTACACAGCCCAACTCAGGAGCTCTTTTGTTCTCTAAAATTTATAATGATATAAAATGTAATTTAACACCTTATAACATTCTTTGCTTATTTTTAAACAAAGAGAAATTTTGGTAGTACAATCAAGATATAATAAAACAAGCTAGGCTCACTCCGTAATCCCAGCACTTTGGGAGGCTGGAGCAGGAGGATCCCTTGAGGCCAGGCATTAGAGATCAACCTGGGCAACACAGTGAGATTCCCTCCCCTACCAAAACCAAAATAAATTAGCCAGATTAGCCAGGCATGGTGGCAGACAGCTATGGTTCCCACTACTCAGGAGGCTGAGGAGGGAGGATCACTTGAGCCCAGTTCAAGCTTGCAGTGAGCTATGTTTGTGCCACTGCACTATAGCCTGGGAGACAGAGAAAGATCTGTCACAAATATATATTTATTTATATACATATTACATATATCAGCTATATATTTGATATATAATATATAATTATTATATTCTGTCTGTATTTTATATACATAAATACATAAAATTAAGTAGGCAGTCCATTTTTATTCTTCATAGATTTTGAATTAGAAAAAGGACTAAATACTTTGCATAGGCCAAGTTCACTCTCCTGTTTCTCCTCAAGACTACAGGAAAATGTAAGCTTCCTGCATTCTTTCTCCTTCATTTACATCTAAAAGTTTCATTCTCCAAAATGAATCTGCTGAATAAAGAATTAATAAATCCCCATAACATGAATACCGTCTGGGATACTTACTATCCATGTACTTTTCGTGCTGCAGCAAAAAGATTTCTAAACGAATCATCATTGGGAAGAACTGACAATGAATGAACTTTGACCTAAACAGACTTAACTTTTTACTTTAAAAATATTTTGAATCCAAACATAGTACAAGCTAAGAGCAGCTGATTCATAAAACAGAAGGCATCCTATTCACTTTTTCATCCTCCTCAGAGCCTTGTAGGGTCCTGAATCTTTTCAAATGAAGAAAAGTGGCCTCTGCCTCATAGGCCCCTCTCCCGTCCAGCCACACTGGCTGCTTACTTATCTCTCACTGAGTTTAGCAATTATTCTACTAGAAATAGAACCAAAGATAAAAATCTCAGTTACTACAATGGTGAAAAGTGATTCTGATTCACTACCCAGCGACACTTTGTTCTTTAACATTTGGACATCTCCCTACTGTACACATACATGCGACGTGAACTTCTGATTTTCTTTGCAGGAGTGCTCCCATTCTGTTTCGCACCACGCAGCGGTAAAACCCAGCATCAAGTTTCTGCAGAGATGGAATAATATACCTGTTGAATACGAGAAAAAAGTGTTAGTGCTTATATCCAGTGTTAACAGTCATATCTAACCATCAGATGCTATTTTATCAAACAGTACTGGCATCTCATTTAGTATATGCTCAACAAATACTTTATTTTTGGTAACCTAATATCTGTGCAATCCTTCCCTAACCAAGACGCTTACTAGAATTACTATTTATTTCTGAGATTATTGCACTGATACCTGTCTCCCCAAGAAGGCTGTAAATATCACCCAAAGCTAGGATCTACTCTATCTTATTCATCATTGCAATGTGGTGTCTAGCACAGTGCCATGCACACAGGAGATATTACAACTGGTGGAATGAGAAAGGTTAAATAATTAGAAGTCATTTTTTTTTTTTTTTTTTTTGAGATGGAGTTTCGCTCGTTACCCAGGCTGGAGTGCAATGGGGCAATCTTGGCTCACCGCAACCTCCGCCTCCTGGGCTCAGGCAATTCTCCTGCCTCAGCCTCCTGAGTAGCTGGGATTACAGGCACGCACCACCATGCCCAGCTAGTTTTTTGTATTTTTAGTAGAGACGGGGTTTCACCATGTTGACCAGGATGGTCTCAATTGCATTTAAACTAGCCCTCTCAATAAAAAGTCATTTGTAATTCTCTCTCCACAGAACGTCAGAATTTCCAAAGATTATTCCTAAAACTGGCGATAGTCTTAACACCATATCTGGTATCTCTCTACATGAAAGGGCAAACAACACTTTCAGGATGAGATACAGAGTTCATCAAGGCAGAGAAAGCAATGCCATCAGGAGGCCTCTCTCCAGTCACTAATGACTAATGTGAACATACCTCAGCATAGCATATTCACTTCCTTTCCTTACTTCTCCACGTATGCCCTGACGTTAACTTTAAAAGCTTTTTTCAGATGATAAAAAAGTCATTTCATCTGTATTTTCCACTTCTGTGACTATAAGGAATCATCCTTCAATTCCATGCCTGTCTATATTTTTAGTATATCTTCAAAGGAAAAAAATAAATAAAAGATATAGTTTCTATAAAAGCCTTGCTTTAGGTTTACTACTTAGTTTCGTTACTTGGGATGTTTTAAAATCCATGAGCAAGTGAAGATATGTAACAACAATCACTTGAAATGAGTTTTACAACTCCTGAGCCTACACCTAAGCTGCCCAAGATGGTACAGTAATTGAGTTCCTGGCCAGATTCACAAACAAATTAAGAGTAAGGTATAAGCAAACTACATAGCTAAGAAAGAGTTAATATTCAAAATACATGAGGGGCCAGGTGTGGTGGCTCATGCCTATAATCCCAGCACTTTGGGAGGCTAAGGCAAGCAGACCACTTGAGGCCAGGAGCTCAAGACCAGCCTAGTCAACATGCTGAAACCCAGTCTGTACTAAAAATACCAAAATTAGCTGGTGTGGTAGTGTGTGCCTGTAATCCCAGCTACCTGGGGGTGCTGAGACAGGAGAATCACTTGAACCTGGGAGGCAGAGGTTGCACTGAGCTGAGATCACACCACTGCACTCCAGCCAGGGAACAGAGCAAGATCCTGTTTCAAAACACACACACACACACACACACACACACACACACACACACACACACACTACATGAGGAAAAAATAGCTAAAAAGAAATACTCTTAATACAGGCAAAGACACTAGATAGACATTTCTCCAAAGCCATACACATGGTCAACAGATGTATGAAAACGTGCTCAATGTCCCTAGTCATCAGGAAAATGCAAACCCAAACCACAATAAGATGTCATCTTACCCCTGTTGGGATGGCTACTATCAAAAATATGAAAAAATAAATGTTGCTGACAATGTGGAGAAAAAGGTACATGGGAATGTAAATTGGTGTATCCACTATGGAAAACAGTATAGAGGTTTCTTTAAAAATTACACATACAATGACCATATGACCAGCAAATCCCACTTCTGGGTATATTTTCAAAGGAACTCAAATAAGGATCTCAGACGTCTACACTTCATGCACACTGCAGCATTATCCACAACAGCCAAGACATAGAAACAACTCAGGTGTCTGCTGAGAAATGGAGAAAGAAAATGTGGTATATACACACAATGGAATATTATTCAGCCTTAAAAAGAGAGAAATCCTGGCATTTGCTACATCGCATAAGATCCTCAGGTTCATCTAAGTGAAGCAAACCAGAAACAGAAGGACAACTGCTACCTAATACCACTTATGAGAGGAATCTAAAATAGTCAAGTTCATAGAAGTGGAGAGTAAAATGGTGGCCACTAGAAGGTACAGGGGAGGGGAATTGGGAAGGAATCCAAGAGCAGAAAGTTTCGTCTATAGGAGATGGGTAAGTCCTACAGAGCTCCTGCAAAGCATAGTGTCTACAGGAAGAATACTGTATTACATATTTTAAAGTATGCTAAGAGAGTAAGTCTTACGTGTTTTTAATCACACAAAAACAATAATAAAGAGGGCAGGAGGAAACTTTTGGAGGTGATGGAGAGATGTATGCCATATATGGTGGTGAAGTTTTCATGGGTGTATAATTATCTCACAACTCATCAAGTTGTACACATTAGATGTACAACTTTTAGCTTTTTCTATATCATATCAAAAAATATGATAATGTATCATATCAAATGTATGCAGGTTGCAGTTGAATAAGTGACATCATATTTGAACAAAAAACAAAAAAGACTTGAGGCTTGGATACTTTTCACATATGGGAAGGTGTCTATCGTAAGAAAGAAAAGAAACCAGCCTGGGCAACATGGCAGAACTCTTTCTCCACAAAAAGTACAAAAATTAGCCAGGTGTGGTGGTGTGAACCTGTAATCCCAGCTACTTGGAAGGCTGAGGTGGGAAGATAGCCTGAGCCTGAGAGGTAGAGGATGCAGGAGCAAAAATGGTACTACTGCACTCCAGCCTGCGTGACAGAGCCAGAGCCTATCTCAAAAAAAAAAAAAAAAGGAAAAGAAAAGTAGCTCAAATATACGAATTTCCGAAAAGGGGAGAATAAAACAGAGTGATGTATTCTTTACCCCCCAAAAAAAGATACTCTAGTAATACTTGTCTACAATTTAAACATATTTCCTTTTACAAACTATAATCAGAGAAACCTTTCCAAAATCGAGTAAAAGACAAAGTGTACACTATGCTGTATTTGCTCAGTTCCCAAGCACACCTTGAATCACTTATATTCAACTCATTGCTCATGTTTTTATTCAAGTATGTACAATTAGACAACCTGAAAAAGGAACTGATAGGCATAATTTTAAGTGATTAAAACGTTTGGACAACACAAGTAATTCAAGATTAAGCAAATATTAATCAAAGTTTGTTTTCCCCTCTGATAATCTTCTTGAGCACCTAGAGAAGGATTAATAAAATCTTTTACAAAGAAAAAATATTGCTGAATTTTCATCTTAAAATTCTTATTCTTGCATGTGGAATGGTTCATCTAAAACAAAATTAATTAGTGAATACGATGACAAAAACATCAAATTGAACACGATGAGCTGATGCCATTTATTTAAGTTACAAATCCAGACCAGGACTATGTGCAGTTTTGATTACTATAAGCTGTGATTACAGTAGAGGGGAGTTTTGATAAGCTTAAAACAAAGTCAACAAAAGTTTTTGGAAAGAAATAGCACAAGTCATTGCAGTATATATTTGAAACACTACAAAGACAGTTTTATCACTGCAACATAACCATATTTATATGACTGTTCATTCTACTTTTTCCTTTTTTTCGGTAGCTAAATAGGTCTTAAATTCTTATGAATTTCTATAGTATTCCTATGTACTAATGCACAAAAATAGAACTGCTTTCAAACACTAGGGAGAAACAGAGATAAAATTAATATTAAACATATGCTGTTTTGTACCATCTCTTTAGTCTAATGGCTCACGAGGGAAAAAAATACAAAAAAAAGTTGCAAAGTCCTCTACCTATTATGGGAATTCCTACCCAAATTATGTTCACCTAACAGATGGGAATATTCATTGTAAGTCTATTGTTTATAAACACACATTTTAAAGCAGGCAAAGTTTCTTGGCTCTTTATAAGAAAGTATGATAAAATCTTAGCACCATATGCCATATAGAAAATGCCTGTTCCTATTTCAACTCCACACAGCAGGGAATGTTTGCATTCACTGTATCAAGGCAGAATTCTACTCAACTAACAGAATGTTTTCCAGGGTCAGCTCATCATCAGGAATGGCAAAGAAAATAAAACACAGAATCCAAACAAAAACCAAGGGCCTAAATGTCCATTTCTGCGAATAGGAGAATGCCTCAGCTGTGACCTGCAACTCGCAGTGGACCATGGGAACACCCCTAGAACCCCTAGAATTTCTTTAGGAAGCAGCATCAGGTCCATCTCATGGTCCATCCCATGAACAATTGCTTAGACTAGACATCTGACATTTTCAGTCTGCCTAGGATCTGAATCACTTCCCTATATCTGGAGAATTCTCCACCCTATGAGCTTTTGTGGAGATAGGGCTTAACTCAAATTAAAGGCTAAAAAGATTACATATGGCTATTTCCAGACCACAGCCTCCACAGGTACCAGGTCTGAGACATAGCATGGCCAATTAGACACATGTGCTCTAGATTTTTAAATCTGGGGCTGGTCATACCCAGGAAGAGGCTAAAGGAGAATTCAACTGACAGCAACAGTAGTGGGGGCAGAGTGGAGCCCTAGTCCAGAGGAGCAGTGGAGTGTCCAGTGCCAACTGGGGCAGTGGCTCAAGCAGTGATGCCCAGTGTGTGGTGGGGCCAGCAGCAAAACCCTCATGGGACTAGTTCTGGAGGAACTGTGGCTCACTCCATTCCTGTCCAATCTCCAAGCTACCTAGTGATTGATTCTAAGGGCACCCCAATATCCATTCAACAACTCACACAAGAGAAAGCTGGTTTCTGTGGCTTTAGAACCCTTTAAAATTTCACTCCATAGAACACGGCCAAAATAATTTTGGCTGAAATATATTCTTAAGTTACTAGGTGTTCACCACGGTCACAGCAAAACTTAAATAATACCTCGTAGAATCATTTCTTTGAGAAAAAGAAAAACATGGCTTCCTGCTAAACTACCAAAAATCATGAGAAGATAAGGAATCCCCCCAAATTGGGACACATTTACCTGTTATAAGAAGTCTTCTTGAATATGAGCCACTAAAATTTTAGAAAATATCTCACAAAATAGTACTTCAGAATAGTTACTGTTCAGCAGTCCTTTACAAGCACTGCCAGATGCTATGCCTGAGTCTACCTGTCACAGCCACAAAACCACAGCTTCATCATAGAGGGGAAAATTTATACTTTCCCTATATGGTCAGGGAACCTAATTTGAGTCACAAGAAAAAGTCTGCATATTCATTAAAATTAGATGCAAGAGTTTTCTTTTTCAATGGTGGGGGGACTGTTAATATCCATTTTATGTCACTTTAGATAAGACTATTCTCCACAACTGTAATTTTTATGCTGGTATAAAAATATCTATTTTGCATGAAAATAAGCAACCAAGTTCTATAATAAGCTTTTATACCTTGGACCAAAGCCTATTCTTATCGTTAAAGTGAAAAAAAAGGGTTAAGGTAAAAATAACTGTAAGCCATTTATGTCCTTCTTGGAAACACATCAATTCTCTTTTCTTTGGAATGGCATGATAAAGAATTGTTTTCAATTTTATTTTTACAAATTTTTTAGATGAAATTTTAAAAATCCAAGTGGAATAAGTCTATAGCAGGTTTTCTCCTGAAGCAAAACAATGAAATGAAAAATCCAGACTGTGCCATGATATGCTGTCTTAGAAAAAGAAAAACAAAAGAAAATTCAGGCTGAAATTTGTTAAGAAAGAGATAACATATATGCAACTTTGATGGTATACACAACATGCTAACAGGTCCTAGGCATCAGGCAAGCTTTAGTTTTTAGTTCTTTCAAAAGAATTGAAGTAATCAATATGAAGTTAAATTAAACAGTATGGTAATGATGGAAGTTATACAAAGGGAACACACCATTTGCAAAAGTTATTTAATCTGTATTTTATTTACGTCAAAATTCATATTAAATTGAGAAGGGCAATAAACAGGTCCCTGTGTGGAAGGCTCTATGGAATTTGTAGCACTTGCTTCAGGAATATAAATCTGGCGAATATAAGCTCTCTGGGTATCAATTAGATGTTAATCTTCCACAACCTTTTTATTGACACCATACCATGAATGAGTATATTTAAATTTTATCTTCATTAACAGTTATGAAAGCCAATCCAAAGATTTAAGAATTAATGTTGAAATGTTCCCAAGAATCCTCCTCTGGGACTCCAGTTTATGTGATTTTCTCTAACATAAACAATGCTTTGGGGATCATTCATTCTTCATTCATTCCTACTTTTCCTTATTAAATCACTGGCAGAAAATGTGCAATCCATAGTTAGTGAAGCAGGAACAGATGACTAGAACCGTCTGTCAAATCTCCTGTGAGGATGAAATGCTCTCTCAAGTCAGTAAAAAAGGAATTTCAGAAAACCTTCGGAAAAGAGGCCACTGATTTTTTTAGGGCTAAAAGTCTTTTACTGCATTTCTATTGACTTAATTCTTTATAATGTCAGGTTCTCTATGAACATAAAAGTTGGGACCATTGCATCAAGAATTAAAGAATGAAGGTAAATGCTAGTTTCTAGACAGTAAAAAAAAAAAAACAAAACACCAAGACACAATGGAAAAACGACCTAAACCACTCTATTATGCGTTATAATATAAACATGTGCAAATTAAAAACATAAACTTTTAAAGCTTCCACTTGTCTCATTTGGGAGTATTTGTCAACAATGAATTATGTTACAGAGTAGTTTGGTCATCCTGTTTAAAGATCTTTACTTAGCTTCCACAATGATCCCTAGACAAAGAACCAATAATTATCTAAATCCAAATCATTTCCAATGAGAACTTTAAAAAGCCTAATGTTAATTCTGTGTCAGAGATTCTCCATAAACATTCATATCTGTTATGACCATATAGAGTTCAAAAAAGCAGTCAAACTAAAGCCAGAAACAAATACAAATAGTGCTCAACTTTGTGGGGAGAATATGAACACGAGGTCACACCATGTTAATATTATGGATCTAAATCAAATAAGATAGCACATATTGTTCTTGCTGTTGTAAGCAAGGCAATTCATAGAGGATAGGCCCAAAGAGGAGTTAACTAGAAGAAGGGAGCTGACATAAACCAAGGTTAGAAAAATGGAAGCTGAACATCAAGATGGACAACTAGAAAAATGAAGCCCTTTTCAGGAAGATGTAGATGGGAGCCACATGCAATTAGGTTGGCTGATGAGGAAACCAACTGAGAAAACAGTTCTCAATTAAATATAATAGACTATTCTTCTTGGTGAGGAGAGGGAGCGCTCAATAGATTAAAATAAAATGAAAACAAAAAGCATGTAGAACCTGAGCATGGTGGCTCACACCTGTTGTAATCCCAGCACTTTGAGAGGCCAAAGTGGGTAGGTCGCTTGAGCCTAGGAGGTCTGAGACCAGCTTGAGCAACATGGTGAAACCCTCTCTACAAAACATACAAAAATTAACCAGGTATGGTGCCGTGTGCCTGTAGTCCCAGGTACTGGAGAGACTGAGGTAGGGAGATCACTTGAGCCAGGATGGCAGAAACTGGAGTGAAATCTCACCACTGCACCCCAGCCTGGGCAACAAAGTGAGACCCTGTCTAAAAAAAAAAAAAATCATGTCAAGAAATCTTCCCCATAGCTTAGTGATGAATTTTAGTTATATAATTTGTCGCAGGGTCTCAAGCTTAAGGAATATCACCAAAGGATAAGTTTGGGGAAAAAATGAACCTGTTAATAACATTAAGCCTTCAGATACATAAACACAGTGTATCTGCCCATTGATTTAGGTATTATTTTTTTTTCTCTCAACATTGTTTTGAAGTTTTCAGTGTAAAGATCTTACAGACCCTTTGTCAGATTTATCCTTAAGATCCCTTTGTACTATCTTAAGGTTTTTTTCTTCTTCTTGAGATAGAGTTTTGCTCTTGTTGCCCAGGCTGGAGTGCAATGGCACAATTTCAGCTCACTGCAACCTCTGCCTCTCAAGTTCAAGTGATTCTCCTGCTTCAGCCTACTGAGTAATTGGGATTACAGGCATGCACCACCTACCTTTAATTTTACAGACATGCCCAGCCTACCTTAAATTTTAAATACATAATTTCAAAAATTTTTTGCTAGTATATAGAAATATAATTGATTCTTATATGTTGCTCTTCTATCTTGTAATGTTGCTAAACTCACTTATTAGCAGCTTTTTAACTTCTTTTTGAGACAGAGTCTCGCTGTGTCACCAGGCTGGAGTGCAGTGGCTTGATCTTGGCTCAGTGTAACCTCTGATTCCCTGGTTCAAGCAATTCTCCTGCCTCAGCCTCTTAATTAGCTAGAATTACAAGTGCATGCCACCATGCTCAGCTAATTTTTGCATTTTTAGTAAAGACAGTTTCACCATGTTGGCCAGGGTGGTCTGCATCTCCTGATCTCATGATCCATCCACCTTCACCTCCCAAAGTGCTGGGATTACAGGTATGAGCCACCGCACCCAGCCACAGCAGCTTTTTAAAAATATGTAACATATTTTCTACATAGATAATCATGTCATTTGAAAATAAATACAGTTTTACTTCTTCCTTTACAATCTGGATGCCTTTTCTTTTTCTTGCCTTATTGCACTGGCTGGTAACTCCAGTAACTGGGATTTGCAAATTTGAAAAATTATTTCTTCAAATATTTGTTCTCTCACTGCTTCCTTTGGAGATTGTAATTATACATCTATTAGGCCATCTGAAGCTTTCCTGCAACTCACTTATGCCCTTTTCATTGTGTTTGATTTTTTTTTCTATTTGCCTTTTATTTTAGATAATTCTATTGCTATATCTTTATTAATATCTTCTTCTGTGATGTCCAGTCTCCCGAGAGTCTCATCCAGTGTTTATTTCACATATTATAGTTTTCATCTTTATAAGTTTGATTTCTGCCTTTTTTGTGTTTTTCATGTCTCTACTTTGATCATATACAATACAGTTATAAATGATTCACTGTCTTTCTCTACTAATTTTAATAACTGTATCAGTTCTGGCTTGGTTTCAATCAACTGATTTTTCTCCTCATATGGGTCATGCTTTCCTGAAACTCTATATGTTTGATAATCTTTGATTAGATTCCAGACACTGTGAATTTTCCCTTGTTCGGGACTGGAAATTTTTGTATTCTTATAAATATTCATGAACTTTGTACTCTGATACTGTAAAGATATTTAGCAACAGTTTGATCCTTTGGGGTCTTGCTTTTCAAGACTTTTCAGGCAGGAACAGAGCAGTATTTGGTCTAGGGCTAATAATTCTCCAGACCCAAGACAATTCTACCTGATAAACGTATGAGGTTTTATGGTTTGGCTGGTGAGAACAGACACTCCATCCAATCCTGTATAACCAGAGGGAACTATTACATCGAATCTTCTTGGGTAGTCCCTTTCCTTTACCTGGGGTAGTTTTTTTACATGAATGTGCTGATGAATATATTCTGCCAAATCCTCAAGAAGGGCTCTCTGGAGGTCTCCA
The DNA here is from genome assembly GCF_048565385.1 of Saimiri boliviensis. NCBI lineage: Eukaryota > Metazoa > Chordata > Mammalia > Primates > Cebidae > Saimiri > Saimiri boliviensis. Next base: position 26,351,774 of record NC_133468.1, on the reverse strand, counting down.
GCATTCTTTTTCTATGTAGCTCTCTCTTTTCCAGTACCCTGTCCTTAGAAATCTAGCTGCCTTGATCTTGCCAAACTCTCGGCTCTCTTGAACTCAGAAAGTCCTCTAGGTTCTGCCTGGGTTTTCCTTCTCTGTGCCACAGCCTAGAAATCCCCTCAAGGCAGTAAGCAGAGAGCAATCATGGGGCTCACCTTGTTTGTCTTCCCTCTCTCAGGGATCACATTCTTTCACTGCCTAATATCCAATGCCTTGAAATCGGTTCACATTTTTTGTCCAGTTTTACAGTTGTTTCAAATGAGGAAGTAAATCTGATCCCAGTTACTTTGTCTCAGCCCAGGTTGCCAATTTTTAGGGGGACAAAGAGCAAGAGAGGACTCAGCAACAGAATGAGACAACAGTTCTAGAAGCTGCCCTTTCACTTAAGCTACATATCCCACCATATTGGATGCTGCCAGATATATCTGTTGTGAATAACAATGTTGTGGGGAGGTTCTATTAATCTCAAAGAAGAGTCAAGCACACATCTGTAATGTCCTGGAATAAGATTATGCCTTCTGCAGAAGGAAACTACATACACTGTAGAGTGTTATGACCCCTTAGATATTAAAAAAATATGACAGTGTGGGAACATAGTGAGATACCATCTCTACAAAATACATATACACACTCCAGCCTAAGCAACAGAACAAGACTCTATCTTGAAAGAAAAATAAAATATGCAACAGGAGACAACTATGATGACAGAATTACTGACAGAACTATGTAACTATAAGAGTAAGACTACTCTCTCAGTTACACAAAGGCCTCACCAATTGATAGAACAGTTAAACACTCAGGCCTGGGATTATACAAGGGTCACCTTGATCCAGAAAATGAAGATGCCACACCATAGCCTTATTCATGCGTGGCCAAAGGGAGCAGAGTGAAGGAATATCCTTCCAAGTAGACAGAGTTGTAAGTAGTACCTTTGGTACTTAACTTTGAAAAGGGAGAGATTTGCGAAAGAAATAGCTTGAGAATGGATATAAAGAGACACTTGGGCAGTGACAAATGGCATGGCTGATGGGAAAGAGGCCTGGCAGAAACATGACTGGAAATTCAGAAACAAGAAAGTCATATGTTAATAGCCCAATGGGGGAGGCTACAATATGTGGATTTTTTATATCACTAGAGAGCATCCACTTCGGATAAGGCACTCATCAATCAATTGAAGAGGATGACTCAACTGTGGGTGTCATTCAGATTTCTTCTCAAAGAATAAAATGAGGCATAAATTGGTCAGGTTGGCAAGGACTGAGGCTATGAATGAATCCAATAGCAACAGCTTCTCCTCACAAAAGTTAATCTGGCTTTTGCCAATGCCAGTAGTCAAACCTGGCAATAGCAGAGATGGACACTGAACCCTCAGTGAAACATGATTCTTCAAGCTGGCCACTTGTGACTGGCTGCGTATACCTGACCTTTCTACCATGCAAACATGCAGTGACTCTTCCTATCAAACTCAGTAACTTCTCTGGATACGGGTTTGCATTCCCTGCTCATTGACTCAGCCAGCACGAAAATCTGGGGACTTACAGAATATCTAAACTTAAGCATGGCAGCCTGCACAGCATTGTCCCAGATCAGGGATTCATTGTACTTATTAAAGGAGGTATGAAAAAAGGCATTTTCTCCAGGGGATCCAGTAGGCCCAGTACACATTGCCTCACCTGGAAGTAGCCACACTAACAGGATTGGAAACAACACCTGGTAGTGTTGGCTGGACATGGTGGCTCATGCCTTTAATCTCGGCACTTGGGGAAGCCAAGGATGAATCACTTGAGCCTAGGAGTTTGAGACCAGCCTGGGCAACATGGTGAAACCCTGTCTCTACAAAAAATAGAAGAATAAGCATATGAAGGTGGTTGACACCTATACTCCTAGTGACTTGGGAAGTTGAGGTGGGAGGACCAACTGAGTCCAGGAGGTTGAGGTTGCAGTGAACTATGATTGGGCCACTGCACTCCAGCCTAGGCAACAGAGCAAGATCCTGTCTTAAAAAAATATATACGTACATGTGCATGTGCGTATGCGTATGCCTGTGTGTGTGTGTGTGTGTGTGTGTCTGTGTGTGTGTTGAATCAGTGGCCATAACTAAGAGGTCAAGATATGATTGGCCCCTATCCTGGCCATCTATTTGTTTTTTCTCAACTTTAGGCCCTTTTGGATTAGAGATCTGAGTTCTCAGGGGGAAGATTTCCCACAGAAGAAAACGGGACCCAGAGACTTTGACTCTCTAATTCATCCTAGTCACTTTGTGCACTTTGTGTCAGTGGGATGGTGAAAAAGAAAGGAGTTACTATACTGATGGAGGTAAATGACTCTAATTACCCTAAAACACTAGAGTTGATACCATACAGCAGAGGCGAGGAGGAAAGAAGTCACTGTGGTATCTCTTAGTGCTTGCAAGCCTAGTTGCAATTACAGCATCCAGTGCCCAACAAAAATCCCATTCAAGGCAACTAAAAGCTGAAATGAGGACCTGGGCCACCTAGTCCCAAGCAAATTCGACCAGCTGAAGAGCAGGCTGAGAGTTATACATACCTAGAATGGGCAGGAGAAAAAATAAATACCAATTACAGCCTTGAGACTTGGTCTAGTAAGAAAAACAGCTTGTTCCACTAACCCTCTTGAATCAAGTTCTTGTTAGAAACTATAGCTGACTATCTTCTTAGAAAGGACTCTTTCATGATTTATACTTAATAATATATACAAGTCACTTTTACTTGTAACTATTATACTGAATAATAGTTACAAGTAAAACTGAGCGTTTAAGGAACAGACTCAATTTTATCTTCTTGTGCCCCACTTTAAAAATCCTTTTGGTCTGGAAATGGTGGCTCACACCTGCAGTCCCAGCACTTTGGGAGACAAAGGCAGGAGGACTGCTTGAGACCAAGAGTTCAATACCAGGCTGGGCAACATAGCAAGACCCTGTATTTAAAAAGAAAAATAGCTAGCTGTGGTGGCACGCATCTGTGATCCCAGCTACTAGGGAGGCTGGTGCAGAAGGATCACTTGAGCCTAAGAGTTAGAGGCTGCAATGAGCTAGGATCACACCACTGCAGTCCAGCCTGGGTGACAGAGTGAGAAGGAAGGGAAGGAGGAAGGGACCTGTTGGGTCCACCTTTTACTTGAGCTGCTACCATAGTCAACACTTTCAGGCAGCCTTGAGTGGCTTTATGGTGGTGCAGCTGGCATCACTTTGCCTCAACCCATGCCTCATATTTCTCGCTTCCTGTCTTGGGGATTTTCTGGCACCACAGCTAGGATGTTTAGTTGCATACTAATGCTTGAGCTAATTAGAAATGAAAGGCTAATAACCATGGGGCCCACTTATCAGTCAAGTACAGGAGCTGATCAATATTTTTCTCTTTTACCCTCTAGGGTGGGCATTTCTGAGATGCATTTCATAAGACTCCATAGAAGTTCCAAAAAAGATTGAGCTCCAGCCACTTACAGTGATTGCCAATATGATTCGGCATCCCTGCACTAGTGCTTCCTTCCTCCCTGCTTCATTCCCTTGCTTTTACACTTGCTACCTGGGATGACATTCACAAAGGAAGAAAGAGAAGCAAGCTTTGTCTCCACCACTATCAGCAGAACATCCCAAGAAGTTATTAGACACAGAACTGTCTGATTCATTACAAATATTGTCCCAGTTTATTGCTTGCCTTTTAACTTGTAAGGATTATTTAAGCATATGGACGTATAAAAATGTTTCATATTTTACACAAAACTTGTAAATATTTTGTTAATTTATCTGTGATCTGTTGCTGGTGAATTTTCTCAATGATTCTACACTTTGTCCTTGTATAGTCTGAGATTATTCAAACATTCCCTTTTTTTATATTTAATTCTTCAATGTATCTGAAATTATTTTGATGTTTAACGAGGATTTGTTTTGAATGCTGTTTCCAAAAAATCACTTTTTAGCATTGGTTTGAGAGCTTGTTTGATGATATATTTTTTTAATAAATATAATAGTCTGGCTCAAAATGCACCTCTGGTATATATTTTTTAATTTTATACCATTAATATGTTACTTAATTATTATGGCATTCTAATATGTCTTAGCTCCTAGTAAAAAAATGTCTCCCCATTATTCACTTAAGGTTTTGAAAATTTGTTGATATTCTTCTGTTTATATTTCCAGATGAGCTTTAGAAAAACTTCATCAGTCAAGTTACTTCCCTAGAAAATCCCATTGGCATTTTTTAAAATATCCAGGTACAGTGGCTTACACCTGTAATCCAGTACTTTGGGAGGCCAAGGCTGACGGATCACTTGAGACCAGGAGTTTGATATCAGCCGAGGCAACACAGCGAAACCCCACCTGTACAAAAATTACAAAACTTAGCCAGGTTTGGTGGTGACTCCTGTAGTCTCAGTTACTTGAGACACTGAGGCAGGAGGCCTGATTGAGCCCAGGAGACTAAGTCTGAAGTGAGCCATGATCATGACACTGTACTCCAGCCTGGGCAACTGAGTGAGACCTCGTCTCAATAAAGTAAAATAAGCTATTGATACTAGGTTTCTTAAAAACGCTACTGATGTTAGGCTAAAATTCTATGATGGTTTCAGAGGAACTGTAATTTTTACAGCATTTGGGTTTCCTACATAAGGATCTTCTTTTATATCTCATTATAAATTTTCCATGTGGGTTCTACTCATTTCTTATAAAACTTATTCCCAGATATTTCATAACTTTTCTTGTTACTGTGAAATGTTTGCCTTTTTATAAAACAAAAGAAAAAACTAACTTTTCCCTTAACCTTTCCTATTTTCCCTGTAACAAAGCAAGAATAAACATCCATCAAATTTCTATTTTTATACTGTCATTGAAATTGAACCACTGAGGCAGGTTACAGAAGAAAACTATAAAAATTTTAGGAGTTTAGAGCATACAATTATTCTTTCTGTTACAATAATAAATATTGTTCCTAGCATTAAGAAATACCTGGCTTATGTGTATGTGTATCTTGAATGTAATTACAACAGACTTTTTTTAAATCTCAAAGTAGAAAATAATTTAGAGTAAATGCTTTCTGAAAAGAATACAAATCCACCTAAGACATCGATGCAAACTTGGTTTAACTGCTGAACTACCATCAACTTACCAATATAGTCACCTGTGCCTAAATGTAGGCAATGTAAACATGAGTCACGTAGACATGAGCATTAATATGAAATATAACATCTGAGGCCAGGCACAGTGTCTCATGCCTACAATCCCAGCACTTTGGGAGGCCAAGACAGGCAGATCATTTGAGGTCAGGAGTTCGAGACCAGCCTGGCCAACATGGTGAAATCCCCTCTCCACTAAAAATGCACAAATTAGCCAGGTGTAGTGACGCATGCCTGTAATCCCAGCTGCTCGGGAGGCTGAGGCAGAAGAATTGCTTAAGTCCAGGAGATGGAGGTTGCAATGAGTTGAAATCACACCACTGCACTTCAGCCTGGGAGACAAAGCAAGATTCCGCCTCAAAAAAAAGGAAAGAAATATAACATTTGAAATTCACTGTGCAGTGTGTAATGCACACAGCAAAGAAAATGGTATTTTAAGTCATAGCTAGAAAAAAATAAATGTATAGTATTTGTTCTTTATAAGGTGAGCATTTTCATAACTGACACCAAAGTGGAGAAAAATAAAAACTCTGTTAAGGCAGGAAAGTTATCATTTTCATAAAGTATCCATGTTTTTTTTCATTTGAAACTTAGAAAGGTCTCATGAAGACTAACATGTTAACTAAAGGTGCTTATTGGAAGGAATTAGATGAAAGAGTACTTTGGAAAAAACAGCATGAGATTTTTAGGCAGGTTTTAATATCTTAAAAAAATAGCAAAATATGATAGATTTCTGAAAACCCATCTCAGTGTCTGAGGCCCTCATTGAATGTAGTATAATTTATGACATCCACTCCAAACAATACTTGCTTCAGAATCACTGATTTCTTATGTTTCCCATGTCACAGTACTAAAGCACCTAGCTTATTTTAACTGTCCATATGCAATGAGTCACTCCTTCAATCTTGCTTCAATACAACCAACAATGTTTTGTCTTCTTGTGTGTTTCCAATGAACAAATAGATTTGCAAAGGGAAGAAGCCATGCAAATAGAGTTCCACCTCTTCATGTAGTTTTAAGTTGACTGAAAATTGTTTTATCATACACTTGAAAGACTGCATATAATAGCATATTGTACATTTTGGCATTTAAAATAAAACTGTTACACAATTTTTTAAATTCAATTTTGGAGACAGAGTCTCACTCTGTCACCCAGGCTGGAGTGCAATGGCATGATCTCAGCTCACTGCAACCTCTGCCTTCCAGGCTCAAGTGATTCTCCTGCCTCAGCCTCCCGAGTAGCTGGGATTGCAGGCATGCATCACCGCGCCCAGCTAATTTTTGTATTTTTAGTAAAGATGGGGTTTCACCATGATGGCCAGGCTGGTCTTGAACTCTTGACCTCAAATGATCCACCCGCCTCAGCCTCCCAAAGTGCTGGGATTACAGGTGTGAGCCACTATGCCAGGCCTAAACAGTTGTTTTAAATAGAGATGCTGCTTACCTTATGAAGGTATTATGTCCCAATTAACCTATCATACATTAAAAATATCCTAGGTCAAAAATGCATTGAACATACCTACTCTCACAGACATCATGGCTTAGCCTTTCCTACATTAAGCATGCTCCGAACACTTATATTAGCCTAGAAATGGGCAAAATCATCTAACACAAAACTTACTTTATAATAAAGTACTGAATATCTCATATGACTTATTAAATCCTATACTTAAAGTGAAAAACAAAATGGTTTCTCACCTACATCAAGTCAAAAAATTGTTGAGTTGAACCAGCACAAGTTGGGGACACTCTGCCTTTTCAGCAAAATGCAAATAATACTTTTAGATCCATATTATCCATTTAAAAATGAAAAGAATTCTTTAATAGTTTGAACTTTGATATTATTTTTTCTTACTCTAGCACCCTCAAGAGAGAGTTCCACAGAAAGACTCAGATAAGGGAGAGGTGTGCTTTCTTCTCTGATGGAGGAGAAATCACTACTGCAGGTATTCAGAAAAGAGAAATGGGTTGGTGCCTATACAAAGGCATGTTCTCAGGAAATTCAGTTTCAGAAAACATCTACGAGGAAACTGAAGATCTAGGAAACATTTCCTTTCCCATCATCTAAGGTGTGTAGCCTGGCTGCCAGGCCACTTTTACACATTATCCACATCACACACACTTCTTATTGGGAAGAATAATTTGGGTTCTTTGAAACCCAATTCCTTTCTTTCTGAGGCAAACAAAGCACTGCGTAATTTAATTTTTATGAGAAACCACATAAACATGAGAGGGAGGTGGGCTTTATTATATGCATTTTACAGATGGAAAAAGATCAATATGGTTAGATAACTTGTCCAAAGTCACATCGATCAGTTGAATAGCAAGTATCTGAGCTCCAGTCATCTGTCCTCATCCACTACTCATGCATGGTTCTCAATTCTATTTTGTTTTTGCTTTCTTACACCACTTCTAATAAACCAGGCCTTACAGTATCACATGGTAATAATGTATAATGCTGCCTACAATTTTTAAAGCATTGCTTACATGCCAGAAAACATGCTGTGACACATTCATTAGAGCATTAATGCTCACAACATCCCAAATGGGATCATTCCCATTTTGCAAATGTGTACAGTACTCTCTTTACACTTACGGGCTGGTGGGCCACCACCTGAAGTTATAACACCACTGCTCAGATGCAGTGGAGCTGTATTCTACCAGTCTTGGGATTCAGGGCTGTTTGAGTTCAACGTGCTATGATCTGCTATGATAAACTGCTCCCCAGTGTAGATCCTCTGACAGTGTGTGACAATAATGTAAGCAGTCACACACTCTCTTGTCTAAAGGGTGGGAGGATGATGGGAATGGGCAGAGCAAGTGACGTGTTACAAGGGAGGGGGGTGTCAGAGAGCACCGAGAACCAGGGAGTGTCTAGGCCTTTGCTGGAGGCAGCTCTGCTCAGCCGCCTGCTCCTGTGTGGGGCTGCAGACCAGGCAGCCAGGCCTTCTGACTGGTCCACAGAGGCTGAGAGGCGAGGTTTTTACAGAAAATCTTACAACTGTCAAATGTTGGCAGTCAGTAAAAAAATATGCTGTAAACATTCCTAATATATTTTTAAATGATTTTTAAAATACTCACACACACAACTGACACACATATACATTCTGGGCAGGCTAACTGTGGTTCCCCGGACCACCATATCACAACCTCAGAGGTAAAGAGAGTGACTGGGTCAGCTATTCCCCATTTTGAGAAGCTTATTATTCCATTTAAAATGCATCTGTATGGCCAATTCTTTCTTATTTCATCTGAGGAAGAACATGGCCTCGCTGATTCTGCTGATGTTGGAGTCTCCTGGACTTTTCCGGCACTGCTAGTTGTCCATCCTGCACAGAACTGCAGCAAATAACATTATCGTCCTCACAAAGCACAGCCCTGAGAAGCTCTGTGGTGTGGTAAGACCCCGAGGCTCCAAAGGCAGTGCTGCTGCTTCCAGGTGAATCCACACCTCAGTCTTATCCTGATCTCAGGCTCTGCCCCAGGTTCAGCCCCTCCATCCCCACATCACGTCCACCCCATGTGCATCAGATCCCTGGTGACTGGCACAGTGCCAGGCACATGGCAGGACTTCAGTATCTACTGGTTTTCGCTGCTGAATATAGAGGCTATACTTATGCCCATTCTCCATGATTCCATCCGGTCCTATCTTCACTTGAAAACAGCTAGGAAAGATTTTTGCTGACTACTCAGAGCTCTAGAAGCTAGCATACAGATCTGTTTAAACATTTGCGCTCTCTAGATAGAAACAATACTTGTGGGTGGGGCTGTTGCCCTTGGAAAGTAAATGCATTATACTAAAGCTGCTATTGGCATTGCTCTGTAACCATAGCTTTTTGTTGCCTGATTATTTCACTAATGGGCTTACTTTTACAAATATAATAATAGACTTCCTAGGTATAAACACAACCTATATGAGAACAGTAAATCACATTCTAATTACATATTCAAATCTATTCCTTTAACCTTTAATGCATTAGAAATTCAATCCAGTATTTTCACTCATTGTGCTATTAGAGCCAATAAGGCAAGTATTCCAAACATATCAACTGAAATGGGATCTTATTTTCAAGTAATCAATTACTTATATTCGCTGCTGTAGGTGGTGAGCTCACTGTCATCACGCATCCACTTGAACTCCAAAGGCCAGCTCCCTTCGGCAAGGCAGGTAAGAACAAGGCGGTTCCCTTCCAGGTGGATCTGTGGTAGGCCTGGCTCCGTTTTAAAATATGGAGCAACATCATCTAAAATATTTAAAAAAAAAAAAAACAAAAAAAAAACTGAAGTACACATGAAAGTGGCACTCATCTAATCAATAAATCAATTATTTAAACAAATCTAATATTAAAATGAAGGTGGTGACTATTTGGCCCAATTAAAAAGCAAATAATCCTTTACCACCTAGAAACAAGCAATACCTCAGATAATATTTCAAAAAGCTGAAAGCTCAGTGATACCCGCATTTGAAAGCATCTGACAGGTTCCTCTAAGTTCTTTCCACATATAATTAATAGCTTATTAAAGGGGCATATGAGGCAATCCCTGTACATACAAGCCTTTGGTTTTAACTAAGCAATCTATTTGCAAGTTAACAGTCAAGCGTATTAGGCTATAAAAGAGAAGTTTCCTCGTATAACCTTCAATTGGTTAAAAAAAAAAAAGATAAGCAAGAGTAGCATACATACATAAATGACATGAATCACAATCTAGCTTTCCTTTCATACACATGTGAAAATGATCTCTTTTTGGTGACTTTCAATGGGATACAACATGAGAAACTGGTGGTATATTCACATAATGGAACAGTGCACAGCAGCGAGAATGGACCAATGATTGCTACACACAGCAACATGGGTAAATCTCACATACGTCATGTCAAGTGAAAGAAGCCAGACAGAATTTTCAAAAAAGCTTATAGCATGTGCTACTATTCAAAAGCTCATAAAAATTCAGAACCAGATAAAACTAATCTATGGTGTTAGAGGTTAAGGTTAAGGGTTACCGCTGAGGGATGGGATAACGACGAGGGTGAAGGTAATGGAATGGCTTATGGAAAGCAGGTCAAAATTTATTTCCTGATATGGTTACAAAGGTATATTTACTTTGTGAAAATGTACAGAATACTAGATATGACTTGTTAACTTTTTGTAGATCTGCTTCAATAATATTTTCTTTTTAATATGGATACAGCACACATGGCTTCTAGCTCTAGCATCACTAATTAGCTACATGATCCTGATCAGGACATACAGGTTTGTTTCTTCATCAGCAAAATAAACAGAATTATATGACTCCTCATTTTTCTACAAAAGTCCCCAAGATCCACCTGCATAATCTGCTTTCTGTCTAACATTCATTCAGGCCTCCTGTCCTCTCTGCTCACACAGAGCACTCCAGGCACACTTCACTTCTTCCACATTTAATCCCAAGCCAAGCTCTTTCCTAGTGTTATGGTCTGAATGTCCCATACGAAACTCATATTGAAATGTGACAGCCATTATAATAGTAATAAGAGGCGGGACCCTGAAGATATGATTAGGTCATGAGGGCTCTACCTTCAGGAATGCATTAATGCTGATATTGTTGGAGCAGGTTAGTTATCAAGGCAGTGGGATCCTAAAAAAAGAATAAGTTGGGCCCCCATGCTCTCTCTGTCTCATGCACTCCCTTGCCCTTCTGACTTCCATGACAGGATGATATAGTACAAAGGGCTTCCCCAGAAGCACTGCCATGTTGTTGAACTTCCCAGCTTCTAGAACCATGAGTCAAATACACTTCCATCATTTAGGAATCACCGAGTCTGTTACAGCAGCAGAAAACGAACTAATACTCCTCCTGTGGGGCCTTCACACTTGGTCTTTCCTCCACTCAGGATACTCTGTGCATGCTGATCTTTTCTCATCCTTCAGGTTAACTAGAGCTCCTCCCACACAATATGCTATGACAAGTCATTATGTTTATTCCATTCACAATACTTATCAGATTCTAAAATTCAAGTGTTCGTAGGTTACTCTGAAGTACATCAGCCTTGATCACTTCTGAGTTCCTTGTACCTAGAACAATGCCAGGAACTAAGGAGACATTTAATAAATATTTACTGAATGAATAAATATAATACAAATATCAGCAACAGCTAGTATTTGTTATTTACTATGTGCTGGAAACCATTCTAAATGTCTTATATAAATTAACTTATTTCTCACAAAAGCCCTACAAAATAGACATCACCACTATACCCATTTTATGGATGAATAAACAGAAGCATGAAGAAGTTAAATAACTTGTTCAGTACTACCTGGCCAGTAGGTAGGAAAATCATGATTTAAATCCAGGTAATCTAGCTCTAGAACCCACCAATTTTATCTATTTTGAGTCCAAATATCACATATTTCTCAATAAGGAAAATTTCTTTTCAAGAACACATACCCAACTTTAAATTTTTGATAATTTATTTGTGACACTAAGCTGTTCTTATAAATTAATGTATATTTAATAAACATCAAATAGCATATTAGAAATGTTAACATTGAGACTGTAGTTACACATTAAACTACAGCATATAAACTAAAAATAATATAATTTAAAAATAAATATATAGGTTATTTTGTCATTTGATCACTATAATCCATAATAATCAGTATATTGGTAATACAATATTACCAACCTCTTACTAGTATTTGTTTATTTATTCATTCAAATAAATAAATATTAAATTTCATCTATGAGCATGACAAGAACTTACAGCAGGAGATTTAACCTAATCAATGAGATGAAATGCAGGGGCTGAGAACAAATATGTCAGTAGCAGTCAAAATACCTAAACAGGCCCTCTGGTAGGAGCAAACATGGTGAGTAGCCTTGGGAAGTGGAAAGGACTGAACTACAAGCCTTGTTGCAGGTGCAAAAAGTGTGAATGGAAGGGGATGAGCAGAGGCCAGGTAGTGCAGGGCCCTGCAGGTAAGGCAAGCACTCATTCTGGTTCCCATATCATCCTTGCATGATTATTCATGGTGCCCACTTCACATTCAAAAGTGTTTGAGTATTAACAACTTATGTGATCACCCTATTTATAACGTTGTAGAAAGTACTGTCAATATGATAATGATTATGATGATGATAATGATGATTAGCTATTATTACAAAAGGACAGCCAGTTGTGGTGGCTCCTATCCATAATCCCAGCATTTTGGGAGACTGAGGCAGGAGGATTGCTAGAGCTCCAGAGTTCAAGACCAGCCTCGGCAACACAGTGAGATCACATCTTCATAAAAAGTTTTTTTTTTTTTTTTTTTTTTAAAGTCCATAATTTATTCAAATTTACTCAGTGGTTTCCATAATTTATTCAAATTTACTCAGTGGTTTCTTTTTTTTTTTTTTTTTTTCATGGTAACAACAGTTTTTTTTTTTTTTTTCCGTTTTTTTTCTTCCCCACCCCCCCGCCCCTCCCCCATTTTCCCCCAACGGACCCCAGTGTGTAAAAAGTTTTTTAAAAATTGGCCAGTGTGACGGTATGCAGTCCCAACTACTCAGGAGGCTGAAGTGGAGGGATTACTCGAATCTAGTAAGTCAAGGCTGTAGTGTTTGTGCCATTGCACTCTAGCCTGGGTGACAGAGCAAGACTCTGTCTCAAAAAGGAGAGCAAAAAGCCTTTGAAGGGGTGGTGTGGTTGTGTTGTTAAAAGAACATTCTGGCTGTAACATGAGAAGGAATTAAAGAGGGAGTAGAGTAGTGGGAAAACACCAGTCTGGAGGCCACTGCAATGATCCAGGTAAAATGCCCTAAAAGGTGACAGTGGGTTGGGCCAAGGTGATAGTGGGAACTGCAGTGGAGGAGATGAAGAGAAATGAGTGGCTTTAAAACAATAGTTACTTGGTAAAGAAAGATTCAGTGATAGATTGGATATGGATGTGAAGGATAGGGAGATGTCAAGTAGGAGTCTTAGGTCTCTGACTTGTACAACTTCCTGTTCAATAAACAAGCACTGATTCTATGTACTAGCCTCTGAAATCAGCATTGGAAATAGAAAGAGTAAGACACAGTCGCTGTCCCTTAAGAGTTTACAATCTAGGTCTGACGCAGGAATATAAATAATAGTGTTAGATACTGTGATAGCATATGTAACTCAAAGTCAGTAGTCAAGCCTTATCCTTTTCTAAGAGATCCACCTGCTTCTTCTGCACCCAACATGCACTAAGCTATATTTCAAGTGCATTCTAAATTTGATTGTCAGCCTGTGTCCAATTTCCCTTTTTGCTATGTAATTCAGCTAAAATCACCTGCTCTTATGACCCAAACAGTCTAATAAAGCTGAACTTCAATGGAGGTAGCTTTGATCCTGTGGGATTTACTGAGCTACAGGCTTTATTAATGTCTTGCCATTTGCACTCTGTTCAACAATAGACAAAGAAATGCCACTTCATATTGTTCCAGTGTCCTACACGAATGAGTCATAAAAAATCCATCTTTTTGAAAGGGAAAAGCTTCAAGACAGAAGCTCAAAAATTTGAATTTAGTTTTGCAATTGATAGAGCATCATCAATTTAATATATTATACAATGATTTTGAATTTAAATGATAATTCAATTTTTCATAGACTTTACAGTTAACCAAACATGCCTATACTATGTACAAATTCCAATGTTGGGTACTGTGCTCTAATAGGGGAAAAAATGCTCATAAAGAATGGTTTCATACAGTTGGCAAGCAAGTATCTTGAGATCCAAATGACCATAATGTTATGGTTAGCACAGATAGTAATATTCATTATAAGAATGTTATAATGAATGTTATAATGAATGTTTCCCTCCCTTTTATAAGGGAGGGAAAATATGTCGATGCTCTGGAATTTTAAGCATTCAAACTAAAATCATAACCACAAACATACTGACATAGATTAGCCAATGCAGGGAATAGCACTTCTCCATGCCCAGCACTATTTACCATTGAAATACCTACAGTGGGTCATCAAGTTAAAAGAGGGCATAAAGGTAACAAAACACAAAAACTTTGGGGACAAAAAGAGAGAAAGAAGGATCAGTATTCAAGTCTGCACAGATCCCTGCAAAAGCATTTGATCTTTACATACTTTAAATGGGACAGAGAAAATTCTGAAATGATTCACAAAGAAAATGATAGCATTGCCTCTAAGGTAAAGTTATAGAACTTTTACCTGGGGAAAAGCTAATGGCCCACGTAATAATCTTTGAGGGGTGTGTGTATATTTCATATAATAACTAATAGATATATCCTTCCTCAGTAAAATAAGCAGATGTTAAGAATACTTCTGTATTCTAATAATGAACATTAGAAGACCCCTAGAATAAATTACTAAAAGTGAAATTTCCATTTTCATATAGAAAATGTTCTATTTTTAAACTAGAACACAAATCATTTATGGAAAAAAGAGAGTCTCATTTGTCTGGATACTATAGATTTAAGGTCTGCCCAAAGGACCGGAATGGACTTAATATTCTCTCAAGACAACATCATAATTTTTAAGTTCGGGGGTACATATGCAGGACGTGCAGGTTTGTTACATAGGTAAGCGTGTGTCATGGGGGTTTGTTATACAGATTATTTCACCACCCAGGTGTTAGGCAGAGCATCCATTAGCTATTCTTCCTGATCCTCTCCCTCCTCACACCCTCCATGCTCCAATAGGTCCAATGTGTGTCTTTCCCCTCTCTGTGTCCATGTGTTCTCCTCATTCAGCTCCCACTCATACGAGAAAACGTGGTATTTGGTTTTCTGTTCCTGTGTTAGTTTGCTAAGGATGATGGCCTTCAACTCCATCCATGTCCCTGGCAAAGTACATATCTGCATAGTATTCCATGGTGTATATGTACCACATTTGCTTTATCCAGTCTATCACTGATGGGTATTTGGGTTGATTCCATGTCATTGCTATTGGGAACATATGCATACATGTGTCTTTATAATAGAATGATTTCTATTCCTCTGGGTAGATACCCAGTAATGGGATTGCTAGGTCGATGGTATTTCTGTCTTCAGGTCTTTGAGGAATTATCACATTGTCTTCCACAATGTCTGAACTAATTTACCCTCCACCATTAGAGAAATGCAAATCAAAACCACAATGAGATACCAGTTAGAATGACTATAATTTAAAAATCAGAAAATAAAGAGATTCTGGGGAGGCTGTGGAGAAAAAGGAAGGCTTATACAACATCATAATTTTATGAGGAAGATGACACTTCTCTAAGGAAACTTTTAAGGTTTTCAGATTCAATGTAAATGTACTTAATGAATGGTACCTTTCCAATGTGAGACTAATCTACTCATACTAGAAAGGGACCATGACCCATCTATCTGCAGAGTAAAGATCATTCCCAAGGGCAGGAGCTAGAGCCTAAGAAGTGTGGAGGCAAAGCCTCCTCTCTCGGCTTCCCTAATATGAATAAGGGGGTCTTGCCATGGATTTTCATGCTGTTTGACAACAGTTAAAATTAATTCTTATCACCTGAAACCCTTCAATGGCAAAATAGGTAGGAATCAACTATGATGTACCAAGAAACTTAAACTCCAAGTTCTTCTGACTGCCCATGAGAGCTTCAACTAGGATAATCATCACCTATTTGATAATTTGCCCTTTTCTCCTCCATTTTAAAGCGATGATGAATAAAGAAATAATCAATCTCCACGTAGCAGAAGAATCAACTGTACCACAAACAAGGGTGGGGGGGGTCTCCGAAGCCTACAAAATCCACGTGTTCTGGTAAAGTGGCCATGAGATGTATTAAGCCATCGTAATCAGCACTGTCAATCAGGTGGGAGTCCAGCCGAGAGGATCAGAATGCCAGCGTGAAGGGAGCAATCAGCTGGGGCAGGTCCTTTATTACTGAACTCTGATTTTCCCACAGCCGAATTTCCCAGGGCGACTAATCTTTCAGTTTAAACCACTAATCTTCCTTTCAAAACTTCTTTTATATCAAATTCAAACATTTTCATGCCCCAAGCTTATGAATTTACCATGAGTGAAAAGTTTTATTTTTCAAATTCCAGTGAGAAACAAAAGCACAGGGCATAATGTATTATTTGTGAACAATTATTCTGAAAAATATGGGTAGAAGATCCTTTTCTGGTAAATGTAGTCATTCAAATTTCAGCTGCTGGCACTTCATTATGTATACCTATCGAAGCCAAGAATTTAAT
Source organism: Saimiri boliviensis (assembly GCF_048565385.1). Lineage (NCBI taxonomy): Eukaryota > Metazoa > Chordata > Mammalia > Primates > Cebidae > Saimiri > Saimiri boliviensis. Next base: position 26,335,436 of record NC_133468.1, on the reverse strand, counting down.
CTCACAGTGCAATGTGCTTTCTTCATAATAGTAATATCAATCTTTTTAAAGACAACAATTATTATTTTCAAGTGTATTTCTGGGGTAAGGTTTAAATATATAACTAGATATGTTCCACTATAGTTAAATATGCAAATATAGACAGGCCCACAGTATGATGCTGTAAGAGGATCTGATGACTGTTTTTAATTTGACTTAACTTTTTTATTTCCATAGGTTTTTGGGGAACAGGTGGTGTGTGGTTACATAAGTAAGTTATTTCGTGGTGATTTGTGAGATTTTGGTGCAACTATCACCCAAGCAGTATATACTGTACCCAATTTGTAGTCTTTTATCCCTCACCCCCTCCCACCCATTACCACAAGTCCCCTAAGTCCATCGTGTCATTCTTATGCCTTTGCATCCTCATAGCTTAGGTCCCAGTTATGAGTGAGAACATATGATGCTTGGTTTTTCCATTCCCTAGTTACTTGACTTAGAATAATGGCCTCCAGCTCCATCCAGGTAGCTGTGAATGCCATTATTCTTTTTTTTTTTTTTTTTTTTGTGACAGAGTCTCACTCTGTAGTACAGTGGCATGATCTTGGCTCACTGCAACCTCTGACTCTTGGGTTCAAGCAATTCGCCTGCCTCAGCCTCCTGAGTAGCTAGGATTACAGGCGCACACCACCCCACACCCAGCTAATTTTTGTATTTTTAGTAGAGACAGGGTTTCACCATATTGGTCAGGCTGGTCTCAAACTCCTGACTTCGTGATCCACCCTTCCGTCCTGGCCTCCCAAAGTGCTGAGATTACAGGTGTGAGCCACCGCGCCCGTCCCATTTCATTCCTTCTTATAGCTGAAAAGTATTCCACAGTTGTACTAGTTTACATTCTCACCAGCTGTAAAAGTGTTCCCTTTTCACTCCATTCCCACCAACATCTGTTTTTTTTTTTTTTTTTTTAATTTTTTCATTATGACCACTCTTGTAGGAGTAAGGTGGAATGGCATTGTGGTTTTGATTTGCATTTCTCTAATCAACAGCCATAATTTTAAAAAAATAATAGATGTTGGCTGGATAGGGTGAAAAGGGAACACGTTTACACTGCTGCTGGGAATGTAAACTAGTACAACCACTACAGGAAACAGTGTGGAGATTCTCTAAAGAACTAAAAGTAGAAATACCATTTGATTCAGCGATCCCACTACTGGGTATCTACCCAGAGGAAAAGAAGTCATTAGATGAAAAAGATACCTATGACTGTTAAGACAAAGTCCTCTATTTGAGTTAGGATGAGGCAGTTCAGGCTGCACTTCCTGTCACCACCCTTGTAAATTCTTTTGTTGTTAAATGTGAAACAGAGGAGGTGGTGCAGGAGGAGGAAGAGCAGGAGGAGAAAGGAGAAAAAGGACAAAAGTGAATGGTACGTATTTATTCTCAAACTAGATAATTCTCCCTCTATTGTCACAGCAAATTCCCAGGCTTCATTTTCTTAGCTTATCATAAATATTTCTAAATACTTCCTAGTGATAGACTTTCAAATATAGTTGGATGTACCATCCTATTCTATGGATCCAAAAAAAAAAAAAATTACCCAACTTCTCTGTATTTCACCTTATGTCTCTCTACTACTGCCTTGTAAAATAAGTATCAGGCATTTTAGGATGAAAGGTAGCTACAACTGAACGAATATATATCTTATTTCAAACAATCAGAAGAATTAACGCAGGTCAAAGTTTGTGTTGCATATTCCTTGATCTCACCATAAATTCATTATTTTGTATTCAAAAGTTTGACTAACAAGTGTGAGATTTTCTCCCAGTAATTTCTCACTGCTGTCCTCTCTACATTTGAGTCAGGGCACATGAAAATAGAGAAAGCAGGAGGGTACCAGAGATTGCTATTGAACAGCACTGTGAACAGTTTGCTTATGCAGTCAGTCAGTGGGGAAGTCAAACTGATTATTTCTGTTTTCTCTGAAATCAATGTGAATTAACAGCATGTTTAAGGGAACTCTTGGGGTAAACCTACCCCTCCAATATTTTCCCCTAAGAAACCATTCAAGCTTCCAGTGAGATTAATCCACAGTTGAAGCTGATGGTAGAAATATAAATGGCTATATTTATGTACTAGTTTTCTCTTGCACTGTGCTAATCTATTTCAGTATATAAATTAATAACAAGACACAGTGGGATAAATACAATTCCCCTGTTTCTCCAAACTGAAATAAGCTTCTAGCCCTCCAATATTTTACTTCAAAGTAGAAGTATACTAAATTGTCATTTCTATAGTTTGTAGTGAAAAAGTATCACCAACCAAAATAAGAGGAAAGTCGTCAGAAATAACCAACATTATTCTTGAATATGGCATAATATTTCTTTCAAAGATTCTTTCAAATAATCTTTAAAATTTTACTCTGATTAAATAAAAAGACAAAAGGTCCAAGAAAAGAAACTCAAATATGATTTACCTTCTCCTGCTTAGCCGTTTGCTAGTGAGTTTATGACAATTATGTACTGCCATAAAAACTGAGATGAAAAAGATATCTACATGGTGAAGATTTAATTTTACATCAAGAAATTACACATGAGAAAAGAATCTGTAAGGATATCTAAGTTCAGCCAAAGCTTATTGATTTTAGCAAAGTTACAAACCATAGAGGTTTCTCAAGAAGTACTCACATGTGATTCAAGTTTAGAGCAAGGACTTTGGAGCCCTTGGTTCAAAGCCCAGCTTTAGGCCGGGTACAGTGGCTCCTACCGTAATCCCAGCACTTCCGGAAGCTAAGGTGGGCTGATCATCTGCGGCCAGCAGTTCCAAGACCAGTCTGGCCAACATCGCAAGACCCACATCTCTACTGAAAACACAAAAATTAGCTGGGCACAGTGGTGTGTGCCGATGGTCCCAGCTACTTGTGAGGCTAAGGCAGGAGAATCACTTGAACCCAGGAGGCTAAGGTTGCAGTGAGCCGAGATCAGGCCACTGTACTCCAGCCTGAGAGAGAGAGTGAGACTGCTTCAAAAAAAAAAAAAAGAAAAGAAAGAAAGAAAGACAGGTTCCAGCACTTTGGGAAGGCAAGGTAGGCAGATCACGAGGTCAGGAGATCAAGATCATCCTGGCTACCATGCTGAAACCCCATCTCTACTAAAAATACAAAAAATTAGCCGGGTGTGGTGACATGCACCTGTAGTCCCAGCTACTCAGGAGGCTGAGGCAGGAGAATCACTTGAACCCGAGAGGTGGAGATTGCAGTGAGCTGAGATTTTGCCACTGCACTCCAGCCTGGGAGACAGAGAGACACTCTGTCTCAAAAAAAAAAAAAAAAAAAAAAAAAAAAAGAAGAAGAAGAAGAAGAAGAAGAAAAATAAAAATCCTAGCTCTCCCCTTACTGGCTCTGTGATCTTGGGTAACCTACTTAACTTCAAATGCCTAGGTTTCTCAATCAACAAAGTAATAGCACCAAGTTCTTCAAGAGCAGCAGTTCTCAAGGTTTTGCATCTCAGGGTCCCTTTGCAACTTAAAAAAATTATTGAGGACCCCTAAATTGTAGTTTATGTGACTTATTTCTTTCCATATTTATCATGTTAGAGAGTAAACCTGTGAACTTTAAAAAGTTATTAATTCCTTAAAAAATCAAAGTCATTACACTATTAAAAGACACATTTATGAAAAATAACCATATTATCCAAAAGAAATCTAAAACTTCTTCAGAGTGGCACTGTTTAAATGTTTTTGAAATTTTTCCAGTGTCTGGTTTAATAAAGGACATCTAGATTCTCATACCTGCTTCTGCATTTAGTCTCTTGTAATATGTTCAGTTGAAGGATATTAATAAAATACAGCCTCCCAGATACATAGTTGGAAATGAGAGGAGTATTTTAATTGCCTTCTGAAATAGCTGTGAATATTTTTGTTAATACTGTAGTAAAACTAAACAAGTGTCATTTTCATAAAGGTTAGTTGCAGTGTGGAATCTGAAACCCCATAAACGACACTTTGGTGCTTTGTTACATTAAAATCCTTTGGACTCTCTTGCACTTGGAATGGATCTTTTCCATATGCTTGGCTTTTCTGGTTCACTGAGTTATGTAGACCTTCCAAATGCTGACACATTTCATTATACAATGTAAAAAAATATCGCATATTAATACAGCTACCTATCTCATCAGATAACTCCTTAAATAATGAGAAAATATCAAGCTCATGGTGGCACATACAAGATTTCCAAAATTCTAATTTTTACTTATGAGTTCAATTTTTATCTTTATACACAAATACTGTCCGTTTTTATTGATGCGACAGGCTTATTTGTTCGTTTTCAAGAAAATCCTGCCAAATGCTCAAGACTGAATTACCACAGTTTTTTTGTCAGTCATTACCTTCAAGTAAAAATAGGATGCCATGCAAAAAGGCAGCGAGTTCAGCTCAGACAATCTCCCAAAGCCTTTGCCTTGAGACAACCATCACACTTTGTTGCACAGCAGAAGTGTTTAGATGTAATTCACATTTCCACACAGAGTATTTTTAAAATTTTATTTATTTGAGTCAAATTAATTAATATAATTAATAATTTTTACTACTTTCAGGATTTTTTGAGAGCGCTAGATTTTATTTCTTACTGATACGTGTGTGGCAAGCATGAGTAACAAGCCAACTGGTAGAGTTTGGTGCCATTGCCTCAGGATACATGCTCAAGGGCCAGGAGTTTTCTCATGACTGCTTTTAAAGCATTGCCAAAAGTTCAACAAGGAGAGAAAAGTACAAAGGTCTATTCTGATAAAATATTTTTGACCTTGTGGCCTCCTCCACCAAAAGGGCTCAGGGTCCACCACAGGTTCTTGAACCACACTTTGAGAACTGCTGCTCTAGACTTGTCTTGAGGATTAAATTATTTAATGCGTGCAGAATGCTTATGCCAGCACCTGCTAGAAAAGCACAATCTATGTGTTAGTTCCTATTAAAACGCATTGTCACAAAATGAAATTGCATCTTCCTACAGAATGCTGAATCTTGAACTTCATCCACAACACATTTACTTTTGACTTTCTAAATAACACACATAAATCAGGCTACCGTCTTAAATGTCAGTAACTATCAAGCCACAGAAGTTGTTCAATTTAAAGAAAAGAAGATATTCATATTTTCAATTACTGCAGAATTCTAGAGAAGTCTAGATACTGATTTCATTATTTATTCTATCATTCAACAAATATTAAATACCTACTAAACGTCTATGAAATGAGAATATAAATGAGAATTTTAAAAACGGAACAAAGAATAGAATCACACCTTCATGGAGCTTATCTTCTAGTTCAGAGAAATAAACAGTAAATAAAAGGTATAGTCAGTTTCACTAATGTACATTATTTCTTTCATTCAAATTACTTCATATGTGGTTGATAAACAGGAACTGATATTTGTATAACACAGCAGTTGTAGTGATCATGAACAAGCTTTAATATTTAACTAAAAAGTGAGCCTTAAAATAAAAGGAAATGATTAGCAGCAGCAGCACAACAAATAACAACTTTAAAAACTAAAAAAACTAGCCAACAAACATATGAAAAAGTGCTTATCATCACTGGTCATTAGAGAAATGCAAATCAAAACTACATTGAGATACCATCTCACACCAGTTAGAATGGCGATCATTAAAAAATCTGGAAACAACAGATGCTGGAGAGGATGTGGAGAAATAGGAACACTTTTACACTGTTGGTGGGAATGTAAATTAATTCAACCATTGTGGAAGACAGTGTGGCGATTCCTCAAGGACCTAAAAATAGAAATTCCATTTGACCCAGCAATCCCATTACTGGGTATATATCCAAAGGATTATAAAGCATTCTACTATAAGGACACATGCACACGAATGTTCATAGCAGCACTGTTTACAATAGCAAAGACCTGGAACCAACCCAAATGCCCAACGATGATAGACTGGAAAGGGAAAATGTGGTACATATACACCATGGAATATTACGCAGCCATCAAAAACGATGAGTTCACGTCCTTTGTAGGGACATGGATGAACCTGGAAACCATCATTCTCAGCAAACTGACACAAGAACAGAAAATCAAACACCGCATATTCTCACTCATAGGCAGGTGTTGAACAATGAGAACACATGGACACAGGGAGGGGAGCACTACACGTGGGGGTCCTTTGGGGTGATATGGGGGAGGGACGGGGGGGTGGGGAGGTGGGAAGAGATAGCATGGGGAGAAATGACTGATACAGGCAAGGGGACAGAAGGCAGAAAACCACACTGCCATGTGTGTACCTATGCAACAATCTTGCATGTTCTTCACATGTACCCCAAAACCTAAAATGCAATAAAATAAATTTTTAAAAAAATTAAAAAAAAATAAAGAATTTACCAGTTAAAAAAAAAAAAAAAAAAAAAACTAAACTAAAAAACAAAAGGACCTTCCTTTGTGTAGTGCAAGTAGTGGCTAGTGGCCAGTGTAGGGGCTTCACAAACCACTTCACCTTCTACATTAAACTACTGAGAGAAGCTGAAGGTGTATCTTGGAAGCCCTTTTTCTTTTTATCAAAACAGCAAATAAGTGAAGAAAGTTACTAGGAGCATTATATTTTTATTAATGTCCTGACTGCAAAATTCCACAGATTTTGAGGGTTTGTACCTAATGCTTTTTTCATAAGTTCTGTTATTCTGGAGTATCATTTCATGGAACATAAAATTTTTCAGGAACACACATATGGAATAATAAGAGAAACACTTCTATATAATGTGGTGTTAATACTACAGAAAAAAATAAGAGAAAGAAGAGGAAAAAAAGAAATTTGGGGAAAAACTGGCAATTTTCAACAAGGAAGATTTTTTAAAAGGTCTTGTTAAGATACTTTTCTTTGATACCTAGTTTATTGAGAATTTTTAGCATAAAGGGCTGTTTAATTTTTTAAGGCCTTCTCTGCATCTATTTAGATAATCATGTGGATTTTGTCTTTGGTTCTGTTTATGTGGTGGATTACATTTATAGATTTGTGTATGTTGAACGAGCCTCGCATCCCAGGGATGAAGCCTACTTGATCATGATGGATAAGCTTTTTGATGTGCTGTTGCAATAGGTTTGCCAGTATTTTATTGAAGATTTTTGCATCTATGCTCATCATGGATACTGGCCTGCAGTTTTTATTTTGTTTTGTTTTTTGTTTTTTTGAGTCTGTGCTGGGTTTTGGTATCAGGAGGATGTTGGTCTCGTAAAATGATTTGGGAAGGATTACCTCTTTTTATAATGTTTAGAATAGTTTCAACAGGAATGGTAGCTCCTCTTTGTATGTCTGGTAGAATTCAGCTGTGAACCCATCTGGACCTGGACTTTTTTTGGTCGGTAGGCTATTAATTGCTGCCTCAACTTCAGCCCCTCTTATTGATCTGTTCAGGGTTTCAACTTCTTCCTGGTTTAGGCTTGGGAGGGTGCAAGTGTCCAGAAATCTATCCATTTCTTCCAGGTTTACTGGTTTATGTGCATAGAGTTGTTTGTAGTAATCTCTGATGGTAGTTTGTATTTCTGTGGAGTCAGTGGTGATATCCCCTTTATCATTTTTTTTTTTTTTTGCATCTACTTGATTCTTCTCCCTTTTCTTTTTTATTACTCTGGCTAGTGGTCTGTGTATTTTGTTGATCTTTTCAAAAAACCAGCTCCTGGATTTACTCATTTTTTGAAGGGTTTTTTTGTGTCTTTATCTCCTTCAGTTCTGCTCTGATCTTAGTTATTTCTTGTCTTCTGCTAGCTTTTGAGTTTCTTTAATCTTGCTCCTCTAGCTCTTTCAATTTTGATGATAGAGTGTTGATTTTAGATCTTTCTCATGTGGGCAGTTATTGCTATAATTTTCCCTCTAGAGACTGCTTTAAACATGTCCCAGAGATTCTGGTATGTTGTGTCTTCGTTCTCATAGGTTTCAAAGAACATCTTTATTTCTGTCTTCATTTCATTGTTTATCCAGTAGACATTCAGGAGCCACTTGTTCAGTTTCCATGAAGTTGTGTGGTTCTGAGTTAGTTTCTTAATCCTGAGCTCTAATTTGATTGCCCTGTGGGCTGAGAGACTGTTTGTTATGATTTCTGTTCTTTTGCATTTACTAAGGAGTGATTTACTACCAATTATGTGGTCAATTTTAGAGTAGGTGCAGTGTGGTGCTGAGAAGACTGTATATTCTGTGGATTTGGGGTAGAGATTTCTGTAGATGTCTATTAGGTATCTCAAAATAATAAGAGCTATTTACAGCAAACCTACAGCCAATATCATACTGAATGGGCAAAAACCTGTCTAGTGCCAGGTTCGTTTCTATGGGACTGATAGGGCATGGAAAATAGGCCCGGGGAAGAGTCACAGGGTGAGAGCCACATAGGGGGGAAATTAAGATGGGGAGTGGGGGGCATGTCCCCACCTGAAATGTGCAGCTTGCTCAGAGGGTCACGGGACTTAACCTCCTTGGTGCTCTGATTCAGATCCTATGCTTACCTCATCCCTCCTGCAACCCATGGTCCATGAGAGCCCTGCCAGTCTATGGGATGCCATGGGTACTCAATGCAAATCTGAGCAGCGGCTACCACCAGGCTTGGCAATTTGTTGCAGGGACCTGGGCAGGAAGTTGGACTAACACCAGTATGACGGACACCAGTCTGCCTCCCACAGAGGGAGGCAATGTTGAAAGCAGGGAAACAGACCTTAAGGCCTGGCAGCCCTCACTGCCATGGAACTCAAACTGAAGCCCTCACTAGAGAGCTTGGCAGCAAATACACCAGCTTGACCCCAACCAGGAAGATCCAGCTGGGGAAAGAGAGACACCATTGGGAAGGCAAGGCAAACCTTACCTGCAAACAAACTCCAGGAAGGACCACCCACCCAACAACCTGACTGAACCCGAGAGAGCCCAGCAATGACCTCTACAGGCCAAATAAGATGCAGCTCGAACCTCAACAGAAAAAAAGTCCACTCAGAGACTCTTCCTGAAATCACCAATTTCAAAGATTAAAGGAAAAGAAATCCACAAAAATGTGGGGAAAAAACAGTGCAAAAAGGATGAAACCATCAAAGAACAGAACACCTCTTCTCCTCCCAGGGATCACAACTCCTCACCATCAAGGGAACAAAAAAAAGAGAATGAATCTGATAAATTGACAGAAGCAGGCTTCAGAAGGTGGGTAATAACAAACTTCTCTGAGTTAAAAGACCATGTTCTAACCCAATGAAAAGAAACTAAGAATCTTGAGAAAAGGTTAGATGAAATGCTAACTAGAATAACCCGCTTAGAAAAGAACATAAACAACTTAATGGAGCTGAAAAACACAGCATGAAAACATCACTAGGCATATACAAGTTTCAACAGCCAAATCGATCAAGCAGAAGAAAGGATATCAGAGATAGAAGATCAAATCAATGAAATAAAAGGAGAAGGCAAGGTTAGAGAAAAAAGTGTGAAAAAAAGATGAACAAAGCCTCCAAGAACTACGGGATTATGTGAAAAGACCTAATCTACGCTCGATCGGCATACCTGAATGTGACAGAGAGAATGAATCCAAGTTGAAAAACACACTTCAAGATATTATCCAAGAGGACTTTCCCAACCAAACAAGGCAGGTCAACATTCAAATCCAGGAAATACAGAGACCACCACAAAGAAATTTCTCAAGAGGAGTAACCCCAAGGCACATAGTTGTCAGATTCACCAGGGTTGAAATGAAGGAAAAAATCCTAAGGGCAGCCAGATAGAAAGGTTGAGTCACCCACAAAGGAAAGACCATCAGACTCACAGTGGATCTCTTGGCAGAAACCCTTCAAGCTAGAAGGGAGTGGTGGCCAATATTCAACATCCTTGAAGAAAATAACTTTCAACCCAGAATTTCATATCCGGCCAAACTAAGCTTCATAAGTGAAGGAGAAATAAAATCCTTTATGGACAAGCAATTGCTGAGAGATTTCGTTGCTACAAGACCTGCCTTACAAGAGCTACCGAAGGAAATACTAAACAGGGAAAGGAACAACCAGTACCAGTTACTGCAAAAACGTACCAAATGGTAAAGAACAATGATGAATTGAAGAAGCCACATCAACTAACGGGCAAAAAAAACAGCCATTAACAAAATGGCAGGATCAGATGCAAACATAACAACATTAACTGTCTATTGCTCTAAATGGCCTAAATGCCCCAATCAAAAGACACAGACAGGCAAACTGGATAAAAAGTTAAGAACCAATGGCGTGCTGTATTCAGGAGACCCATCTCACATGCAAAGACTCACATACACTCAAAATAATGGGACGGAAGAAGATTTACCAAGTAAATGGAGAGCAAAAAAAAGCAGGGGTAGCAATCCTAGTCTCTGATAAAACGGACTTTAAACCAACAAAGACCAAAAGAGACAAAGAAGGGCATTACATAATAGTAAAATGATCAATGCAACAACAAGAGCTGTTTACAATAGCAAAGACCTGGAACCAACCCAAATGCCCATCGATGACAGACTGAACAAAAAAAAATGTGGCACATAGACACCATGCAATACTACGCAGCCATAAAAAACAATGAGTTCGTGTCCTTTGTAGAGACATGGATGAACCTAGAAACCATCATCCTCAGCAAACTGACACAAGAACAGAAAACCAAACACCTCATGTTTTCACTCATAGGCAGGTGGTAAACAATAAGAACACTTGGACACAGGGAAGGGAACAACACTCACAGGGCCAGGTTGTGGGGTGGAGGGGAGGGAAGGGGAGGGACAGCAGGAAGTGGGGTGCAGGGAGGATGAGGAGGGATAACACTGGGAGAAATGCCTGATGTAGGTGACGGGGGGGTGGGAGGATGAAGATAGCAAACCACCATGGCATATATGTACCTATGCAACAATCCTGCAATGCAGGACGTGCACATGTACCCCAGAGCCCAAATACAATTTAAAAAAAAAGACATATATGAGGCCAACAAACATACGAAAAAATGCTCATCATCCCTGGTTATTAGAGAAATGCAAATCAAAACCACACTGAGATACCACCTTATGCCAGTTAGAATGGTAATCATTAAAAAATCTGGAGACAACAGATACTGCAAAGGATGTGGAGAAATGGGAACACTTCCACATTGTTGGTGGGAGTGTAAATTAATTCAATCGTTGTGGAAGACAGTGTGGTACCTCCTCAAGGACCTAGAAATAGAAATTGCATTTGACCCATCAATCCCATTCCTGGGTATATACCCAAAGGATTATAAATCGCTCCATTATAAAGACACATGCACACCTATGTGCATTGTGGCACTGTTTACAATAAGAAAGACCCGGAACCAATCCAAATGCCATCTATGATAGACTGGACAAGGAAAATGTGGCACTTATAAACCATGGAATACTATGTAGCCATAAAAAATAAGTTCATGTCCTTTGTAGGGACATGGATGAATCTGGAAACCATCATTCTCAGCAAACTGACACAAGAACAGAAAATCAACCACTGCATATTCTCACTCATAGGCAGGCATTGAACAATAACACATGGACAGAGGGAGGATAGCATCACACACTGGGTCTGTTTGGTGGAGCCAGGGGAGGGACAGTGGGGTGTGGGGAGTTTGAGGAGGGATAACATGGGGAGAAATGCCAGATGTAGGTGACGGGGGGATGGAGGCAACAAACCACATTGCCATTTATGTACCAATGCAACAATCCTGCAGGATGTGCACATGTACCCCATAACCCAAAGTAAAATAAAAAGAAAAAAAAAAGGCCTTGTTGAAAAGGAAACATCTGAGTAGGAAAGGGAAGGAGCTGAAGAAGGGAGTCATGCACTCAGGCATCCTGACAGCAAGAAAAGCAAGTACAAAGTCACTGATGTATGAGTCAGTCCAGTGTGTTCTAAGACCAGTAGCGAGACCAGGGTGGTTGAAGTGCAGTGAACGAGGGGTGCGGATAGATGAGGGTAAAAAGTAAGAGGGAGAATTCTAAAGGGCTCTGGACTTATAAGGGAAGCCAGTGGAGAATGTTGAGCAAAGTGTGATACGTTCTGACTTCACTGGCTCACTGTCCACTCCACACTCAACTCTGCTGGGATTAGGCTATAAGGGGTGAAGCTGGGAGACCACTCAGGAGGCCATTTTATTATTCCAGATAAGAAATGATGGTCATTTGGTAAATTATTTGCAGTAAAGGTGGCAATAGGTGATGAGACCTGGGGTCTATGGTAGAATTTATAGATGTAAGGTAAGCATAAGAGAAAAAGAAGAATCAATGACCAAACCAAGATTTCTGGCCTGAAAAAATAGAAAGACATAGTTGTCATTTCCTGAAATGGTAACTCATGATGGAAGGAGCTGGCTCAGAGGAAAAGAAAAAGAGCTCAGTGTTAAACTTATGATGTTTGAAATACCCATTAGACATCCACATAGAGCAGCTATTAAATTAGCAGTTAAGATTCATGCAGTATATGTGATTTTCACAAAAGTACAAAATTAACACTTTGGAAATTAGTATCTTTCAAAATTAACATCTGGAATTAGATAATTGGATAATTCCAAATCATAAATTTTATTTTAAAAAATAAACTTTTGTCAAAGACATGAAACGTACAGATTAACTAAAACAACTTAATTTCATGAGAAGTTAAAATTTAAATATCCCAGTTGATTATTTTTAAATCAAAGCCAAAAATAGAAATCATCTTGATTATCTAAAACAAATATTTGCAAGAGCTCTTAAATAATTTTACTCTGAAACATTTTAATTCTCATTTTCTTATCAAGTATACCCAGTTGGTATGTCAAATCTAATTATGTAATCAGATTTAGTGAAAATTACTCTGGAAAAAAAAGAAAAATTAAATAGTGGCTGACATTTCTATTATTCAAGAAAGAAAAATGTACTGTCTAAATATATAATGGAATCAAATCTAGGTGCATAATTTTTAACCATTAAGCTGTACTTTAGTTTCCTTCCCAATAAGAAGGAAAAGTAAACATTATTAGTAAACAGGAAGGACTTGCATGTCTGAGCAATGAAGTAAACGAGACTCAACAGTTCACTGACAATTGTGGGCATTTTTTCCTTGAGAATATTTTTCTTTAAATAACATTATTTCTTCAAAGCATAAAACAATCTTATAAGCAGTGAGCTATGTATGCTTTCTCCTCACAGGCATAATTCTACAGTAAACTTTCCTGACAGCCTAAAATTCCACAATATATCCCTTTGAATTATTTAACTGTTCTTTCAAATGCCAATATCACAAGGTGAGAAAAAAATTACATTATACAGTAGACATCACACCTAGTGTGTGTGTGTGTCTTATTTTATTTTTTTCCTCAAGTGCTTACAGACCACTAATCATGATAGAATACATCCTGGACTCGTAAACAAACCTGAACAAATTTAAATTTATACAGAATATATCCTCTGGCCACAGTACTAATAGAATAAAACTAGAAAACAAAACCAAAAGACAACAGGAAAATCTCCAAAGACCTGGAAACTGAACAACACAATTTTTAAAAATACACAAGTCAAAGAAAAAGTCTGGAATTAAATAAAAAATATATAAAACAGTACAAATGAAAATATAACATATCAAAATATGTGCGAGATGCAGCTAAAGAAGTGCTGAGAGGAAAATATACAGCACTAAGATGCTTACATTAGAAATGAGAAAAAGCCTAAAATCAATAACCTACCTTCCTACCTCAATGAAAGGAAAAGAAAATTAAAACAAATTTAAAGAAATAAAATAATAAAGATAAGAGCAGAATCAAAAAGAGAGAGAGAAAATACAAAAAATAAAATGATAAGAAAGCTGGTTCTTTGAGAAAAAAAATGATAAACCTCCAGCAAGACTAAAAGAAACAAAAAGAGAGAAGACGCAAATCTTCAACACCAACAGTGATATCATAGCAGATCTTGAAATCATTAAAAAAAAAATACTGTGAACAACTTTAAACTCACAAATCTAACAACCTGAAAAATCTAAACCCATTCCTGGAGAACTACAAACTACTAACGTTCAGCCAAAATAAAATATTAATAGAGAGTCTGAACATTCCCATAACCAATTAAAGAAACTGAATTTATAAAATAAAAGCTTTCAACAAAAATTCTCCAGATCCAGATGATTTCACTGGTGAATTCTACAAAACGTTAAAGAAGAATGAACACCAATGTACACAATTTTGTCCAGAAAATAGAAGAGAAAGAAACATTTTCCAATTCATTTCTTGGAGGCTATTATTACCCTGATAGAAAATCCTGAAAAAGAATACAAAAAAGTAAACTTTAGTATCTCTCATAAACTTAGACCCAAAAATCTTCAACAAAACATTTGCAAATCAAATCCAGTAATGTATTAAAATAATTTATATACAACTAAGTGGAATACCTTCTAGGTACGTAAGGCAAGTTCAACATTCAGAAAAAAAAATAAGTAAATGTAATCTGCCATATCAATGGGATAAAGAAAAAAATTAGGTGAGCTATCAATTGAGGCAGAAAAAACATTTGACAGAAATCCAACATTCATGATTGGGGACAAAAAAAAAAAAAAAAAAAAAAAAAAAACACTCACCAAACTAGGAATAGAGGAGAATTTTCTCAATCTTATTTAAGAAGTTTTTTAAAAACTACATATAATATCGTACTTAACAGTTAAAGCCAAAATAATTTTTCCCTAAACTTGGTAATGAATCAAGGATGTCTACTCTCATCACTCCTATTCAACATAGTATAGAAAGGCTTCACCACTGAATAAAAATAAGTAAAAGATGTACATACTGGAAGAAAAGAACTAAAATTGTTATTATTTGTAATGATCTTATTGTCTATGTAGGAAATCCCAAAGAAGCTAAGCACACACAAACATGCACCCATTCTAGAACTGAGTCAAACAAGATCAACACACAAAATCAACCATATTTCTATAAATAATAACCATGTAGAAACCAAAATGAAATATGTAATACCATTCACAATCACTCTGAAGAAAATGAAATACTTAGGTATAAACTTTAAAAATTATAACCTATATGCGGAAAATTATAAAATGCTGGTAAGAGAAATCAAAAAGACAGAATTAAATGAGGAGACATACCATGTCCATAGAATGAAAGACTCAACATCGTAAAAATGTAAAATCTATACCACCAGACACACAGGTTTAATGCAACTGTTGTCCAAATACCAGCACATTTCATTATAGATATATATAAGATTATTCTAAACATAATATGAGAAATGGAACTAGAATATCTCAAACAATTTTGCAAAATAATAAAATATGAGGAACTTCTTAATTTCCAGGTTACTATCTAGCTACAGTAATAAATAAATATAAATAATAAAGTATGGCATTTGTAGAGGGATCAAAGACATAAAATGGAGAGCTGGAAAACAACAGAAGGATAGCCAACTGACTTCTGAGAAAAGTGAAAAACAAATTCGGTGGAGGAGAGACAGACTTTTAAACAAATGATGATGCAAAACTGAATATCTAGAAGGCAAAAAATTAAACATTTACCTAATCTTCATACCTTCTATATCAATTAAATCAAAATGGATCATGAACTTAAACGCAGAACCATAAAACATTTCAAAAAAAAATGGGAGAAAATATTTGTAATGTAGGACCAGGCAAAGTCTCTTAGACCTGACATCAAAAACATGATGCAAAAAAGAAAAATGACAAATTAAACCTTATCAATATTAAAAATTTATGCTCTTCAAAACACTCTATGGAGAAGACTGAAAAGACAAGGACAGATCAGGAGAAAAGACAGGCAAACCACAGTATCTGAAAAAGAAATAGCATCTAGAATATACAAAGAATCCTCACAAATCAGTAGTATAAAACAAATAATGCAAATAGAAAATGGGCAGAAAATATAAGCAGACATTTCACTGTAGAGGACCTACAGATGGCAAATCAGCACATGAAAAGAGGTTCAATATCATTAACCATTAAAGAATCACAAATTAAACCACCATGAGGAATAGCTACAGTAAAAAACAGCAAGAACACCAGATGCTGGTGAGGATGTTAAAAAAAAAAAAAAAAGTGGATTAGTCCCACATTGCTGGTGGCTATGTAGAGTACTACAGACAGGCTGGAAACAAGATAGGCAGTTTCTGATAAAAGTAAGCATGCAACTACCATGCAACCCAGCAACTCTACTCTTGGGCACTTATCCCAAAGAAATGAAGACATATGTTCACATGGAAACCTTCCTAGATAAGAGCTTTAGTCATGACAGCCAAAAGCTAAATACAGAACCCAGACGTCCTTCAAAAGGTGAATGGTATACAAATTGTCATACATCCACACCACAGTTTACTACTCTGTAATAAAATGAAACCAACTATTGATACCTGCAATAACCTCCATATATTTGCAGTGAATTTTGCTGAGTGACAAAAATGTGATCCCAAAAGGTTACATATAGGGTGATTCCTTTTATATAACATTCTTGAAATGACAAAAGTATAGAAATAGAGAAGGGATTAGTGTGTTTGCCAGGGCCAGGGATGGGGGCAAGGGAAATGAGGTAGGTATGACAATTAAAGGGCAACACAGGGACCTTGTGCTGATGGAAATGTTCTGGTCTTGAATGCCCTGATGCTGGTGTCCTGGCTGTGATATTGTATTATACTCTTGTAATATGCTACCACTGGGAGAGTCTACATGGGTATATGGGATCTCTGTGTATTACTTCTAATAATTGCACTTGAGTCTACCATGATCCCCTAAATTTTTTTTAAAAAGCTTAATTTAGAACAAATACAGTGTTGAAATGAATAAGAAAGCCACAGAGTAAGAAATCTGATAACGCATTTCTTTTAAGAATTTATATCCAGATTCTATAAACAATGCCTACTTAATGATAGAAAAGACAAATGGAAATACATAAATAAAATGAGCAAAAGACTTGAACATACACTTCCTAAAGAAGGATCTACAAATACCCCATAGGCACATGAGAAGGTGCTCAACATCATTTGACATCAGAAACTGAAAGCGGCTAAGGTGAAAAATACAAACAACACTAAATGTAGGCAAACAGGTGTAGCAACCACAACTCATACATTACTGGTAATATGTAAAAATGGTAGAACAACTTTAGAAAAAGGCTTGATAATTTATTATAAAATTAAATATCTACACAATGATCCAGAAATTCCAGGCCTGGATATTTCCCCAAAGAGGAAAAAAGCATATAAGCATATATCCACACTAGTAATTTTTTAAAAATAATTAAAGTTGTATTATTTATAGTACCCTAAATGATAAACAACAGAGATGTATATTAATAAGAAAAAAACAAACTGATAACCTCAGCCCAATGGAAGAATCTCACAGACATTTTGATGAGTGAAAAAAAGTCAAAAACAAAACTGTCCATATTGTATTGTCAAAAAAAACTATGGAAGGCCATTGCTGTGGACTGAGCCCCCGCCCTAGGCCCCAACAGACCAGACCACAACAAAATGAAGTCACTAAGCTAAATGCAACCTAATCAAACTAAGACTGTAAGGAAGCAGACAGATCTCAGAACAGAGCAAGCTGTTTTCCTCCTAAAAATGGGAGACTCCAGTATAATAAGGTAGTTCTCTCTAAGGCTTATGAAAAAGCAGCCTGAAATAACTAATAGGTATTTTCCTTTCCCCCTGGTGTTCTGTTTCCTGTTTCCACCTTACAAAACCCACTGCTCTGCTTTTTCCCAGCAGGGTTTGAGACCAAATTAAGTCTCTTTATGTTGCTGAGAGTGATGTCAATATTGAGAAGCTCACCAAAAGGGGAGAATTGTTAAGTTAGGCCAAAAGTTTTCCCAGTACATAGTGAACTGTACTCTAACAAGATATGTAAACAGACTGTAACCTACTCCTATACCAATCCATTTTGGCCAATCACAGGTGGCCAATGTTCAAACTGTGTTCAAATAAGGGAGATGCCAAGCTGTAACCAATTCCACTCTTTCTGTACCTGAACCTCACTTCTGTCTTCTATGACACTTTCCTTTCTCTTATGTATTACATTATTACATTACATCATTACATTATGAACATATTACATTATGTTCATAATGTAATCTGATGGTGTGGCAGCCTAGTCACTCTGAACTAGGCTACCCTGTGGGCCTTCCATTCCAGAATTAATCTTTGCTCAATTAATCTCTGTTAAATTTACTTTGTCTGAAGTCCTTCTTTTAACAGTATGATTTCTTTCATATGAAATTCAAGCACAGGCAATATTTATCTATTTGAAAAGAAATAAGAAAAAGGATGGTTTACAGGAATGGAGAGATTAACTGGAAGATTAACTGGAGATTAATGAGGGAACTTGTAGGGGTGATGGAGATGTTCACCATCTGGAATGAGGGGGTGGTTACAAAGTCTATGCATTTGTCAAAACTCACTGGCTTATATACTTAACATCTATGAAATTCTTTTTAAGCTTTCTGTAAATTTTACCTCAATTAAAAATCCTTAGAGCAGACATCTACCCATTGTTGCAGAAATGGAGACACACCTTCTTCAGTCACTGCCTCCAGCAACTTTATTGCAATGACTGGACTATTCTAAGGGTTACTGGTACTGAAAAACTTATTCTTTTGTACCAATTATTGTGCTAAGGAGAGAGACTGCCTATTACTCAAATTTCAATTCCCCTATTACCATTTAACTCTCATGCATCCCAACCAGACAGAAGAGCCAGCAAGATGACAACTTCTGTTACTACTCCTAGCACTACAGACTGAAATGCTCCAAAATGTGGAACTTTTTGAGCACCAACAAATAAAATGCTCATTGGAGCATTTTGGAGTTTGGATTTTTGGATAAAGGATACTTAACCTGTGCTTTCTAACAATTACCGACCATCTACTTCATACCAAGGAGGAAATATAAATATAAATACTATCTGAAATGTTCCCACAATGACCACATCAGGTAGATGGTATTACATTAAAAAAAAACACACACACAACTCATTAGACGGGTTAAAACACTGAGCCAGAGTGGTTAGGTAACTCATTCAAAGTCACACAGTAAGTGGTAGAGTCAAGGTCAAACCCCTGTCGTATAAATACTTCCACAGTCATGTCACTCTGTCTCACTGCCCCAACATTCAGAATGTAAACTAAAAATAAATAGAATTACTATTGTATAATTAAATATTGTCAGTAGTACTGGTATTGTTAAATATATCACTGGGAAAAGTTTCTGTTTCTGTTTCAAAAATGAGAAAATACACATACAAACATGCCTCTTACCCAAGACCAAGCAAAGTCCAGATAATTATTATTAGAAAAACAATCAAAGATAATCCATGTAGTAGCTATTAATATATATTCCATGCAGGGAACATTTAATGAATAAGGTAAATAGAGGAATAAAAATGAAAATATATATATATGTATATATACAAAACTTCTTACAAGCAAAATATCATAAAGTCACCAATATGGTGGAAAAAACTGTTAATTAGCTAACTGAAAAGCTCACATTATTCAGGCAAGATGAAAAAAATACCACAACTGGTAGAAAATTGGTTGCATCTGACTTCAATCTTTTAAGAGTTGCTGAAAACAAATTGGAACTCACTGTGGTGGCAACGAAGGTATTTTCCATATTACCAATCACCTATTTTTGTTAAATTAAAACACAATAGCAAATAGAGATCAAACCAAACAAAATGAGTGCCCTACACATAAACCTACTGGGAAAACAATTAAACCCTATATATTAATGATGATTTAGCTTTATCTAGAACTAACATTTTCTTTTAATGAGATGTAGGTATGATTCTTTAAGTATGCTTGATTTTAAAACTGTCCTCACTCTTGCCACTCTAGTAAAAGCAGGGACTGATAGTTCTTATATCGGTATTATCTCTAAAACAGTAAGTAATTTTTCTTATAATCAATAGTATATTTAGGTTAATAAGCACAGGAAAAAGGTTCAACATCATTATTCACTGGGAAAATTAAAATCAAAATCACAATTAATGAGATAAACCACCCAAACCACCCAGTAGATTGCCTACAATCCAAAAGACAAACAACAGCAAGTGTTGGCAAGGATGTGGAGGAATCAAAACCCTCATATGTGACTGGTGGCAATGTAAAATGGAGATGGTTTGGCAGTTGTTCAAAATGTCAACAAGTTATCATATGACCCAGTAATTCCACCCTTAGGTATACACTCAACAGAAATGAAAACATACCATCCACACAAAAACTTCTATTATCCATGCTCATAGCAGCATTATTCATGATAGCCAAAAAGTAGAAACAATCCAAATATCTATCAAATGATGAATGGATAAGCAAAATGTGGTATATATATACCCTTTATTATTCTGCAATAAAAAGGAATTAAATGTTGATACGTTACAACATGGATGAGCCTTCAAAACACTATGTTAAGTGAGAAAAGTCAGTGACAACAACCATCTATGTATGATAACATTAATAAAAATGTCCCTACTAGGCAAATATATACAAAGTAGATGAGTGATGGCTTGGGAAATAGGGAAACAGGGCAGGGAGGGAGAAGATAGTAACTCCTGGTAGGTACATGGTTTCTTTTGGGGATGTTCTAAAATTACATGATGGTGATGGTTGCACAAATCCTTAAACATATTAAAAACCTTGAATTATACACTTAAAAAAGGTGAATCCTATGGCTAATTATATATCAATAAAGCTGTTAAGATGATATATTTAGGAAATAACACTTAATGCTAGGCATGGTAAATGCTATTATCTTCATTCTTTTACAAATGAGAAAACAGAGGCATAGAGAGGTTCAGGAAGAGTATACAGCTGCAAAGCGGCAAAGCCAGAACCTCAAACCTGTCTCAAGAGTTTATGCTGTCACCCACTGTGCTATATGCCCTCTTGAGAATAGACAGCTTTTTGTTTGAAGGTGTCACCAGTGACCAATGAATGAGAGGAAAGGAAGGGAGACTGGAGGGGAACCTTCAATCAGTTGACTGAAGCCTGAGCATACGTTCTTAAAAGCTAGAGAGTTCCCCAGTAAGTATGGGTGCCTTTTTTAGACCAGGTCCTTAGCTGAGGCTAGTCAATGCAGTATGAGAACAGGAAAGACAAACATCTTGGGAAGTTGTTTTCAAAGTTTTCTTAAAATTAATGATGTTCCAAAGCAATTAGAAGTCTACAAAGATAAGCTGAGCACTTCCAAACCACGAAGGTCTTTGAGTAAAGCAAAGTTCAGAGAACAGGGCAGCTGATCCATGGTGAAGCTCATCTGCATCACATCATTTCCAGACCTAAGGGGCAAGAGATTTCAGGAATGGCCCACTTTGTCCCCAATGCCCCATTTGCCTTACACCAGAAAGAGAAGCACAGGAACAGTGCTTCTATGTAGAAATAAGACAAAAGGCCAATTTTCAAAATTCCAGAGATGCTGAGAAAAGGGTTACTGCATAAATATGTTCTTAACATCAAGAAATTAACTTTACAATGACTAAGACTCCTTAAAATAGTACCTAACACCCTAGTTTACTGAAGATACTGCACCAAGTTAAATATGTTCCCCATTAGCAGTACATTGGCAGAATTCCCATCTGCGTGCGCCTCCATTAATTTCCACTTGTAACACTCATTTTGTTCATACATCAACAATGCATTTCCACAGATGGGTAATCTTGTCCTAGGTACACGTCTCAGCTGCCCAATGCCTTGCAAGCCTGCAGATGGCAGGGGGATAAGGACTATAGGTTATCCACTGGCTGGTTTTCACTTTCACATATTAATCAACAATGCATTAAAAATAATTAGTGTTTCACAACACAACACAGACTTCCTAATAATTGGATCATATGTTTAAGCTGTCACAATCTGAGCAGATTCTGGAGCTGGTAAGATGGAGCAAAGTTCTTTATATAAAATGGTGACATTTACCCAAGCAGGGTTCCCACAGCGCAAGTCCCCACACTTCATCAGCCTGCTGTGCATTATACAAAGGCATGGAAAGGAATGTGTGGTAGCAATCAGGACAAGAAACAGAACACCAACATAAGTAAACAGAGGGTAAAATCCAGCTCAGGGAAAAATAAATAAATAACCTTTGCTGGGCAGAATTCGTCAGCAGCAATACACAAACAGTATCATTAAAATGTCGCAAGAATGATGAGGAGGTAGAGAGAAAGAAAAGGGCAGTGAGCAGAGTGATAATTATCTGGACTATTAAAAGACTTAAAGTAGAAGGAGGTTTCTGAAATTTGCATAGGCTAGAACGTTGAATGTTTCTTCTCATTTTGCAGGGATTCTGTTATTCTGAAACATCTGAATGTAAGGTGTGGGAGAGGGGAGGAACGGCAATTATATTTTTAAATGGCACATAATCTTTTACGATAGCTGACATTTTATAGTAAGACATCATTTTGACTTCAAACTGTTGGGTGATTCTTATAATGACTCGAGGAACTCTAAAGAAATAAAGTATCAGCGGGTGGTCAGTCAAATACTAAAAAATTCCTCACTCCACAGGCAGTAATCAGGTTGAAATACTTCCTCCATTACTTCCAAAAATAGAGCTGATAGTGATACATAGGGCTTCCTAGTTTCAAAACTGTAATTTCCGCAAATGGTAAAAATATATTCATTTGTTTCTCTATTGAACTAGCAACAGCCTTGTTTGTCATCTGTATCAGGGCATCTAAGAAGAGTCACCTTTTGTGGAAATTTATTGAGCCCAGTCCTTTCAAACATCAGACATCAAGCCAGGTTTCCTTTATCTAATCTTGATGCCCTCAAAAAAGTTTGAGAATCACTAATTTAAAGGTTTTCCTCCCTTTGGATAAATTTTGCAAGTACTTTTAAAATGAGCTTCATGTTTGAAATGCAAACAAAAGCAGTATATGAACACCTCTGCACATAAGCACACACCCCCCACATGAGTGCTAAGATTATAAATAGCTTCCAGCAGCCATGGCCCCATAGTGACCATTAACACTTTCCACCCATCAATGCACAGGAGACCCACAGCAAATTCTACCTACAGATAAACCAGAAAGACACCAGTCACATGTTCTTTCAAAAGAAGAAGCCACAGCAATTACTGCAATTTGTTTTGCTGAATGTCAGTGTGAACAGCCAGTGCAAAATATTTCTTTAATTTTATGACTTTCACAACGTGGCCAATGCCAAAACCTCCGGGCAGACACGTCAAGGACATCCAGGCAGGAATTAATAACAGTAAGGTCTCCCCTAGGTGGCCAGTGATCCTTCCCAGGTCAATCTGATGAAAGTACTAAATTAACAGCTAGGTCAAGCTATGCCCAGCAGGCTCAGAGCAGTTTAAAAAGGGGCTACTGCAACATTTCAAAAACTTAGGTCCTGGCACTCAGTTTTATAATGCTGCAAAGGAAAAACATAGTCCTTATAGTAACTGCCATCTGACACATAAAAACATTAAAGATAAAGGTCAACACCTTGAACTGCCTACAGGTTGATATAAGCTGCCTTCATCAGACTATTACAACCTTAAAGTTAAAATGTTAAAATACAGGAATCTACCTTTAAACAATTAAGTAAACAAGATTAAAGAAGGATTACAATATAAACCGTTGTTCTTAACTTTGCACATTAGAATCTCCTGAGGAGTTTTTTAAAATGCTGTACCAGCCTGGGCAACATGGCAAAACTCCATTGCTATTAAAAAAAAAAATACAAAAATCAGCCACATGTGGTGACACATGCCTGTAGTCTCAGCGACTTGGAAGGATGAAGCAGGAGGATCACTTGAGCCTGGGAGGTCAAAGCCACAGTGATCTGTGATCATGCCACTGAACTCCAGCCTGGGGGACAGAGCAAGAGCCTGTCTCAAAAGAAAAAAAAAAAAAGCTACCCAGCCTTCACTCCAGATCAGTTAAATCTGAAGGTCCAGGAGTGAGGCTCCATTATAAGTATTTTTCCTTTGTGAATTAAACGTGCAGCTAAGGGTGAGAACCATATTAAAAGGAACTGGAGGATACCATACATAGTTATAACATTTAGAATCTTCCCCCAAAATATCTTTAGGTTTTTCACTTTAATTAATAGATTTCTGTTGCATAAAGCGAGAAATTACTGTGATTTAGTGATTTCTAACTTATTAGCATTCATTTTTTACAAGCTAAACAAAATATCTTAAATTGTCAATTCATTTGTTGGCACAGTTTATGTTATTAAATTTGTTGTATCATGTAAAAATAAATTTATTTGTTCTGCAGGGTTTGATTTTCCAATTTATCCATAATTTGCCTTTGCTATTATATTTTGTCTATAGCATTATTCATTCACACTTCAAAGAAAAGAAAAAAAGAAGGGGGGGGAGAACAAGAAACGAGATAAAAAGTTGAAAAATCTATCCATTTCTTTGCTTTAAATCCACTGAAATTCAACTTTTATTCCAGTATTCATAACAGAAAACTGAAGAAACCTAAAGAAACTGAACACGTGCTCCCAACAGCTCGGGAGCACAGCCTGAGGCTACCTGCTACAAGCTTTACAATCCAATTTTAGTTTTCAATTTTCTAAGTCTGTTACAGTGTATCATCTACTCCCTAACACATCTGTATTTATGCTAATAGAAAAACTAATTTTCCAATCACTGTAACTTTCATGTATATCCTGGCCAAGCATCTTGTAAGGAGTTCAGGAAGCACATGACTCCGGTCAAGTGCAGACTGTTACACGCACAGCACAAACTCTGCATAACCTCAAGATTCCATTTATTACTTATTATTTTGCTTATTCCTCAAACAGTATGGGTATTATGCAAATAATATAATTGACTTCTGATATGGTTTGGCTGTGTCCCCACCCAAATCTCATCTTGAATTGTAGCTCCCATAATCCCCATGTGCCATGAGGGACCCAGTGGGAGTTAATCGAATCATGGGGGTGATTTTTACCCCATGCTGTTCTCATAATAGTGAGTCCTCAAAGATCTGATGGTTTTATAAAGGGCAGTTTCCCTGCACACACTCTCTTGCCTGCCCCCATGTAAAACATGCCTTTGCTTCTCCTTTGCCTTCCATCATGATTGTGAGGCCTCCCCAGCCATGTGGAACTGTGAGTCCATTAAACCTCTTTTCTTTATAAATTACTCAGTCTAGGGTATTTCTTTATGCTGTATGAAATGGAATAATACATCTTCCACAAATGGTGCTCACAACAGCCAACAGTAATATACATGAAACCTAAAGAAGGCATGGGGAGGCATCATGGAGGTGGTGTTGGTATGCAGGAAGAGTCTGTGCACTGATGTCAAAAGGCCCATGTTAACTGTGAAATCAGTTTACAAATCTCTAAAAAGGGGATAATAATTTGGGGTAATAATTTCTCCTGGCTGAGTTGCAGAATTGAGTTGATGTCCATAAAGCAGCTATTAGCTAATTTTGATCTAATATCAATACAAATTATCTCCTGTCCCCACATCTGATTCACTGCTCCATGTCCAGATACTAAAATCCTAAATGAAAAAGAAGCTTCTTTCATAGTAAATAACAACTTCTATCTCATTTTTGATAAGCCCAAACACACAAAATGACTACAAAGAGAAAGGAGAGCAAATCAAATGCATGCTTTGATTCTTTTATTTGGATCATCCAAAGTAGTGACACAAAATACCTTCAGTCTTTTCTCAGTTCTTTCACATATAATAAATTACTTTATTCTATAACATAGCAAGGATAAACTAAATCAATCCAATATAGATGTTGATAAATCTGATTAATTTAAAATGAATAATTACATGAGTGAGGTGTCCAAAAGTTCTCCCTAAATCTTTTCCAACATCTTTCTCACACTTAACATTAAGCTACTGACAGAAGAGACTTTCATCACCTCAATAATGAATCTAGGAACACACCTTCAGGTGTCCCCAAACTTTTTACAAAGGGGGCCAGTTCACTGTTCCTCAGACCGCTGGAGGGCCGCCACATACTGTGCTCCTCTCACTGACCACCAATGAAAGAGGTGCCCCTTCCTGAAGTGCGGCGGGGGGCTGGATAAATGGCCTCAGGGGGCCGCATGCGGCCCGTGGGCCATAGTTTGGGGACGCCTGCCCTACAGGATCCCAGGACCTGGCACCTGTCCAGCACATTCGCCACTCTCTCTCACACCTCATAGAAGAAAAACTAAATGCTTCAAGCTAGGGGGCTTTCAGAAGTGAATTTTCTTAACCAGAAACTTTCTGTGTTCTTTCATTTTTTGTTTCTAACCTGACATAAACCGCAACACAGTTCAGCACAGCCTTTATTCATTAGCATATGACCAAAGAATGTTGTAAAGAAACTTAATAAATATCTACAGACTAAAAATAAATGCTTCTGAAAATACGATGTTATGAATCTAATGTTAGAAATTCCATAGTTAGGCTTTTCACCAAATCCCTCTCCACCTAAGTAACAGGTATACTTTGCTTGAAAAAACCTTATATTTGACTGATAAACCAGATTGTAATAAGTCACTGAATTTTGCTGTAACTCAGCTTCCTTACCTGTAAAATGAAAACGACAGAATATAGGACTCTTAAATTCACAAAAGATTCATCTAGGGTTCCTTGAAATGCTGAACAACGCTACTGTATTGGAAATAAGATTCAATTTACAAAGAATTGATTTACCCACAGCTTTTCAAGAGCAAGCCTGTATTAGCATAGACATAAGTTTATTGGATCAATGACCCATCCAACACATTTTTACTGAACATTTAGTACATGGAAGCCAATTGTGTCAGCTACTGAGAACACACAGGAGAAGATCTGGCCCCTGCCCTGGAGGAGCTTACAATTTAGATGTGGAGAACTGATAGCTACACATGGAAAACTGGATAACACCCAAGAAATTCCAAGGGCAGTGTATTTTTATTCATCGACTTGACTGGGCCATGGGTGCCCAGATACTTAATTAAACATCATTTCTGGGTGTATCTGTGAAGATATTTCTGGAAGACACCAGCATTTGAATTGGTGAATTGAGTAAAACAACCAGGCATCCCCAACATAAGTGGGCATCGTCCAATCCACTGGAGACTTAAAAAGCTGAGGAAGTCGGATTCACACTGCCTTCTCACTGCCTGATTGCTTGATCTGGGACATCAATCTCTTCCTGCACTTGGCACTTCTGGTTCTTAGGCCTTTAGACTCATACTGGAATCTATACCCTTGGATCTCTGGCTCTCAGGCCCCTGAATACACCACCAGCTTGCCTATGTCTCCACTTTGCAGCTGACACATCAGGGACCTTCTCAGCCTCCATAATCACATAAGCCAACACCTTCTAATAAATCTCTACATAAGCACACATGCACACACACACAGACACAGACACACACACACACACACACACACACACACACTCTCTCTCTCTCTCTCTCTCTCTCTCTCTCTCTCTCTCTCTGCTTCTCTGGAGAACCTTGACTAATACAAGCCAGCAAATGCTTAAAATCTCAAACTCTCTAAATCCCCTCTGACCACTCTTCCTTGCCACCTTCTTTCTCCACTCCCTCAATTTCTCCTCTTAGGCCTCAATTTGACTGCTGAATTCTTAGGTCTTCCCTTTTCCCTAGGTCCACAGCAGAGTTCTCTGCTAGGACTTAGCCACTGTTTCTGGACCCTTTCAACAAGGTTTTTACACATACCCAAGAATCGCTCCCTGGTAGGCCCTCAGCCCAAAATCCAAATATCTGCACTGTGCCCAGGGTCCTTCCCCCTCCTCCTCAAGTTGGCGCTATGCTGCTGCTTCACTACAATACCTGCTAACTCTATATGCACTCTCAATGCTTACAAAAAAAATATCTTAAAGAACTCTTATTACTTTGCCTCTCACAACGGCTCCAGCACTGTCACCTCTCAGCTGAAGTGGTAGCTTCTGTCTCCAGTGACTGCCTTCCCCTTGCTCAAAAAATATGAAGAAATCCCACATGACACCCAGATGGCAGTTAAGGTTATTCTGACCTTAGACACGGTAACAAAATTGCTTCAGTCCTCTATTTCTATATATCATTGGGAGTTTCAAGCCTTCCTCAATTTGCTGTTAATTCCTAAGACACACATTCTCATGGTCACATTCAGTGGGTGCACTTCCTCCCACTCACAACTCCTGGCCTGGGGTGGGGGGTGCTCTTTTGCAGGTCTGTGTTGACCCAGTAACTTAGCCCTTTTCGTATGACTTAAATCCTACCTCTCTCTTCCTCCCTCCCATCCAAGGCACCTCTGGGTGTGGCACACTTCACTGAGAGTTAGGCAATCATGAAGCCCTCAGCTCTCTCTCCCCCAATGATTCCACACACCTCCCTGCTTCTCTCACAGGCCAGCACCACCAGCAAAGGCAATTCTTCTTCCTTTATTTAGCAAAGCAATGTAGCTCTCTTCCACTCTATCAGCTCTGCAGCCCATATTTGCATATCCTAAAGCTCATTAGTGTTTTGCTAAAACAAAGAGCCACATACTGTGTTTCCTTTAGCAACAAAGAAATGGTACAGGCCCTGAGATGTCAATCTTCTAACCCCTTTCCCTCCCTTCTCAGGAAATGGAAGAGAGAAACAGATTTCCTCACTGACAAAAATTATACCACACCTTTAGAGGCAAAAGTGATAGACCTGTTTTTAAGACTTTTCCCCATTTCATCTTTTACACTGTGCTTAACCTGGATACACTGTCTAGCTATCACCCTTCTTCCCTCCCCTACCAAACTCCCAGCCCTTCACAGTCCCATCCCTCCCCTACCAAACTCTCTCAGAGCCTCCTCGGCATACCTTCTGTGTGCCCCACTGTTCTCCATTACCACTAATCATGTACTTAAGGAATCCAGGGCCCTGACCAATTTCTTCTTCATGACACTCTTCCTATTCAGGGTTCTTGTGGTTCTGTGTCCTGGTACTCCATGCCTCCAGCTACCATCAGTCTTTTCTTTATCAAGAGTTCCTCCTCCTCTCTTTCCATGCTTAAATGTTGCCATCTGGTATCTTTTTTCTACCTATCCCCCCAACTTATGCAGCCTATATGCTCATTCTTTTATCCATTATCTCTATGAGACCTACTCTTAAATCCATTACCCTACCTTTACTGAAAGTTCTGATTCACTTCATCAACTGCCTACTAGATGTTTCCTCTCCCTATTTCTTGTCTGGTCATTACAAAACTGGTCACTCTTAATGCTCGATGTCTGAGTTCAGCCTATGTAGCCATTTTCCAAAGTAAGTCTGTGAAACACCCATCTCAAGCACTCAGTCAGAGACTATCTTTGCTCAGGTCCTGCAGGAAGCAGAGGCTGAGGCAAGGATTACATGCTGATGCTGTATTTGAGGAGTATAAAAGTAGGACGGCAGGATGTAGGGAAACAAGCAAAGGAAGCGAAGAAAAATGTGAGGTAGTGCATCTCGCAAAATGTGAAGTCATGGGTCACCCCAATTTCAGTAAGAGCAAAGACCCAAAAACATACCAGCTCACTTCGTGGACATGCCCAAGCATGTATGACTTCTCTGAAAGGTTCTCAGAAGAAAGCACACCTTGCAGCAGTCTGTGGACCAAGAAAGAATGGGAAACCACCTGGCCAGGCTCCTTCCTGTTTCCCACCAATAAAGTTTCACCTCTCAAGGAGCTGCCGCCACAGGGGAATGCCAGATGATGCCACAGAGCCCCTGGTGGCCGCTCAGCTACCCTGTTTGCAGCATTTTATCCAAGTCCAGAAACGAAGGGAAAAATCAATCAGAATAGAGCCCAGAATGAGGGGTCATGTGAGGCTGTAAACAGATGGGGCAAATTTGATGTGAAACTAGGCAGAGAATGCCAGGCAAGAAGGAAGGAGCCAAGGGAATCCTAAAAGGTGCATTAGGTTTGTATTCATCCAGATTTCATGGTCAAATATGTTTGGAAATGGCATGACATATCCTCTCCTAAAGTCACCAAGCATATTAAAGGCTCTAAAAGTCTTACAAGGACCTGTTTATTCCCAAATTTATCTAAGCACAGAAACTTTTAACCTAATACCCCAAAATAAGTTTGTCTATTTGGGAAAAATTATTCAAATTGATTTCTTTCCCTTGCTGCACACACTTCAAACACTTCTCCCTAGCACCTTAATTGGCATTCAATTCCCTCCTGGAATGGTATGGACTGGGGGCGGAGTCTGACCCCAAACTAAGGCTCCAGCCTTATTTCTTCCTGGTCTGCTGATATAGGACCTTCACTCCAAGCAAACTAAGCCTCTCTGTTCCACAAGGGTTCCACGCTTCCTTCTGCGCTTACTGTTCCCTCCACTTGA
Source organism: Saimiri boliviensis (assembly GCF_048565385.1). NCBI lineage: Eukaryota > Metazoa > Chordata > Mammalia > Primates > Cebidae > Saimiri > Saimiri boliviensis. Next base: position 26,305,178 of record NC_133468.1, on the reverse strand, counting down.
CATGCCTGCCACCTCTCTACGGCTAAATAAATTCTATGTTGCAGACGCTGTCCTCTCAGTGGAATTCATAGGACCCTGCAAGCAGGTGGACGTGGTTTTCCTGTCCACACCATGCCTCTCAGAGGGCACCTGGGACTCTTGCCTCTTACATTCATACTTACTTTATTTCCTTCTCCAAAGTGTAGAAGCACAGATACCAGAGACTGATTATATGTTATTCATTTCTGTATCTCAAGGAACTCCCCAAGTAGAGGGCTCTGTACTTCATAGTTACTCAGTGAATGATACAGAAATCAGTGCTATGAACTGGACAGAAGCAACCTCTGAAGTACTAAATACAGAAGTGGATTCCAATGCCTTCGCTCCTGACACATTTCCAGCAATGGTTTACTGATGTTCCTTGTGTTCTAATACTGTTCCAAACAGAAGCTGAGTTCAAGTTAAATAAAACAACCTTTATGAATCACTCACCTTTAAGAGCTATTTGGCACCAGAAGAGGAAAGTTTCTAAATGATAACATAATAAACTGAAAATTTGTTTACTAAGAAAGCAGTTTGCTCCCGGAAAGATGGAGAATGTTATTTTAGAGCAGGAACTGCCAAATTTACATACTCTCAGGCATAAATGATAATCCTCATTAGCCTGAGAGCTGTAAACAAGGTCGAGCTGCTACACGGCCTGCACAGCTATAGCCAGCACCCACTCGCAGGAACCAGCCAGAGGCCAGCAGAGTGTTTACACCAACACCTCCAGTCTCCAACATGAGTTTCTTTGTCTAGATGCTTTCACTCCCATCCCCACCCCCACCCTCTACATATAGGACTAGGCCTGGGTCATGGAAGGGAGGACGGACCTTGGGAACACAGCCTGCAGCACATCGGAGTTCTAGATGCATGATCACTACCTATGCAATTGCTTGGTTATCTGTCCCAACTCTTTTCCTACACATAGTTCTCTTCCACTCAGCATCTCTAAAGTCTTAATGATAAAGCTGTTGCCACATTCTAAGTTGGAAATATGGGGGAGAGAGAGTGCTGGGAAAGGCAAAAGGCTACCTGGAGAACGTGAAAGGGAACTCTATTTCCTTTATTTGCAAACTCAGAATGAGGAATTAAGTCCCTAGAGTCTCAGACTAGCCCTAATAGTACTTTTTTCTTTTTTTTTTTTCAATTTTAGTTTAGGTTCAGGGCTACATGTACAGGTTTGTTATATAGGTAAGTTCATATAATCGGAGTTTGTTGTACAGATTGTCACTAAAGAACTAAGCCTAGTACCCAAGAGTTATTTTTCTGATCATTTCCCTCCTCCCATCCTCCACCCTCCACAACAGACACTGGGGCCTACTTCAGGGAGACCTACCTGAGGGAGGTTTCCATCCTCAAGTAAGCCCCAGTGTGTGTTGTTCCCCTCTATGTGTCCATGTGTTCTCATCATTTAGCTCCCACTTATGAGAACATGCAGTATTTGGTTATCTGTTCCTGTGTTACTTTGCTGAGGATGATAGCCTCCAGCTCCATCCCTGTTCCTACAAAGGACATGATCTCATTCTTTGTTATGGCTGCATAGCATTCCATGGTGTATATGCACCTCATTTTCTTTATCCAGTCTACCACTGATTCCATGCCTTTGCTATTGTGAATAGTGCTGCAATGAACATATATGTACATGTGTCTTTATGGGAGAACAATTTATATTCCTTTGGGTATATACCCATTAATGGGATTCCTGGGTTGAATGCTAATTGTTTTTAGCTCTTTGAAGAATCACCACACTGCTTTCCACAATGGTTTAACTAATTTACACTCCTCACAATGGTGTATAAGTGTTTCCTTTTCTCCACAACCTGGCCCACATTTGTTATTTTTTTACTTTTAGTATTCTGACTAATGTGAGATGGTATCTCATTGCAGTTTTGATTTGCATTTCCCTAATGATCAGTGATATTGAGCTTTTTGTCATATGCTTGTTGGCTGCATATATGTCTTCTTTTGAAAAGTTTCTATTCATGTCCTTTGCCCACTATTTGATAGGATTTTTTTTCTTGTAAATTTAAGTTACTTACAGATACTTGATATACCTTTGTCAGATATGTAGTTAGCAAATATTTTTCTTCCATTCTGCTGGTTGTCTGCATACTCTGTTGACAGTTTCTTTTGCTGTGCAAAAGCTATTAAGTTGAAGTAGACGCTATTCGTCAATTTTTGCTTTTGTTCCAATTGTTTTCAGCATCTTCATCATACAATTACCACTAGTTCTTAAGTCCAGAATGGTACTGCATGGATTGTCCTCCAGGGTTTTTACAGTTTTGGGTTTTACATTTAAGTTTTCAATCCATCGAGTTGATTTTTTTACATGGTGTAAGTTAGTCTCCTGCATATGGCTAGCCAGTTATGCCAGCACCATTTATTGAATAGGGAACCTTCCCCATTTCTTGTTTTTGTCAGCTTTGTCAAAGATCAGATGGTTGTAGGTGTTATGGCCTTATTTCTGGGTACTGTATTCTGTTCCATTGGTCTAAGCCTCTGTCTTTATACAAGTATCATACTATTCTCGTTACTGTAGCCCTGTAGTATGATTTGAAGTCAGGTAACATGGTACCCCGAGCTTCATTCTTTTTGTTTAGGATTGCCTTGGCTTTTCAGGCTTTTTTGTTTCCATATGAATTTTAAAATAGTGATTTCTAGTTTTGTGAAGAATGTCCTTGGTAGTTTGATAGAAATAGCATTGAATCTATATATTGCTTTGGGTAGTATGGCCATTTTAATGATACTGATTCTTCCTAACCATGAGCATGAAATATTTTTCTATTTGTTTGTGTCATCTCTGATTTCTTTGAACAGTGTTTTGCAACTCTCCTTGTAGAGATCTTTCACCTACCTTGTTAGCTGTATTCCTTGCTATTTTTATTATGTTTGTGGCCATTGTGAATTGCATTCCTTATTTGGCTCTTGGCTTGGCTGTTGTTGGTGTATAGGAATGCTAATGATTTTTACACACTGATTTTTGTATCCTGAAACTTTGCTGAAATTGCTTATCAGTCGAAGGTTTTGGGCCAATGATGGCTCACCCAAGGCACTTCTGGATGTGGCAGATTTCACCCAGTTTTTTCCTTTTTTAAATATAGAATCATGTCATCTGCAAACACAGGATAGTCTGATGTCCTCTCTATTTAGCTGTCTCTTTGTTTCTTCCCTCCCTTCCTCCCTTCCTTTCTTTTGCCTGTTTTTAGCTCTTTGGGGAATTGCCACACTGCTTTCCAAATGGTTTAACTAATTTACACTCCAACCAACAGTGTATGAGTGTTCCCTTTTCTCCACCACCAGGACTGGCCAGGACTCCCAATACTATGTTGAATAGGATTGGTGACAGGGCATCTTTGTCTTCTGCCACTTTTCAAGGGGAATGCTTCCAGCTTTGCTCATTCAATATGATGTTGGCTGTGGGTCTATCATAGATGGCTCTTATCATTTTGAGGTAAGTTCCTTTAATACCTAGTTTGTTGAGAGTTTTTAACTTGAAGAGATGTTGAATTTTATCAAATGCCTTTTCTGCATCTATTGAGAAAATCATGTGATTTTTGTCTTTAGTTCTGTTTATGTAATGAATCACATTTACTGATTTGCATATGTTGAATCAATCTTGCATCCCAAGGATAAAGCCTACTTAATCATGGTGGATTCTTTTTGATATGCTGCTGGACTTGGTTTGCAAGTATTTTGTTGAAGATATTTCCATCAATGCTCATCAAGGATATTGGCCTAAAGATTAGTTTTGTGCATTTCTGCCAGGTTTGGGCATCAGGATGATGCTGCCTTATAAACTGAGTTTGGAAGGAGTCCCTCCTCCTCAATTTTGGAATAGTTTCAGTAAAAGACATTACTTTCATAAGCCCTCTTTTTATAGGAAAAGTAATGCAAATTAGAAAAAATATATAAGATGAATACAGAAAAAAGGGGGGAGGAAAGAGGAAAAGAAAGAAATGTTGCCACCTCTCTCACCACTCTAAGTTGTGTGGAAAAAAGAAATTTCACCAGTTTCTCAGCTCTTTCTCCTTCAGATCATTTCTCTAAGAGCTCCAGGTCCCTTTAAACCAAATCAGCAATGCAGTCATTGCATGCCTCTAAGTTGTATGGACATTACAGGAGTTGCCAGGCAATGCAGGAGATGAGGAAGTTACAGTTTCTGCCCGCAGAAAGCTTTTAACACGGCTGAGGGACAATATGACCATACAAAAGCTTAATGCAAGCCACTGCCCTCATTAGTAACACAGAGAACGCCTTCCTCACAGCACAGCTTCCAGGACTCAGTACTCAGTTTATTTTCTTGTAATTTAACCTAACAGACATGGACAGCACCTAGCACAGTGTGACACAGACTAGGTTCAATAAAGAGCAGAAGCAAAAGTGAGTTCCATGAGGATTACCTGGAGGGAGGTTCCATGATGGTCCATGAGTTCCATCATGAACCTACTGCACAGAAGGTTACCCTTGAGATGGAGGCAGACACAATGAGGAAAAAGGGAAGAACATGAAAGGAGTCCTCCTGTAGGCTATGAAAGCCTCCAGGAGCCCATGAAGTCTAAGGCAACAGTAAAGGGAGCATGTCTTGGTGAAGACCTCCACAGTCAGACATCCTAGGCCACTCTGATGCTGTGACTCTCAGGCCATAAAACCTCGGCCTAAATACATATCTCTTCAAGTCTCTGTTTCAAATCTTGTCTGTAAAATGGTATAAATAACAAAATCAGTCTCAGAGTGCTGTTATTAGCTATTCTCATTGTTACTGGGACCATGTGATGATTTGTAGAGTAGTGTAAGGAAAGGGAATAAAAAGATGGACTATCGTGGTTTTGCAGTAAGTCAGTCTGGGATTCCAGATGGAGGAGTGTGGATTTCATTTAGAATGGGGCCCAGAGACAGGTTAAAAACCTCCAGCATGGCCAGGCTCCAGGGGGATTTGTGTGCTGTCATCTTTTTGCAACATGGACTGGGCAAAGAGGTCATGTCAGGATACGGCTGCAAGGGCACCAATGAAAAATGACGGAAGCCCACTGACAGTGAGAAGTGCAAAGGATACACATCAAAAGTCTACTATTTCTTCAGGTGCCCAACCAGCCACAAGGAAACTAAACTGCTACTTTCAAGTACAGGTTTTAAGATATTCCAGCAAATAGCAGCTGCAGCAAATAGCAGCTGACTTCTGCTTTGCAGAGACTATGCACTGTATATAATTTACAAGTACCTTCCTCCTGAATCAAGGAGGCATCAGGAACAAAATGTTCAAGCTCCTGTTTCTAGAAACTAAGAAACACTTCTTGATTTGTACACGTGGCTCAACACAGGCCAAAACACAGTCACATACACACCATGCATAAGTCACATGGATATCAGTAATTTGCCTACACTGGAGAAAAATGACAGAATCTATTATGACTTCCATTTTTCTAGGAAATTAAAGATACTGGCAGATTTACTACAGTACAACCAAAAATATCAGTTATTTTCTGGGTATCTATGAACTGAATCTTTTCTTAAAAGACAAACATATCAAGGAGCAAGACATCTCTAACTGACACCACTGCCATCAGCTGCAAACAGGGACTTCTTTGCTCTATGTTTTGAGCACCTCTGAGTCCTCCTCAAGAAAGACACAGGCTTTCTCTAAGCACGTAATACACAGCTTATCTCACCTGCAGATAGCCTCACCCAGCTCAGAGTCACACTGAACATTTTAGTGTAACTTCAGAAGCTTTCACCTGGGTGTGGCCACTGTCAGAACTCCATAAACAATGGTGATCCCCAAGGAGCCTATTTGGGGGTGATGAGCATGAAACAGAAGTCTGAATGGCACAGCATTATTATTCTACATTATTTACAATGTCCCGTAAGAGATCCAAAGCACAATTGGTTTAGTGGAAAACTTTGATGAGAGCTGAAAATAATGTTGCTTTCTCTAATTACTATTTGAAACCAGATCTGAAATGTAAAGCCAGGCTTGTGATTTTCCTCATCTTTCCCTTTCTTTACCTTTTGTACATAGTCCAGGTAAACAAACATATTCACAAGAGCAGGACACCCATTGAATCACTGGTGACCCAGCTCATATGGGGAAGAACAGAGCAGAGATGAAAGGCTTCATCTCCTATTTCTCTGGGCTATTCATGAGCCTCACTCTAGAACTTGCACCTTTAATGAAAAATAAATAATAGATTTACAGCCTCCTGGTTTATAACAAGACAAACACTATTGTGTTTTAGGTTTCAATGATACACGATAGACTGGGAAGCCTGCTTCTACTTCATTCCCATAAATCTGGGAGAAGAAAATGAAGAATTTGAATGTTCTTTATAAGCTGATCCCCCAAATTTTCTCTAAACAGACTTACTGCCTTTACAAAGACAGTCCCTTTGAAGTTCTTAATGAAACTGTATTGTTTTGCTCTAGACCTGTTGTTCTTGATCCTGAAAAATCAAAAGCCAGCCAAAAGCACTCTCCACAGCCAATGTGGGTGCCCCCCCGCCCCACCCAAAAAATGTTAAAATGTATTCTTTTAGCTTAAATGAAAGTATCAAATTAAATATTCTTAAGGACTGATGTTTGTGTCCCCCCAAAATTCATCCATTTGATGTCCTAACCCCTCAAGTGATGGTCTTTGGAGATGGGACTTTTGGGAGGCATTATAATTAGAGTTAGAAGAGGTCATAAAGGAGGGGCCCTCATGATAGAATTCATGTCCTTACAAGAAGAGACACCAGAGAATTTGTGTATGCTTTCTCTTTCCCCAACTGCATGCACCAAGCAAAGGCCACGTGAGGATGCCGAAAGAAGGGAGCCCTCACTAGAAAGTGGGCCAGCTGACACTTGGATTTCCCAGCCTTAAACCACCCAGTCTAGTGTATTTGATTATGGCAGTCAGGTGACAGATGTCAACTTAAACATAAGAATTTGTCATTTAAGAGGCAAAGGAGGCATTCTTTAGGCTTCACAGGAATGTAAGCTGTGATGATTCCAGCAACTCAAAGTGGGGTGGAAAGGGTAACTCAGAACATGGCTACCCTGCACGTCACAGCTACCAAGAGGCTTCCACACAACAGCTCACACTCATTTTCTACAACTTACAGAAAATGCCTTTCATGTTATTAATTTGCAAAATTGATACTTCTCCTCTTAATCCTGTAATGCTAACTTGCTCATTTCAGTAGAGTTTCTATCACCTTTTATCATGTGTTTCCTCATTCCTGCCTTTGGTTCAGTAGTTGTTTTGCAACTTTAAATGAAATGTTTTCCTTCTGAATTTCACAAAGCCAAACAGTACAGTATTGCATTGGCTTTTTTTGTTGTTGTTTTTGTTTTTTTGAGATGGAGTCTATTACTGTTGCCCAGGCTGTAGTACAGTGGCATGATCTCGGCTCACTGCAATCTCCACCTCCTGGGTTCAAGCAGTTCTCCTGCCTCAGCCTCCCGAGTAGCTGAGACTACAGGCATGCACCACCACACCCAGCTAACTTTTTTGTATTTTTAGTAGAGACAGGGTTTCACCATGTTGGCCAAGATGGTCTCAATCTCCTGACCTCGTGATCTCCCCTCCTCGGCCTCCCAAAGTGCTGGGATTATAGGCCTGAGCCACCACACCCAGCCTGCATCAGCTACTGTACACACTACTTTAGTCACATGGAATGTGTGGGTGGAGGGGAGTGATGCAGAGTAGGATTATAGGTTGTTTTGCAAATGGCAGGCACCTTGTACCCAACACTGACCAGAGCCAAGGGCATAAGGAGAAGGTCAGGAGATTTTCCCACATTCATATACTTCAGCAACAAGCACACTGGCCCCACTGGTTACCTTAAATGCCAGTTGTGATATCAATTAACAATAGTAGAAATAGCCACTTCACAGCACAGACTCAAATCAGGTATGTGTCTAGTCTGCTCTGGAAGGATAGCTGCAGAGGCAAAGTCTACCCATATTATCAAAGTAAACGATAGGAATTCTTCAACACACACCCTATCAGCAGAACTGAAGTGAAAACAGCAGCTTCACAAAGAATGATATGTAAAATATAGCCCTGACTTCAGTAAGTGTTCACTAAATGCTTGTAGAATGGATGAACTTGTCAGAAAAAGACACAAAACATAGTGCTTAGGTTTGGCCTAATTCCACATTCAGTTTCTTCTTTCTTTTTTTTCTTTTTTATGAGCACTGGAAGGAGAGAATGGAAAGCAGAAGAATGGCAGGGAGCTTCCAGGGTTCTCAGCATGCCTTAGAAAAGGAAGACTAGGAATCACAATGTTATGTGGCCACATCAGCCAGAAGGCAGCCTGGCTCCCAGAAAGCTTCCAGCTTTCTAGTTTTAACTTTGGCCCTGGAGCTAATGAGGATTATTGACTCAACTCCTGGGAAGAAGATCATTTGATTATTGTTTTTCATATTCAAAGACTGGCTCTGGAAGAAGTGGTCATTAAGCAGGTGCTGGGTGTGACTGAGAAGACTGTGACTCACTTCTTCCCAAGCTGTGCACGTGGAGGCTGTGGTTTCCCAGTAGACAGCTGCATCTGTTGTCCTCAGCCTGCAACGGTGGCTTCCCAAAGCCTGTCTTCCCTGGGCTCTTCAACAAACAGATACACCCAGTTTTCTGTTGATAAATCAGCCCAAAACTGGCCCAGCAGAGTAGAGTTCTCTGCTCAGCCCCCTGAGACTCTCTCTGGCCCCACGTCCCCATCTCTGTGGAGTCACTTGTGTTCTTTTGCCTGTGCAAGTAAAAGTGTCAGTCCCTTGCTCGGTTCCAGCCATGGTCCCACCAATGCCTTGACTCTGCTGCTCTTCCTCCACCCTCCCAGCACAGTCGCCACTCTGAGACCAGGGTCATCTTTCTAAGTATTTCATGAAATCAGGGCCCTACTTAAAACTCAACTTTAGCACCCTGCTGCTCTGGGATAAAGCCCAGGCTTTTGCATAGCAAGCTAAGGGGCACAGCCCACACCAGGCCCCACTTGCCTGGGCCTGAGCTGCGTAAAGGAGTTCCTGGGGCTTTGAACTGTCCCTCACTTCTGGGTAGTCACCCTAGACGCTCTGTCTGCCTGGAACACTGTCTACCTTTCCCTCCACCTCCTATTCTAATCAATTCCCACTTACTCTTCCACTGAAATACCTCTTCCAGTGGAAATTCTTCCATGAATCTCTTCTTCCCTTCTTCAGGGTAATACATTTCAATAGCACTCTATTCTTCACCATGGTTACATTTACTCAGCTGTTTAGCTCACATACTTGTCTGAAACCCCACTAAGGTAAAGTCCTATGACAGCAATGATGGAAGGCCTGGCTCACAGTTAAATCTCTATACCTAGTATCACGCCTGTCACGTTACAGGCATTTGATGAATAGATGATTGAATGAATAGTTGTCTATCTTGACTGAGTGAAGTTCATCAGAATAAAATAATAATAGAAGCCACCATTCATTGGACTCACACATGGTGATGTGATTTACTAGGTACTTTTATGTTTGGCTCATTTAATGTTTGCTTTTTCTTGCACATGTCAGCTCTCTCCTCTACGGTCATTGGTCTGTGCAGTTCACAGGAAATTCCCCCAGTCAGACATGACGCCTACGCCAAGCCCAGGTCTTAGGACCCATTGTGAATATGATCTCCATACTCTTGCTCTGAGGGGCTGGATGATCCTGATCCCAAAGAGGCTCTCCATTTTCACTGAGGCGTTTCTGCCTAGAATTTCCATTAATTAAAAATATCTTACTTGACCAAAATTCATGACATTTCATTAAACAAATGAAAGGTCTGACAAAAAAATAGACAAAAAAAAATTTTAAAACAGTGTGAGTTACTTCCAGGTAGAAACTACTGACTCATTAGTTCTATCACCCACAGTACTTTGAACATAAGTGCCCAATAGATATTTGTAGAGTCGAATAAAACATACCAGTCCTTTCTTGACGATCTAAAAGCCTCATTTTAAAGGATATCCTTTTATTGACGGTTAGGCATTGGTAGTTAGCCAAGTAATCCTGTGTACTTACATGTTCAATACGTAGATTTTAAAAATTTTCCTAATAGGATAGCAAGTGAGTAACTTAAGTAAGAGAAACAGGATGGAAAGAGAGAATGACTGATGGCCTTTTAAGGGATAGGTAGAAGTATATCAATTAGATTTTAAAATATAGATTGCAGATTTAATTCAACATTTAGAAAACAGGTCACTTTATACTTTCTCATAATTCATGCTACACCTGCTCAGCCAAGTTAAAAACGTAATCCCATTCTCTGATCACCAAGAATGTTGTATTCAGTGAGCTCCTCCCATTACTCAAAGTTGATTACTTTAAAAAGGTTTTAGATCAAATAGTAATAATTTTTAAACAACATGGAGTTTTGAATTCCCTTAGAACAAACTGTAAAACAAAAAGCTACTTTCAGGCCAGATGCCATGGCTCACACCTGTAATCTCACACTTTGGGAGGCTAAGGCAGGAAGATCACTTGACCTCAGGAGTTCAAGACCAGCTTGGGCAACATAGCAAGACCCTATCTGTACAAAAAAAAAAAAAAAAATTAATTAGTTAGGCAGGGTAGTATGAGTCTGCAGTCCCAACTACTCAGGAAGCTGAGGCAGGAGGGTCACTCGAGCCCAGGAGTTTGAGGTTACAGTGAACTATGATTGTGCTGCTGCACTCCCACGTGTATGACAGAGTAAGACCCCATCTCGAAAAGAAAGTAAAAATTAAAAACCTGTTCTCTTAATAACAAAGATAATCAACAATAATAAAAACATCAAAATCAAAATTTTATAGATTGGTAATATCAAATATCTAGGATAAGTTTTCTAAATATACACAGTCCAGCTATTACATTTAAGTAAATTATCAACTTCAATAAGTCAGCTCTAAATTAAATGACATAGACTTACTTAGTTAACATAATTTAAGTCAATTTTTAAAAATAAACATCTCAACATGAAGATCCTAATTTCATTAAATAAATATATTTTGGGAAAACAAAGTATTAGCTCTCTGAGAAGATGTAAAACAAATGTGTGTACTGTAGGTGCAAACATCTCAGTTCATATTCTGACAGAAAAATTCATGCTACAGATGGTAAACACATAAATCACCCTGGAATAAAGAAGCATGCATGAAAAGTAAGCAAGCAAACTGTGATTATAATAAATTCTAAGCATTTATATATTGACAAAAGTCACTGAACAAAATAAAGAACATTAATTTGTGCTAAAAGAGAGTACTTTGTGGAGCAAAGCTTGAAACGCCTTTAGGGACCCATCAGTGCAGTAAATTGCACCGGCTCTCCCATGCCTCATTACACGAGACTGCGGGATATGGTCGGGCCACTGCCATCTGTGATTGTGACATAAGTTAATGATCATGTTGTTACAAATTAACCTATCATTAGAAAACAAGAAATATTTCCAGATAAGACAGAATTAGAGACTTTCTCCAAAGAGCAATGGAGTAAATGGGAAACCTCCTCAACCAGCAAGAGACAGAGAAGAGTTGGGGGAAAGGGATCCATTTGTTAAGGCAGGGGTCCCCAACTCCCAGGCTGTGGACAGGTACCAGTCCACAGCCTATTAGGAACTGGCTGCAGGAGGGGAACACTGGACAAGCAAGCATTACTGTCTGAGCAACTCCTCTTGTCAGGTCAGAGGCGGCATTAGATTTTCATAGGAGCACAAACCCTACTGTTGAACTGTGCAAGGATCTAGGGTACACACTCCTTATGAGAATTTAACTAATGCCTGATGATCTGAACAGTTTCTTCCCAAAATCATCACCTCCCTACCCCTCAGGCTGTGGAAAAATTATCTTCCATGAAACCAGTCCCGGTGTCAAAAAGTTAGGGAACCACTGAGTTAAGGGATACTTAAAAAGCCAGGAAACATGCAGTCCAAGGCTTGGCCCAAATCAACTGGATGCTGGTGGCAACACAGAGAACTGGGTCCCCATCTCTCTCAAACGATGGGGCTGTTGTGTTATTCAGGTTTGTAAAAAAATAAAATAAAATAAAATAAAAAAATAAAAAACAGAGTGGTAAGAGAAAATAATGGTCCCAAGGCCAAAGTAAGAGAAAAACACTCTTAATCTCTGAGAGGTAGAGGAAAAGAATATGGAGTTTATCACACACAAGCTGCACCAAGTGGACACATTTACCATATAACAGTAAACAAAGTACCAACTGCATATCACGAAGGACAGACTCTAACAAGTTTCAGGTCAAATTTTTCCTCCAAAAGTTAACAAAGCCAAGACACATTAGTAGCATTCACTAAATATTCAAACAAAGATGAGACTTAAAAAAAATTCATACCAATTAACCCAGAGCTTTGATTTCTAGCAATAATTCTATAGTCATGGCTACCACTTCCTGAGGGTCTACTCTTGCAAGCACTTCCATAGTTCATGCTGACGGTGAAAATTGCCTTGAAGAAATGCAAAGCAGAACCCAGTGATGAACCGTGAGCACAGACACCCTGGCCTCAGCAGCAGAGAATATCCCAATACTGCCAGGCCTGAGGGGCCATGAAGGGCAGACCCTCTGGGCTCATTCAATCATAGTGTTCTACTCCACAGACTTCTCAAGAGAAATATCCTTCTCCCAGCACCATGATTAGTTGTGCTTCTCAAAGTTTATCTCATGAACCTGGGGAACCAGGTGACTGACTGGGATTCCTTTTCTCTGTTAGTTGCCGGAGAGCAAATCACTCAAATAACGCACAGTCCTGGCAGATGAACTAGGCTCTCAGCATTTTTCTATTTGCCTTATTTCTGTTTCTAGCTTGAATGCCCATTTCTGTTTTTTCCTTGTTTTTCTCACTTCTAACTTATTATATATAGTATTTGTTTTTGTATTCTCTGTATTCTCTTCACCAACTTTAAACACATTTTAAAACATTTAAAACTAAGCCAGATAAAAATTTTAAATGAGTAAATATAAAAAAATACAGACTCATTAATTTTTCACATGAGAAAATTAAGGCTCAAAGAACCACTCATGGTAATGTGTTACTAGAAAAAAATATATACCACACTAAATATTCAGCAATAAATTAAGAGAATTTAAACTAAAAAATAAGTGTTTGTGTAGTGAATAAAGATACTAAATCAATTTGCCTATAATTCCTTTAGGAAAATATTTTCTGTTTATTAGCAATGTTGAATAAATATATGTTCCTAAGGAGGGGCAAAACTTGTTGGAATTTGCGTGGTGCCTCAACGGATCTGGTGATCAGATCCATTATAGGTACTCCCAAAGATGACATCAACTCAGAATAAACCATTTTGAATCAGGTAGACTGCCAAAGGCCACATCTATCTGTCACCAAACAAAGAGTCATAAATTATAATGGCTCTGTGTGCCACGGGTCTACTCTTTACCATATGTGGCTAGTGAGAAGCATGTCTGAGGTCCTCTAAAATCTAGTGATCAATAACTTTGGGGACATTCTAAATATATCACAGAAGAGAGCAAAAAGGATACCAAGGGGGAAGGACAGAATTCAATTTGACAAAAACTTCTCGAATGTTAACCATTTTAGGGATTCAAAGGTGAATTACCCATGGTCTCTGGCCAGAAGAAACTAAAATCTAGTGAGAAAAAATATATACATATACCACAATATAAAGAACAATGATTATTGCTATAACAGAGGCACAAAGAGCTATTGGAACACTGAGTAGAACATTAGTTTCATCTGGAGGGAGGCTGGGAAATTAGATATAGATCAGAGTTATCTAAAGTAGCCTACTACATTAACATCTTTATGTATTTATCAATTATCAATAATGACACTGGTTCAAACAACAAATCTCTTAATGATCATTGTTAAAAGAACTATGGAGATCAGGCACAGTGGTTCATGCCTATAATCCAAGCACTTTGGGAGGATGAGGTGGGATGATTGCTTGAGCTAAGGAGTTTGAGACCAGTCTGGGCAACATACGAGAGCTCATCTCTGCAAAAAATAAAAAATAAGAAACAAATCAAAAAGTTAACTGGGTGTGGTAGTACATTCCTGTGGTTCCTGCTACTCAGGAAGCTGAGGTGGGAAGACCAGCCGACTTGAGCTCATGAGTTCAAGGCTGCAGTGAGCTATGATCACACCAATGCACTACAACCTGTGCAACAGAGCAAGACTCTGTCTCTGTTGAAGAAAAAAATAAATAAATAAAAGATAAACAATGTAGAAAATAAAAAGAAAGAATCATGGAGAATGTTATGTGGCCAGCAAATGCACAGCCCTCTTGCTCATCTCAGTTAGGAACCAAAGAAAACCCTCAGAGGTTTACCATCTCCTTCTGATACTTCTGGAATGATACAAAGAATGAAAAGTTATCAGATGACCCAAAAGCGACACACATTTACCATTAACTCCACCTGCAGCTTCATCTGTAGCACTGACTACGGTGAACCTAGTTTACTTCCCCCACTTCCCCTGCTTACTATGGCTTACTATGGTAGTTTAGTAGCATCAGGACAAGGATTTTTGAACACTTTATCTAAATGCCAAGACACATAGTAGCACACAATAAATATTCAAAATAAGATGAGCCTTTGAAAGGTCCATAACATTCAACCCAGTGCTTCAGTTTCTAGGAATAATTCTATAATAATAGCAACTACTGACTAAGCATTTACTCTTGCAAGAACTTCTAATTCTGTAACAGGTAAGAAGCCATTTCATTCTCATAACAACCCATGAAGCCGCTGAGAAAGAGAGGATAAATGCTTGTCTGAGGTTGCAAAGTTAATCAACAGCAAAGCAATATTCTCCCTATGTAGATAATCTGAAAAGTGACCAAATCATAAGTCCAAAGATGTTCACTAGTGTTTTTAAAAAACCTAACAATTTAAATACTTACCAAGAAGGGCATCTTGCCATAATGATACCATAACTCATGCACATCCCTTATTCAATTATCTAAAGTGTTCCTGGGATACGTACCCAAGGGAATAAATGTAGGATCAGTATTTCTGTGCCTAATTTAAGAACTTCTGGACTGTTCTCGAGTATAGATGCCAAGTCTACATTCCCACTACCAGTACATGACAATTCATAGGTTCACGCATCCCCACTAGTATCTGCCGTTCTCGACAAACTCTTGTTAGTGTAATAGGGATATCATTTTACTGCTTTGATTTTCATTTCTCTCAGTAAGAATGAGCTTCATGATTTGTTTCTATGCTGGTTAGCCTTTTGTGTTTACTTTTGTGTGAAGGGCATGGTCATATTTCTTATTTTTCTACTTGGATTTCAACCATTTTTTTTTTTTTGGCAGGAGTTTCTTGCAGTTCTAGACAAAGATTTCTTGTTAATCTAAGCTGTGTACATTGCATACATCACTTTCCAGTCTGTCATCTGTCCATCTGTCTACAGTTACCTTCATTGAATAGAAATCTGTAATTGTGATCAAATGAATCAATTTCCCCCTACCGCTTTATGTTTTTAAGAAGTTTATCAAGTTCCTCAAAAACATACAATAAAATTGTTAGGGTTTAAAGATTTTGTGAAGAACTGACACCTTTTTACTGCTACTTCCAAGAGAATAAAATGTCTATATACTCACATAATCTTTGTCTTTTATTAACATTTTAAATTTTACTCTGAAGAGAGTTTGTGCATTCTTGATTAACTCATAGATATTATATAGCTTTTGTTACTATGAGGAGTATCGTATGTTTTATTTTTAATTGGATATTACTAGAATAGATAGATTCTTATAGTTTGATCATATGTACAGTTGATCCTCTGTATCTGATGGTTCCACTTCTATGGATCTGACCAACTGCGCATTGAAAATATTCAGAAAAAATTGCATTTGTACTGCATATATACAGACTTTTCTTGTCATTATTCCCTAAACAATATAACAACTACTTACATAGCATTTACATTATATCAAGTGGTATAAGTTATCTAGATGTGATTTAAAGTACACAGGAGGATATGCACAGGTTATATGCAAATACTAAGCCATTTTATGTCAGGGATTTGAGCATCTGTGAATTTCAGTATCTGAGGAAGGTTCCAGAACCACTCCCCTGCAGATACCAAGAGATGACTGTTTATATACAGTAATGTCATTGTATTCTTTAGTTCTAGTAATCCATTTATTAAATTCTGTTAAGATGACCATACTTTCTATAAGTAATGACAATTTTATCTATTCCTTTAGATACATATGCCTCTTGTTTTTCTTCCTAGATAGCATTGCTCAGGACATAAAATACAAATGCTATATTAAGTAGCAGCAGAGAATAATGAGCACATGTGGTACATACTTTATACTGAATCTCTCAAACTCCATTCCATTATTTTTCTACTGAATAGGTCTGACAGATAAAAACCACATTTCCCAGATTCCTTTGTAGCTAAGGTTCTGGATATAATTTAGGATCTTTTAACTACATGCTTTCTCATACCATCTGGAAGAGGGAGGAAAAATAGAGGCCATTTTCCTGCTACAGTGGATGGAGGAAAGACAGGAGAGATGTGTTTGCTGAACCAAACTCTGCATTCCAGTGTCTAGTTATCCCCTTGTGGAGTTTGCTTAAAAAAAAAAAAAAAAAAAAAAAAAAAGTAATGAAAGTGACAGCAGTAGCAACTTCCTATCTCCTGGATTGTCATGTGATCTTACTATGGACCCCACAGCCCAAACCGGCTTCTCCCACACTTACAACTTTTAAAGTACCTGATCCCCTATATTATATCTCCTTCTGCTTGGAAATCCAGATTTGCCTCCCAAAGTAAACATTGACTGCTTAACATAATCATATTTTTGCCTTCACTCTTTAATGTACAGTATTACACTCACAGGTACTCTAATCAAGGTTTCATTAGCTTTAGAAAAGTATTGAACATCTTTCTCTTCCCTGTTTTCTGGATTAATTCATAAAAGAACAGACTTTCTTAAAAGTTCAGTAGAACTCAACCCAAAATTCTCCCAGGTGCTTTCTGGGAGGAAAGCTTTTGACTACTTTCTCCATTTCTTTACCATGTATTGGTGTAATCATATTCTATATTTCTAAAAAATAATTTTTACATTTTATATTTCTGAGAATTTATTCATTTTAGCTTTCCCCTCAAATTTATTAAGAATACATTTGTTCCAATACACTCATTTGAAAATTTATTTGGTCTACAGCTATTTCCCTTTTTGTCATTGTCTTGTCCTGTATTTTATTTTTAGTTCTCTTTTCTTCTTTTTGTCTGTCAGAGGTCTATCTTATTTTTCAAAGAACCAAGTTTTGACTTTCTTAATCATCTCTATCATGTTAAGTGTTACTATTATTATTCTGTATTTCATTGTTTTCTATACTTCCCTTTATTTTTCTATCTTGTTTCCTTGGATTTTGCTTTGTTCTTTTTACCAACTTTTTGGTGTTTTTTAAACCTCTGTTTCCTAATAAATGTATATAAAGTCATTTTAAGTACTGCTTGAACTGTATCCTACAATTCTGAAATTTCATGTTTTCACTTTCTATTCTAAATATATCATAATTTCATTTTCTTTTTAATTCAATAGCTATTTAGAAATGTGTTATTTAATCTGTAACCACGAGGGGTTTTTTGGGAGTTAGGAACTAACATTTTATTAGCAATTTATTTCATTGCATTATACTAAGTGAACTTAATTTGTATCACTTTCATTTCTGAGAAATAGAGGCTTCTTATATGACATAATACATAGTTTATAACCATTCTAAATGAGCTAAAAATTACACATTGCCTCTTAAGTTCAAAGTTTTAGGTGTATTCCTAACAGCTCATGCTTATTAATGATATTTTTCAGGTTTTCTCTACTTCCATTTGCTTTTTGACTGTAGGATTTACTAGTTTCTGAGAGCAATGTGTTAAAAATTTCAGCTGCAACTGTTGCTTTTCTCTCTCTGCAATTCTGTCAAATGTTGCTTGATACATTTTCAAGTTACACTTCAGATTACCATTTTTTTATGGTTACATCTTCTTGTCATATTCCCTTTAACAATATATAGCATCCTCTTTGTCTTTGATAATATATTTAAGTTACCACTGCTTTCTGTTGGTTCATATTTATGTACTCTCTCTTCCAACCTTTTATTTCCAACTTTTCTGTGTTTCTTTTGAAGTGTCTCTTACAGATAACCTATTTTTATATCTCGTTTTTCCATCCCATCTGAGAATTTATCTTTACAATGAATAATCCTTAACATACATTGTGATCACTCCAATACTTGAACTTTTCTAGCTTTTTTACATATTTTCCATTTACTGTATTTTCTTTTTGTTTTATTCTTTCCATCCCACTTCCCCTTTCTTATTTTTAATTAGCTAGATCAAATTTTCTTATGCTGGTGTAAAAGCTGCACCTCTTGTTTTTCATTTTTATAATTTCTCCCCATCATATCCATTGTATGTTTCTTCATCCCTACTGTCAGGTCCCTGTGGTTTCCCCTCCACCCAATCATGATGGTAATATCTAGAATTTTACCACTGGGTTACTTGCATGCATTTTCTGTTTTCTTTTGTCTTAGCCTTCTTTTTCAAGACATCAGTGAATTTTGCCAGGAGATCTGATGCCCCTTATGTCCCCTATTTTCATGTATTTATTGACTTCATATTTAAGTATTTCCTCCCAGCATGTTTCAGTGTGGCTCTTTATATGGAAAGTTTTATGAGGTCTTACATAGCTGAAGAAACTTATTATACCTTTGCTTGTAAGTGATGGTTTGGCTGGAAATAAAATTCAAGGAAGGCAACAGAAGGCAAAAGCAGAACTTAATGTGATTGTACTTAGTGCCACTGAGCTGTACACTTAAAAGTGGTAAGCTTTATATTATGTATACTTTATCGTAACTTTAAAAAAATAAGTTTTAAAAAACAGTTTCCTCCAGACTCTCCAGGCACCTCTGGCTGCCTCCTCCACAGGCTGCAGCCGTCCACTTCACCACTCTGCAGAAGCTGAAGCCTACTTCAGTCTCTCTAGGGACTTCCTGCATTTTCATTGTTAGTTCTTAGCACCCATGTGTCCCTCTAGTTTTTATTCTTTCTCGACAGCTAACATGGTATTAGGAACTCAGTAGTCTATGCTAGTTGACCCTTTTGGCGGAGAATAAAAGCCTAGACAACTTTTTACACTTAAAAACCTGTGGAAGAATAGGTCAAAGTACTTTCTATGAGCATGTTTCACTTGAACAAATAGAAAATAAAATGTTATCTGAAAGATAGGGATCAAAGCTGATGATGGCTGGTTATTTCTGGAAGCTATAGAATATGGTCTGAAATCCTTGGAGATAAGAGTCTGTCTTGCACTTGGAAGCATTTTTCCCTAGGGTGCTATGCAGTTTCCCAAACATCCAAATTCTATTCCCCAGGTGAACACTAGCTTTGAGGCACCATATTGTAGAGACAAGGCATTGCATTCTGTCCCAGATTAACTATTTACACCTAACTGTGGGTTGTTGAAAAACAAGGCCTAAAATATTTATTATGATGGCATATTTTCTCCGTATTTTTCCCCACTGGCATTTATGTTAAATTAATCTTTCTCAATCCATTTTAACAAGAAAATGAAAGCAAATGTGCATTTGAAAAGAAAACTTAGAAAAAAAAGTGAAATATTCATGACTTACAGGTTCCTTATAAAAACATGTTACAAGGCTAGCCTTATGACAAATTTTGCTTAAATCCAGATTCAGAGAAATTTATTTAGCTTGCTTGTTAGAAACAGTGTATTGTGGAAGGGAACGTGAGCTTGGCCTCTAATAATATCTCCTGTAGCTTCAGAATGTAAAAATGGGAAGACCAAGTATAACCCATGTAAGGAGAAACTAAGTCATAAGATTAAAATTTAGGGACCCAGTCTTGATTCAGAAATTATTTACTGAGCATTTACCATGTGCCAGGAATCATACCTGACCCGTAAGTACCATTTAGGGAAACAACCACTACCACCACCACCTTAGGGGTGGTCTATCCACAGGGAAAACAGTGTTTATGAGAAAGTTTATGTTCTGGGCTGGGCACAGTGGCTCATGCCTGTAATCCCAGCACTTTAGGAGGCTGAGGCAGGCAGATCACGGGATCAGAAGTTCAAGACCAGCCTGGCCAACACAGTAAAACCCTGTATCTACTAAAAACACAAAAATGAACTAGGTATGGTGGTATGTGCCTATAATCTCAGCTACTTGGGAGGCTGAAGCAGGAGAATTGCTTGAATCAGGACCTGGGAGGCAGAAGTTGAAGTGAGCTAAGATTGTGCCACTGCATTCCAGCCTGGGCTACAGAATGAGATTCCGTTAGGAAAGAGAAAGGGGAAGGGGAAGGAGAAGGAGAAGAGGAAGGGGAAGGAAGAAAGAAAGGAAAGGAAAGGGGAAAGAGGAAAAAGGAAAGGAAAAGGGAAAGGGGAAAAAGGAAAGGGAAAGGGGAAAGGGAGTAATGGGGAGGGGAGAGGGGAGGGGAGAGGAGAGGAGAGGAGAGAAGGAAAGTTAGTTAATGTTCTCAGAGATCTCTGAGTTTCACTGAAATGTATCTATGAAACCCAGGAATAAACAAGTGACCAGAGAGGGGACAGTGTCTTTCTTTTCTTCAATAAAAGCTCTATCCCTGATGACCATGGAAAGCAGCTCAGATGTGTTTTTGATGAAAAGTTGGTCTAATATCCTAAAGCCAAGAGACAGACTTTTGAGGGTGTTAGGGATCAACCCCCTGCCCTTGCCGAAAAACAGGGAGAGTTAAAAGGAAGAATTCTAATAGAACTCTGGAGACAGATCAGGATTAAGCAAAGATTTCCTGGCAGGTCTCTTATACAACAAGTGCCCTTCTCCCTTATCCTCATCAGGTTTGCAACCTAGGGATGCACTGGGGGTGGGGGTGGGAGAGGAGAGAAGGAAAGATATTAAATATCTTCACCACGTAAAACATATAGTATGTTAGATGTGATAAGTGCCACAAAAAATGTGAGAAACTGGTGTGAAATTTTAGGTGGAATGAATGGGGAAGACCTCACTGAAATGTTCTGAGTAAAAACTCAAAGTATTGGAGACAACCATCTAGATACCTGCAGGAAGAGCAAATTAAGAGCCCTGAAGCAGCAGCAACTGGGGTAGGCTGGAGGAACAGCGAGGACAGAGAGGCTGGAAGAGCAGAGCTGGGGAGGGGCAATAGGAGAGGAGGATACAGAGAAGGCTCTGCAGGCCCTGCCAGGCCCAGGGGAGACATGAGTCTTGACTCTGTTTAAATGGGTGGCCACTGGAGAGTGCTGAGAGGGGTGCCACTATGCTTTGACATGTTTATAACATCACGCCAATGCTGTGTGGAGCCTGGGCTGTGGGGGTCAAGGGACAATCCACAGACGAGCTAAAAGCCCAGTGCAGGAATCCAGGTAAGAGACAATGGTGGCAGACTGGTAAAAGTCATAGGATGGTTAAAAATAACCAAATTGCAGATACATTCTCAAGTCAAAGGCAATGGTATTTTCCAATAAACTGTATATAAAATATAAAAGGAAAAAAAACAACAAGGATGACTTAGAACTTTTTTTTTCCTCTATCAACTGGAAAAACAGTTGCCATTAACGAAAGTGATAAATTCAGGGATGAAGATAAAAGACATAAATTTGGATATCATTAGCATATAGACAGTACATCAATAGAATGTAATTAATTGGGCATTTGTATTTCTCAAAAGCAATACAAGTACATACTTCTGAAGATATGCTAGGGCATTCAGGATAAACAGTGTATTTGGCAAAAGCATAATATCTTATGAGAAGTCACATTTAAAACAATCTCTGTGATATAACAAACATTCCTAATATAAAGAAGAATTCAAATTTGTATGGGTTAAGATAAAACACCAGACTTCAAAGAAATGTGCTCCTGACAGGTTGCTTTGAGCTATCTTCGGTCTCTTAGGGCTGCACATTTCTGTCTTCTGCCAATACAAGTGTTTCTGTCTTCTTTAAAGTTCTGAGGTGCTCAGTACTTTCCAAGTTATTCAACATCAATCATCCTGAAACATTTATGTCAAGCACTATAATAGAATCAAGGGATACAGCTAACAAAACATAGCCTAGCCCTCGTGAAGTCTACAATCTACAATCTATACTGACACTCAGTTCATCTGGGCTTGTTTCTGTTTACTTTTTGTTTGTTTTTAAGGAAAAACACAATGTCATCTTTATTTATACTTTACAGGGTTACTTTGAGGCTCAAGTATTTATGATTCAAAAACTACTTAGAAATTACAAACGGACACAGGTGAGTTGTGTTGGCACTACTGTTACAACAGGGCTGGAGGTAGACCAAGTGAAAGCTCTTCTAAGACACTCGCAGTGAATCAGAAAAGAGGACGAATGAATGACTGCATCTGAGGAAGCTGATTACTAAATCTGAACACTGAGCTGAGATTCTTCTAAGTATCCTGGCACTAAACAAAAATTTGAAACACGCATCTTTTTTTCATTTTCTGGCAAAAGAAACACAAAAGTTCATTGGCAGAGACAATATTTCTCCTAGAAATGGACCCACGCAGAGTCTACATAGGTCTTCATAAACACCATGCTGCGTAACAGTGGACAATACTTCCAACTACCATTTCACAAAGGAAACAGAATTGTTCAAATGAAAGCTTACTGTGTTGATGTGCTATCAAGTCAGACTGTATCACAGTAAATGACTCAATTATAAATCCATGCAACAGTCATTATTCTGTTTAGAATTTTATTTTCAAGTATATATGTAACATTATATAATATATAGTAACATAATATATAATAATATCTGTATATCATATGTTCAACATCTGACTTAAACACTAATGGCTTCAAGGAACATAATGTAGTCAGAGGGAACATCATGCTTGCTTTCTATTTTCATTATTAACTCTTCAAAAAAATATATCCTGCATGCAACAGGACATATTAAAACAATCAGCCATTCCTTCCAATAGCCACTACCCAAAGCCTTCTTTCAAACAATCTAAGTAGCTTGAGTACAGTGGGGAAAAAATGATTATATAAATTTTTACCAGAATACACAATTGTCTAATAAAATACATATAAAAGTCTACAAAAATTATTCCTTGTTTAAATGCTTCTTGTAAAATACTTTCGACAGTCTCTAATACAGACTGCCTTGTCCTCAGCAGAGGAGAAAAAACCTGAATTCAAAAACTAAACAATTAAGCATACTTTGAAAATTATTTTTATATTCATGATTTAACTGTCATTTAGATATTCTGCCTTGATAATCTCAGACACAGGATTCAGCAGTTCCTTGCCCCTAGCAGTTGCTCTAACAGCTCTGTCTGGGTTGCCCCTCTGTCCTCTCCCAGCTCTTTCTCCCCTCACAGAGCAATAACCTCTGCCTCCCTGTCCACATTGCCTGTACCAGACCAATCACTGCCCCTTGCCCACTGACTGGAAAAGTGTTGAGCATGTGATCCAAGACAGGCAAATTCTAATCTTCCCTATGATCTTTTCAAACAAATTCTGGAACAGAGAAGTTATTTCCTTTGGACTGCAGGATTGGTAGATGATACTGGAAACCACCAATGATTCCATTGCAGGCAGTTTGTGCCAAAATTCAGGAAGAAGTAAATTTGACATGAAAATAAAAAGAGTGAGTCCTGGGTTCCCAACTCTGAGGATACTAGAGCTCTCTTGTGCCCTCCAGCAACTCCTTCGATCCCTATGACCTAAACCAGAAATCCCCCATTTTGCTCAAGTAATTTCTTTGAACATATGAAAAGAAATGACATATGAAATTGCCATTTCTGTAAGCTAAAAACATCGGATTTGGCAACTATACTGGCCATTTCAGTAGTAGAATATGTTGGTTTTATGCCACATGGAATCTAAAGAGTCTTTGGGGATTATAACTGTAATACTTCAGGAAAACTTCAAACTATGAGACAGGAACAGGGTGGAGGCGTTGGTGGGTAGTGAAGACCAGAAAACAAAACTATTCTGTGTCTAATACTGATAACTGCAATTAAAGACAAAGTTATATACAAACATACTTTTCTATTTACATATAGCATGATCTACATGTGATCATGTAAAACTACTAAGAACGCAATGTCTCAGGATAACACCAAGGTGCAGATGTGTGAATGCGAACAAGGGCTCTAGTATCACATGGTCAGAGTTCAATTCCTAAAGCAACAAGCTGCTAGCTTTCTTTAATTGAAAATTTAACTGAGATAATTACAGGTTCACATGCAAGTTATAGAATATAATACAAAGAGATTCTAAATACCCTTTGCTGAGTTATCGTCAATGGCAACATTTTGAAAGCCTTAATACTGGGACCAGGATTTCTTGGACATTGATATAATCCAATTATCTTACTCAGATTTTCCCAGTTTGACTGATATTTATTTGTATGTGTGTATATTTAATTTTATGAAATGTCAGCATGTGTGGGTTCCTGTATCCATCAACACACCAATACACTAAACATTTCTATCACCATTAGGACCCCTGGTCTTGTTCTTTTGTGACCATAGTGAGGTGCGGTGGCATACACCTGTAACCACTACCCTCTCACAATGTCCCTAATAGTTACAGGACTCTTCAGATTATCTATTTCATCTTGGTTGAGTATTAGTAGTTTGTACTTTTTGACAAAGTGGCCTCTTTTTTTTTTTTTTTTTTTTTTTCCTGAGATGGAGTTTAACTCTTGTTACCCAGGCTGGAGTGCAATGGCACGATCTCGGCTCACCGCAACCTCCGCCTCCTGGGTTCAGGCAATTCTCCTGCCTCAGCCTCCTGAGTAGCTGGGATTACAGGCACACGCCACCATGCCCAGCTAATTTTTTGTATTTTTAGTAGAGACGGGGTTTCACCATGTTGACCAGGATGGTCTCTATCTCTCGATCTCGTGATCCACCCGCCTTGGCCTCCCAAAGTGCTGGGATTACAGGCTTGAGCCACCGCGCCCAGCCTCATTTCTTCTTAATTTGGAAAATGTGTGGGTGTAATCTTGTCCTTTACTAGTTCTTTAGTGGTTTTGGGATCTGTACTGTCGTCCTATTTCATTCTTGATATTACAGATTTGTTTCCTCCTTTTCTGTTTTGTTAGAGATTTATCAATTTTATTAAAGATTTTTTTAAAGGACCAGATTTTTTTATACATTGATTTTTTTCTAATGTTTCCCTATTTTCAATTTTTTGACTTTTGCTTTTACTATCTCTTTCTGCTTGTTCTGTATTTATTTTGCTCTTCTTTTCCTAATGTCTTGAGGTAGTAACTTAGATTACTGATTAGACCTTTCCTCATGTTTTAATATTTTTTAATTTTTGAGCATACAGTAAGTGTAAATATTCATGGAATACATGAGATATTGTGATGCAGACATACAATGTATAATAATCACATCAGGGTAAATGGGGTGTGAGTAACCATCACCTCAAGCACTAATCCGTTCTTTGTGTTACAAACAATCCAATCAATTATACTCTTCTAGTTATTTTATTTGTATTTATTTGTTTACTTGAGACAGAGTCTTGCTCTGTTGCCCAGGCTGGAGTGCAGCGGTGTGATCTTGGCTCACTGCAACCTCCACCTCCCAGGTTCAAGCGATTCTCCTGCCTCAGCCTCCAGAGTAGTTGGGATTACAGGTGTACACCACCACACCTCACTAAATTTTTGTATTTTTAGTAGAGATGAGATTTCGCCATGATGGCCAGGCTGGTCTCAAACTCCTGACTTCAGATAATCAGCCTGCCTCAGCCTCCCAGGGTGCTGGGATTACAGGTGTGAGCCACCACACCAGGCCTCTTCTAGTTATTTTTCAATGTACAATAAATCATTGACTTTAGTCACCCTGTTGTACTATGAAATACTAGATCTTATTCATTCTAACTGTATTTTGTACCCATTAGCCATCCCCACTTGGCCCATCCCCCTACCCTTTTCCATCCACAGAGAACTATTCTACCCTCTAACTCTATGAGTTCAATTGTTTTACCTTTTTTTTAGCTCTCAAAAATGAGTGAAAATGCGTTAAGTTTGTCTTTCTGTGCCTGACTTACTCCACTTAACAAAATGATCTCCAGTTCCATTCATGTTGTTGCAAATGACAGGATCTCATTTTTCTTTATAGCAGAATATACTCCATTGTATGTATGCACCACAGTTTCTTTATCCAATCATCTGCTGAAAGACATTTAGGTTGCTTCCAAATGTTGGCTATTGCGAACAGTGCTGCAAAAAACTTAGGAGTACAGCTACCTCTTCAGTATACTGATTCGTTTCTTTGAGGTATATACCTAGCATTGGGTTTGCTGGATTGTATAGTAGCTTTATTTTTACTTTTCTGAGTAACCTCCAAACTGCTCTCCATGGTGGTTGCACTAATTTATATTCCCACCGATAGTGTATGAGGATTCCCTTCTCTCCACATTCTTGCCAGCATTTGTACTGCCTGTCTTTAAAACAAAAGCCATTTTAACTGGGGTAAGATGATACCCGATTTGAGTTGATTTTGATTTGCATTTCTCTGATCATTGGTGAGGTTTAATATACCTGTTTCCCATTTGTATGTATTCTTTTGAGAAATGTCTATTCAGATCTTTTGCCCATTTTTTAATCAGATTATTAAATATTTTCCTTTTGAGTTGCTTGGACTCCTTATATATTCTGATTATTAATTCCTTGTCAGATGGATGGTTTGCAAATATTTTCTCCTACTCTGGGAGTTGTCTCTTTTGCTTTGTTGATTGTTTTCTTTGCTGTGCAGATATTTTCTCTATGTGATCTGATTTGTCCATTTTTGCTTTGTTTGCCCAACTTGCAGGGTATTATTACCCAAGAAATCCTTACCCCATCCAATATCCTGGAGAGTTTCCCCAATGTTTTCTGTTAGCAGTTTTATAGGCTTCACATCTTAAAGTTTTAAATCCATTTTGATTTGATTTTTGATTGCGATGAGACATAGAGGTTTAGTTTTTCTTCTGTATGTAGATACCCAGTTTTCCCAGCACCATTTATTGAAGAGACTGTCCTTTACCCAATGTATGTTCCTGGCACCTTTGTCAAAAGTAAGTTCACTGTAGATGTACAGATTTATTTCTAGGTTTTCTATTCTGTTCTACTGGTCAACTTGTCAGTTTTTATGCCTATATCATGCCATTCTGGTTACTATAGCTCTGTAGTATAATTTCAAGTCATGTAAATATGATTCCTCAAGTTATGTTCTTTTTGCTTAGGATAGCTTTGGCTATTCTGGGCTTTTTGTACAGATTTATTTCTAGGTTTTCTATTTTGTTCTACTAGTCAACTTGTCAATTTTTATGCCCATATCATGCCATTCTGGTTACTTTAGCTCTGTAGTGTAATTTCAAGTCATATAAATGTGATTCCTCAAGTTATGTTCTTTTTGCTTAGGATACCTTTGGCTATTCTGGGCTTTTTATGGTTCTATATAAATTTTAGGATTGTTTTTCTATTTTTGTGAAGAAAGTCATGACTATTTTGATAGGGATGGCACTGAATCTATAGATTTTCCTGGGTAGTATGGATACTTGAACTATATTGATTCTTCAAATCTACAAACATGCAATATTTTTCCATTTTTTTGTGTCCTCTTCAATTTCTTGCATAAATTTTTATAGTTTTCATTATAGAGATTTTTCACTTCTTGGGTTAACTTAATTCCTAGTATTTATTTGTAGCTATTGTAAATGGGATTTGTTTCTTGATTTTTTTTTTTTCAATTTGTTGTTAGCATAGAGAAATGCTGCTACCTTTTGGATGTTAATTTTGTATACTGTAACTATAATGAATTTATCAGTTATAATATTTTTTGGATGAGGGAAAGGTGGCCTAGGTGATTGAAGATTATCTCTCCTACTTTCCTCAGTGCCTCTTAGTGTGATGTTAAAACCAGGCACTGTGATTGCTCACCTGATTTTTGGTTCTATGAAGACGCTTTTCTCTGTGAGTAGTGGTTCAATTTGGTGATCCTATGGAGGGGTGGAAACAATCACTGGAGGCTTCCATTGAAGTATCTTTCTCTGTCTCTCCTTTCCTCATTTTTAATTTAGTAATTTAGTGCCATAAATTTCTCTCTCGGAACTGCTTTACCTCCATCCCACATATTTTGATATGTTCTGTTTTTGTTTTCGGTTTTACGTATTTTCTTTTCCTTTAAAACTTCCTCTTTAAATCATGCATTATTTAATGGTGTGCTGTTTCATTTTCACCTGTTTGCAGATTTTCCTGTTGTCTTTCTGTTATTGATTCCTAACAGTCTCCAATACGAACAGAGAGTGCACTCATTGCA
Source organism: Saimiri boliviensis (assembly GCF_048565385.1). Taxonomy (NCBI): domain Eukaryota; kingdom Metazoa; phylum Chordata; class Mammalia; order Primates; family Cebidae; genus Saimiri; species Saimiri boliviensis. The sequence continues at coordinate 26,276,884 of NC_133468.1, read as the reverse complement.
TGAGTTTGGTTGTTCAAAAGTGCTCTATGGCCCAGGATGTGCGCCATCTTGGTGAATGTCCCATGAATTCTTTGGAAGGCTATGTATTCTGTTTTTTCTGGGTAAAGTATTCCAGAAATGCCAATTTAGTCCTGTTGCTTGATTGTGTTGTTAAGGCCTTCTACATCCTTGCTGATTTTCTGTCTAGGCAGTCACCCTGTTTAGGATTAGCATGCAGGTCCAGTCTACTTTTGTGGGCTATGGTTCCAGAGCCAGCTTAATTTTCAGACCCTTTGCAGCATTCTTTAGGTCTGCTTCACTTGTCTGGTTCTGACAGGGGCTTCCACGGGTCCCTGCTGGTTTTGCCTAAGGGAGTGAAGGGAACGTCCCCAGGCCTAATTCCCAGTGTCTCTCCGTAGAAGGAATGGTCGTGTTCAGGCCCACAGGCTGGATGAGGCTTTCCTGACCACCTATTCATCTCTTGGCAGAAGAGGTCAGTCTTAGGTGCATGAAGATAAAGAAGCTACTCAGCTGGGCCATTTGTTGCGGTGGGATTCTTCTAACAAGTATTTCCCAGAAGCCCAGGTATCTCACACTGGGAAAAGGCATCTCAGCAAGGAAGAAGGTATTTCCGCTGGCTACTTGATTGCTTCCATTTGAATCCAAAAAGGAAACAGCCTCCTTAGGCTACCTCAGTTGCTAGTTCAGAGATCAAGAAAGGCCAGGCCTGCCTCTCCTGATGGGTGAGGGAATGTGAGATGCTCTGCCATTGTTTCAGTCCTTTAGTCCTGAGACCCCAAACCATCTTGCCTTCTTCCTACCAAGTTTTAGGCTTCTCCTTCTGTTTCTTACATTATTTCTGCGGTCTATCATTATATTTAGTGGAGAGGAAGAGGAGAAACAGGTCTGTGCCATCTTGCCCAAGCTAGATATCTTAAATTTCTAATTTTTTGACATAGAGCAAAATCTAAGTTTCAGATTCATCATTGGAAAATAACTATCTCAAGACTGCTGTGAACACTAAGTAGATAACGCATTTAAAGCTCTTAGATCACTGCCTGCTATGAAATATGCACTCAGAAAATGTCAGCTGTTGTTGTACAATATAAGGCAGTAAATTTTATGAGAAAAATGTATGAATAGGAAAGACCAGAAAGAAATCAATCAAAAAAGTATACTAAATGGTAGGATGAAGGGTATCTTCAAATTTTTTGTTTACTATTTCTCTGTTTTTTTCAAATGTTCTTCAACTAATAGGTTTTAGTTTTATGAAAAAAATGGAATAAGCAAAATAGAAATATACAACTTATAACTGTGTAAAGCACTGATTTAAGTATCTTCTGTACAATCTTCAGATAAAGAGGAAAGGATAATTATGCAACAATAAGATCCTAACTTACTTACTTCTGAATTTATGAAACATCAGAATAAAATGACTAGGCAAAAGCATTTAACTGCTGCTGCTTTGTTCTGAGAATGTAATGATTATTTCAAAGTCTTTCATTTCCCTCAACCCCTCGAATCACCTAATTAACAAATTGCATGACAGTTAAAGACAAATGGCTCAATATGATTCACAGCCATGAAAAAGGTAAGATCTTAACTCTGTGGTCAGTCCAGCTCAGACACATTGCTCAGAATCAAATCCAAAAAAGTGAGGCTCTCTAAAATGTGGTCCAGCAAAATGAAAATAATTATTTCCAAGGGAAAAATATGGATCATAAATGAACAGATTAGCAAACTCTGCCTTCCTTTCAGAGTATGTCAGCCTAGATGAGACGGGAGAAGAGGTAAGTGAAAAACTAGTAGCCTCTAGCAAATAGAGTGGCTGAGTGAGCGAGCATTCAATCAACAAGCATCTACTGAGGTCAGGACTTCAACTTCTGGGAACCAAGGGGTTCAAAAGAGTAAGATCTGATGTGTATCACACTACAACCCGAATGACCGAGGCTATAGTATTAGTACTTAATTTTCTCAATTAAATTAAGAGTTTTTAAAAGCTTGATAACATGATTCACAATTTCTAATTCTAATAATTCTGTCCAGAAAATTGTTCCTTAAAAAAAAAATTTTTTTTTAGGCCAGGTGCAGTGGCTCATGCCTGGAATCTCAACTCTTTGAGAGGCCAAGGTGGGAGGATTACTCAAGCCCAGGAGTTCAAGGCTGTGGTGAGCCGTGACCATGCTGCTGCACTCCACTGTGTCCTGGGTGACACAGTGAGACGCTGTCTATAAATAAATAACTTTAAAAGTTGTCTTCTGTATAAAACTACTAAATTTAGGTGGAAAGTGAGGTCAGCCAAATGGATGTTTCTGGATTTATTTTTCAGTAGCTTTATTTTCCAGAAAAAAAAAAAGAAAAAGAAAAAAAAAAAAAGCCAATGATGCAAGCAAAGCAAGCTTTCGGTTTAACCGACTCACAAGTTATTAACAAAATGATATATAAATATGCACATAATTAGCTCTTTTTAAAGGTTGTATCCAACTTTAGGCTTCCTTGACCCATGAAATAAGGAAGAAACATTGCTGCTGACTCCCCATTTGGATTTAAAAACTTTACGAAGATAATCTTGGCATATTGTATAACATAAGAACATTAAAAATTCAGTTTATTTCAAATACCAAAAAATAGTACCCAGATGCTCATTTTAAATAATTCACATATCCATCAGGTACTGATGATATATTAAGGTTATATGACCTATATTAATAAATATTACCTTATAAACACAGATGTGGGTATCGAGCCCCCTGCCCCCCAGCACTGGCCAGGTTGTAACTCCTGGAAAACTACTGTTACAATAAACAAAATACAAAAGAACAAAGACGAAAAATATTTTTAAAATTAAAAAATACTTTTCATGATTTAAAAGTAGGTTATATACTTAAATAGGTTATTCTTTCTCCTAACCTGCTAAAAAATATGTTAAAAGCTATTTGAGTTTACTCAATACTGTTATAGATTTTGTGCAGTGAAATTCTTTATTTCTTTTAACAATCAAAAACAATAAGAAAGAAGTTTAAACTAAGATAATACACTAAATTAACTAGGCTGCAGAGCAGTATTGTTAAAAATTACAAATCTTTTATCTTTAATGGAGTAAAACATTTTCCAGAAATATCAAAACATGAAAATAGAAGGAAATATGACAAGAGTTCTTAAAATAAATCTTTTCATTTTAAGCCATCACGTGTCATAGTAATCACCATATTAATTTCATATAAAGCATTTCAATTTTTATTTTATAATGACTGTAAGAAAATTTCTGAACACATCTGTCAAAAGGATATAATCAGCACAAGAGACTTCTGATTTGTTCTACATGCTCTAAAAGTTCAGCATTAAGGATGGAGAGGAACAAAGATACAATAAATAAGAAAAGAAGTATTCCAGTGCACACATGGCAAGAAAATCGGCAAAGGAACAGCAATGAGCACCAAGCAGTAGCCCAGAAGAGGCTGAAGGCAAAGGGGATATGAGGCACATGCCTTAGCCAAGTGGGTGTCAGGACAGCTTTGAACTTGTATAATATACACAGTTTTATGTTGACTGTAAGTATATTAATTCATCTGAGGACTACATTTAGAAAAGGGAAGAGAATGCAAATAACTAAAATAATAAAGGCTAGAATGATTTCAGGCACTGAAATATGGGATTATTTAATGACAAATACCTAAATTTGCATCCTCTTTAAGAAATCCTCTCCAGTCTATCATTGATGGGAATTCGGGTTGGTTCCAGGTCTTTGCTATTGTAAACAGCGCAGCAATGAACATTCATGTGCATGTGTCCTTACAGTAGAACGATTTATTATCCTTTGGATACATAGCCAATGTTCTCACTCACAGGTGGGGGATGAACAATGAGAACACATGGACACAGAGAGGAGAGCATCACATACTGGGGTCTGTCGGAGGGGAAATAGGGGAGGGACAGCAGGGGGTGGGGAGTTGGGGAGAGAGAGCATGGAGAGAAATGCCAGATATAGGTAATGGGGAGGAAGGCAGCAAATCACACTGCCATACATGTGTTCTTCACATGTACCACCAAACCTAAAATGCAATAAAAAAATCAAAATAAAAAATAAAGAAATCCTTCGTAATCTGTGCTATCTCAATTATAAAAGATATACATATGTAAATTTGAGATATACATATATCAATGTTGAAATATGTATGCATGCATGCCTATATATTCGTATATAAAGCTACAAATGCACATATTCACATTGATTTTATAAATATCATTATTTTGATAACTGTTCTAATGTTTAAGAGGCATATTACAGTCTTAAAATATATTTTTAAGATGTAGGTTAAAGGAGACCCTAAATGAAGCTGCATTGTTTCATTTTCATACCACATGCACCAAAATGAGCCTTTTTTTTTTTTCCTTTCTGGCTAAATTTTAGCTCAAGGAAAGAGCTGACCTATGCCTAAGGAAAAAAAAAGTCAAGATTCAGATCTCTGTTAACACATTAATTGCACTGTAAGTAGAAGGAAATGGTAGAGAATAGTCCCTTCACATGCATTAATAAAGCTATTTACAGAAAGATCAAACATTCTTGTTCAGAGCCAATTTCAACAATTTCTGTGAAAATTTTCAGCTTATTTATAAAAGTCTAAGTCTATGCTAAAAAGTAGGAACAAAACCAAAATATTCTCTGCACTGAGACCAGGTAACTCTGATCACAGGATGTAAATGCTCTAAATTCTGTTCACTGTGCACTATGATTGATGATATACCTCTATCCTATTTCACACTGAATACTGTAAGACATAAAACTCCCTGCTCTGAAAAGAACTTACCTTTGTTTTCCTTTGGCACAAGGATAATATTTAGCAACTTAAAGTTTTTACGTTAAGATGGCAACTCACAAGGAATTCTATGTATATCAAATACTTGGTAAAATTATTTCTCTTCAATACAGCCTCATATTGGTTACAGAGGAAGGTACAAAAAGTATGTGGAAGAAAAATAAATAATACTGTGTCAACCCCATGGTGCCTTCCACAAAAAGAATGCATCCTCACAGGAAGACTAGAACTCATAGAGATCACATTTCACAGCCTTCAGAATGAATTCAGTAAATTCCAGATTCTATCAAAAAGAACTGTATGCATGAAACATAACGAAGATAGGAGGAAGCCTCATACAGCACATTTTTTTATGAAGTTTGGAAATATGCTGCACTTACCCTGAATGGCAAGTGGTGGAAGTCATATCAGAGCAAGTTCTTCCTAGGGAGGGAGCTCCCTTGGCTGCAGGAAGAAGCAGGGGCCTCACCTCCAGCACAGTTTATAGAGAGCAGAGAGAGTAAAACTCTACTGTTGTTGTTCTGTGTGGCTAGATCTTAACAGAGGTCTCTGATTAATGCTAGTGAAAGAGATATCTGGGGTCAAAGTGATACTTTCTTTATGAGTTTATTAATATAGATGATAAAAGGATATAAAATATCAGCTTCTCCCTATTTCACAGGAAGCCCTAGGTTAATTAGAAACTTGCCAATATAAAAGGAAGATGAGAGTACAATACTTCTTCATAACAAAAGATGGTCTATTCTAAAGAGAAAAATAGTGAGACATTAAACATGACAAAAGAATAAAGTCACTAAATTAGCACAGACTTTCTGCAGAGCAATTTGAAAGTTTATTTCAAAAGCCTTGGTGCCCTCAAACACAGCTATTTCCAGAAATGCCTTCAAAAGAAAATAATCATGTATCCACTTATCAATGTAGACATAAGAATGTTCATCTCAGCATTGTTTACGACAAAAAATTAAAACAGCTTAATGTTAGCAAAAGAAAATGTTTCTCTCCTCTCATATTTGGGAAACGTAATCTGGCATTATCTATTAACATTTAAAATGTGTCTCAGTAGCTTTGGAGTAAAAAAGACCAAGGTTTAAGACCTGTTTCCATTACTTGTGTATTTTTAGAACGTTTAGAACAATAATTCACTTAGAATTAATTTTTGTATATAGTGTGAGAAGGGTGCCTAAAATTATTTTTTCCAGATGTATAATCAGTTATATCAATGACATTTATTGAATAAACCAACTTTTCTGAACTGAGCTTTGCCAGGTTTATCACATATCAGATCTTCATATATACTTGAATCTCTAATCTATTCAACTGATTCATTTCAACACCTCTTCATGCTGATCTAATGGTTGGAAACTTACAGTACATTGTATGTGTTTTACAATCGCATTACACTACAATTTTTCAAAAATTGGAGGGGCAAATTCTTTGATTTATTTTTCCATTGGTACTTTACAAACAATAAAAGTTGTCTTTAAAAGAATAGAAGGAAGAATAATGATAAAACACACTGACAATGCTAATACATTCTTCAATGAGAAGGTACTAGGACATACAACACAGTCAGGGAAGATTCTAAGAAGGAGATGTCCAGGCAGAAAGGAAAGCACATGGCAAAAAGTCATCCTTTAAGGCTGATATGTATCTGCCTGTTAAGAAGGTGATGAAACGTGCTACGCATCTCAAACCAGCTAACAGTCAGTTTTCCATCATTGCTTCCTTTAGAAAATGTATCTCTCCAAAAAGGTAAGAAATACATAAACCAACACTAACAGTGATCTACAGAGTCAGTCAAGATGAAGGGCCATGGGCTAGCATGGACTAGGTCAGAGATTTCCAATCTTTTTCAAGTATGAGTGAGGATTCCTTTTTTTAATGCCAAGAGTTTAAACAGAACCTGTATAGTGGTAACTGACCTTTTAGTATTCATTGGTGAAAAATAACACAACATAAAATGCTATTACAATTGAAGTATAACAATGCATTATATTAATCACAATGGTAGGTAGTATCCAAAGGTACACTTCACCGTCTAGCGCTCAATCTATTACCCAGATACAGTCTTTGCCCAGGATAAGTTTCAAAACCTCAATTTTATTGTCAAAAATAATTTTTAGGCCAGGCGAAGTGGCTCACACCTGTAACGCCTACACTTTGGAAGGCTGAAGTGGGCAGATAACAATGTCAGGAGATGGAGACCATCCTGGCCAACATAATGAAACCTGTCTCTCCTAAAAATACAAAAAAAATTAACCAGCGTGGTAGCACATGCCTGTAGTCTCAGCTACTCAGGAGGTTGAGGCAGGAGAATCGCTTGAACCTGGGAGGTGGAGATTGCAGTGAGCCGAGATCACGCCATTGCACTCCAGCCTGGGTCACAGAGCATGACTCCCGTCTCAAAAACGAAATAAATAAAAAGTATTTTTTATTTATCACATAACTTGCTTTGACCTATACAATTAGTTCATATTTTTATTCAAAACAATTATAATAATTATGACTGGTAAATTACAATTTTTATCTAACCTTTTAAATATGTGGCTATCAAAGCACTTAAAATAGAGTAAAAATGTTAATATGTTACAAAGGACATTAATCTCTAAACCTACTATTAAGTATAATTTTAAAACACATTAGGGTTAAACCATAATAAAAATGATCTAAAACTCTAGGTATAGACAAGGTCACACACCTTAAAAGAAAAATGCTAGTGCAGGTCAACTATGTATCAGCTACATTTTTTTTTTTTTTTTTTTTTTTGAGATGGAGTTTCGCTCTTGTTACCCAGGCTGGAGTGCAATGGCACGATCTCGGCTCACCGCAACCTCCGCCTCCTGGGTTCAGGCAATTCTCCTGCCTCAGCCTCCTGAGTAGCTGGGATTACAGGCATACGCCACCATGCCCAGCTAATTTTTTTTGTATTTTTAGTAGAGACGGGGTTTCACCATGTTGACCAGGATGGTCTTGATCTCTTGACCTCGTGATCCACCCGCCTCAGCCTCCCAAAGTGCTGGGATTACAGGTTTGAGCCACCGCGCCCAGCTTCAGCTACATTTTTTAATCGTAAGATTAAAAACTCCTTAAGATTCCTCAGCGATTTTCCTCTCCTCCCTCAATTAATTAAATCAAAAGTATGAATAGATGACTTCATAGATCTTTCAGATACTTTTATTTGCAGTAACATCTCCTTGTTGAGACGATGACTTTTAAATGCTTGCAAAATGAGTCACATTATACTCTTAACTTCACAAACTCTAAGGGGTAGGTAACCTGAGATTGAGTCCAAGAAAGGATAAACTACCCAAAATGCATCAATATGACAGATTTCTAGATTTCAGGACACCGCCTGTGCAGTAAGCCATACTGAAACAAAGAGTGACCAGAGTCTCCTTGTGAAATGACAGTCAAGTCTGGGAGAGGCCCACCCTAGGCAGCACACCACAGCCTGTCTTTCTCTTAATTCTTAACATCCATGTCACTCATTTTAGTGCTTGGCATGTGCCACGTTTCTCCTGTTCTCTTTTTCTTTCCATGTCCTATTTTCTACTACCTGGTTCAAAGCTGTGAATACTTTGAATGTAAAATAAGTGTCTATGATTCTCAACCTGTAGGATACCATAAGAAGATATCTTTGGAGAGACTTATTTTTTTTTAATGGCTTTAGGGTACAACCTCATCTGATCATATGTTAGGTCAACTACAACCTTCATGTTCCACAAGATGGAAATACAATTAGAGGGGCTGAGTTACTTACTGTCAAATGGTTATCAAGTAGCATGGGAGATTCACACCCATGCCTTTTTCACTGTTTTCAGTGCTCTTTACTGTATATTACTGCTTGTCACAGTGTGGTCCCAGATCTGCAGAATCATCATCCTCAGGAATGACACAGAAATGCTAATTCCCAGACCCCATCCCAGACCATCTGAAATACACACTCTGGGAATGGGGCCCTAGCAAGCCCTCCACGTAACTCTGAGGTACTCTGAAGCTTGAGAACCACTGCTTTGCGTCCCAAGGATTCAAAGTTGTATCATTTGTGTAATTATGTTCAGCAAGTTCATAATAATAAAATAGTGAAGACAGGACTAGGTTATTAGAATAGGTTATTAAAGTCTTTCTTTCAATGACTGGGTTATACTGATTTAGGTATTCTTGATTCCACTACACTCAAAGTACAGCAACTCAAAAGAAGGAAACTAGAATACACAAAACAGAAATTATATTTTAGGTACAAATTTACTTTTCTCTTTTCACTTTTCAGATTTCAAAGTACTATTTTATTACCCTTTCACTTGACAGCACCAAAATTAACAGAACAGTGGCCAGAAATCTCAGAAATGCCATCTTGCTTTAGGTGATTCTATAAAACCAATCCTGTGCCCAGCTCTGGCCTGGTGAAATGCTGGGCCAGAGGATGGCAGGCACATGGGCACCATGGGAGAGAGTTGCCAGCCAGTTTCATTTCAATCATTCAGTATTCACTTAGTGCCTACAAACTATGTGCTAGGATGAAATGGCCCCTTGTCCTAAAAAAATTCACATTTCAGTTTGAAAAGAAAATACATGTAGATAAATAATATTTGAATTAAGCCTTGAAGGATGAGGAGCAACTGAGACTTCTAAAGGGGATAGCTATGAGGAAAACCACAATCCCCACCATGCTGGAAGTGACTGTATATTAGTCTTTCGATGTGAAAGATGAAAATTTTCAATATAATCTTGGCCTAAATTTGGCCATTAACACTAGGCCTTTCGACCTCCCACCGAAATGTTTATTTGGTGTACCACACCATTTTTCTGACCCTTGCATCAATCCTCTGCTTTCTACCTAAGGCCTTTTGCCCATTCCTCGCAGTTCTGACACCTACTATCATTCTCCTTGGGCACAATATGGAAATGTGCCCAGCAAAGGTCCATTAAGTGTCAATTAAAACTCTCTCCAAAAGTTGGCTTTGGTCGGAAGCAGCTCTCTGCAACATGTGGTGCCAATACTGCCACCCACCACATAGCACTAGCCCTGGTAGGACCACACTCTCCCGCTCCTGCATTGGTGATGGTCACTTGCTGTAGCCAATGAAAGGCAAGCAGAAGTCAGGGACTCAGTTGCAGGTAGAAGGCTCAGGAGTCAGTGAGTTATATAAATTCACCATACTTTGCCGATATTCGACTGCTATCAGCAACATCTAAGATGGCGGCTGCTCCATCAGCCTGAGTCCCTGGGTAACTGTGATGAGCAGTGACACCTCACTCAATCCACATTAACTGTGCACCCTAAGCAGGAAATAAACTTGCTTTGAGCCACTGAAATTTTATGGTTGGTAAGTGCTGCAGCACAACCTAGTGTTCCTGATGTTTTCAGAATGCAATGAAAAAATCTGCTTTGGTTCAAAGAGAAATACTAAGACTAAATGAGTTGCCGATGTTCATTTTGAACTTCTAGATGTTAAAATCTAGAATCAATGACTTTTAAAATCTAAATGTTACTGTGGGGCATCATTAGGCCAACAACTCATTTTCCAACTGAAGAAATGTAAGCCAAGAAACCGGAAATGACTGGGAAAGGCCTTGCCCCTTGTTTGGGTATAGCCGGGACTTAGGCCACATTATCAGACTCCCAGTGCAGTGCTCTCTGTGTGCCCCATACTGTCTTCAAGGGTGCTGGAGGTCTATGAGTATATGGCTGCTTGATCCAAGCTGTTTCCCACACCACTTTCTCTGACAAAATGTGTTCTATTCTAAATTAAGTTACAAAGGAAAAATGTCTTTTAAATTATTCTGGCAGTTATAAACTGCTGGGAACCAAGACGGATCCATATGGTCTCTGGGAAGTGAAGAATTCTTACAGAACTCTACTAGAAAATTTATATGCAGTCAAGCATGTCTCCACAGGCATTTAAAAATAAAATTGATGCTATAAAGGCCAGATAGTCAAAAGCATTTACTAAAGAGAAAAGCCTTTAGTCAAGGATAACAATATATTAGGAAAATAATTCAAATATAAAAACTACACAATTGTTAATGGTTTAGGAAGGAATTAAGTTGAGCAGAGGCATAGATGGCTAGTAATAATAATCTATGTATAGAGAAATGGTCATTTTTCAAAAATAAAAAAGCTCATCTTAATGATAAAAAACAGTTTACAGAACTCAGATGGCCATTGGTGTTTTCACTATAGGGTAACCAATAAATGAATATTTTGAAGTAACATAAAAGCTAGTAATTCATTAAATACTGTGAAAAGATCATCATTCTGTACAGAATACACCAAAAATGGAATTTACACATATAAACATCAATGGAATTTAAAACGCACTGTAAATGTGAAGTCCATGTAATTCCTGCCTGTATCTACGAGCACCACAATCTCACTCAACAAACCCAGTGCTCTGCCTGCTGAGAAACACAGAGTGTGCCATTCCAAACTTTTTTCTCAGAAGTAGGCAGATGGACATCTTCAAGTTTCCAGACCTGCCTTTATGCAGCTATGCCATCCTTTTTCCCTACTATCAGAGGTGGCCCCTGCAAGGATATTACCAGCCAAGAGCAGACCATGAGTAAGGCAGTCTCTCCCACCCACCTGGCACTCATTCTACTAGTGCTCCATTTGGTCTTGAAAGCCATCTCTTTAGGAAGAATGGCTGCCCTATGGGGTAAGAATCTAGTCGCCTGCAGCTTCACCCTCACATTTGCAACAGGTAATGATCATGTCCATGAAACAGAAATTAAGCACAGAGTTTAACAGGAAGTCAAGAATGATATATTTTTTCAAAAGCTCAAACCCTATCACTAATGCCATTTCAATAGCAATTTCTCTATGGTAACACCTCAATTTTTCTTGCTAGTGGTAGAACCATTAGTTTGTCGATTTTCAAAACTAGAGTAGAAATGATATATAACCTCTGTTACTTTGGAGACATAGTTCAACATGTTTTTGGCAGGAAACTTTGAAATACAAATAGGAATTCTGCCTGAGCTTGTCCCAGATGGAGATGAGAACAAAACAACAACAAATGCAACCTTGCCATAAAGTTTAACCTCCCCAAAGAGGCTCTTGGCACCAGGGAATGAGACAGAGCAAGGGAGGGGAGGAAGAAAACCTTCAGTATGGTCTGGTCTTCTATTTTTCCCAGTCTCCCCTTTTGGGAAGCTTCTAAAGCAAAGGTAAATCAATTTTTATTTTCCTTCTTAGAAGTCTTTGTCTTTGATGTTTTTTCTAATTTCTCCCTTTACACTTGAAAGAGGCCCTTTTTAGAGCTCTATGCCTTCTTTAAAGGCACTTCTAGTAATCAAAGAATAAAACTAAACCTAACACACAGTTTCTAAGAGAGGTTTAAAGGGAGACAATAGTACTGCAAGGCATAACCAATAGTTATTATAAAGATATTAAAATATCTTTAACATTTTTAAACATTTTTATTTTAATGTTTTTGAATAAAATATCAATGCCATTTTAATCCAGCAATGTTGCATAAACACTTTTAAATGCTAACTTACCAAATGCCAGGCATGATCCTATGAGCTTGGCATACAACGATGTCCCATTTCAGCCCCTCTTCCCTGGGTCCTTCTCTCTGAAAGAGGAAGAGTCCAGCCCAGGAGCCAGGGAGAAAAGGCCATGACAGCTATACAGGTGTAAAGCAAAGGGTCATGCCCCAAATCCCTACAAAGCACAGGCTGAAAGGACCCTTCTGAAACATAATTACCTTTCCAACACTGTTGTTGGGGAGAAAATTTATGCCCTAAGTTCTAATATGCAAAACATCTACAGTCGCTAGATTTCAGAGTCATGATTTTATTCAAGGCATATCTAACCTATGTTATCAGGCCACAACATAAGAAGAAATCTGCAGATTAGAAAATTCTATCATTGGGAATAAAAATTCTACAGTTTGGGTTTGTCACTAAAGGTTTATCAACAATTAAATTTTAAATCAATCTGAAATATGTTAAAATATAATCATGTTAAGTTTACATTAATTAGTTTACAAAGGCTTAAGTACATATCTAGTCCTTCTTCTCTTAAATAATTTTATTTTTTTCTTTGTTTAAATTATGTAACAAACGTATGAGGACATTTAGTTCCTTAATACTGTTAAGCTGAATGGTTCTTCAACATCACACTGGGTTAATGACTTATTTGACTAAGTCATCCACTAGGGTGATGTCTTATTGGATGGATTCAACCTAATTCAACCATCAGTTATTGAAAAGCTCCCCTGTGTCTGATACATGCCTAGATGCAGAAATTAATGACACGGACTTCAGGACATACACAGTCATGTGGAAGAGAAAAATACCAAATACATTATTTGAAAAGTGCCACATCTATAGTATATACAAAGTGTCATAGGTACAGTGGTAAGGAGGTGTTAGGGATCTCTACAGAAGGACTGACGTATTAAACCATCCCTGAAGCATAATTAGGACTTTGCAAGAAAGATGAAAAGGAGAAGAGGTTGGGTATGGGTGGAACATTACAGGCACAGGCAAACACATGAGAAAGGCATCAAGGCATGGAAGGCCACCCAACGATCAGTATATGGCTTGGATTACACCCTCCTCTGAATCATTATAAGAAGTTGCCTGTGTGGCTCTGAACATGTGGAAGCACACAGGAGGAGCTTAGTAAACGGATTTTGCTCTACTAGACAATTTCTAATGCCCACAAAGCACTCATTAATTTACAATTACTTATCAACTCTCGACAATTAACATAAAAATGAAAACATATTCCATGAATCCCATGCCTTAGATAGGATACAGTTATACTATACAGTTATAAGCATAGGATATAGTTGTATTCTTAAGGATATACTTTGTTCGATTTTTACTCAGAATGCATGTATCACCCAAGAAACACAGATCAAGTTTAGCAAATGGAAATGACTGTGTCAAATGTTTGAGACACTCTGGAAATCTGTTCTTTGGTAGTTAACATGACAGGAAATTAACACTGGGATTTTAACTGGGCTTCTCTCCAGTAAAATAAAACTTCCTGGAATAGGATCTGCTGTCATAACTTCCCCTGAGAGACAAAACGAAGGTCCACCCCATCATGGTGAAGATATAAAAATAGTGATTCCTTGACAGTTTCATGTAAATTCCTTGAAATATTTTAAATACTCCTTTAAAGTATTTTATTATAGATAGATGAATGATGACTTTCAAAATGAAAATTTATATGAACTTTGACTCTTTTTTGCCAGAGCTTTATAGAAACAACTTTAAAAGCAAGTTTGGTCCAAGTGATGCCAATGTCACAGACTGCACCATGTTTGTGTCAGACCCAAAATATCTGCATATTAACATGCATTCTCCCTGCATTCATAAACAAATCACTGTGTTCTCTGTCTGACTTCCCCATAGCACGTATCATAGCAGATGTCCATCAACTTTGGCCAGATTTCCTTAAGGTCCTCTTCTTAGATTCAGTCACTTCTTTCTCTGGCTCTTTCAATCTTGTTGAAGGATTCTTTTTCTTCCACTTGCCTCTTAAATGAAGGTTCCCTGCAACCCAGTCCTTTCCCCCCAACCCTTTTTTTTTTCCCCCTGAGATGAAGCTTCATTCTTTTGCCCAGGCTTGAGTGAAATGGTGTAGTCTCGGCTTACTGCAATTTCTGCCTCCCAGGTTCAAGCAAGTCTCCTGCCTTAGCCTCCCAAACAGCTGGGATTACAGGTGCCTGCCACCATGTCCAGCTAATTTTTGTATTTTTAGTAGACACCAGGTTTTGCCATGCGGGGTTTTGCCATGTTGACCAGGCTGGTCTGGAACTCCTGACCTCTGGTGATCCACCCACCTTGGCCTCCCAAAGTGCTAGGACTACAGGTGTGAGCCACCGCACCCAGCCTTCCTCTTCTTTTGGATTTACCAGTGAGGACAATGTGAAGGCCTTCAATCAAATGCAATCCATATGTGTGTTTTATCTATGACTCAAAATATCATAATTTTGAAAAGTAAAGACATTTTATGCTATCATTCGGAGTTTTACTTAAATCTAAAAAAAATTAGGAAGTATGTCATTATGCCTACTGGCCACAGCTAGCAACAGCTCCCATCAGATGAGGTGTGTGCCTTCCAAGCTGCCACTCTCTGCTCCTATACTCTCTGCCCTGAAATTTGAGGCCAAATTTCAGCTGCCATTTATCATCCTAGAATGGTCAGTGTTCATTCTTTCATTTGGATCCTGTATGCACTGAGTTGGTGAGCCCTAAAAATTAATGCAATAATTCTTCCTAACCTCATTCATTCCCACTACTTACCCTGATGTGGATGACTGCCATGGTGATCACTGCCTCATTTAGTCATTCACTCTACAATCCTTCATTGAGCACCTATTACACATCATGAATTATTCCAGATGCCAGGTTTTCAAAGACAGATGAAATATGGCCCTGCTCTTAATGAGACAAGGAAGTCCATCCATCTTTGCTGAGAGATCCCAGACAGCAGGGATCTCTCTCATAGTGGACTTTCAAGGCTGGGAGAAACTCAGCTGTTCTGGCCTAAAACTTCCACAAGAAACCCTCTTCTGAGTACTCCAGGTAATGAAAACAAGGGTCCAATATCTCCTCTTTCATTTCCCCATTAAAATCCCATGAAATCTTGCAAATAATTGTTTAAAGCTCTGTCTGTCTATCTATCTATCTATCTATCTATCTAATTTTGAAGGAATTGCTAAAAACTAAGCACCAACTGGAAGAAGTATTTATAGCCATGTTCCAAGTCCTTGATAGGTCCAACTGAGAAGATCCCCTGGCCTACCTCTCTCCCACAGGCCCTAACTTGTGAATAGAAAATAGGACCAATCTGGCAAGTAGGTGGCATGAGGAAAGAAGACAGAGCTAATATACCACGTGTGATTTTGATCTTCTTACCTGCATAAGGGTCACAGACACTATTCAACAAACAACAGACACTTTTTCTTATGTACTGAGCCATACCAGTTATTAACTGCATTGAAGACACGTGCCAATTTGGGGGATGGGACAGGAATCCAGCAAAAAGCTTTGTGTAGACAACCATAACATCATGCCAACAGCCTAAGTGTGCTTTTGGAATGCTTTCTTTGGCCCTCCTCTATTCCTTAAAATGTCATCCAGCCACCAAAGTGATTTCCTCTTGATCTGGGCCTGAATGGACTTTTCTGCCCCTCACTCTATGTTCATGAAGTTCTGGAGTTTGCATAGTAAGTACAAATTCCTGTGCCCTAAGCCTGGCACAGAAACAGTCAGATGGGCAGATACAAGGGGACCATGTAGGCTTGGTCAGTTCTGCCATTAGAAAAACTGGATTATCTTTTAAACAAGCTTGCAGTTTGTTATTCTTTACAACCCCCAAGCGTCATAGTACTGCAATGGAGAATCCGTATGTGAAAAGTAAGAAACAAATTCCTTAGAGTGACAGTCAAAGTACCTTACAGTCCAACCTCCTCCTCCCCAGCAAGTGGATTTTCTGTCTGGGGCCTTGGAAAGCAGCAAATGCTAGATTACGGGAAAGAGCTCAGGGGCACACAGACCTGATGCCCAGCCCTGGCTCTAGCACTTACCAGCTGAGTGACTTTGGGCAAGTTACCTAAGCATAAAGAAAAGAAGAGTAATGGCTATTTTAAGATAGTGATGAAGACATGTAAGCAGTGATCAAATAGATAATGGGAGAGTCAGACACAAAAAGTACATACGGTTGGATTCCATTTATTCAATGTTCTACACAGAAAACACTAATCCATGATGATAGGTAACAGATCGGTGGTTGTCTGCATAGAGGGAATAGACTGATTTAAAAGGGATAACAGGGATTTGAGGGAATTTTATGAGATTACTGGAACGTTTTATATTTTAAGTACAGTGGGTAAAAGACTCCGAGGGTATAGGTAAAATCTGTGCATTTTATTATGTGTAAATTATACTTCAATTAAAAATAGATTGAAGAAAAATATAAAATATTTTTAATGATGTGTGATTTAATAGTCTATATAGAATACGGTTTTATATTTCAATTAAACAACTACTGATTCATAATTTATAATAGTATGGCACTTTTCTTAAAATGGATTTTTCCCAATAAAATATCAATTGTTAAAAATATGAAATACACAGAAAAAAAAACACTTGAAATTCACCAACAAATACAAGTATTGTTAACATTTGCTATATCTACTTCCAGACATTTTTCTACGCATTGATTTTTTTTGAGACAGAGTCCCATTCTGTTGCCCAAGCTGGAGTGCAGTCGCACAATCTCAGCTCACTGTAACTTCCCTCTCCCAGGTTCAAGCAATTCTCATGCCTCAGCCTCCCAAGTAGCTGGGACCACAGGTGTGAGCTACCACACCAGGCTAATTTTTTTGGTTTTTTTTGTTTGTTTGTTTTTTTAATAGAAACGAAGTTTTACCAAGTTGGTCAGGCTGGTCTTGACTCCTGGCCTCAAGTGATCCGTCCACCTTGGCCTCCCAAAGTGGTAGGATTACAGGCATGAGACACTAACCCCAGCCCTATGCATAGACTTTTTTTTTTTAATCATCCTGCTAGCACAACTCAAACATGAGGGGCAGGGTGGGGGTGGGGGAATTAAGATTTAAGAAAAAAGGTAAAAAATAAAAACTTAAATTTCTTATTAATTTATAAATTATAATACCAGATATTGACTAGTAATAAATATGTTCAGGAATATGTTTACATAAAAGTATTTTTAAGATGTAAGAAAAAACTGTAAAGTACCTGGATAATGATTTACATGCAAATATTGACACATGCATGAGAATATCTGCAAGAACTTACGAGAATCCATTAGCAAATGTAGCTCTATAAATCTATTTTGAGTGAGAATGGTGTTTTAACTACATGTGTTTATGTATTTTTAACCATATTCTGTTATGTAGATATGCATATACATACATAGAAAACATTTGCATTATTTACTAACTGAAAAAGAATGACCAATATAGACATAATTCGTCATACAATGAGGGAATATTACAAATAGAAGGATGCTAAGGGACCATGGTATAGAAGGCCCACACTTAACAGCTGAGAAAATTTTCAGGCAAAGAAGTTAAGAATCCTGCATAAGGTCACCACTAAAGAGCAGTATGGTTGAGCCTGGCTAGGTCCCCCCCTGGCTTTCTTTCCATACACCCCACTGCAGCCATATGTTGGCAAAGTAATCAGATGTTGTTGGCATTAGGAATATGACCTATAGACTTATGAAGGTAACATTCAACATTAATGCATATAATTAGAATAATATATGTTTTACTTTTAAATTAAGCAAACCAATAAACGGACTCTTTGTAGCCTAAGAGTTTTCTTTTGTTTTAATGTAATAAAATAAACTAACCACACTTAATACAATCACACTAATGAAAAGTAATGTGTAAGCTTTTAAATTTTATTAGCTTTGGTAGTTCTGAAATAAATTGGCACATTTTATGAATTTAAACCATAAGGCTAAATGCATTTTTTTCTCACTTCACAAGACCCTTAGCATCTACTGTTAAAACGATTTTGAGAAAACATCCATCATCACTGTTCTTTCAATGAATACACTGAACTTTCTTTGCAATATCTGCCTACTTTTTACTTGAGTTTAAAACATTTAAATTATTTTTATATAAAATGGTTCCCCAAAAACTAAGTTTATGAGAATGAAGAAAATGACCCATTATTTCATCCTAATTAAGGATCACAGTAATGAAGTATCACTTAGTAGTTCTCAACCACATAAGTGGCTAGTAATTCTACCATAAAAAGAGAGCATAGGCTGTAATGTGTTGGTTTAAACCACTTTAGCTCCTAAATTATGGAGAACTCGGGAGCAGTGGAAATTTAATGCTCTTGAAACAACACTCTCCCCATCTGAAAAAGGACAAGAACTCTGGTCCCAATTCCTCCAACAAAATCTCCCACACCAAAAATAGCACAAACAGAAAACATTCATAGTTAAAATAAAAAATAATCAATAAGCATTCAGAAGTTCCAATTCCATGAGAATTCAATGCAATGTCTAATGTTTCTAGAATTTAAGACTTTCTCATTCTTAAACAGATTTCTAGTTTTGCCAGGTAAATATGGAGAACCTAATATACCAGGAAATAACTATATATACTTCCAGCTGAAGAACTCCACTGAAATAAGATGGATTACCCTACAAAAAAGGCCTATCAGTCACATCCATGTGTAAGGAGTTTATGAAGGGGCAACAACTTACCAACAGATGAAGTGGCTACATTGTCTTGGGTATATACTTTGGAGTTCATCTGTGCCAGGAAAATTTAGGACATGGACACACACGAGGAGTTTAGGAGCAGAGGTTTAGTAGGCAGAAGAGAAGAGAAAGAGAAACAGTTCTCTGTATAGAGAGATGGGTCGCTAAGCAGAAAGGACCAGCAGGTGGCTGATGCCCCGGATTTTATAGTCAGGTTTGAGGCTGTGGTGTCTGATTTACATAGGGCTAACAGATTGGTTCAATCAGGTATGACATTTAAACAGCCCACAGGGAAGGCTGGCCATGCCATCCTATTCTCATTATGCAAATAAACTTTTCCATTGACTGGCACCATCTTGTCTGCTCCTTACCAACATGTGGCTGATAAAGAGAAGGGAAGATGGGGCCACCATTTTGACCATGATTGGCACAACTGCCAGCATCTATGTCTGCAGCTTGATTTTACTGGCTGTTCTTTGTTAGAAAGGAAAATGAACTGGGGCTGCTTGTCATTAAAAGGAAAACCTTACTGAGGACTTTCATACCCTCACTATCTGCCTAAGTAATTTCTTCTTAACTCCTGTATCACAGACAACTGCAGAAGGCCTCCAATGTGAAAGGCAGAGACCAAGAGAAATAAAAATGGAAGCAGGAACATGCAAAGCAAAGCCACAGTGTAACACCACCTCACATTTGTCGGGATGGGACTACCAAAAGAAAGACAAGCACTAGTGAGGATGTGGAGAAACTTGAACTCTATACATTGTTTCGAGGAATGCAAAACTGTACAACCTTTATGAAAAATGGTATGGAGTTTTCTCAAAAAATTAAAAATAGAATCACTATATGAGCTAGCAGTCTCACTTCCAGATATGCACCAAAAAGAACTGAAATTGAGAGGTCAAAGAGACATCTGTACTGCAATGTTCACTGAAGCATTATCCACAATAGCCTAAATGTCCAATGACAGATGAATGGATAAAGAAAATGGGTGTGTGTGTGTGTGTGTGTGTGTGTGTGTGTGTGTGTATAAAATGGAATATTAACCTAAAAAAAGAGGGAAATCCTGCAACATGTGACAAGATGGTTGAGACTTATGCTAAAAGACATTATGCTAAGGGAGACAACCTAGTCAAAGAGAACAAATACTGCATGATTTCACTTAGATGAGCTAACTAAAACAGTCAAACTCAGAAGCAGAGAACAGAACAATGTGGGGCAGGGAGGACAAATGCAAGGATTTGCTAGTGAAAACGTACAAAGTTTCAATAATGCAAGATGAGGAAGTTTCAGAGATCTGCTGTACAACATTGTGCCTATAATCACAACACTGTATTCTACACCTAAAAAATATGTTAAGACCGTAGATCTCAAGTGTCCTTATCACAATAAAAGTTTTTTTAAATAAAAGGAAGAAGAAGAAAGATGCAACAAAGAAAGTGAAAGGAAATAAATTGAATATCTTCACATAACTAAGAAAAAAAATATTGTGAAACAAGGAATGCGGTGGGGGGAGAGCAGCCAAAGAGATGGATGAAAGAAAAATAGATGAAAACAGGAAGATCAATGCAGCAAATTCAACAGGAAACTAGCAAGAGTTCTGAAAAAAGATAAAAGACAAAAAGAGAAGAAAGTTATCAAAGAAATAATACCAAAAATATTTCCCAGAACATGAATTTCCAAATTTTAAAGATAAACAGAATACCCAATACTACCATTTTTCATTATAGACTTAAGGGATAACTGATTTCATATCATAAATATATTCAGTTGATAAAAATAAAAATATTTACATTTAAAACACTGCTTATAAACATAAGCCTTTACTGCCTAGAGAACACATAGACTTAATGTTGGTGGCACCCTTGAAATAATAAAATTTATATATTTTGAAGTCAAATGGAAGTCCTCCCTTGATCTTTCCTTTTCAAGTCTGAGTAATCAGTTTCCTCTCATCTTTATCAATGGGTCTTTTAATTCAAACTTTTCAATTCACTTAGTAGAGCACACATCCTTCAGCCCTGTCAGTACTATTTATTTAGTACTGCCACGTGTTGGAAATAGGATTCTAATCAGAGTCTTATCAGCAGTGACATTAATCTTCAGAGAGTGGTAAGAGAGATGTCTACGTTCCACACCACATGCACTCAGGGTTTTCGCTATATCAAACTCTACCTTCATCACATGGTTTAGGTTGGCGATAATGCTGGAATCATTTTCCTTCCAATCTAATACATGCATAGTTCAATGGAATAATTGAACTATTTTGATTTTTCTGCCCATTGGTATTTATTCTCTGCCCTTCAGGTGTTCATGTCTGTACAGTTTCTCCCTCTCCACTACCACATTTTTGCTATTTTTTCTGAGTGCTGATGTTGGCTAAATGCATGGTGTGTTTGAGAATGAGAATCCAGAGGCAGGGAGCAGAACAAGCAGGGAAGGAGGGCTAAAGATGACAAGGGCCTGAAACAGGGCAATGTGACAAGAACGCAGAAGAACTACAATGCTACAGGTTGCAGTAAACTAGACAAGGCTTTCTTTAGTCACTCTTTTTAAATGCAGAGTGCAGAGGAGTCTAGGATGACTCTAGTTTTCAACACAGGTAAGAAAGTGAGTAGCAAGAATCCCTCTAAGAAAGAACAGAGTCTTTATTATTTATCAAGACTACTGTGTGCCTAATAACTACTCGGAGTTAATATTACAGTTATACTAGAAAAACACTAGACTTGGAGACAGAAAACTTGAGTCTTAAACCCACTTAGCATGTGTAAGCTTGAGTGATTCCCACAATATTCCCAGGGCTCAATTTACTCAACCATGAAGAGAAGGCAAAGCTCCCAGGTGAGACCTAACATGCCATGAGTCAGTGACCTCCCATTAAGCAACCTTTCAGAGCAAAGCACCAAAGCCAGAAGCAATGTAGGACGATGTGAATGGCTGACACAACTAACAAAAAAGAACCACACTAAAAAATACACTTTCTTCCTTACTCCTTCACTCTGACTTACCATAAACAATAATTTCTAACAACTTTGGGTTCACAAATCACAGGGAATAAAAGGCAAAAATCATCAAGGGAGAAAAAATAGGTACTGGAGGTGGAAAAAACAGTAGGCCTAAGCCAGAAAACAGATCAAATTACATTGAGTATCCTCTGATTTAAAAGATACATAAAAGTAAGAAGGTTAGAAAATAAGTTCTATAAAAATTTCCATCAAAAATAGTTAAATTTATAGGATTTAGTCCTTGAAGGTTTAAGATTCAGTTACCTGGAAAACTAATTTATGATCATTACCTGGAAAATTCCATCTTATTCTGGAAAATAACCAGATAATTGGGGTATTACTGAATCTGCTACTTTAGTGCAAATAAATGAATCAAGTTTAAAACAAAAGCCTACTTAAATTTTAGACAGCTTATTTTTACCTGAACCACAGAGTATTTCTTATGAACTCCTTGTGTATTTAAAACAGGAATCTATAACACTTTACATTGTTTGGATAAGCATCATAAATAGTAAACCAAAATCATTCCTTTTCTAAGAATAAACTCTCCCATGTATCCTTTGTCATTACCTAGGTGAGGCAACAAAAATAGATAATGCAATCAATTACCTACACTAATATGGGAGAAAACAGTATGGGTGATAGCAAATAATGAACACATTAAATCACTTATTTTTTACTATCTAAGACATACTTAGGTAGTGGCACATATTTAATTACTTACACACGATGTTCTAACCAAACTACCTTCTCTACTGGCTGGACTCAGAATACGGCTGGGAAAATTGGGGTCTCCGTAAAAAAGTCCAAAGGACATTGCAGTTAGCTTAAATTCAGTTATTCAAATTTTAAGAAAATAAAAAATTTAAATTTTCAAATGCTTACTATTCAAATGAAGATAATGTCTGTCATATTTCTTAATACTAAGTAAACTAAGTCAAAATAAGCATGAGCATTTCAATACAAAACAATGGGTAAAGGACTTACATTAAGCATTAGAATAGGGCACAGATAAAGATCAACCCCAAACATGCTCAATGTGATCAAGTAAAAACATGAACTTACCAAAAGTTCCACACTGAATATCAAATGAAAACCCTACGTAGTTTGAGGGTTAGTATTTTGGTCTGACAATCAGGAACATCCAAAATTCAAAGTAGAGTTCATATTAGTCAAATCTTGTTAGACTCTTGAGTGATGATTTATTCACTAGTATATGAAGCAGAGTTATTTTGGTAGAATATTCTAATAGCTTAATTCCAAACACAAGCCACATCATTTCCAAATCAATGAAAATTCAACAGACGTTACCAACTATACAATAAAGACTTCTCATTGCAAGACTAATTTTAATGATATTTAGACTTGACCTACGGAGAGCTGTGGACAATGTTTTTATACATAGGGAAATAATAAGACAAGTGATTAATTCTTTCAGAAAATATGTTATCACACAAATTGTTTCACAGATGGAATTCAAAGACTCACTGAGTAACTCTTATATTCTTTGTTCGCATTTAGCTACCTTGGTCTGTATTTTCCTTATTTATGTACATAAGCTAACTTCATATTCAAAGTAATTTTGAAATATTAACACATATTTCACAGGCCTATCTATTTGAAGTATTTTTAATATTATCACAAATAAACAGGAATACTATTTACTCCTTCTGTTGTTCATTCTATCAATATATTTTTCTTTTATAAAGCATGAGTGAACTTTCAAGTTCTATTCATTCCTTACACTTTGAGAACCCATTATCAGTAGATGTTTTCTGTAGGTTATTGCATAGGTTAGTAACATTATGAAAAACAAATTTTCCTTTAGTAATTTGGAAAGCCCTAAAATTTTAATAATCATTTAGCCACTGTGAAAAAACATAAAATCCATAAACTTTCATTGAAAATGTTTATGCGGGGGTGTGATGAACAGCTGTGAAGGATGCCACAGAAGATATTCTTTCATCAGAGATATCTAATTCCTGCTCTTAGGCAAGTTGAAATGGGTCATTTCTAAGACTCTCTGGTTTATTGTATCTTTATTTTTAAATGTATGCAAATAAACTCATTGCTATTTTGAGCTAATATAATGGGTCCTTTTATATACAACTAGCGTGAATGTAAATTGGTGCTGGGTTTTGGGAATATAATTGGACTATACTTTTTTAAGAATCTTTAAACTTTCTTATTTGATCAAGTTACTTCATTCTTAGAACTCTAGTCTAAGGAATACTCTTAAATACAGAATTTCATCCACAAAGTTATTATCACATAATAGTAAGAGTTCAGACCTGTCCTTCCCTACCACATCCCCCAACCAGCGTCTGTCAGTGTCTCCTCTTATCCAGGCTCAGGCTGGGATGTCCTTAGGAATACAATTTTGTCTGTAAGGATGCGGTACTCTTCTCAGTATTTCTCCCTGAGAGGCACTTAATGTGACCATAGCCCACCACTCAATCAACTGGTCACCAGCTTTCCCTCTGTAATTAATATATATTTTGGGGGAGATAGCTCAAGACTGCATCAATACTCTGTTTCTCATCATACAGCCCCACTGTATGATAATTAATAGATAATTATTAATTATTATCTATTAATAATTCCCACTTGAATCAACCACCACCACAGTGGTTTCCAAATAGTGAATTTTTAACTCCATCATTCCCTCATTTATCAGGCATCCTACTGTAAACAACAACAAAACTTACCCTCTCTCTCATTTATTTAATATATACCCATCACCATCATTTAGTCTCTTGCTCAAATTGTCCAAAATTTGGCCAGTGAGAGTCCCTTCAAGGTGAGTCCTGTAACTTGAAATGCTCCCATCATGCTGAGTATTTTCTTACTTTCTAGCACAAATATGTTTTCCAAGGTCATTTTGTACTCATCCTGGAATTAACAATTTCTCAAGGAGCCTTGGTTCCCTTTTAGTAGAGAATGGAATTTACAAACCAGAATTGAGGCACGTGGCAAACTCACTGCTGATAGGTGATCAACTGCTCCTCAGCTTTCTGGGTGTGTATATGAGTATCTATATTACCATCTACAAGTACATGTTTCCAAAACGATGAGTTTACCTTAATTCTTCCAATTCTAGTCTAACACCTCAAGATTCTATTTAATCTTCCCCCTTGCCACATTTATAAATCCATTATCTGTTGATGATAAACTTAGTTCCCTTTACCCTCAATATATTTACTTATTTGCTCAATCCCCTGCATGTAACCAGTTTAGCACTCATGCTAGGTACCTCCCTAGCTCAGTCCCAGTGCCCCTTTAAACCCTGGCCTGATTGCTCCTTCTTCAGCCCCTATAGCTGGTAATATTTCAAAAGCAAGGGGAGAAAAGGAGATCAGGAAAAGCCCATAAAAAGCCCAAATGGAATTCCTTATTTCTAGCCCCAAACCTACCTGTCTCTGTGTCTTCCATTTTTTGATAAATACCATAATTCACCCCATTGTTCAGGGCAAAATGTAGGGTTTACTTCTTTCCCTCATTCTGCAGATCTAATCCATTATCAAGTCCTATGCACTCTGCCTTCAAAATAAAACCCAAGTCCTGTCACTTCTCACCATCTTCAGGGTGATCCTATAGTCCTAGCTGCCTTCATCACTTACAAAGATTGTTAAAGAGTCTCCTACATTACCTCCCTTGCAATCCTATGGTCTACTTCTCCAGATAGCAATCAGAGTAAACTTTTTCTTAAAATAAATCCTCCACGGCCTTCTCTTATGCCTAAAACCAATAAAATCTAAATACTTTCCCATGCCCTAGGCTCCTGGATCACCCCTGCTACCTTTTCAGCCTCACCTTCTTCACTCATCCTAGACACTCAGCCTCACCTCCCACCACTCACTCCTAGCCGACTATCATCTCACCTCACCTCCCACCACTCACCCCCCAGCCGACTATCATCTCACCTCACCTCCCACCACTCACCCCTCAGCCGACTATCATCTCACCTCACCTCCCACCACTCACCCCGAGCCGACCATCTCCCACCTCACCTCCTACCACTTACTCCCCAACCATCATCCCACCTCACCTTCTGCCACTCACTCCCCAGCTATCAATCCACCTCACCTCCTACCACTCACCCTGCAGCCGACTGTTATCCCATCACCTTGCAGCCGACTGTTATCCCACCTCACCTCCCACCGCTCACCCTCTAGCTGACTATCATCCCACCTCACCTCCTATCACTCACCCCAGCCGACTATCATCTCACCTCACTTCCCACCACTCACCCTCCAGCCAACTATCATCAGGCCACTCTGACCTTCTTGCCAGCCCTGAGACACTCCAGCCTCAGGGCCTCTTGACTTGTTGCTCCCTTCCCTAAACTTCCCTTTATGGCATCATATCAGTCAGGTCTCTGCTTGAAATTCAATTCCCCTGAAAGGCCTTCCATGATCACAGCACATGCCTTTATCTCCATGTTCACAATCTGCTTCGTGTTCCTCACAGAACTCAACACTATCTGCAGCTCTATCAAGTGTCTTTATCACTTGCTGACTGTCTCTCTCCCACACCAGAATGTAATTTGTATATGGCATCTTATTTACCATAGCATTTTCATTGCTTACAACAGTGCCTCAGATGTTGTGGACATTCGGAAAATATTTGCTATGCTGACACATTAAAAGAAATGTGCATATAAAACATTTTATAAAAGAGAAATATAATTATAAGATATGTGCTCACTATAAATGCCAAAATAGCAGTGCTAGTGACCACTAACACTGTCAAGAGAAGACCAAACCAGAAATCTGTCATTAATAATAGAACTTATATAATTATAGCACACTGAAACTGAAGGTAGATTTATAGCAAGTTAACTGACAACCTGCTGTCTGAACATTATAAAAGGTAAGCAGAGAGTGTTTCAAGAAAAAGCCTTTCTGAGCTGCCCACATGACAAATATCTTTATAATACAAAGCTAAATCTGGAAGATAAATATAAAATTCAAAAATGTATACTCCAGTGGTTTGTATATGCATCAGGACTGAAAACCAACCAAATAAAAGACCATCCACGGCTCTTCACAGCTGTGAAAAAGGAAAAAGAAACAGAACTGATACACAAATAAGATAGATTGATGGCATGAAGAAAAACTTGAGAAAAGTAAATGGGACTGCAGGAAACAATAAAGATGGTGAAAAAGAGAAATGAAAGTAACCACTCATCCAGCATTCCCAAACAAAATGATGGACAAAAACATAACTAAAAATAGAGTTCCACCAAACTACTATCTGCAGACAATGAAAAAAATTCATAGACATAACACGCACACATGTATTATATATACTAATATTACTTTATATGTGGAAAATACGTGCTATAGAAAGGGAGCTGATACAATTCCAATCTGAAAACAATGATTAAATGGAAGTTATGATAAACTGTAGAGGAAGAACTGACTTTAAAAATTACCTCCAATATGTGAAAAATATTGCCAGTTTAAAGTAAAATAGGTATCCTAACAAAAAAATCCATGGTAAATTCTACTAAGTAAAACTGAACAGTAAAAATATATCCTATAAAGGCCACAGTGTGAATTATTTGAGAGTAGAGATATATTATCTCAATCTCTATTCCCAAACAAATTTTAAATCCTTAGTAAAACATGAACCATATTTAAGTAACAAAATTACACAAAACAAACTATTACATTAAAATTGGTAATTTTTTTTTATTTATCAAAGAACAAGAAGTTAGAGAATTCCATGAAGAAGAAATCTTTTACAATGAAGACAGGAAATAATAGGGCATTCGAGGGAAGTCATTTGGAAAATCAATTCCAAAGATGGCCTGGAAGTTGATATCACCTGTCCAAAATCATCCCCTCATTAGAAATGGGACTCAGAGAGAAAAAAATACCTGACAGGAATTAATCCTGACCTAATGCCAGAGTAAAGGCCTTTGCAATCAGAAGGATATTGTACACACAGCACCTACCAAAAACACTTTCCAGGTTGGTGGTGCTGGGAGAGGCCGAGTTCAGTTCAGGCACCTTAACCAACCAATCACACTCAGAGACTACTTGGAGAGTAAGCGTACTACGCCATCAACCTCCCAGACACAAGAAAAGGGAGACACTGAGTCTAAACAACCTCAGGAGTAAAGAGGGTTCTCCCTAGGCACCAGTGAGAAAACTACCCAATCTCTATCTGCCAGAAAAACAGACAGAAAATGAGCTGATGCTACCCAAACCCACTCCCGGTGGCTTAAATCTATGGAGACATGCTCATTATCATGTCCAGACATACAGTCATCCCTCAAGATCCATGGGCGTTGGTTCCAGGGCCCATCAAGAATATCCAATCCTGAGATGCTCAAGTCCCTGACAGAAAACAGTGTAGTATTTACAAATAACTGATGCGCATCCTCCAGTATACTTTCAATCATCTCTAGATTAGTTATAATATCTAATACAACGTAAATGCTATGTAATAGTTGTCATATGTTTTCTTATTTGTATTATTTCTATTGTTGTATTTTTTTTTTTTTTCAAATATTTTGATCCACAATTAGTTGAATCTGTGCATGTGGAACCTGAGACATGGAGGGCCAACTATAATCCGACTCTCTTATGGTGTGATCTTTATTTTGGCTCCCAGGCAACTGACTGTGTCTGGAGAAAAATACACAATTATACTGACTGGTCTTCCTCTGAATTTATAAACACAGCCTCAAGCAGACACTTCTTGCTGCCTGGCATGGTCCATTTACATTCCCACTGCCCTGGTATTGCGTACTGCTTTCTGCAAGCCTCCCACGTCTCCACCCACTTCCTCACTTTCTGCTGATGACCTTGCTCCTGGAAAAATAAATACAATCAGAAGCATCCCTGTCCAAGCACTCACTTCTTCATCTTCCCACCTACCTGCCTCCATACTGGATGTTCTGCATTCTCTCCTTGTGCTACAGATAAATTGGCCATGCTCCTATCTAAGGCCAAAGCATTCATTGGACACTAGATCAAGAACACAATTCCGGCAATTCTACCCTCCCTCTTCTTATTGCTAACTTTTGTCTCCGCTGATATTCCCCCTGTCCACAAATACTCTATATTTTTAAAGCCTCTTGAAAGCCCCTCTCTCCCTCCACCAGCTGTCACTTTCTCTCTACCTCCTTTACCAAAAAAACAAAAGAAAAAAAAAACCCACATAAGAATTGTCTATCTTTGCAATTTCCCTTTTTCATTCTTTCCATTGCCTCCTGAATCTACTCTGGTTTTCATCAATACCATTTCATCAAAGCTGTTCTTTAGTGGCACCAATAACACCCACGTGGTTAAAATTAGCATGTGGGTCTCAGGCATCCTCTGGCTGAGGGGGAAGCCATGCTCAGCACAAGGGATCTTTCTTCCCACAGCTTCCAGGACACCATATTCTTCTTGTTTCCCCACAGCCCTGGCTGTTTCACCCAGTGCAGGCTCTTTTGCTTGTTCCTCTTTAACACTCTACATGTTGGAGAGGCCCAGTTTTCAGTCAAAACACCTCTTCTCTTTTTTATCTATGTTCCTTTAGTGATTCCATCCATTCCACTGGATTTTTTTGTTTTGTTTAAGGCAGGGATTCTGTCACCCAGGCTGGAGTGCAATGATGCAATCAGAGCTCACTGCAGACTCAAACTCATGGGCACAAGTGATTCTCCACCTCAGTCTCCTGGTGTCTGCAACCATGCTGGGCTTTTTTGTCCAGGTGGAGGGTGGGGGTAGAGATGAGGTTTTGGTGCGTGGCCCATGTGGGTCTCGAACTCCTATCCTCAAGTGATCCTTCCTCTTCTGCTCTGATCCCTTCCAAAATGCTGGGATTACGGTGTAAGCCACTGCACCCAGCACATTTTCATGATTTTTAAACAGGAGTCACCAAACTACGGCCCGCGGGCCACATGCGGCCCCCTGAGGTCATTTATCCGCGCCCCCCCGCCACTGCACTTCAGGAAGGGGCACCTCTTTCATTGGTGGTCAGTGAGAGGAGCACAGTATGTGGCAGCCCTCCAACGGTCTGAGGGAGAGTGAACTGGCCCCCTGTGTAAAAAGTTTGGGGACGCCTGATTTTTAAACCTTTTGCTAGAGTGATGACCCTCCCATTTTATTTCTAATCTGGACCTCTACAGAGTATAACTCTGATTTGTACATCTAAATTCCTGTGCACCAGCTCCTTCTGGCTACCTAACAGATCTCTCAAAGTGAACATGTCTAAAGCTAAGCTCCTCATGTTGTCCATCAAACATGCTACTCTGTTTCCCCACCTGAATGTAGAAAACACAACTCAGCTAAAAACATTGGAGTTATCCTTTCTCCATTCTTTCTCTCCTTTATTTATAGGCATATGTACACACATGTATGTGCGCATACACACAAACTCCAAATCCCATCTGTCAGTTAAGCCTATTAGCACAGCCTTTAAAATATATTCCCAAATCCTATACTTCCTGCCACCTCTACTGCTACCACCTGATCCAATTATCTTGTTATCTTTTGTTTATCATTTAAATAGCCTCCTAATTGATCTCCCCACTTCCATCCTTACCACCTTCACACTGTTCTCAACACTGCAATGACAGTAATTTTATTAAAAACCTAAGTAGGATTTTGTTATTTCTGCCTTGACTCAACATCCTTTATGGCTTGTCATCTCACTCCAAATAACGCTTTAGAAAGCCCTATACAAATTGGTGCCCCTGACCTCCCCTCTCATATCTCAAGGAATTCATTTTGCTGTTTCTTCATTCTGGGACATTCTTGCGCCACATATCCACTTAGTTAACTCCCTCCTTTCCTGCAGGTCTTTGCTTAAATTGCCATCTTCTCAGGCAATTATTTGTTGAATGAACCAATGTTGTCAATGAAGCTAATGTGCTGACTCGGGCCAGGCATCGCAGGCTTCTAATTCCTGAGATGGAATCACAGGCCAGGATCAAGGACCCAGACTCAAAGGAGACTGTACAGACATCAGGTCTCGAGCTGACAGCAGGGGATATACTCACAAACACAGTAATATTTTTGCCACATAAAATGGTAGAAAACCAAATGTACAACCATAAGACTGCTTGGTGAAGATAAAATTAGAACAAAGAGACTAAATTGGCTAGAAAATTAAAATAATTAACCTTAATATTTGCTATTATTAACCCATAATTCTGATTTCTTACAGTTACAAGTTTTTCTCCTGCTCCAGGAGACTGGGAGTCCCAGACTTCCCCATCTTGCACTTATTCTGGTACACTATGCCCACTGAGGTATCATAAATGCTGGGAAAGCAGTGCATACTGAGTGCCTTAGAGCAGGCGTCCCCAAACTTTTTACACAGGGGGCCAATTCACTGTCCCTCAGACCATTGGGAGGGCCGCCACATACTGTACTCCTCTCACTGACCACCAATGAAAGAGATGCCCCTTCCTGAAGTGCGGCAGGGGGCCGGATAAATGGCCTCAGGGGGCCGCATGCGGCTGGGGGGGGCCGTAGTTTGGGGACGCCTGCCTTAGAGGATAAGGAGTCGAAAAAGACTCTCCACAGGAGTCTTAGGTGCTTTAGTTAATGCATTCACCAGACAGAGAGGGTTAGAATGGTCACTTTCATCCACTAATCTAGCATTCAGCGGTAACCTACCCTGTGTTATGGATGCTTGCAAGCTCTCGCTGGACCCGTGGTGGACTACTTTGGAAAGTACATCCTGTGTCTGTGTGTGTCACCTCCACTAGGTTAGAAGCCCTATGTCAGCAGACTGCTGCTCTAGGATGCAGTCCCTAGCACACGTCCCTGCACACAGAAAACATGTGTTAACTGTTAACTGAGAATAAAATAAGCTCTTTAATTTATGATTTGCAAATGCTTTTGCAGTGGCTCTTTAACATGACATCACTCAGGTCAATTGCATATAGTGTTTTTCAAGAGATTTTGCTCCTTCAAGCTTTGTTAGAAATATACAAATGTTGCCATTTCCAATTCAAAGGTGATACCTAATTTTTTCCATTTATTTAATCTTGAGCTACATCACCTGTTTCATGAAACAAATGTTAAAGGTTTACCAATTTACCATTTTGTATTAAATTACAAATTTGCCTTGAAGAGGGTTTTTATAAAACTATTATCCAAGTCCTGTACACTTTAATTAAATAAGTCAAACTAACCCGTAGGGAACTCTCACTTTGAAATAAAATTTAAGAGCCAAAGAGTGCCCCTAACCTTTACTGAAATCATGTCTAAAATGCTACTTTGAATTTAACAAACTAATCAGATCTCCATAGACAAAGGGTGTCCATACTCATTGATGTGAGTACTTGAAAAATTTCACACACACCCCCTCTGCCGCAAAATGGATCAACATGGGAACAATTTTAAAACTAGATCATGATTTTCAAAAGATTCTGTGAACCTTAAAGCTGGAATCTGTCAGTGATTTAGGATAGCATTTCTGCCGATTAGGATAGCACCTCCCCAGGTTTGTCACCTGTCCTCCCAGCCTCTGGCAGTTTTGAAGAGTGTAAGTAGTAAGAAGTCTTTCAGAGGTCAGCCCAGGCGGTCCCAATCAACAATCACTGATTTAATAAACATCTCAGAGTTCCTTCTATGAGCCAGGACCCATAATAAGCTAATTATTAAATACTAAGATAATCAAGACACACAAGATAATCAAAACAAACACCCCACATCCAAGGAGCTCCCAAGTATTTATTTTATGCTATCTACATAAGATATTTTAAGCTGTGTGTCTGAAGATTATCTGAAATTGTCTCTAAGAGTAGCCACAAGTGTTGGGCACTGGCTCGAAATTACAGACGGGAATTTTGCTTCTACTAGAGACACTGACATGCTGGTTGATCCTAATACAATCACTTCAGATTTCTGAATTTTAGCTCTTCGTATTCATATAGAAAAAGCAGTTCTTTCTATCCTGAATGAGTTCTGAAGACTACTATCTGAAAAATATGTGAAGCACTGAAAGTCCAACAGGGAGAATGATGTATCGTTCTTATTAACATCAGGGTCTCAAAAAAAAGTTACTGTAAACAATAAAACCAAAAGATAGTACTGTTAATGGAGGAGTTAAGGAAGTAGCCACTTAAAGCCTATGCTTTGAAATGGTAACAATCCTACGAAGTCAAAATTTAAGATTATCTAAACAAGAAGGTGATTGATGGTGGTGGCCCAAACCCTGTATCCCATGCTGGCCTGGTTAACTCCACCTTCTCTCCATCCTGCAGATCACTCCCAGACTCATCTTTATGAAACACTTATTTCCTATATTACTATCTTGCTCAAAACTTAGTGAAATAAAATCCCTTTTTAGGAAATCAGATTGAAATTCCACTGCATGCCTCTCCAAACCTTGTACAACTATACATATATTATTTTTTACCACTTCCTCATCCATATAGTCACTCTGCTGTCACATTAAACATATCAGGCCCAATCCTACATCATATTTGTTCAAGTTGATCAAGTTCTTCCCCCACTTCTGTAACTCCTCAATCCTTAGACTATACAATCCATAGTAGCCTTCAAGGGCAAAACTCATGTGCTTCCTCCTCTGTAAGGCCTTCTCTATTTTCCATCTTCACTAATTTTGCTTTCCTTTAAACTCCTAAAATACCAACACATGTGCTTATCACAAGTTCCCAGTTAGTTTTTTTACAGTGGATACCCAGATCATAAGCATGTGTCAGGACTATGATGCTTATGGTCTGGGTATCCACTGTAATGCTAAACACATAGACAGAGTATGTTTGTATATATGAGAACAAACAGGCTCACTGTGGTAGGCAGAGTGGACTCCAAAATATGTCCATGTTCTGGATCCCTGGAACCCATGAATTTGTTACTTTACAAAGCAAAAGGGACTTCACAAATGTAATAGGGAGCTTACTTTGGATTACTTGGACAGCCCCAGTTTAATCACATGATCTCTTAAAGCAGAAAGATGTAGCAGAAGGGAAGTAAGAGAGTCTCTTGAATGGCACTTTCAAACTGCTGTTGCTGGAGAGGGTCACATGGAAAATGGGAAGGGATTTGAGGATGTGAGCAGACTCCAGAGGCAAAGGCCAGCCTCTGGCCAAGAGCCAGGAGAAAATAAAGGCTTCCATCTGATAATCAAAGAAACTGAACTCAGACAATTCAAGTAAGTTTGGAAGGAGATTCATCCTCAGAGCTTCCAGAAAGCAACATAGACAGCCCTGCCAGCACGTTGATTTTGGCCTTGTTAGCCTAAGCAGCGGCTTAGTGGAGCCGTGCCTTACCTAAACTTCCGACCTACAAAAGTGGGAAATGATAAATGAATGTTGTTTTAAACTGATCTATTTGTTGTAATTTATTCTGGCAACAACAGGAAACTAATCCACTCACAAATATGGCTGTGCAAGGTCTAACAAAAAGGTAGGCAGGACAAAATACAATTTCAGACATGCAATGCAAACAATAGCTGGTTCTTTAAATGCTGGTAAACAGGTTAAAGTATTGACATACCCTCTTGAACCAGGATTAAAGTAAAAGAGCAGACTTAATGTTTCAGTTTTTACTAAGGAGAAGATTGGAGAGATAGCCATAGCAAAACTGAATTGTAAAGGAAGCAGATCAGATACATTAAAACTCTAGTATATTTTAAGACTATTTGCTTCAATTGCTTTTTATGTAAGAGATTTATTTTATAACTTCCAAACATCCTTTTATGATCTCATAGATTTTCTTTAACAGGATTCTGGGTATAGTCTACACCACCAAACATAGTAAAGTTCGACAGCTGTGTACAGAGAGATTTTACACACAGCCTGTTATCATTAGCACTATACTAACAAGATAACCATACAAGGACTCAATAGAGCAAACAGAGAACTGCACAGGATGTTCTTACCTAAGTTGACAAATTGAATATAGATAAATCAATGAAACCAGAGGAAGTTTATCGAGGAGCTCTAGAAGAATGCAGGGTGAAACTAAGAACTTGTTGGTCCAAATCCTTACACCAGGAGTCCCCAAACTTTTTACACAGGGGGCCAGTTCACTGTCCCTCAGACCGCTGGAGGGCCACCACATACTGTGCTCCTCTCACTGACCACCGATGAAAAAGGTACCCCTTCCTGAAGTGTGGCGAGGGGCCGGATAAATGGCCTCAGGGGGCCGCATGCGGCCCACGGGCGGTAGTTTGGGGACACCTGCCTTACACCATGCCACTTATAAATCACTGGGTCAAAAGACAGGCAGGATATACATATAACGCCCAGAGAAAGGGCTCCAGAGAAGATTCTGGTAACTTGATATCTAGCATTTTTACTTGCCTGACACAATGACAAAAACAGAATTAAATGCAATAACTTGAATATAATTAAAACAATTCTAAATAACTTTTCTTTCTCAAATGCAGAATGTGCTCATTGAGAAAGCACTGGAAAATAGAAAAACACATGCACAAATAAAATCATCCCTAATCCCAATACCCAGAGTTAATCACTACTATTAATATAATGTTGCATGGGTTTCTAGTTTATATATACAATACTTGCATTCAATATATGTATATTGACATCTATTTTACTAAAATAGAATCATATATTTTTTTTTTTTTTGAGACGGAATTTCACTCTTGTTACCCAGGCTGGAGTGCAATGGTGCTATCTCGGCTCACCGCAACCTCCGCCTCCTGGGTTCAAGCAATTCTCCTGCCTCAGCCTCCTGAGTAGCTGGGATTACAAGCACGTGCCAACATGCCCAGCTAATTTTTTGTATTTTTAGTAGAGACGGGGTTTCACCATGTTGACCAGGATGGTCTCGATCTCTCGACCTCGTGATCCACCCGCCTCGGCCTCCCAAAGTGCTGGGATTACAGGCTTGAGCCACTGCGCCCGGCTAGAATCATACTTTTTACAAGTTTAGCATTACAGAAGGCTAGATTTGCCTTTTTTAATCTTCTCATCGAATTCTATTATATGAGTCTCCTCTTATTTAATGATAACCTCTATTGTGGAAATATAAATGGATTTCAAATTTCTAATCCTCTACATATATTTTTATGCATATCTCTGGATGTAACAGAGGCAGAATAAAACTGGACAAATTACTTAATCTTCTGTGCCTCAATTTATTTATATATAAAATTGGTATAACCGTATCTACTTCACAGGATTTCAATGAGTTAGGTAAGTTAATATGCATCGAATGCTTTAAATAATGCCCAAAATATAGCATGCAATACAGAAATGTTAACTATTATTGTTGTTACTCTTAATTCATACAACAAATCCCCAAAAGTATAATTATTGGGTAGCAAGGCTCACACTTTTATTTTTATTTGACACATAATAATCACACATACTTACGGGATACACAGTGATGTTTTGATACATTACAACGTATAGTAATGGGCAACTAGCATAATTCATCATCTCAAACATTTATCACTTGTGTTGAGAACAGTCAATATCCTTCTAGGTATTTAAACTATAATCATGGTTAATGATAGCCATCCTACAACACTATGGAATGCTTGAACTTGCTTATTCTTCCTATCTAGATGGAGTTTTGTATCCTTTAACAAATCTCTCCCTATCCTCCACTCTTCCTTCAACCCTCCTATTCTCTGTTCTACTTTTGACTTCTATGAAATAAACTTTAAGCTTCTGCATATGAGAACATATGTGGTGTTTAATTTTCTGATCCTGGCTTATTTCAAGAAACATAATGTCCTCCAGTTCCCATTCTTCTTGTCTCAAATGACAGGACTTCATTCTTTTTTTAAGACTGAATAATGTATTCCATTGTGTATATGTAGCACATTTTCTTTATCCATTCATCTGTTGTTACACATAGGTTAATTCCATGTCTTGTATATTGTGAATAGTACTACAAAAATCACAGGAGTGCAGATATCTCTTTGATAAACTGGTTTCCTTTCCTCTGGATAAATGCCCAGCAGTGGGACTGCTGGTGGAACTTCCATTCTGCTCTCCACAGTGACCATACTTCCTTACATTTCCACACAGTGTGTTAGAGAGTTCTCTTTTCTCTGTATCATTGCCAGCATGTCAATTTTTGTCTTTTTAATAATAACCATCCTATTGGGAATGAGATGACATCTTATTGTGGTTTTTGATTCATATTTCCCTGCTGATTAGTGATGCTGAGCATACTTTTCATATATTTGTTGGTCATGTATACGTATTCTTTTAAGAAATGTGTGTTCAGCAGGTCATTTGCCCATTTTTTAATTGAATCTTTTTTTTTTTTTTTTGCTGTTGAAATGTTTAAGTTCTGAGTATATTCTGGATGTTAGTTCCCTTTGAGATGAACGGTTTGCAAATATTTTCTCCCATTCTGTAGGTTGTCTTTTCATTCTGTTATTTCCTTTGCTGTACAGAAGCTTTTAAGTTTGAAATAATCTCATTTATTTTTATTTTTGTTGCCTGTGTTTTTGAGATCTTATTCATAAAATCATTTCCCAGATCAATGTCCTGAAGTGAAGAGGCTCACACTTAAAAATTTTTAATATGTATTACTAATTTTATCTCCAGAAAGAATAGTATAAAATAAATTATTCAACCCTAAAGAATGTATTTTCCTGCCTCATACTCAAACTGGGTATGCTATGTAAGCTCATCCTATCTTCTAGGCAAAACAAACAAACAAAAAACTACAAATATCTTACTAAAATACTTTGAAAAATAAATAATTTGACAAAATAAGGGCCTAAAACTCTAACTTCTGGTAAGCTTCTCCACCAGAGAGAGAAGTCACAAAAACAAACACAAAAAATACCAAATGCATTACCATTAGACTGAGAAAAAAATACTTAGTCACTGAGAATGGGTTAAAGCTACCATAATAAAAAGGAATCTGTTTTCCAGAAAGACCAATTTTAACTGTAGTGTCAAGTATTAAAATGGTCTTATGTAACGATGACCTAGGAGAAGAAATGCACAGGCAATTCTTTCGATGCAATGGGAAAAGGAAGCACTGGTGGCAACAGAATTCACGGCAAATAGATTACACAACACACAACAGCTAAAAGCCTTATCAGAACAATGGTGGGCATCAACCTGGACAATTTGCAGGTAACACATCCAAAATAATACCTCCACCTACTCTAGGGGTGACAGGCTCTGAGCTGTGAGTCATGAAAAGTGACATGTGCCTGGCTCCCTAAGTTGTTGTGGGCTATTTCCTAATGAAACAGGCCAATACGTTCCTGGAGAAAGCAAGAAAAAGTGTTGAGTATCACCAGGAAGAAGAGCAGAAACACAAAACACTACTTGATTTCCTCTTCTGTAGAACCACGATGCATCTCTCTCTCTCTAATACTCTACAGAATTTACAAAGATACAACTCAAGAGGAAACGAGGTACACTAGACAAAAATCAGCTAAAATAATGAAGAGGATATGAATTCCACATGAAAATAGATTAAACATTACTGCTCTACAAAACTCAAGCATAAATTGGGAATAACTGAAATTGTTACATGATGATGAATATGTGTGAATTACAGGCAGTGCTCAACTTAGGACTGTGGTCGGGACCGTGGAATGGTCGTAACACGATTTGGTCGTAAGTTGAGTAGGCTATATGTACAGTTGAAATGGTGCACGCAGAGATGGTAGTGCTTCCAGAAGCTGGTCTGCTCTGTGGTACGCCCAGCTGGGCAACATTTGCGCTGCCAGATGCGGAGCAGTTGTGGCTAGCGATTGTGGTCGTAAGGTCGAATGGTCATTAAGTTGCATAGGTCGTAAGTCGATCAATACCTGTACTGGGCACTCTTGCAAACCTAATAATACAGTTTCCTATCACAGCACACGCTGCTATTTTTCTCAGAAAGCTTAAGAAATTCCTCAGACTAAAAATGTAACTAGGTTCAGTAATGATTTTCATACATTTATGAATGATGTATAAAACACAGGGTAACTGGGCACAGTGGCTCACACCTGTAATCCCAGCACTTTGGAAGGCCAAGGTGGGCAGATCACAAGGTCAAGAGATTGAGACCATCCTGGCCAACATAAGGAAACCCTGTCTCTACTAAAAATATAAAAAAAAAAACAAAAATTAGCCAGGCATGGTGGTGCATGCCTGTAGTCCCAACTACTTGAGAGCCTGAGGCAGGAGAATTGTTTAAAACTGGAAAATGGAAGTTGCCGTGAGCCCGGATCAGGCCACTGCACTCCAGCTTGGCAACAGAGTGAGGCTCTGTCTTTTAAAAAAAAAAAAAAAAAAAAAAAGGATACAGAGAAAAGTCAGTAATGTTTGCTTATAACCCTAATCCTCTGAGATCTCTGAGATAATGCAATAAAAGGCACACACACTTATCACCTCATGATAAAGTCTATTATAGTTAACGAATTCTTAAGTGAGTGTTTTCCTTTGAATGATTTTGTCTCCATTTCTTTTAAAGTAAAAATGTCTAATACTCAGTATCTTTCAGACTGTTGTCAAATAGAGTTCTTCACACCAGACTTCCATGAACTTTTCCAAATTATAATTTATACACATAATTCATCCAAAAGACTATTACAACCTAATTAATGTATGCTTAAAACACTTTGTGAAAATATTAGCACACTAGAAAATAAATTCCTTAAGAAGTCATGAAAGCTCTAAAAATACTTCATTTAGTAATCAGGAGAATAATAAAAGATTTGACAATTATTTTTAAAAATATATTATCAGTTAAAAAAAGCTATTTAAGTAAAACACTTAAAAATTACCTATACTTTCAATAATTAGCCTGTGACAAATAAATTCACATTATAAAAGTTAGTTTTTAATTAAAAGAATATGAAAAGCATCACCCAGCAGGATGGTATGACATAGGTAGCTGCCATACCTGGGGTCTGTGTATCCTATGATTTATAGGTGTTTGTATAAGTAAACATAATGTATATGTATATTATAAATGTATACATACTATGTATTAGTAATATATAATATATAATCTATATATTATAAATGTGTATCTATATAAACATCACCTTTATATTTATAAAGATACATGCAAATGTATATTTTTGAGTATACCAAAAAACAAGAAAATATCTTCTGAATTAAAGAATAGGAACAAAGGTGAGTTCTACAATTTTCTTACATTCTCAACTTCACGCATTGAAGATTTAACACTTTAGCTATCATCTGATGAATTATAAGTCCAGAACAACAAGTAGTAATGAAATGACATGTGCAGAAAGCCCTAATTATACTACATGAACATTTCAGAGGTCAAAAAAGAAAACTTTCAACTAAGTCTCCTCTACATAGCGAAAAATATTTTTCATTAGTTTTGTTTCAATCTTCAAAAACTGATCAAAATAAGGTGATTTATGTCTCTTAGACTGTACCACTGGGATTTTTAAATAATGCATGTGTAATTTCAGCATTAAAATCAAGTGAGTTGAAAAAACAGAATGCAATGTACAAAGCAAAATTTACATCAGCATTTCTCTTTGGCTAACCTCCTTACATGATTCTGAAATGACTTCCAAATACTGAAACAAGAAAGTTACTTGTTCTTTCAGTTTTAAATTTTGGAATAAGGAAAGTCTACTATTTTGAGAGTACATTCTAGGTTACAGAGGGCACTTGATTTGATCACAAATATAATGTAAGCATAAATTAAAGAGCACAGTATGTATTTTTAAATGAAATCATTCATGAAGTTACAGAAGTTGAAATTATGACAGTTTTAGCACCATCATATCACTGTCATTAAAGTAATTACTAAGCACCTATTACATGGAACTGTGCTCAGCAATTCAGAAGGATGTAATCTGTACCCTCCCAAGTCTTGCTGGCCAGCCTTACTTCTCTTTCTGAATTTAATACAGACACAACAAAAAAAGAATGAATTTTCCTCTTTTCCTAAAATATAGGACTCTTTCCTCCTAGAGATGTTCTCTCAAGACGGTCACAACTCAAGAGTCAGTACTCAGTTGCAAAGCCCTGCTCATCTTCAGAAGGTTGCTCAAAACAACAGAATGAGAGTTCACTGAGCCTCCAGGTTTGGTCTCCACCCCACCAAGACTAGTTTCCCTGCTTCTCTCACCTACTCCTTCCACCCACAAAATATCCTGGATGATGCCAAGGGAACTATACTGTCAAAAGTACCTTCCAAGCCTGATAATGCCTCATTATGAAAACTTTACATTCAGTGGAGAAAAATGCCTAAGGAATTATTGTTCTGATTTGTGTTAGAAATGTTTCCTTTGCTCTTGTCACATTTAAAATAAACAAGTGTGTGTGCGCACGCACGTGTGTGTGTGTGTGTGTGTGTGTGTGTGCATGATGGAGCCAAGATTGCTACTCTACCAGCCCAATATCCATTCTCTTGTTTTTCTTTAGAAATACAAATCCTGATTTTTAGCTGGCCATAAAACAATGTGCCTTGTTCCACGGACCTACAGTTCTGGCTAAGGAGATGGGGTCTAAGTACTTATTACTTGGCAACATCCAGAAACCTCCTTCAAAGACACTAAGCATATGCTCTCACCTCTACTAATTTTCATCTACTACTCCCCTCCTTATTACATGCTGAAAGGCACTGCAGTCAGACTAGAGCATCCACCCAGGACTGTGAGGAGACACACTACATGAATGGCAGAGCAGTGACTGACAAAGAAGCTTAAGTCCCAATGGCTGTGGAACTGCCTCACCAACACTGGACTATCTACCTCTCTAAATTTAAGAGAGAAACAAACCTTTCACTTGCTTAAGCCACATGGATTTTCTATCAGAAACAGTAATAGTTAATCTAACTGATACATAAATTAACTACCAATATATTTGGGTGTTTTAGGTATATATTTTTCCTTGTTTCATCAACAGAAAACACAAAATCACACATAAAGACACACCCAAGAAATAACAGGAGACTGTATAACATATTCTACTTCTAAAATGCAGAAATGTTGCTTGTAAATTTCCTATACACAAAAATCAGACTGGAGATTTAGACTAAAAACATACAAACTCCATGAGCCAGTAAGTCTAAAGACATTTGTTCTGAAACACTTATAACCTGTCTTGTTGCTCTGCTCTTTCCTCACTTCTGAAATATAATTCTTTTCCATCACAACAGTAAAGACACAGAATCAGCCTAGGTGCCTATCAATGGTGGACTGAATAAAGAAAATGTGGTAAGTACACATCATGGAATACTACATAGCCATAAATGAGAATGAAATCTTGTCTTCTGCAGCAACATGGTTGTAACTAGAGGCCACTACTGTAGGCAAATTACCACAGGAACAGAAAAACACCACATATCCTTACTTATAAATGAGAACTAAATACTGAGTAAGCATGGATATAAAGATGGGAACAGACACCGGGGACTACTAAGGGTGAGTGGGTGTAGGCTGAAAAATTGTAACACCTGCTCACTACCTGGGTGATGGGATCATCTGTACCCAAACTTCACCATCACAAAATATACTCACATAATAAACTTGCACCTGTATACCTTTAATCTAAAATAAAAATTGAAATCATTTTTAAAATATTACAAACTATATAGAATAAAAATGTACAGTTCTTAAAACAGCTTAAATATGAATATTTTCTTTATATTGTTTGCCAGTCCTTCATCTGTTGGCCACATAAGTCTTAGTTCTTCTTTGTATCTTACATGACTTCTTCTACTGCACTGAAATTGAGAAACATCATCCAAAAAGTTGATAAATATGAACATCTATATTTTACCTTAATTAAGGGATTTTGTTTAAAACTGTGT
Organism: Saimiri boliviensis; assembly: GCF_048565385.1. Classification (NCBI taxonomy): domain Eukaryota; kingdom Metazoa; phylum Chordata; class Mammalia; order Primates; family Cebidae; genus Saimiri; species Saimiri boliviensis. Next base: position 26,234,154 of record NC_133468.1, on the reverse strand, counting down.
TAACACTGTAAATCAATTTGGGAATAAGTGAAATTTTAAAAAGTCTTCCTGGTTAAGGGAAGATGGCCAACTAGGAACAGCTAAGGACTTCAGCTCCCAGTGAAAGCAGAGAGGGTGAACGGACGCTGCATTTCCAGACGGATTTTTATTGCCCACAGACCAGGAGATTCCCAGGTGGAGGAGCCCCACGGGTCACCGGCGCGGCTGTTTGTTTTGGCCTGCGCGGCTGCTTTGCCCATGCCCTGGTGCGGTGATTCTCTGTACAAAAGACATTGGTCCAGGTGCCCTCTTAGCTGGCGACTGGAGTCCTGAGACAGTAGAGTCGCCCATTCATCTGAAATAGCAAGCTAGGCCAGGAGATTCCTAGGCAAAAAAACCACCAGGAATCTCAGCGCTGCTGTTTCAGCCGGCTAAGTGAGTCACAGCACAGGAGATCCTGGCGCCTTTTCAACATGCGACTGAAACACCTGGGAGAGATTCCACCATTCAACTAACAACAACAAAAAAAAAGACTCTGAGTCAGGGAGCCAGGTGATCAGACTCAGCTGGTTCCCCTCCACCCCCCACACCCACCACCCCCCACCCCACCCCGCAAACAAAAAGAAAAAAAAAAACAGTAATTGAAAACACTCTGGGTTGAGAGTTTCAGAGCAAGCACAGCTGAACCCAGGACGGTCCGGCTCTGTGGGGGAGGGGCGTCCGCCATTACTGAGACACTCCACCACTACAGAGGCAGCCTGCCATCATGGAGACAGCCCACCGTTGCCGAGGCAACCTGCCACTACAGAGAGAGTCCGCCATAACAGAGGTCGGCCACCACTGCTGATGCAGTTCTAACTACACCCACATAAACAGGACTGCAGGGAAGATCACAGGGCAGCTGGGCGGAGCCCACAGCAGCTCAGCAAAGCCTCTGCAAGCAGACAGTGACTAGGCTGCCTCCTTGCTGAACAGGGCAGCCCTGAGAGGAAAAAAAAAAGGCAGCAGCACAACGGAAACTCATAAATAAAGCCCTAACTCCCTGGGACAGAGCACCTGGGGCGGCGGGGGGGAAAGGAGCTATGAGTTCTGCTGCAGTAGACCTAAACGTACCTGCCCAGCAACTCTGAATGAACAACGGAGCTCACAGCTCAGGACTTCAGCTCCAATAAAGGACAGACTGTCTCCTCAAGCAGCTCCCTGACCCCCATAGATCCAAAGAGTCACCTCATAAAGGAGATAAGAGACTGATATTTGGTGGGTATCCTTCTGGGACAAAGATAGCAGAAGAAGAAACTGGTAGCAACCCTTACTGTTCTGCAGCTACTGTGATCCCCAGGCAAGCAGGGCCTAGAGTGGACCTCAGCAGCCCTACAGCAGAGGGGTCAGACTGTTAGAAGGAAAATGAAGAAAAAGAAGTAACTTCAGCAGCCACAAACTGGAAGTTCACTCAGAGACCAAATCTGAAAGTCAATTAACTACAAAGACAACAGGTGGATAAACCCACAAAGATGGGAAGAAACCAGTGCAAAAAGGATGAAAACACCCAAAACCAGAACACCTCTCCTCCTAAAAGGGATCACAGCTCCTCACCAGCAAGGGAACAAGGCTGGATGGGGAAGGAGTGTGATGAATTGACAGAATCAGACTTCAGAAGGTGGGTAACAAGAAACTACAGTGAGCTAAAAGAACATGTTCTAACCCAATGTAAAGAAACTAAGAACCTTGAAAAAAGATTTGATGAAATGCTAATGAGAATGGACAACTTAGAGAGGAATATAAATGAATTGATGGAGCTGAAAAACACAACACGAGAACTTCGTGAAGCATGCACAAGTTTCAACAGCCAAATCAACCAAGCAGAAGAAAGGATATCAGAGGTCGAAGATCAACTCAATGAAATAAAATGAGAAGGCAAGAATTAGAGAAAAAAGGATAAAAGGAACAAACAAAGTCTCCAAGAAATGTGGGACTATGTGAAAAGACCTAATCTACTTTTGATAGGTGTGCCTGAATGTGGCGAAGAGAATGAATCCAAGCTGGAATATACTCTTCAGAATATTATGCAGAAAAACTTCCCCAACCTAGCAAGGCAGGCCAATATTCAAGTCCAGGAAATACACAGAACACCACAAAGATATTCCTCAAGAAGAGCGACCCCAAGGCACATAATCGTCAGATTCACCAGGGTTGAAATGAAGGAGAAAATGCTAAGGGCAGCCAGAGAGAAAGGCCGGGTTACCCGCAAAGGGAAACCCATCAGACTCACAGCAGATCTCTCAGCAGAAACCCTACAAGCCAGAAGAGAGTGGGGGCCAATATTCAACACCCTTAAAGAAAAGAACTTTCAACCCAGAATCTCCTATCCAGCCAAACTAAGGTTCATAAGTGAAGAAAAAATAAAATCCTTTGTGAACAAGCAAGTACTCAGAGATTTCATCACCACCAGGCCTGTTTTACAAGAGCTCCTGAAAGAGGCTCTATACATATAAAGGAACAACCAGTACCAGCCACTCCAAAAACATACCAAATGGCAAAGAGCATCAACACAATCAAGAATATGCATCAACTAACCAACAAAACAGCCAGCTAGCATCAAAATGGCAGTATCAAATTGACACATAACAGTAGCATCCCTAAATGTAAATGGACTAAATGCCCCAATCAAAAGACACAGAATGGCAAACTGGATAGAAAGCCAAAACCCATTGGTGTGCTGTATCCAGGAAACCCATCTCACATGCAAGGATACACAAAGGCTCAAAATAAAGGGAAGGAGGAAGATTTACCAAGCAAATGGAGAGCAAAAAAAAAAAAGCAGGAGTTACAATTCTCATCTCTGATAAAATAGACTTTAAAGCAACAAAGATCAAAAGAGACAAAGAAGGATATTACATAATGGTAAAAGGATCAATGCAACAAGAAGAGCTAACGATCCTAAACATATATGCACCCAATACAGGAGCATCCAGATACATAAGGCAAGTTCTTAATGACTTACAAAGAGACGTAGACTCCCACACAATAACAGTGGGAGACTTTAACACCCCATTGTCAATATTAAACAGATCAACGAGACAGAAAATTAACAAGGATATCCAGGACTTGAACTCAGACCTGGATCAAGCAAACCTAATAAATATTTACAGAACTCTCCACCCCAAATCCCCAGAATATACATTCTTCTCAGTACCGCATCACACCTACTCTAAAATTGACCACATAATTGGAAATAAATCACTCCTCAGCAAATGCAAAAGAACAGAAATCATAACAAATAGTCTCTCAGACCACAGTGCAATCAAGTTAGAACTCAGAATGCAGATACTAACTCAGAACCACACAGCTTCATGGAAACTGAACAACTGGCTCTTGAATGTTGACTGGATAAACAATGAAATGAAGGCAGAAATGAAGATGTTCTTCGAAACCAACGAGAACGAAGACACAACATACCAGAATCTCTGGGACACATTTAAAGCAGTCTCTAGAGGAAAATATATAGCAAAAAGTGCCCACATGAGAAGTAAGGAGAGGTCTAAAATCAACATCCTAGCATCAAAATTGAAAGAGCTAGAGGAGCAAGATCAAAAAAACTCAAAACCTAGCAGAAGACAAGAAATAACTAAGATCAGAGAAGAACTGAAGGAGACAATGACACAAAAAACCCTTCAAAAAAATCAATAAATCCAGAAGCTGGTTTTTCGAAAAGATCAAAAAAATAGACCACCAGCCAGATTAATAAAAAAGAAAAGAGAGAATAACCAAATTGACGCAATAAAAAACAATAAAGGGGATATCACCACAGATTCCACAGAAATTCAAACCATCATCAGAGATTATTACAAACATCTCTATGCACATAAACTAGTAAACCTGGAAGAAATGGGTAAATTACTCGACGCTTGCCTCCTCCCAAGCCTAAACCAGGAAGAAGTTGAAACACTGAATAGACCAATAACAAGGTCTGAAGTTGAGGCAGCAATTAAGAGCCTACCACCCAAAAAAAGCCCAGGTCCAGACGGGTTCACAGCCGAATTTTACCAGACATACAAACAGGAGCTGGTACCATTCCTTCTGAAACTGTTCCAAATAATCCAAAAAGAGGGAATCCTTCCCAAATCATTTTATGAGACAAACATCATTCTGATACCAAAACCTGGCAGAGACTCAACAAAAAAAACTTCAGGCCAATATCCATGATCAACATAGATGCAAAAATCTTCAATAAAGTACAGCAAGACGATTGCAACAGCACATCAAAAAGCTTATCCACCATGATAAGCTTCATCCCAGAGAAGTAGGCTTCATCCCAGAGATGCAAGACTGGTTCAACATACGCAAGTCTGTAAACGTAATTCACCACACAAACAGAACCAAAGACAAAAACCACATGATCATCTCAACTGATGCAAAGAAGGCCTTTAACAAAATTTAACAGCCCTTTATGCTAAAAACCCTTAATAAACTAGGTATTGACAGACCGTATCTCAAAATAATGAAAGCTATTTACGACAAACCAATAGCCAATATCGTACTGAATGGGTAAAAACTGGAAGCAATCCCTTTGAAATCTGGCACTAGACAAGGATGCCCTCTCTCACCACTCCTATTCAATATAGTACTGGAAGTTCTAGCCAGAGCAATCTGGCAAGAAAAAGAAATAAAGCGTATTCAAATAGGAAAGGAGGAAGTCAAATTGTCTCTATTTGCAGACGACATGATTGTATATCTAGAAGACCCCATCTTCTCAGCCCAAAATCTCCTGAAATTGATAAGCAACTTCAGCAAAGTCTCAGGATACAAAATCAGTGTGCAAAAATCACAAGCATTCCTATACACCAATAAGAGACTTCAAGAGAGCCAAATCAAGAACGAACTGCCATTCACGATTGCTACAAAGAGAATAAATTACCTAGGAATACAACTAACAAGGAACGTAAAGGACCTCTTCAAGGAGAACTACAAGCCACTGCTCAACGAAATAAGAGAGGACACAAACAGATGGAGAAACATTCCATGTTCATGGTTAGGAAGACTCAATATCGTGAAAATGGCCATACTACCCAAAGTAACTTACAGATTCAACACTATTCCCATCAAGCTACCAATGATCTTCTTCACAGAACTGGAGAAAAGCTCCTTAAACTTCATATGGAACTAAAAGAGAGCCTGCATAGCCAAGTCAGTTCTAAGCAAAAAGAACAAGGCAGGAGGCATCACACTACCGGACTTCAAACTATACTACAAAGCTACAGTAATCAAAACAGCATGGTACTGGTACCAAAACAGAGATATAGACCAATGGAGCAGAACAGAGGCCTCAGAGGCAACACAACACATCTATAACCATCTGATCTTTGACAAACCTCATGAAAACAAGCAATGGGGAAAGGATTCCCTATTTAATAAATGGTGTTGGGAAAACTGGCTAGCCATACGCAGAAAGCAGAAACTCAACCCCTTCCTGACACCTTACACTAATATTAACTACAGATGGATTAAAGACTTAAACATAAGGCCTAACACCATAAAAACCCTGGAAGAAAATCTAGGCAAAACCATTCAGGACATAGGCATAGGCAAGGACTTCATGACCAAAACACCAAAAGCATTGGCAACAAAAGCCAAAATAGACAAATGGGACCTCATCAAACTCCACAGCTTCTGCACAGCAAAAGAAACAGTCATTAAAGTGAATTGGCAACCAAGAGAATGGGAAAAAAATTTTGCAGTTTACCCATCTGACAAGGGGCTGATATCCAGAATTTACAAAGAACTAAAACAGATCTACAAGAAAAAAACAAACAAGCCCATTCAAAAGTGGGTGAAGGATATGAACAGACACTTTACAAAAGAAGACATACATGAGGCCAACAAACATATGAAAAAATGCTCATCATGACTGCTCATTAGAGAAATGCAAATCAAAACTACATTGAGATACCATCTCATGCCAGCTAGAATGGTGATCATTAAAAAATCTGGAGACAACAGATGCTGGAGAGGATGTGGAGAAATAGGAACACTTTTACAGTGTTGGTGGGAGTGTAAATTAGTTCAACCATTGTGGAAGACAGTGTGGCGATTCCTTAAGGACCTAGAAATAGAAATTCCATTTGACCCAGCAATCCCATTACTGGGTATACATCCAAAGGATTATAAATCGTTCTACTATAAGGACACATGCACACGAATGTTCATTGCAGCACTGTTTACAATAGCAAAGACCTGGAACCAACCCAAATGCCCATCGATGTTAGACTGGACAGGGAAAATGTGGTATATATACACCATGGAATATTATGCAGCCATCAAAAACGATGAGTTCGTGTCCTTTGTAGGGACATGGATGAACCTGGAAACCATCATTCTCAGCAAACTGACACAAGAGCAGAAAATCAAACACCACATGCTCTCACTCATAGGCGGGTGTTGAACAATGAGAACACATGGACACAGGGCAGGGAGCACTACACACTGGGGTCTGTTGGGGGGGACTAGAGGAGGGACAGTGTGGGTAGGAAGTTGGAGAGCGATAGCATGGGGAGAAATGCCAGATATAGGTGAAGGGGAGGAAGGCAGCAAATCACACTGCCATGTGTGTACCTAAGCAACAATCTTGCATGTTCTTCACATGTACCCCAAAACCTAAAATGCAATAAAAAAAATTCAAAAAAAAAACAGTCTTCCTATTGGTAGCATATGTCTGTATTCAAATCCTTGTCATTATTAGTGTCTCTTAATGGCCGCTTTGACCTTATTTCTAGGCTTCAGTTTCTCCACTTATAAAACAAGAAACATCCTAAGTCCACACACAGCAGTACTGGGAGAAATGTAAAACATCTGAAAAACTAAGTCTAATGCAGGGCGCAAAGAACTCAATAACTGTTAGCTGCTAGTATATATATACATATTTTTGGAGACAGAGTTTCGCTCTTGTTGCCCAGGCTAGAGTGCAATGGCGTGATCTCAGCTCACTGCAACCTCCACCTCCCAGATTCAAGCAATTCTCCTGCCTCAGTCTCCCAAGTAGCTGGGATTACAGAAGCCTGCAACGATGCCGGCTAATTTTGTATTTTTAGTAGAGACGGGATTTCCTCCATGTTGGTTAGGCTGGTCTCAAACTCCCAAGCTCAGGTGATCCGCCTGCCTCGGCCTCCCAAAGTGCATAGATTACAGGCATGAGACACCGCAGCCAGCCTAGTATTTTTGTTAATATAACCATTGGAAAGTAATATCACAATATGTTTAAAACCCTCAAAAATGTCTGCTCTCTGAACCTGACACTTAGCTTCTAGGATATGCTCTAAAAAAATAACACAAAACACTGGGGAGGTTTTCAGGTACAATCATTTTAATGGCAATAATATCTACAATTTTGCAAAGGTAGAAAGAACCAAAATTTCTAAGAATAGGTGAATGTCAAATCTCACTATAATCACATAGCTGTTACAATGACATAATGCCTTTTAATAAAACAGAAAAAGATTTCATTATGATGTTAAACAGAAAAAAGATGAAATATTTACTCAAATCTCAACCACTCACGTAAAAAAGCATAAAAATAAAAAGATAGGAAGGAAATAATACCATTAAAGGTGGTTGCTGAAGAAATGGGCCCATTAAGAAATGGGCTGAAGACATTAACAGGCACTTCATGAACAACAACATACCACTATATACCACTAGAATGGCCAAAATCCAGAACACAGACAACACCAAATGCAAAGGAGGATGTGGAGCAATGGAAACTCTCACTCGTTGCTGGTGGGGATGTAAAATGCTACGGTCACTTCTCAGGACAGCCTGGTGGTTTGTTACAACACGAAACATGCCCATAACCATATGAGCCACACTCCTTGATAGTTACCCAAAGAAACTGAAAACTTATTTCCACATACAAAAACCTGCAAAGAGATGTTTATGGCAGCTTTATTCATAATTGCCAAAACTTGGAAGCAACCAAGATATTCTTCATTAGGTGAATACACAATCTTTGGTACAGCCAAACAATGGAATACCACTCAGCATTGAAAACAAATGAGTTATCAAACGAATGAGCTATGAAAACACACAGAGGAAACAATAAATATTACTAAGCGAAAGATATCAGTCTTTAAAGTCTATATTCTGTATGATACCAATGATATGACATTCTGGAAAAGGCAAAACTACAGAGGCACTTAAAAGATTCGTGGTTGCCAGGGGTTAGAGGGAAGAAAGAGATAACTACGCAGAGGACAGAAGATTTTAAGGGCAGTAAAACGATTCTGTAGGATACTATAATGGTGAACACATGTCTTATAAATTTACCCAAACCCAGCGAATGGACAATACCAACAGTGAATTCTAATGTAAAGTGTGGACTTCGGGTGATACTGGTGTGTCAATATAGGCTCATCAGTGGTTGCAATGTACCGCTCTCGTGGGGGACGGTTATCACAGGGAAGGTTGTGCACGTGCAGGGACAGGAGGTGTAAGAGAAATCACCGTACCTGCTATTCAATTTTGCTGTGAAGCTAAAACTGCTCTAAAAAGTTTAAAAAAAGAGTGGCTACCTAAGAATGGTAAAATTATGGTTGATTTTTTAAACTTATTTTTTGCTTCTTTAAACTTATTATGCTTTACTAACTTTACACAGTGACTTATTTTCATAATAAAGAATTTTTAAAATAACTGCTAAACAGTACCACTTATTAACACAATTACCCAGAAAAAACTGAAGTAGAAGGTTAAAGAGATCCACAATATTAAGAAGACAGGAATAACTGCTAAACAAACATTTTGACAAGCCATTTAACACAGTCTGACAATTTGATAAGTAAATTTTACTAATTAGTTAATGTTCATTAAACAGGAAAATTTTAATGTAAAGCACTAAAGTAAGTAAAATGACCTAAATAATCTGCTTATTGAACTTTAAATAATTTAAGCTTCAAAGAATTCTGGTTATTTTTGAATTAGAGCTTTATCTAAAATCTTTAGCACTGAAATCAAATGCAAAATCTCAATACATGTAAATAAGTAAAGACATAATTCTGCATCTAAAAAGAAAGCAAAAATAATCTAACTATAGAAAAGTTTTCAGAATATACTAAATTATGTTGTAAGTGCCCAATAAGGAAAATATAAAATTATAAATCACCTTATTAACTAACACAGACTAAGGTAAACTTCAGCAGAAACAAGGGGAACATGGAGTCATCCTTGGTTCCTTTCTCAGACCATGGAAACCTAATCCTGCTGGCTCTACTCTCAAAGATGCCGCTGCCACCCTGGCCCAAGCCACCGTCACCTTTCATCTAGATTGCTGCAACAGCCTCCATTTTCACCCTTGTTCCCCTACATTTTTTCAGACAGCAGCCAGAGCAATTCTTTGCTGTTTGATCTGGTCACTTCTTGTTCTGATGGCTTCCCAAGAAAGGAAATAAAAATATTTTAATTTGACATATTTTGAAATGGCTGCTGCAGGGCCAGCAGACAGAAGTACCTCTGGAAAGCCGTCTTTTGTTGGGGTAATTTACATCTACAGAGAATCTCCATAAATGTGTCCAGGCATTTCTTGGATATAGGAGAGACTGAGAGTCTGCAGCCTCTAAAAGTCTGAAAAGAAACATCTATCATCTATTCTCTCTGAGGGCAGCTACTCCTGAGGCTTCATCTGTATAACAAGACCACCTTTGCTAGACAAGCCGCCTCCTCCTTCCCTCCCATTACTTGTCTTGTCACTAAAACCTGTTTTGGGTCATGCTCTGAGCCTGTATTCCTTCTGTAACCTGAGAAGGGGATAAATGTTTCTATTCCTCATTTGGGGTTTAGGTCTTCATTCTGAGAGCTCACATATACACACATTAAATAAATCACATGCCTTTTTGCCTATTAATCTGCCTCACATCAATGATTTTTCAGAGAACCTTTAGAAAACTGAGTGCCTTGGCACCAACCCACAACTATATGGAACATAACTAAAACAAAAACTTGGAGCAGCCACATTATTCAGTAATACCTACTAGGGCAGCAGAACATCTGTGCAAGTCAATTACAGAATAATCTAAGTATTCAGATATTGCTTTTCTAGGAAATGTTAAACTTCTTGAGACAGGCTGGCTTCCTCATCACCTTGTGCACTGCTCCTCCCACACCACTGTGACTAGCAGCAAATAATGGTTTGAATTAAAGCTTAAGTAAAAAAATATCCAGGTCCAGGCACTGGGTTCACACTGTCAGATCTACTTTTGAGAAGGTCAACGCTTAGGAAAACCTGAAGGAACAAGATAATAAGTGAGCCCCCTCCCAGCTCTAAGTCAATGGTTGTCAACCGTGGCTGCATATTTGAACTACTTCGGGAGCTGTGAAAAGTCCTTGGCCCCCACCCATTGGTGCTATTCATAACTTAGAGATCCTGATTTAATTAGTCTGGGGTGAAGCCCTGGCATCCATATTTTTAAAAAGCCCACTAGGTGATTCTAATGTGCAGTCTGAACTGAGAACCACTGATTTAATCATTCTATTCTATATAATTTAGACTCCAAGCACTCATTTTCTATGTGTCTTTCTCTGACAGGGCCTTTCTCTGTCATGTTGCTTTTCTTACAGAAATCCTCTGCAGGGCTGAAAGCAGAAAACACCCACGTCTGGCAGCTGTTCTCTGAGCCTGCCTTGTGACATTAAACAGAGTTTAAGTGTTAAGATGCAGGTAAGCATAGCTGAGGAAGAGGAGCCTAGAGACAGAACAGCTCTGCTACTAGAAGGACACTTAGTAATACTCAGCAGTTTGGGTCTTGCCAGGCCTCCATGAGCAAGCCCAGACCCAGAAAGTCTAAAGTCCTGCCTGCCTTGGCTGATCACCTCCCAACCCCCGCCTGCATTTGCCATTATCCCTGATCGCCCAGTGGAGCTTCCCTGGAACATAAGCGTCCCCTCACCTCACCCTGCCATCTTAACTGTTATAATGATCATGTAAATACGCCTCACCCCACCCTACCATCTTAACTACTCTTATCCCGCCATTGTAACTGAACTTATGGTAATGTATACTCCTTGCCCCTACCCCCACCACTGTAACTGATTTTACTCTGTAACTTTCCACTGCCCACCCCAAACCTATGAAACCAACTCCTATCCCACTGCCCTTCATCAACGCCCTTTTTAGCCTTAGCCCACCTGCACCCAAGTGAATAAACAGCCATGTTGCTCACACAAAGCCTGTTGGTGGTGGGGGGGATGGGGGCGGTCTCTTCATTCAAAGCATGCATTTTTAACAGGTCTAATGTTTCAATCTGTAAATGGAGGTAACAGAACAGCCCCAAACATTGTGGTTGTATTTAATAAACCTTTAAATAGCAATTATCATGTGCCAGGTACCATTTAAGTGTTTTACAGATATTACCTCTGAGAAGGTGTGTATTATCATTACCCTGTCTTACAACTGAGGAAACATACACAGAAAGATAATATTTGCTAGAGGTCACATGTTGGCAGAGCTGGGATTCAAACCCAAGCAGCTCTGGCTCCACATTCAGGTTGAGAAGTTCATATCATGAATATTAGAAATCCAGCACAAAGAGGAAAACCAGAGGACCCCTCCTCAAGCTTCTGTAACAGAGGTGATATCCTGGGAGTAAAGTCACCGGGCAATATTCCATTGTCTAACACGACTTAATTTTACTTAATATGCTGATGTCTTATTTAATATGGATAGATATGTATGTGTCTAAGTATGTATCTTACAGACATGTTAAGATACACATACACATACACACACACACACACACACACACACACACACCCCATACCTTCCTTAGGCTGCCCTGATATGCTGAGTTCATAACTGCTGCCTACCTGCTGTGACCCACCATCACTGCCACAGATATTACTAGAACATTCTAATAAAACAGTGCAGATACGTTTATCCTTTAAAAGTAGAACAAACTAAATCCTACATTGAATAAAATAGTCACTTCCTATAACCTCATTCATTCCTTCATGTATCCATCCACAAATACTTACTGAGCACCTACTGAAAGCAGCCATTCTGCCTTCAAAGCATTTCATGCCTAATGAGGGAAATAAGCAGGTTTGGGGCAATGCCAGTGCACTACAAGGCAATTTCAACACTAGGGCTAAAAGTGTTCAGATGGAAAAAGTACAGAACATGTTGGAGAATCAGGAAAGGTCTCTTGAAATTAGAGCTATCTAAATTGCAATCTCAAGAATGATCACGTAGGGCTGGGCATGGTGGCTCACACCTGTAATTCCAGCACTTTGGGAGGCGGAGGGAAATGAATCTCTTGAGGTCAGAAGAATTTAAGACCAGCCTGGCCAACATGGTGAAACACTGTCTCAATGAAAATACAAAAAATCAGCTGGGCATGGTGCTGAGCGCCGATAATCCCAGCTACTCAGGAGGCTGAGGCAGGAGAATCACTTAAACTCAGGAGGCTGAGGTTGCAGTGAGCCAAGATCATGCCACTATACTCCAGCCTGGGCAACAGAGCAAGATTCTGTCTCTTAAAAAAAAAAAAAAAAAAAAGAAGAAGAAGAATGATGATGTTGGAGAGTAATGATTAACTTAATTTGGGGCATACTTTTGAGAGCTTCAGGGATGGGGAAGTCAACAGCCAGTTGTCCACATGAATCTCAGACCAGAAAAAATACATATTTTCGGAAAACACCAGCTTCTGGATTTTAATTTAAGGTTGAAAGTGCATGAGATTTCAAGGCAACAGTAGGTAGAACAGACAAGGGCGATGGACAACACCCTAATTATCACCAGCAGTTAATGCCTGGTCAGAGAAACAGAAGCCAAAAGGACAGCCAGAAGGAAAATAAGTAGAAAATATGGTGTCAGGAAAGTCAGGCAAAAGAGAATTCCAGGACAGTCAGCAGTGTCAAATGCCAGCAGGAATCAAGGGAAATTAAGATTGAGAGAGGTCTAAGCCATAGGGGAGTCATGAATAACACTTTCAAATGCTATTGCAATGGAACTGCTAGATGAAAGCAAGACTGAAGTAGGTTGGGAATCAGGTAAAGGCAGGTCCAGATATGACTGTTTTATACAAGGTGGACACTAATACATATTTAAATGCTAATTGGAAGGAGTCCAAACTGAAGAAGAAATTGACCACGCAGAAGAAAGGGAGAGATAATCTACTGCATACAGCACTCAGCAAATAGTTACTAAGCACTTACAATGTGCCAGGCTTTGTTCTGGAATGTGAATACAGGATGGAAATGTTTCTGCATTAATGGACTAAAAAATAACAGGTTGAATAATAATATAGAGGGGACTGTCAGCCATTGTGGAGTAACTAGCACTAGAACAGCCTTCCTGCAGTCAACAACTGGAAAGAAGAATATGGGAAACAACTGTTTATCAACACTAGACTGTTATTCCTGAGCATTTACTGGACCATGCTGTAGTGGATGGGTACCCCAAAAAAGCACACTGGTCTTGTTAGATGAGTACACAGAGATCAGAGCAATTTGAAGGGAGAATACAAAAATAGAAGGAGTTCTACAGAGAAAGAGGTCCAGAAATCCACATACAGGTCCCCTTGGTTTTTTGTCAGAATACTAAGCTGCACATGTGTAGGGTGAGATTTCAAAAGACAACACAAACAGCTGCTGGAGAGAACTAAGCTGGATAACAGCTGAAGTACACACAGCGTTGGAAGACATCAGAGTCCCACTGGAACTTCAGTAAACACCTAGGGCATTCAATAGAAACTCTAGAAGACCAGGGGTCAGGATTAGGGCTAAACAATCCCTATGAAAATACACAGTTCACCCACCAAACAAAACTCAAAACCCAGGCTTGAAGAGATCAAGTTGATATACTTGTAATGTAGCTTCCACAAAAATAAAAACAAATACCTTCTAAAGGAAAACGCAGCCCTTAACCAAGAGAAAAAGCAGGCTATATTAAAAAATACAGCAATGATAGAGATGATGGAATTAATAAGGAAGGAATTCAAATGAACAAGCATTTTTATGTTTATTTAAACAAAAACAAGACAGATAATGTATTTAAATAAAGTACAGGAAAAAGGCAAACATCTGGAGTTGCAAAACACAACACTGAACTAGAATAGTCCCTGGATACACTTAAATGTATATGAACATAGGGGAAGAAAAGATCAGTAAATCTGAAGATAAGTTGCAAGAGCAACTACAAAAACTGAAGCATGAGGAGCAGGGTGAGGAAGACTGTAAGAAATAAACACACTCAGTAAACAGGGAAAACAGCAAGCAATATAATATAATATAATGTAATATAATATAATATAATATGCATGTTACCAGAGTACATCAGTCATCAGAGTCAAGAGAGTAAAGCATTTGAAAATATAATGTTTAAAATTTGGCAAATTATATTTTACAAAAACATAAAACCATATATTTAAAAGATCAAACCCAAAAGAGAATAAAACCAAAGAAAATATAACAACACATATGATAATGAAATTCCTGAAAACTAGTGATAAACAGAAGCAGCCAGAGGGAGAAAAGTACAAATTACATGGGGAATAGGTAAGAGTTATTACTGACTTTTCATCAGACACAATATAAGCCAGAATACAATAGAAGAACATCTTCAACGTTCCGGAATTGATAAAACTATCACCCTGCCTACATACAATGAAAATGTCATTCAAAAATAGAACCAAACTTCTTTCAAGCAAACAAAAGCTGAGAGAACTAGCTGTCAGAAGATATGAACTGCAAGAAAAGCTACAAGAAGTTCTTTTGGCAAAGAGAAAATGTTGTCAGATGAAAACCTGCAACTACAAAAAGAAATAAAGAACACCATGAATGGTAAATGTGGGTATACACACGTGAAATTTTTTATTTTTAAACTTAAGAGAAAACTAACAGTTAAAAGCAAAAATAAAAATGTATTATAGAGCTTATAACAAACATAAAAATAAATATAAAATGCATAAGAGTAATTGCACAAGGGGCAGGGAGAAAGAAAGAAAATTAACAGTCTTCCCTTGGCATCCAGAGGGGATTGGTTCCAGGACCTTCCATGGCTACTAAATCCAGGCATACCCAAGCCTTGCAGTAGGCCCTGCAGAATGTGCATACTCAAAAGGTCAGTCTTCCACATCTGCAGGTTTTGCATCTCAGAAATATTGTATTTTTGAGCCACTTTTGGTTGTGGATGCAGAACCCACAGACAAAGAGGGCTGAGTTTATTTATTGAAAAAAATCACCATATAAGTGGAACCATGCAGTTTAAACCCATGTTTTCAAGGGCCAACTATATCTTATTTTAATAATATTATATTTGATGTGAAGAAATATATTATTTAAAGATAAACAATAGGCCAAGTGCAGTGGCTCACACCTATCATCATAGCACTTCGGAAGGCCTGGGCGAGAGGTTTGACTGAGCCCAGGAATTTGTGACCAGCTGAAGCAACAGAGTGAGACCTCATCCCTGCAAAAAGATTTTAAAAACCGACCAGATATGACATGCACCTGTAGTCCTATCTTGGGAGGCAGAAGCAGGAGGATTGGATTGCTTGAGCCAAGGGGTTTGAGGCTGCAGTTACCTCTGATCATGCAACTGCACTCTAAACTGGGTGACAGAGTGAAACCCAATCTCAAGTCAGTTGAACAATAAATTACAGATGTGCATTGTAAACCCTAGATCAAAAAGAAATTAAAGATCAAGAAAAAGCAAATATCATAGGTTATACTTACAGTACACTAACCCAAAAAAGATTATGAAACATTCCTACTTTATTCTGACAAAACACATACAACCTATATTTTTTAAGGAAATTTTTTCCAATACTCTAGGGGGTTTACCATATAGAAAAAGAACCAAATGAAACATCAGGAGTTGTATCAGCAATGGACATTTTATATATTTGGTTTATTGACTGCCTATCTGCATTACATTTGTGTACTAGTTTTTGCAGGTATGTATGTTTTCATTTTTCTTGGGCACATAACTAGGAGTAGAATTGCTAGGTAATACGTTAATTGTATTTTAACATTTTGAGGAGCTGCCAAACTGTTTTCCAAAATGGCTGTACCATTTTACATTCCCCCAGCCAAATATGAGATTTTTTTTCTCCTTTTGCTATTTGTGTTTTTAGTGTAATGTCTAAGAAACCACTGCTAAGAAATCTAAGGTAACAAAAATTTACTCTGATGTTTTCCTCTGAGAGTTTCATAGTTTTAGCTGTAATGCACTTTGAGTTAATTTCTGTATATGGTGTGAGGCAGGGATCTAAACATGCTTTTCTTGTAGATATCCAGTTGTCCTAGCACAATTTGCTGACAAGACTATTCTTATCCAGTTTAACTGTCTTAATAGTATTCTTCTTGAAAATCAATTGATTATAAATGTAAAGATTTCTGGACTCTCAATTCTATTCCAATATATATGTCTTTCTTTATGCCAGTACCACAGCATCTTGATTACTATGGCTTTAAAATAAGTTTGAAATTGGAAAGTGTGGGTCCTCCAACTTTGATCATCTTTTTCAATATTGTTTGGTCATTCTGGGTCCCTTGTATTAATACTATGTGGTTTTAGGATCAGCTGGTCAAATTCTGCAGCAACAACAACAACAGAATCCAGCTGGGATTTCGATATGAATTGTGTTTGATCTGCATATTTTAACATTATTAAATCTTCCAATCCATACATATGTCATACCTTTCCATTTACTTAGCTCTTCTGTTTCTTTTAACAATATTTTAAAATTTTCAGTGTACTAGTCTTGAACTTTTTAAAATTTATTCTTAAGTATATCATTCTTATTAATGATACTATAAATACATTTTTTTTTTTTTTTAAGATATGAAGTCTCACTCTGTAACCCAGGCAGCATAGTCATAGCACACCAAACCCTCAAACCCCTGGTCTCCAGTGATCCTTCCACCTCAGCCTACTGAGTAGCTAGGACTGTAAGTAACACCATCACAACTGGCTAATTTTTTAATTTTTTGTAGAGGAAGGGTCTCACTATGTTGCCCAGGCTGGCCTCAAACTCATGGGCTCAAGCAATCCTCCTGCCTTGGCCTCTCAACCTGTTGACATTGTGGGCATGAGCTACTACACCCCACCTGAAGTTGTTTTCTTAACTTGTGGAATGTTCAAAACTGTGCATGGTGTCTGACATCATCGCTGGCTAAAAAGGAATCTTTTTGAAATATTATAAATACCGTAAGCAAATAATCCAGTTCTTCCAAATAGGAATGCTGAGGTTCCTGAATTTTAATGACTGATTTTTCACTTCTTCTTTTTCCATGGAGTTGACAAGTTCTAAAGAACCTTGAAATTATGTATAATTTAAATATTTTGTGATAATACTCACTTGCCATTTGCAGAGGAGGACAAGATTGCAGCAAGTATACCAATGTCTCCATACAATTTTAATTAAAAGAAATAAAAAAAATCAACTAATACAATAGCATCATTAGTCTAGTCCACTGTGAACATAAAACATAATATATAATATTAGTGATAACATCACAGATGTAGGTAATTCCAACTTTAAGAACAACAAAATATTTGACAAACAGTTCATTAATCCCTATAATATCAAAGTCATCCGATTAGATCAGCAGTAACATCTTCATCTCACTTTTACGGCCAAGAAAAGTATATTACAGAAGAAGTAAACAATCTGGTCAAGGTCATTCAGAAAATCAAAAGCTGAACCTGATTTCTAAAAAACAGCCCTCTCACGTGTAAGAAATGTGTTAATTAGCCTGATATAATCATTCCACATTGCAAACACATAACAAAATATCACACTGCACCCATTAACATATAAAATTGTCGAAATAAAATTTTAAGTATTTTTAAAATTCAAAATTATAACTATATACTTATGTAAAATATATGGTTCTGAAAATGTATATAAATTACAATTTTGTATATGCAATCATGCTTTAAATACATTAGGTGTGCTATTAAAAATCATCCTTGGAAACACTTTGAAAAAGTAGTTTACTAATAATGTCAAAATTATTTGAAGAAGCCCCAATTAATAAGTCTTGTGTACACCTGAATTTCTAACTCATAGGTTTGTCTAATATAATGACTGACTAAACTCTACTTATAACATTAGCATTTTTAATCATAGAAATCAAATGGCAGTGAGCTTTTATATAATTACAATTTTTGTTAAAAGTTTACCTGTCACCGGAAATCCAACTGTTAAATATATGAAGTTCTAAAGAATAAACACCTTTGGTTTAGGAGGTAAAACATTAAGCAAGAATAAGGATAAGAATCAAATAGTTAAATTTCCAAATGCCTGTTAAGTCAATAAGGGCTCATAATATGAATCTTGGAGAACATCAAGAGTAAGAAATATTTGTAAAATATAGTCTCCCATTACTTGCAAGTACATACTGGTAGTCCATCATAATTTGAAAAAGTACAAAATACTGTACATACTTCAATAAAGAAAAGAAGATTATTATAATTATGGACCAGTAACTAGAACAAATTAGTCAACAAATCAATTTATAATCAACTGGAAAAGTACACACAGTGGATCAACTGAAATGGATTAGGAAAAACAAATACTCTAGAACAATTTGCATTAATACTTCATCTACTTAGAATTCTGTTGTATGAATAAATCACGTTTCCACAATACAATCAGGAGCACAAAATCAACAAAAAAAAACATGCTCCTGGGTCACCAAAATAAATGCCATAAGTTCCACATGTTAAAGCATTTTATGCACAGGCCAATCCCTTAGGCTGTCACTCAGAACCTAATCGTTCTACTTTGAAACTGTCCTAGTAAGTTTTTTTTTTTTCTTTTTCCTGAATTCCTAGCCCTCAGCAAGTTGGAAATAGTAAGTTGGAGAAAACAGAGGAAGAAATAGTAAAAACAGTTAATAACCAAGGAGAAAACAGGAATCTTCTCTAGAGAATCTATTCAGTCAAAGAGGAATTCTCTAAAGACACTAACAAAAGATACCAACAAAAGTTACCCCAAGAAAAGAGCTCAAGCAGATCACCCTGCAATGAAGCAATTGCCCAGATCTTTAATCTGAATGCTCAGACTTTCAATGTTTTAGTCTGCTACTTTGCACTACATCTAAGAAAACACTTCAACAGAGAAGTCAGAAATCAAAACAATAATAAAGAAAAAAGTATGCAGAGAAAAGAAAACTCCAAAAAATCTATCATTAAAATTCTCAGATATAAAGAAATGCTACATCTATTAAACAAGAACAGGATGCTGCAAAAAGAAAAATAATTCTTAATAATTAACAAGATAGAAGAAAATAATCAGTTTGAAAATGAAGTAAAAGAAATGTCCCAGAAAGTAAAATGTCAAAAAATGAAAGAAAGAAAAGGTAGAAAATAGAGGGCTAGTATAGGAGGCAAAACTTCCAAATCATAGGAATCTCAGAAAGAAAGGGAAGAAAAAATTTAAGAAAATCATTAATGAAATGACTCTAGAAGCCTTCTCAGGAATAAAAGAAATTTGTTTTCAAGTTAAAAGAATCCATTGAGCACCTAGCACAAGGGAAAATGAGATCTACAACTAGCCACATCTTTGTGAAATTTCAAAACATTAGAGAAAACAAAAATTCTTACAAATAATCAGAGAAAAACAGCAAGATCACATAAGAATAAAGAGAAAGTGGAATGACTCTTAACTTCTCAAAAGTAACACTGGAAGTAAGAAGTCAATTGAACAATACTTTCCAATAATTGAGGAAAATGATTTCCAACCAAGAATTCTCTATCCAGTAAATCTAAGAGGGTAGGAAATATCTACATTTTTGAGTTAATAAGATCTCAATAATGCATTTCTCATGAACTTTTATCTAAAAGGTTCTAGATGACATGTTCCACCAATACAAGAGTAATCTAAAAAGGAGAAAATAAGGGATATAAAAAAGGAGACTCAATACAAATAAGAAGCAAATGAAATCCTCAAAACACAGAGAAAGAGGATCATATGATCAGAGCTAAACAACAGATATAAAAAGAACAGATACACATTTCAGCAATGTGACTCGAGAGATAGACAAGTTGAAGGCTGCCACCAGAAGCACCCTAAACCCCACTCAACCACCCAACTACCTTTTTAACCTGAAGACAAGATGCCGGAATGAGCCTGATCAGGATTCCTATGGCTATTTGTCCTAATCACATGTTAATGCAGTTCCATTAACTCCCAGCCCCACCTTGATGACATTATCTCCTGAGGACATTCCTTTCACCCTACAATAGTCCATTCTAATCTACTCATATTGAACTTAGAAACAGGAAACAAGGAGGTGCTCATCCCCTTTTAACATATTTCTGTCAGACATCTGACACATGACCCTCAAAACAGCCCTGCCAGTTGTTCTGGCTATGTTAAGCCCTGTGTTTCCCAGGACTCATTCTTGCCCTCAGCCACTGACTTCACCAGAAGGACTTTGGTAAACTCCAGGAAAAAAGAAGCCTGGCTATATGACCCAGGCTCAGCTCAGTTTCTCTTCTTATAGCAGCCTACAGTGGCAACACTGCCCTTCCCTTACACAGTGATGGGTATTCAAGTTACTCCATTTTCAAAAACAACAATAAACTGCTTTATGCAAAACAACAATGGTGTGGTTAGTCTACAAAGAGCAAGCAAACCTGATGTGTTTACCTCTTCGGGTGAGAGGGAAGAAACAACGGAGGGACACATAGGGGCTTCTAAGACAGTGGTAATGTTGTTAACCTGGAAGTTGGGTAGTTTTGAGTTCAACTTTGCTATTCTTTACACCGTAATACACATTCTTAATAGTATTCTTTATGTAGCAGACATCTAACAATTAAAAAAACAGCAAAAAACAAAATGGCTAAGTCTTTAAGGAATGGTCAGTTCATAAATTCTATTTTAATCGCAAGTTAGTGCCTGAGAAGGCATTGTATGCAAGTTACTGTTGCATAAATGATTAATTGTTGAATAAAATAAATCTGGAAAGATGTCCGTCCTAAAGACACCATTATTGCTGAAATAGGTAAAATTTCAGCTATTCAGAAAGCCAGGTTTTTCCAAACAAATAATTCCACAGGCTACATCAAAATCAAGAGTTGTAGAAAGACAACACTTTACTAAATGCATTTGTATTACAGTGTGATATGCAAGATCAGATTTTAAAACACAAAGTATAAAACAAAATTTTAATTAAACTTTAGATTTCCATAAATTCTTATTCATTAACCTATAAAAGTTAATGCCAGATCAATGGTATTCATTCCCAAATTGATGTTTACTTGCCCCTATGCCCACTGGGTCTCCTAAACTGTCATGTAGCAGGATAAGAAGTGCCTATCAGAGGAACCAAAGAGAGAGACATCAGTTGGAAATAACCATGTGGAAGTCATCAGCATACAAGTATGTGCTGAAGTCTTGATTGTGGATAAGAATATCTATGAAGAGAGTAAAGGAAAGGAAAAGATGAAGCCTACAGACAAAATTCTGAGATATTCCAATAACAAATATGCAGAGAGCTGAAGAAACACATCCAAGACTGGGCAACTGTGTCTCTGATGTTGGAGGAAAACAAGGCAAGAGGAAGCCAACAGGTGGAAAAGTTCAAGAAAGGAAGAAGTAAATAGCTATCAATGGTAGCTACTAATTTGTAACGGTAATCATTAGTAAAATAAATCTTTACTACCCACAATATAGTAAGCAGTGTCTTAAGCACTTAACGTGTATTTCATTTAATATTCCCAAGAAATGCAATGAGAAAGTTACAATCAATCACTCATTTTATATACGAGAAAACCAAGACTCAGAGGTCAGGTAATGAGCTCACATCTAGAAGGCTGGTAAATAAACTAGTCTAAAAGTTTCTAAACTTTCCCAAGTCCTAGAACCCAAGTCTACCTAAGTTTTAAACTCTAGCAAAATCTAAGAAGAGATAAAATCTATGTCTATGAATACACATGTATATATAGTCTTTAGTTCTCATAAAAGTTTACTTTTTTCAAGGCAGGCTCTGAATGCTTTCACTCCAAAACCTCACACAGACAAGAAGCTAGCTGAATTTTACAAATAGGCCCAAATTAGTTTTAAGAATAAAGTTTAGAAACTTCAAATTAAATGTAGCCTTAGAGTTTTAAATGACCAACTTTTGGAGTGCTAGTTTCTTTAAATCAATTATGATCAATACAAGCCAGATGGCTGGACTGTCAAACTGCATAAAGCTGTCTGCGTGATAAGGTCACTGCAGCTGTCACTGGGAGACTTTGGAAAAAGTATCGCATCCAGAAACTCCCTAACCTCATAGCCCATAGAGCTGAGAAAAGTCCATCAGGGATTAAGATGTGCAGTGAGGGGATTAGATGGGGTTACAGTGTGTGACAGTGTTTGTCTGTCAAATTATTGTTTACGTTTTTATTTTGGGAAGAAGGAAAGGAAACAAAATCAAAAGCTCTCTACGGCCTAAATAGCATCTAAGGGGTTTTTCAAGGTGTGATTTTTACTCCTTCATTTTAAAACCACTTTTATTCATCTTACTACAAACAATATAATCTTAACAGGCGCCACACTGTGTCTGATATCAGGGAAGATATTACCATAATTAAATGTTATTTCTGTGAAGATATGTGTGTTACAGGTTGAGACAAGATCATATATGGTATTATACTGTAATTTGCAAAATCATCTCTCTCCTGCTGCTTCAGAAACTCACTCTAGAATAGCAATGACTGAAAAGCTACATATAGCACTTTCATCATAAAGATGTAATGATGTCTGCAGCAGAGAGCTGCAAAAGAGTGATAAACATCATCCATGAGAAAATAAAAAATAAAATGTAAAAAAGAGTAGGTAGCTTGACATTCCCCACAAATACTACATTTATACACATAAATCTACAAGCAACGGTCCCCTTGTGTACATTTTATTTCACAGTTTTAGCCCTGGGGATGCCTACCTTCAGGGCAAACTGATTTAAAAATAGAGTAACCACTTCTTTCATAGAGGTAAAGTCCCTGTTGAGCATTCTTCTGGGTCTGGTTTCTCTTTCCAGTTAATGAGCACTGTCTTGTCTGTTAAACATTCCTCTCTAGAACAATTTTAACTGTCACATATTTATTGGAAACATTTTTCACTGGAAAAATGACATAAGCAAAAGCTATAATCATTTAATTATTCTGTGCTGAGAATGTAGAGAAACAGAAATTAAAATATGGGGATTCAGATTAGCTGCTTCACAACCACAATTAAATCAGATGACCTCTGAAAAGGAGTCTGATCATGTCAAGCACTACTAATATAACTATGGGGGCAAAAGGATTTTATCTTCTGGCCTACAGGAGAAGTTAGCCAAATTTAGAATTTATGTACTAAATTTGTGTACCTCCGCTAGACTAAATTGATTAACCAGTGGCCCATGTTTTATGCTTTCAGAATATAACAAATGAAACCAAACTGAGAAGTAGTCAGAATACAGACATTCTTCATGAAAAAAATTGGATGTGAAAATTCATTATGAACTCTGTTAAGTGTAAACCAGTATATTATACTTGAACTGAATCCTGTTTCAAATTTTCACTTTCACCAAGCAATCTGTTCCCAATAGCTCATTTGTTCATGCAAAACATGACTTTCCCTATATTTTATAATTAGAAAGCAAAATAAGATAAAGTACATACAACTTTTTTCAGTAATGCTTTAAAAAAAGTTAAAAACACAGCATGGTACCTCGAGTTGTAAGAACATATATTTATTTATCACCTATAAGAATAAAAAGAAGATAAAATGGTTTTATTCAGAATCCATTAAACAGCATACAGTGAGATTCCAAACAGTGCTATTGGCATGGAATCAAAATTGTTGATAGTAACAGCAGCTAAAACAAGCACATGCTTCCACACCAGACACTATTCTGAGAGCCTCAGATACGCTAACTTACCTGACCCTCCAGTGATCCCATGAGACAGTTCCCACTGTTAGCCCCATTTCAGTGAGGAGGAAGCAGCAATGACAGACAAGTTAAAGGCATACGGATGCTCAGCCCCAGAGCAGAAATTCAAGACCACACTATGCAGGTCTAAGCTCTTAAACAATGTTATCAGTCTACTCCTGGGAAAACGTTTATCACTTAAGTGTATTTTACAATTAAGGTGGCGCGTGCCTGTAATCCCAGCTACTCAGGAGGCTGAGGCAGGAGAATTGCCTGAGCCCAGGAGGCGGAGGTTGCGGTGAGCCGAGATTGTGCCATTGCACTCCAGCCTGGGTAACAAGAGTGAAACTCCGTCTCAAAAAAAAAAAAAAAAGATTTTATTTAATTTTATAGTGACGGGCCACTGAGAAAATATGATAAATATGTTCTAGTTGAATGCAAAATTCTTCTGGAATTTGTGAACTGAAATGCTGAGAAGTGTAAAACTGATCTAGGTTAGAACACGGTATTAACTCAGGGAACAGCTGGCATCCTCTCTTCCTGGCGCTAGTATTCTGCAAGAGCACCCAGGCCATGGGACCAGCTTGTGCAAAGGCAGAGCTGTGGTAGAACTTGGCCCACAAGGGCAAAGAAGGGCTTGCTGTCTTGCCCCTCCTGGCATGTGGAGAAGGCAGTGGAGAGAGCTAATATTGAAGAGTGATGCAGGAACCACACAGAGTAGTTGCTGACGGTCTTTATGGTAACTATGACATCATCACTATGTTTTTAAAAAGACTAATTTCAGCAATGCTGCAGAAAGCCTAAACATAGGGAGAACCATCAGAGCCATTATGTTTTCCAGTCCAGCGCAGTGGCTCGCACCTGCAATCCCAGCACTTTTGGAGGCTGAGGCAGGAGGATCTCTCGAGGGTGGGTGTTCGAGACTTGCCTGGGCAACATGGCAAAACCCCATCTCTTCTAAAAATGCAAAAATTACTCTGGTGTGGTGGCACATGCCTATAATCCCAGCTACACAGGAGGCTGA
Source organism: Saimiri boliviensis (assembly GCF_048565385.1). Lineage (NCBI taxonomy): Eukaryota > Metazoa > Chordata > Mammalia > Primates > Cebidae > Saimiri > Saimiri boliviensis. The sequence goes on along the minus strand of NC_133468.1, from coordinate 26,209,259 downwards.
GGCAGGAGAATCACCTGAGCCCAGGAAGCAGAGACTGCAGGAAGCTGAGATCACACTACTGCACTCCACCCTAGGTGGCAAAGTAAGACTCCATTAAAAAAAAAAAAAAAAAAAAAAAGGAACCATTATGTTTTCCAGCTCAGAACAGGAGGGGGGCTCACTGAAATGACAGTCTGAGGGAATCACAACAAATGCACAATCGGGAGGATGTAAAACTAAGAAAAGCGCTGTTAACGCTGCAGTTTCAAGCTTCAGAGACTGACCGAGGGCGGCATCTGTCATTAACTAAGACAGGGAATACCCCAGAGAAACAGCACTTTAGAGAAACAAATCAAAGAAATGAGATGACGGAATCAACACCAGGTTTATGGTTCTTACAGGAGGTTAACAGCTGCACTAAATGTTAACCCGTAAGAAACTTGGAACTCACGAGGGAGGTCATGGTTGCAGAAAGAGAGAAGGAGACACATTTGAAACCATGGGAGCAGGAGTGTGAAGACATCCTCCCATCACTTCTTACACATAAGTCTTTAATAAATAAACCATGTGTAGGAACCCCTTAGTTACACAGCATAATCAACCAATGAGGTGACCTAATTAGCTGAAACTTACAAACATTTGCTCTCAAACACAATGTTAAAATTGTAATGACTTCAGTCTTTTTCCCAATATATTCTCTGCCTTCTTTAACAGAGTATATAAAATATAATTATTGAGGGATTAGGAGAGGTTGGTAGTTGCAATTAGGAAGAACAAATGGTAAGTACTTAAGGTGATTAATATGTTAATGAGCTAATTTAGTCATTCCACACTTTATACATAACATCACTGTACACCCATAATTGTATATTATTTCTCAAAAACAGAAACAAAAAAAATTCTTTCACGAATTTGTAATTTCTAACACTATCTTCCCATAATGTTGACACCCTTATAAGTCATTACTATATTCAAGCACTGTGACACTGCAGAGTTATTTGCCACCACTCTAAATGTCCCAAGACTAATTACAATCTCTTCGTTCTGTTCCAGGTAGGATGCCCCTATCGTTTCTAATGACCTGATCTACCCATCTCTAAACTGCTATCTTTAATCTGGATTAAAACAACGTAAAACAACAGTTATTAAAATTGTAATGTAAAATAGAAACACTAATTCAAAATAAAAGCTCCTAAAAGTCTTCCCAATGCAATTTTTTTTAAATGGCTTTATAATAGCTATGTTGCGGCAGAAGGGAGGAGGGAGGTTTCACTTTCTTCCCCCTAGGTTCTTGGAATAACATGTCTGACTTCTAAATAAATAAGATCAGAATTTACTTACAAAAAAAAAAAAAAAAAAACCTGGCTTTTCAAAACTCACCTAGGTATAAAACAGAATGAACTGTTTCAGTGAACCATCTATACCAGGACATATTCTTCTGCCTGTTCTGGCTTTATGAAACCACTGAAACATTTGATGACTTGTGAGCTGCTTGAATTGATATTTCCAATTCAAACTGGAAGACTGGATGAAGGATTTGTAATGGAACTTTGGTGCCAATTCAATCTGGTCATTCCATGTAGAGACAGATTCAGACTGATCTACTATAGCAAATACAATGTTCCATAAGTCATAGAAGCTATGTCATAAGGGAAAGGATGATCAAATGCAGTATTTGTGAGCCAACACAAGAATAATTCTTTTAACCTTGCTAGAGAGAAATTGAAACTGAAAAGTCCTAGCACTGCAAAAGCCTTGACTCATGAAGATAACATTACTAACATTCTTTTCTATAATTCTGCTTTTCTTTAGTTGAATAACAGTCCAAGAAAGTCAAATTTCTTGATTAATACTGACCTTTATCAGTGTGGCCATTACGTAGTAAATATATGTAAATTAAAAACAAAAGAAACAATACTCGGCAATGAGAACACCACACCACACTAGAAGGAATATTTTTAATTTTCTTTGAGAACAAAACTATAAGCATCCATTAAAATCTGATGAATACAGAAACTGAATGGACAGAATTCTGGATTTAAAGATTCAAAACTGAGGCAGAGTTCAGCCGTGAAGAAATGTCCTAAATGAACAGTCCGATGATACGTAAGGAGATAGATGGACAGACATATATTTAAATCTTCTCTTTGAATACAGTTCATGCATAAGCTGCTTATTACATGAATCTCAAATGCTTAGTGTTTTCTTATCTTTATGAAAATTTTAGTCATTAGTCAACTAACAGCCAAACTATGTCCTGTGTTCAAACAAGAAGAGCAAGCTAAACAGGTTCATTGTTCTGTTTGCCATTATTGCCAATGAGTTGAAACTTTGTTCAATAATTACAGCCTTAATAGGATGTCAGGATATTATGTAACAAACAGAGCATCAGTCACCCAGGAAGCAACTGGGCACCTGTGAACTGTGAACTGTGGAGATACAGGACCAAGTCGGCTGTGCCGAGGAACAGGAACGCACACGAAGAACTACTTGTTGTCCCGCCACTGCTGTCCACTCTTTATTTAGTGTCCCCCAATTTCACTGATACCTGTCATTTTTCTTAATTAAAAACATTACTCTAAGACTCATTAATCTCCCCTAGCACATAACAATTTTAGCAGAGAAGACAGACTGAACAGAAAAAACTTTTGAAAATGCTGTAGATTGTAAAAAGCGCTAAGTTCCCTAGTATCTTAAGTCCTTAAAAATATGTATTAGAGAAACTTTAATTTTTATCCTGCCAAATAACATCTGGCTTTGAAAATGAAATTAACACCTTGAGTTGTAGTCAGAAACCAGCAGGAAGTCAATGTAAACTGAAACAAAACTTAATGTGTTCCACATGGATAGAGGATTTTAAATGATGGGGTTTTTTTTTTTTTTTTTTTTTTTGACATGGAGTTTAGCTCGTTACCCAGGCTGGAGTGCAATGGCGCGATCTTGGCTCACCGCAACCTCCGCCTCCTGGGTTCAGGCAATTCTCCTGCCTCAGCCTCCTGAGTAGCTGGGATTACAGGCACATGCCACCATGCCCAGCTAATTTTTTGTATTTTTAGTAGAGACGGGGTTTCACCATGTTGACCAGGATGGTCTCGATCTCTCGATCTCGTGATCCACCCGCCTCGGCCTCCCAAAGTGCTGGGATTACAGGCTTGAGCTACCGCGCCCGGCCTTAAATGATGTTTTATATGAGCACCTGTATTCACTGTATCAGCTAAACAGTGGTCATCAAGATACTGTTACCAATGTAAATTACTATTTTTAATTTTTAAATTTAAATTATTTTCAAAAGCAAGGAATCTTTAAATGGCTACTTTGTACTTTGATTACATAATCATTGGCATATGAGAAAAAGTATTCGTCTTGTCAACAACATTTGAATTTATTGTTCTGGCTCATTTAAAAAGCGTAACAGTCAGGTTACTTTCAATGGAACAAAGAGACAATAGCTAAAGTTCTAGCTCAACTGAGAATGTGTGTACCTTCATTAGTAACTGCAAAGACTTCAGGAGAGATATAGCTATGTGTTTATTTCCATTTCTAAGTAAATCTCATCAGGCAAAATGGGTGATTTCTATAGAAGACTGCTATCATGATGGTTTATGAATAGGGGAAAAAGAAATGCTCTAATCTTTAATTCATTTTATAGGCAATTCAACAACATATTTCTGTAACAGCTACCATAAAACAGTAGCAACTACACTGTTTACAGCTCTAAACCAGTGGGTCTCATATTTGGTTGCATGCTGAAAAAGTTTGGGAATTTTGCAAAATACTTATGCCTGGGTTCCACCCCCAGATGTTCTGAAATAAGTGGCTGGAGAAGAAAGTCTGAGTATTATTCGTAGTCTTTAAAGTACCCCCAGGTGATTCCAATACAACACCCAGCACAGACGCTTAACCAAAGATGGGCTCCTCAGCAATTCTAGACACCCTAGAGGGGATTTAACTATAGATCCCCAGAGGGTACACACTTCTGTAAAATCAGGTTCCAAAACCATATGTTTCAACTTCTACTGGGAAGTTCAACAACAAGATCCTTATCCTCTTTCTGCTGTAATCTATAAAATGGGATGATAATGCCTCTCTGGAGTTACTGTGAGGACTGGAGTAAATGTGCACAGGGCACATGGCATAGGCAAAGTGATCAGTCTGTTGATAGTAGCTATATCACCATTGCAAATGGGAGTCCCAGGGTAAATGCTACACAGAGTGAATGCCTAACAGAAACTAGTTTGCCTAGTTGGGTGGAGGGCAGTAAGAATCTACCACTCTTCCTGTCTTCTACCAGAGTTCCAAGAACATCCAAGAAAGGGGAGAGTATACATTAAAAGGAGAATCTGGGAAAATACCCAAATGTGGCAAGTGCGGCTCCCTGCAATAAATTGAGACTGTAAGATGGGATCACAGGGGCTCACAGACCCCTCCAAGTCTGCCTGGCCTCATTTAAGGATGTGGATTTAAGGGAGCATTTACCTACCCATTCAACCATTTCAATTAGTCTGTTTAAGCATGCAGTTCTTCACGTGTTCACAAAGAATTCTATCCTTGATATAAAGCTAAATGGAAGTGGTGGGAAGTCACAGAATTCTATATGATAAGTTCTTAACACACAAAAAATAAGGTCTTTAAAGAAATACCAGAAGAAAATGAATGGCAACCTTTAAAATGATATATAGAACACAGGAATGACTGGCATATCACAGGCACTCAATAAATACTTACTGAAGGAATAATTTCATTTCACACCAGATACAGTGCTTAGGCCAAACTGCATACACCTTCCCCAAGAGTAACAAAGCAATCCTGAAAGAACTATTAAGAAATGTAAATTCAGGGAATTCATTTCTCTTCTGCTAATTGGTATCAGTGATAAGAACTATTAACTTAAAATATGCCTATTTCCTACGGAAAAAAAAACTTAATAATCCATCATTCACATTATATTACCTGGATGCAAAGTAAAGGATCTGGCAGTTACAAGATTAAACAGTTACAAGACGTACTGTACTAGTAGTAATAATTTCATTTAAGACAGATTTCTTTTCACTTAATTGGTACCTATGCCTAAAACATGAAGAGAATAATTCCAGCTTGAAAGCAAGTGACAGTAGATCATTTCTGTGTATTCTCTCAACAAGAATGCAAACAAATAACCAGTAAGTATGAGAGATGGGAAAAAAAACCATCCTGACAATTCTCTAAATGTATTAGCCTTCGACTATTTTATGTGTAATTGGCAATATCATTTCTTCATGACAGGACTCATTTAGTAACATTATAGCATCCCATAATTCAGCATTTTACTCCAAACTTGAACTAGTAATTAGTTGGCACAAATATTACTGCATTTACCATATATACTTTGTGATCAAATTTTAATAGGACCATCTCATCTGTATTCAAACAATGCTGTTAAACCAATTATTTTTTGAATGTTGTCTTTAAAAAGCTACTTTATTTTTCATATTAGAAGCTTTCCCTGGATTACAAATATGCAGGAAAAAATAACATTTAATAAAAACAAACTGGGTAGCTAATCACATCTTGAGTTACACTTCAATCTATCTCCAAATATGCACCTTTTACTATTACCAATAATTCGTTTTTGGAAATTCAGTGCTCAGTCAGTGCTGGATGAACAATAATGAAGACACAATGTCTGCTCCAAATCCTAAGATTCTGAATTATAAATAAAACAGTAAAATATATATCTGATATACTAACGGAATAGAACCTTATAGTAATCATTTCTCATTGCCGTGGCAATTACTTATTAAAGACAAAAATCACTGGAAACTTTCCATGATAAGCTCAATTGTTTAGAGTCAAAAAAGATGCTTGTTAAGTTACACCTGAAGGAATACACATACCAAATGAAGTGCGTGGAATGTTTGCACATTGTTGTGGCTGATAAAGTATTCAACTGTGCAGATAATATCACTAGTGCCTGGCTAACTGCCTTCCCTGTACCTGCCTGCCCCAACCTTTGCCTTAAATTCAGTGATAACTCTGATTCTGTTCACTTGGGTACAGGGTCTAAGTCTGCAGGGAGAGACTATTACCCACTCTGTACCACTAGCATGGACTGGCCCTCAAGCCATGAATCAACATTACACTCTACCACCCATGGTGATATCACTCCCAAAAACTGGTTTAGAAATGGACATATAACACTACGCCACTCACTCAAAGAGCTATGAGTCTAAAAGAAATGTCTGTGAAGGCCACAAACACACACACACACACACACACACACACACACACACACACACACGGAGGAATGAAGGCAAAGAGAGAAGTGCTAAAAAGGGGATATGCAACCTCTCATGTGAGTGTTATCCTGAGACCCTGAGGACAGCCAGTCTACAAGGACAAATCCAAGCTGTCAGACTAAATAGGGAAGAACTGAAGAAACGTAGGTCTTTGATGATACTACTGAGGCCCACAATCAACAATCTCTAAAATTACCCTACTTCAGGACTTCTTATTACCTAGATAATAAATGTTCTTTCTATTCAAGCCATTTTCAGTTGATTTTTTTCATTATCTGAAGCTGAAAACATCCTAACTGATTAGCACTGTAAGGGACTTCAACAATCATTTTGTGATCACGGAACACTTAGAAAACTTGATGACATATCATGCCACAAACTAAGCCTCAATCCAAATGAAGATAAATTATAAGGATCACAGCCCCTGAAAATAATGCAATAAAAACTGAAATTCAGGACAAAAATATAAATGAAAAATAGCTAAAGAAGGGAAATATTTTTAAAAATTCTCCATTAATGGCCTCAAAGAGGCCAACCAAGCAATTACAAAATCTTTAGAAAATAATGACAGTAAGGACACAGCATATCAAGAAAGTAAGTTAAAGAAAAAAAAAAAAACACAGAAAAAGAAAAGAAAAAAGCAAATATACCCAGATTTACAATTAGAGGAAAAGACACAGCATAAAATTGGGGGGATGGGGTGGCCGGGGGAATGGGAGGCAGAAAACAAATTAGTCATTCCATTAAAGGCATCAGAAAGCACACAGCAATAGCAAAGTAAAGATAAAAGATAAGCAGACGAATCTGGAAAAGAGTTGAATTGAAAAATTAGTCCAAGAGAGTTCTGTGAAAGGTGTGAGGGGAGACAAGCCTTTAGCTAGTCTAATAAGAATAAATTACAGAAAATACAACATGCAGAAGTAGGAGTAAGCAAAATGTGTAGCTACAGTACCACAGACACAGATGCTACAGACACTTAAAAGAACATTACATTAATAAATTTGAATACCTTACTTATTTTTAATTATCAACCCCTAAAAGAACCTGCCTTGCTCAATACCCTGCACTTGGGAATAAATGCTAAGGAATGATTTTGTTGGGCTGAGCTCTGGAGAGCTCCAAGACATTGTAATTTTTTGTTTGTTTGTTTGTTTTAGAGATGGTCTTGCTCTACTGCCTGGGCTGCAATGCAGCAGCATGAGCACAGCTCACTGCAGCCTCAATCTTCTGGGCTCAACTGATCCTCCCACCTTAGTCTTCCAAATAGCTGGGACTACAGATGTGTGCCACCTTGCCCGGCTAATTTTTTTTTTTTCTTTTGTAGTGAAAGGGCTTTGCCATGTTGCCCAAGCTAGTCTCAAACTCCCGGGCTCAAGTGATCTGCCCGCCTTGGCCTACTAAAAGTGCTGGGATTATTAGAATGAGCCACCATGCCTAGCCATTGGAATTTCTAAGATTTTTTTTTTTTTGCCTCCCCCCACCCAGATTTTCACAGTATTGTCCTTGTTGAGAATGCAAGCATTAAGTATGATTTTTTAGAAAAATAAGGATTTTCACAATGATTAAAAAGGGAGAATCCCAGAGAGATCAAAAACAATGGGTAAAGCTGTATGATTTTCAACAAATTACTACTCAAAAGGTTAACAGACACACACGATATTACATAAACTTAGTATCTAAATTTCAGAGTAGCATTAAGGCTTATGCTGACCAGGAGCTGGCAGACTAAGACCAGTGGGCCAATTCCGGCCTGCTACATGTTTTTATAAATAAAGTTTTATTGGAACAGAGTTTCACTTGCATTTACATATTGTCTAAGGCCTACTTTCACAACACAATGGCAGAGTTGAGTGGTTTTGACAAAAGGCATCTGGCTCACAAAGCCTAAAATACTATCTGGCCCTTTACAAGAAAAAATTGCTAACCTCTGTTCCAGACCATAAAAAGATAGCTAATATAATCTTAGCAAAGTAAATGTAACCTTTATGCACTTAATAATAGTTTTAATATTTATATAAGATAAAGAGAAACTGGTAGAGAATAAGAGTTGAGAGGCCGAGAGCAATGTACCCTCTTATCAAATATGTGGAATGTTCATAAAAATGACCAAGTATTAGGACAAAAGGATATAGTTACGAATTCAAAAAATACAAGTCTTCCAAATCTTTTTAAATAAATGTAATAGGATAAAATTTAAAAATGGCTAAAAACTACTATCTCTACATTTATCTATCTATTGACACCTTACTTGTGCTTTGGGGAGGAAAAAAATGATAGAAAAACACATACATAACAATTAAGGCTTACAAAATGAAGACTGAGAAACACCCACAGCAGGGTCAGAAAAAAATCATAGCATAAAATGCTTTTACCAGGAAACACAAGAGATTGAAAATAAGTAAAATTAGTTCATAACTTAGAAAATTAAGGGGGAAAAACAAAGCCAAAGAGAAAAGTAGAATAAATTATTGGAGATAAAAGAAAAAATGAATTAGAAAACAAAACAAAAATACTAGGACATTTAAAACCCAGGTTCTTAGAAATGACCCATAAAACTGCCTAAGTTTTGCCAAGTCTGACTAAGAAAAAAGAAGATCCAAATAAAGTACAATAGAAATGGAAAAGAAAGCATAACTTCAGATACGAGAGATTTAAAATTTAACTCCATATAATTTTAATATTAAAAGCTAGATAAAACAGATGAAATACTAGAATGTTCTAAAATTTGCATAAGAAAAAAGAAAACATAAACAGACCAAATAACCACAGAAGAAACCAAAATTACATGTAATAATTTAACTCAGAAAAAAATAAGCACTAAGCATAGACGGTTTTAATGGAGTTTTTCAAATCTTGAAGAAATAGATAAAACCAATATTATATAAACTGTCCTAATAGGACAGAGAAAAGGATTTCTAAAAACTTACCTAACACATTTCAGAAGGCCACCATAATTGGATTCATAAATATAAGAAGAAAAGACACTTAGGTGGGAATAGTACTTACAAATACAGATGGAACATTTTTAAATAAAGTATTTTAAAGTTTAAAAATTACCAGAGAGAAAGGTGGAGCAAGATGGCTTAAAAACAAACAAACAAACAAAAAAAAAAAAACCTCTAAAGATCATCCCCTCAGCACAAACATCAAAACGAACAACTATCCATACAACAAAGCAAGCATTTTCATAACAGCTAAAAATCAGATGGGAGATCACAGGACCTGGTTTTAGCATAATAAGAAAAGATGTATTTAAGGGGGTAAGAAGGACAGTCTCATATTACCTATCTCTCTGCTACCTCATCCACCCACAGCATAGCCTAGAGAGAAAAATCCCTATACTTGAGGTAGGGGAGAAGAAAGTGAGTGTGGGACTCCACAACGGAACTCGGTGCTAGCCCTGCCACAGTGGAACCCAGCACTGAACTCAAACAACTCAAAAGCAAATAAGCGAATAATCTGATTTTTAAATGGGCAAAATATCTGTAGAGATATTTCTCAAAAGAAGACCTGCAAATGGCCACCATGTCTAGGGATAAAAATGCTCAATACCATTAGTCATTAAGAAATGCAAATCAAAAAAATAAATAAAAATAAAGAAATGCAAATCAAAACCACAATAAAATTTCATCTCACCCCAAATAGGATAGCTCTTATCAAAAACACAGAAAATAACAAATGCTAGCTAGGATGCAGAGAAAAAGGATGCTCATACGCTCTTGGTGAGAATGTAAATTGGTAGAACCATCATGGAAAACAGTATGAAGTTTCCTCCAAAAATGGAAAACAGAACTGCCATATAATCTAGCAATTCCACTGCTGAATATATACCCAAAAGAAAGGAAATTAGTCTATTAAACAGATTACCCGCAGTCCCATGTTTACTATAGCTCCATTCACAATAGCCAAGATATGGAATCAAACTAAATGCTCATTAACAGATGAACAAACAAAATATGTCATATATCCACAAAGGAATACTATTCAGCCATTGAAAAAATGAAATCCTGTCATTTGCAGCAATGTTTAGAACTGGAAGACATTATATTAAGTGAAGTAAGTCAGGTACAGAAAGACAAATATCACATGTTCTCACGCATACATCGAAGCTTAAAAAACTGATCTTGTGGAGGCAGTGAGTGGAACAGTGTTTCCCAGAGGCTAGAAAGGGCAGGGAGGAGGAGAGTGTCAGGAGAGGTTGGTTAATGGGTACAAAATTACAGTAGAGAAAAGGAGTAAGTTCTAGTGTTCAATAGCAATAGCAGGAGCCTATAGTTAACTATTGTACAGTTAACCCTTAGCAACACTGGTTTGAACTGCCAGGGTCCACTTATATGTGGATATTTTTAGAACCAAACTGAAAATATACCGAATTCCTTGGTATACATGGGGAACTGGTTCCAGGACGCTCATGTTTATGAAACCCTTGCATACTCAAGTCCTGAAGTCGGTCCTGTGGAACCTCATATTCAACAAGTTAGCCTCCGTATGTATGTAAGTTTTGCATCCAGTGAATACGTATTTTCGATCCATGATTGGTTGAAAAAAAAAATGTGTGAATAAATAGACCCACACAGTTCAATCTGATGTTTGAGACAACTGTACAGAAATTGAGGGATGTGAATTCACGGATACAGAGAATCAAATTTTATATCTGTAGGTTCAGCAGAGCCAACGGCAGATTGGAGCAGATTGGAGCATTCTTCGATTTTGGTATACAGGAGGCCCTGGAAACAACCCCTCACATATACTAAAGTGTAAGACTGTATTTTTTAAACAGCTGCCAGAACGTTTAAACTCCAGAATATTTGGAGTTTTCCCAACACAAAGAAATGATAAATGTTTGAGGTGACAGATACCCCAATAACCCTGATTTATTATACATTATATGTATATATCAAAGTACCACATGTATCCCATAAATATGTCCAACTATTATGTATCAGTTAAAAATTAAAAATAAATTTTAAAATGTTACCCAAGTATTGTGGCCATGTAGAGCTTATCCAAGGTGCATATAAACATTTTAATGATAAAGAAGAGAAAAAAGAAATGTTCTAATGAATTTACTATAGGAATGTATCAAAGGAGAAACATCATGTGACTATTAGAGGCTGAAATAAATCACCTAATAATACTCAACACCCATTCCTAACAAAAATGGTTAGCAAATTCTGATAAAAGATATATATCAAAAATTTAGAGAAAATATTAAACATAATGGTAAAATATTAGAAGCATCCATTAAAATGAAGAAAAAAAGGATATCTGTTCTACTTGTCAAAATCCCACATTGTAGTGGTTCAGGCATTGCAATAAGATAAACAATAATTTAGAGATAGATATATTCAAAGGGAAATGATTATCACAATTTACAAACAATATGATTATTCACTTAGAAAATCAGAGGCAATCAAAAAAATAAGGAATTTTTGGCAAAGGGACAACATACAAGGTGAACACAAAAATCAATAGCTTTCTTACACCTTCAAAATAGCCAATTTAAGAATTTAATAGGAAAAAGCAACAAACGAAAAAGTGGGTATAAAACTTAAAAAAAAAGTGGCAAGATCTTCATGAAGACAACTATAAAACTTTACTAAAGAATATAAAAGCCTAAATAAGTGAAAAGATATACTCTGTTCAGAAATGCTAGGATTTAATATTGTAAAGATGTCAGCTTTTAACAAAGTAATCTATAAAGGTAACCCCTATCCCAATCAAAATTCAAACATGGTTTTTCAGGAATTCAACAAGCTAATCCTAAAACTCACATAAAATATGTAAGAAAACTTCTAAAAAGAACAATGAAAGAATCTGAGTAGTTTTAAATGTTTACAATATGAAAACAACATAGTTTATGTGAATTAAAATGGTGTAATATTAGCACAGCAAGAGAAATCAATTAATAGGAGAGAATTAAAAAGCCTTGAAATCATCATCATTGTCATCAGCATCATCATAGCTAACATTTACTTAGCACTTACTATGTGTCAGGCAATTTTCTAAGATTATTACATAGATGAGTTCATAACCAAGATGTACATTTTATCTCAAGTGAGTTGCTTGGTAATCCTTTACCTGTTTTCCTGTTTGGTTGCCTTCAGTAATGCTTTGAATATTGGGAGAAGCTGCTTTCCTCCAAAGAGGAGTTGTATTTGTTTCTCCAGTTGCCTGGGGATGCAACCACTTGAAGACCACATTAACTTGTTTGCGGGAGGTAGTTTTGGACCTCCCCAGTAGGATAGCAGGAATGTGGAGGGAAGACCTGTGGGAGGCCCTCTGGTGGTCATAAATCCTCAGAGAAGAGCTTTCCTCACCACTCCAATGAGTTTAGGATTGTTTCCTTCTCTCTTCTACAGAGATTTCTTTCTCATTCACCTTTTACACTACGTACTTTATGGTTCCAGCTTTATTCAGCAACCTCTTTAGAGCTTCCCACTTTGTAGAAAACATAAGCTTTACTGCCTATCTCTGGAGTCCCGTGCAGCCATCAAACCAGATGCTCCAAGCCCCTGAGTTCAGAAAGATGATGAAGGCAGTCTAAGAGCTCACTGCCCTCGCTGGAGTTCAGCTTTCCCTTTTTGACCCTGCCAATTCCCTATTCTCTTGCCTGGTCAGAAATACATTTTAGTTTTTTAAGTCTCTCCTCTAATACTTTTAATTGTTAGTAGGTAGGTGGTTTAAGGTATCTGACAGATCAATATACCATAAAACTATGTCTTTTTACACACCAGTATTACCCTATTTTTTTTTTATTTTTATTTTTTATTTTTTTTGAGACGGAGTTTCACTCTTGTTACCCAGGCTGGAGTGCAATGGCGCAATCTCGGCTCACCGCAACCTCCGCCTCCTGGGTTCAGGCAATTCTCCTGCCTCAGCCTCCTGAGTAGCTGGGATTACAGGCACGAGCCACCATGCCCAGCTAATTTTTTTTGTATTTTTAGTAGAGACGGGGTTTCACCTTGTTGACCAGGATGGTCTCGATCTCTTGACCTCGTGATCCACCCGCCTCGGCCTCCCAAAGTGCTGGGATTACAGGCTTGAGCCACCGCGCCCAGTCTATTTTATTTCTATAGCTTTTCGATGTCTGGTAGGATATGTCCCTGCACTTTACTATTGCATGGCTTGTCTTTTTTTTAATAGATGTTTTGCCATTTTTATATATTTTGATTATTACTCCTTTATTATATTTTTTTCAAGCTTTGCTTTCTGATGTGAGGGAGGACTTTAATAATTTATTTCTACAAAGGATGACTGATTTGATTAAGCATTCCTTTCTCACTGTATCAGTCAGAGTCCTGGCAGAAAACAGACTGTGCAATCAAACAGGGATAATTTGGGAAGCACTTAATAAAAGGAATTTCACAAAAGGTAGGACAGTTGAGTAAAACCAAAAGGAATAATGCCATGCCCTGGAGCAAATGACAACTGCTGTTTCTACCCCTAGGCTTTAAGGCATAAGAGCAGGGAAGCAGAAACTAGATACTGAGAGGACTAAGTGGACAGGGCCTCTGACAGGAGCTGTGACCTTTCCTAAGGGATACAGTGAGCCCTGCAGTAACCCTATATAAAGGGAGAGGTTCCATGTGGGGAGGAAGAGTGGTTCAAGGGTCAGAATAAATACCTTGGCCTATTTTTTTTGCCCTCATTTCTCACTGGCTGGACCCAGTTGGTAGCCACAAGGGGTCAGCTTCTGGGAGCGCAGAACAGAGTACAGAGGGATATCTAGAGCGGTACATGGAAGACATCTGGCACATCCTCAATTCACAATTCTACTTTTTTTTTTTAATCTATCAAACTCTATATATACATAAAACTGTACCAGGACGATATATGGTTTCTATAGTCAGATGTACTGAGTTCAAGCCCAGCTTCTGCGACACACTAATTGTGTGATCTTGAACAAGTTACTTAACTCTCTGTGTCTTAGTTTTCTCAACTGCAAAGTGGAATAAAAATACCTACTGTAAAGGATTATTGCCCAAAAACAACTTTTAAAATTGCCTCTTTAAATTTAAGTAAAATAGTTTTAAAGTGAAAGGACAAAATAAAATGGTAAAAATAATTCAAATGATTTCAAATGAATTAGTAATCATAATAAGTATAACTCTTTGAAATTCTCTAATTTAAAACAAATATTGTCAGAATAGGTAAAAAAAATTCAAAATCTATATACATAACACATATACATAATGCTTACCAGAGACACACTTAAAACACAAGGATACAGAAAAAAAGATTAAAAGAAGGAAGAAAGATGTACCAGAGAAACACTAACTGTAAGTTTGATACCGGTGCCACCGTTCTACAATCAGCAAAGCTGCATTCCTTTCCAGAAGCTCTAGACATGAATCCATTTCCTCGACTTTTCAAGCTTCTAGAGACTGTCTGCATTCTTTGACTCATAGCCCCTGTCAAGGTAAAATAAATGAGAGATTGGCTTTCCAAAACAGTGTATTCAGGAATAGCAGGGGACTGCCATCCATATGCATGCTAAGGCAGATCCACAGGTACATCCAAACAGGTAGAGACAAGAAAAGCTTTTAAAAGGAAAAAAGGAGGAGTCCACATGAACTGTCTTGAAATGAAGCTCACTGGTTACAGGGGCTTGCTGAAGGAGCTAGAATTAGGCAAGTGTCCTTGGGCAAGCAACTTTTCGGAATACTAAAGTTCTTGCAACAGTTCTTACGTGAGCATATGTGCACAAGGGCTCCTTCTTCATGGCCTCATGGCTCCATTTTCTTAGGTTATCACAAGTCATTCTATTTTGCTATTGCTAACTTTCACGCCCCCCTCAATCTTCAGAGTCAGTAATGACTGACTGAATCCTTCTCACGTCACATCTCTCCTCTTCTTTTGCCCACTTCTTTCACATTAAGGACTTGTGATTTTACTGTACCCAACTGGATAATCCAAGATTAGACCCGTATTTTAAGATGAAATGATTAGCAAGCTTAATTTCTTCTGCTATCTTAATTCCCCTTTGCCATGTAAAGGTACACATTCACAGGTTCTGAGGGTTAGGATGCAGATATCTTTATTTTAAGCATGGATGGGTGAGGGGAGCATTATTCTTCCTACCACAGAATCTAATAACATAGCTTCAAAGCATGCAAATAAAACATTAAAAGAACTCAGAGAAAATTGAAGGTCTATCATTTGGTGAGATAATCTTTTTTTTTTTTTTTTTTTTTTTTTTTTTTTGAGACAGAGTCTCACTCTGTTGCTCATGCTGGAGTGCAGTGGCACAATTTCAGCTAACTGAAACCTCCACCTCCCAGTTTCAAGTGATTCTCCAGTCTCAACCTCCCGAGTAGCTAGGACAACAGGTGTGCACCAACATGCCCAGCTAATTCTGTATTTTTAGTAGAGATGAGGTTTTACTATGTCGGCCAGGTCTCAAACTCCTAACCTCGTTATCCACCCACCTCGGGCTCCCAAAATGCTGGGATTACAGGCGTGAGCCACCTCACAAGTCTTAGTGAAATGATTTTTAACATATCTCGTAATTGCTAATCAGACCAAAAACAATCATTAAAAATACTGACGATTTAGACAATATAATTAACAATCTGATTAACAAATATTTTTAGAGCCCTGCATCCAACAACTGGACAACAGATATTCTTATGCAAATGTGAAACATTTATGAAAAGCGACCACATACTGGCCCATAAACTCAGTCTCAACAAGTTCTAAACAATCAGTTTAATACAATTCAGGTCCTCTAAGCACAATGCAATTAAGTTAGAAATCAGTATTTCAAAAAACATAACATTTTTCACTTAAAAACACATTTCTAAATAACTCACTGATCAAAGAAGAAACCATAAAGCACACATGAAAAAGAATAAAAACACCATATATCAGAACTAAGCAGCAGCAAGTGGTTAGAAAAAAATGTGTAAATTTAAATGTTTAAATATAGGCTGAAAATGAACAAGGTAAGTATCAAATTTAAAAATTAGGAAAGGAACAACAGTATAAACATGAATCATGTATAATCAAGGAAATAATAAAAGAGCAAAAATAAATAAATTAATAAAGATTCAATAAAACCTTTGATTCAGCTGGACGCAGTGGCTCAAGCCTGTAATCCCAGCACTTTGGGAGGCCGAGGCGGGTGGATCATGAGGTCAAGAGATCGAGACCATCCTGGTCAACATGGTGAAACCCCGTCTCTACTAAAAATACTAAAAATTAGCTGGGCATGGTGGCACGTGCCTGTAATCCCAGGTACTCAGGAGGCTGAGGCAGGAGAATTGCCTGAACCCAGAAGGCGGAGGTTGCGGTGATCCGAGATCGCGCCATTGCACTCCAGCCTGGGTAACAAGAGTGAAACTCCGTCTCCCAAAAAAAAAAAAAAAAAAAAAAAAAAAAACCTTTGATTCTTTGGAAAGTAATAAAATCGATAGACCTCTAGCAACACTAATCAAGAACAAAGAAAAAAGCCCACACAAATACAGACTTACAGATACACATAAAATTCACAACTGAATATTCAACTTTATTTTTAAACTTTATTTTAAAGCTGAATATATTTAAAGAGAATATATGAATATGATTTTTGTAGGTTATTTTCTAATAATTACCATAGTTGCGTTTTTTAAAATTTTCCCTGAATTAAAAAATAAGAAAATGAAAATGTCATTTATAATAGCAATAATATAAAATACCCAAAATACATTAAAAGGGATGGAGTAAATCTATCTCAAAAAAGATGTCAATAATCTCAAAATCATTTATAAAATTTAAACATTTCTAATAAAAACTCCAAGAAATTATTTCATAAAACATAAAATAACTCCCAAATTAATCCCAAACAATAAATGAGAAGTAACGGCCAAGAAACTTCAGGAAAATAACAAGGGATATTTTCCCCGAGAACATTTAAATGTATTACAAAAGGATAATACTTCGAAATTTTTTTACTGATGCAGTGATTTAAAGACAGATTAGTGGAACAAAACAGAAAATTCACAAACAGCCTAAAGTTTCCTGAGGAGTATGTTTCAAATTAATAGGAAGATACAATTCAATACACATACTTAACTGTTTAGGAAAAAACGTAAAGGTAGACCTCTAACACACACCATACAACTAAACACTCTACATAAGGATTCAAACACTTGTGAAATGAACAAACGAGTAAGAGGAATTACAGATAAAATTTCCATCCAACTTCCCATGATATACTTTATATACGAAAACCATAAAGCAGGCCAGGTATGGTACCTCATGCCTGTAATCTCAGTGCTTTTGAGAGTCTGAGACAGGAGGATCACTTGAGGCTAAAGGTTTGGGACCAGCCTGGACAACAAAGTGAGACGCCCATCTCCACAAAAAAATTAAAATTAGCTGGGTATGGTAGTGTATGCTGAAGTCCTAGCTACTAAGGAGGGTGAGGCAGAAGGACACTTTAAGCCCAGGAGTTTGAGGTTGCAGTAAGCTATGACTGCACCACTGCACTCTAGCCTGGTAGACAGAGTGAGACCCCATCTCTTTAAAAAAAAAGAAAAAAGAAAAAAAAGAAACAAAGAAACAAAGAAAATCATAGGCCGTGCACACTTTGGGAGACCAAGGTGGATCACCTGAGGTCAGGAGTTCAAGATCAGCCTGTCTAACATGGTGAAACCCCATATCTACTAAAAATACAAAAATTAGCCAGGTGTGGTGGCACACATCTGTACTTCCAGCTACTCAGGAGGCTGAGGCAGGAGAACTGCTTGAACCCAGGAGGCAGAGATTGTAGTAAGCCAAGATCATGCCACTGCACTCCAGCCTAGGCAACAGAACAAGACTCTGACTCAAAAAAAAAAAAAAAAAAAGAAAGAAAGAAAGAAAACCATAAAGCATAAATGAAGTCCTAGGATATTTCAAGTTGCAAATAGAAAATCTCAACTAGCTTAAACAAGGAACTAATTTAATGGCTCATGTGATTCCAAAGTACAGAGGAAGGGCACAATCAGACTCATCTAATCAATCTTGTTTCATTTCTCTGCCATTCTCTCAAATTTGCCCTCTTCTTATACGTGCCACGTGCCATCTTCTTCAGCCATATGGCTTCCATCACACCTACAGAGTTTGCGCCCTTAGGCCTGCATGCCTTACCAGTTAAGAGAAGAGTTCCACTTTCCCCACCTACTGCCAAAAGTCCTAGTTATACACCTATCTCTTAATAGTCACGAATACCTCCACTAGTTGGATGAGGCCTGAGTCCCCAGCCAGCCACCTTGCTCGGTGTATGACTAGGGTCAATTGTTGGGCCTGTGGATGAGGTCATCCAAACCAAACTGCAGCCTCAGTCAACAGTTACAGAGAAAAAATCAGACATTGGAAAGTTCACTACAAAATGACTGACAAAATTAACTATATAAAAATACTAAATTTCAACATATAAAATAAATCTATAATTAAAATCAAAGGACAATGGCATAGGTAGAAAACTCCCATGTATTCTGAAACAAAGTAATAGTAAAGTCCTATATGACCCCAAACTTTTTGGTAATAAGGTATTAGAACATTTTACTACGTTGTATCATTTGGCAGAAACATGGGTATAGATTACAATGAGAACAGTATAATAATCTAGGAAAAAGTAACGTCTGCTTAAAGGAAAAGAAATATTGGAACTACTACTTGCCATTTGTTGAAGACATAGCCCTGGTCGTGTTGGACGCTACCAGGAAAGGTAATGGCAACTGAAGAATATTGCCTACATATAAACAGCAAACAGCTGTGGATGATGGAATCCTGTGTAACGTTCAAGTCACCGGCATTTAAAAAAAAACCATAAAAGGTGAAAGAGGATCAGAACAGTAAGACCTCAGAAAGAGTTTTCACATGCATATCATACCTTTTAGGACGCTCTCCAAAACCTTTGATGAGTGAAACAGAATATAAATAAAATTAGTTGCCTAATCTAAAAGTGAGATAAATTATTTGAAAATAGGTTTAAAGTGAATTGAAAATAGGTTTAAATATGGGTTTTAAAAATATAGATTTTGTGATGATGAATAGGAAACGTTTTAATTATCAGAATAAACAGGAAGTATAAACAGCATTTAAAACTAAATTAAAGCTACTAAATGCTAATAGAATTTTAAAGGGAAAGTCAGAATGTTTGAGTTAATTAATGGTTTTGGGCAGAAGGCACATGGAGCAATGAATAAGAAGCACTGCATGATGCCATCGAGAGTCACAGAGGCGGCTCAGGTGATTTTTTAATGCAGATCCACTATAAAATCGTGCATCTGTGGAAGACCATCTTATACAGATATAATATACTTCATTCTTTTGAATCAATGATTCATAAATCTTGAGAGTTAAGTAAACGTCCTTATTTTTAATACAATTCTCCCCTGGACTTTCATCTGGAGGGGGAAAACCTGGCCTAACATAATCATGTCATTTGATTTTTAAACAATCAAACAAATAATTTCTTTCCAATAAAACATAAATAAATAAATCAAAATAAATTTCACAATCAGAAAACAAGTTGGAGGGAAAAGAAAACTAGTACGTGAAGCATCTCCTGCGTCCTGCTTGGATTTTGCCAAATCAGGTCATCACAGCACCGAGTGATAGAGACATGCTCTGAGGGAGGAAATGCTGCTCTGAAGAGCCCCACACCCGAGGGGGCTCAAAGGAAGAAGCCTAGAGAATGAGCCGCTGTGAACCAGGGCGAATAGGTGAAGCAGTAAAGGTGCAGGGCTGGGGAGGGCGCTAGAGAGCAGGGAACAGCACTTCCAGACAGAGAGGAGAACAAGTACCCAGGGAAGAGCCACTCCTTGAAGACAACAGGAAGCAGCTGACACTCAAGAGCAGGAGGGAGAGAGAGTTCAGGTTCCAGACCCTGGAAATAACTATGCCTCAGCTTTTACAGAGGGAAAGAATGGGACAATTGGAAGGAATTGAAGAGTTTTAACCAAGAGGATGTTATGATTTAATGCGTTTTAAAATTATTATCCTGGTTGCCATGTGGAGAATGGACTGGAGAGTAATAAGTGAATGCAGGGAAATCAGTTAAGATGTTACAATGGCCCAGGGCCATGTGTGGCGGCTCACACTCGCAGTTCCAGCACTTTAGGAGGCCAGGAGGAAGGCTCACTTGAGCCCAGGAGTCCAATACCAGCTTGGACAACATAAAGAAACCCTGTCTCTAAAAAAATTTAAAAATTAGCCAGGTATGGTGGTGCCCACCTATATAGTCCCCACCACTGAAAAAGTTGAGGTGGGAGGATCACTTGACCCCAGCAGTACCAGGCTGCAGTAAGCTATGACCATGCCACTGCACTGCATGCTGGGTGACAGAGAGAGACCCTATCTCAAAAAATAAAAATGAAAACAATGACAACAGTTTAAATTTATATGATGCGAGATGTGCGAAATGGCAATCATTTGAATTAATATGATGACATCAGAGGTGAAAAGACATGGATGGGTTACAGAGAAATACAGGAAGTAGAGGTGGCAAGACAGTAATAGGTAAGGAGAGGCAAATGAGCAATGTGATAAAAGACAGTTTTGTTAAAGGAATTAAAGAGCACTGACCAGGTCAAGGGTAGGCAAAGGGGCCGGAGGGAGAGACTGAGTGGTGAGATATTGGGATTGGTACTGGACAGGAAGGATGTGAGGTGTCTTTATAACATCTGGTAGAGATGTCAAGTTAACAGGTAAAGGGACACTCACACAATACCACATGGCGAGCGGCTAGCCTCATTTTACAGGTTAAAGGTGGATGCCCAAAAACACCAAAGCATTTGTCTAAGACCACATGGCTGTCTTTCAGCCCAAACTATTCTGGCTCCAAAGTCCACATTCCTTCCACTACCCTTAACTGCAGCGGTAGCTAGAAACATACGTGAATTTCGAGAGGAAAATAAATTAGAAAAACACAGGCAGACAATACAATGGTCTAAGAATTTCATCCCATTTTTATCACACTCCCTGAACATTATCATATATATTAACCTATTGTGGGAGCTAGGGCTCTGTGTTTAGGAAGCCACAGCCAGAAGTAGAAGGAAGGTAACTAGAAAGATGAAATGGAAAAAAAAAAGCAATAATTCAAGATGTATTAGTAGCTGGACCCAGAAATAAAAAGTAGTCATGAATAAAGCATATGGAAGCAAGGAACAGAATTTAAAAGCCCTTTTCAGAGGTCATTTAAGATAGCCAACATCCCACTTACTGCAAGAGTCCTATCTAGAGATTGGTTTCTTAGGGTTTAAAAGCTCCACAAAGCTACTGGTTTAAACCAGCCTTGACTTTTGTTAATGCTATATAATTCCTAACAATGCACTAAACACACATCTACAAGGATTACTGAGGAAGTAAACTTATAAAGTATTTTAAAAGGTACAAGCCAAGTAATTATTGTAAGCATTTGAACACAACTTCACTCCTTGTTTTCCACATGTTCTTCTAATTTAGTCCCTTGTTTGGGAAAGGATTTGGGGTGGAACCAGCTTTTTAAGAGGGAGTGTGTACAGCGAAAGGCTTGGAGTAGGAAATTTGGGTTGGAGGTCCTGCTCCACTTACTCTAGTAAATTAGTTCACTGGTTTGCAGGTGTGTTTTCTCATCTTCAATCAGAGTCAGTGCTGACCTTCCTGACAAGGCTGTTGTGATGCTTCAGTAAATGTGAAGGTATGAAAACAATTTCAAAACCATAAGGAGTCATGCAATTGTCATGATGCTGATACTGATGGCAGAAGAAGAGTAAAAGTAAAATGGAGGAAAGGAAAGGGTCAAATAACAAAGACCACTGGTCTGTGTGCAATGCCTTTTGTTTTATTAGATTAGCAGTGCTTACTAGCTTAACCTCCTGTGGCCATCAACTCTAAAGCACCTAGCTGTTACCCCATGTTCTAATGCTGGTACTGTTAGCCAGACTTGAAACTCAGGCAAGTCACCGGTCCCAGTGTCTTCAAATGCAAATTCTGTAATCTAAGTTAAAGTTCTAAATTTTGAAAGTTTTGTGCTGTTCCATAAAGTTTAATAAGATACTGATTTCGTTTTCTTTAAAATTCAAAATGTAGCATTCTGTTTCAGGCTTTGACATAGGGAAGCAATCATTTTTACCTAAATGTAGAACCAGCCATTATCAGTTATGATTATTCCATTAAGATATACCCATAATAATCTCATAAATTTGTTCTTTTAAAACATACTTACATATTATCTTCATCATGTGTTGTTTTCTACCTTTTTAGTTAGCCTTGTCTCTCTAATTAGATCATAAAGCTCTCCAGGCAGAAAAAATTACTATTGTTTTTCCATTTCCCTCACAGCACTTAATAGCATACTGGGCATATATCAGAAACACAATAAAATTGCACAAAATGAGTAATATGTGGAAACTAACCTGTTATCTCTAACTCCTCCCCATCTAGTCAAAGGTATTACAAAATCATAAAAGAACTATGGCTAAAGATGGAATTCTGTGGACATCTAAAAAACTAGAGATACAAAACAGTATTTACAATCCCTGCAGGCAAGAAAAAGTAACGGAGGGAACTATGCATTTACCAGCCCACAACACCATGGGGAAGGAGACAAGGATAAAGGATAAGAACGCACTTGCAGACAATCCCACAGCACTGCTGTCTCATCAGCAAAAATTCAAGATGGTCATACAGAGTACAAAAGTGAAAAAAATACTCAAGACTATAATGCATACTTCAAGTAAAAGTGACTATGCTAATGAATACCTTACCGACTTTGGTTATTTTCAAGATGAAAATAAATCTTTCCTCAAAATCAAATATATAACACTGCAATATTTGTTTCAGACAAAGTTCACATTACCGCTGAAGTTCAATGGATCAAGTTCCAAAGAGTGTTTTAAACTACCATAAACAGGCAAATTTTAAGAACAGAAAGGCCAAGTGGACTATAAAAAGTAAAAACATACAGAGCTTACTTTGTTCTTGCTGAGAAAAGTAGTATTTCATCTGTTTCCTTACAATGTTATCAGTCCTTCATCTTGAAAACAAGCTAAGCTGCCCTATGGATCTAAAGTTGACAACATTTCTTATTCTTGACTGACTTCAAACGTCTGAGTCAAACTGAAAATATAGTGTAAATATGCAAAAATGAATTGCATCTAAATGATGTGAAGAATCTAAACTGACTGCTCATATTGCTAACTTTATTAATGACTCCTTAATTAGCAAGGTTTAAGTACCTGTAGTTTAAGGATTAACACATATTAAAAATAATGGCGTGAAATAACCCAATTTACAATATCAGGAGATGATAATGATTTTTCAGAAAGAAATAAGATCTAATAAAAATAATCTAGATTCCTAGTACCACTTACTGACTGCCACAGCTTTAGATCATGCTAAAATTATATACTTATCTCCTCATTAGCAACTAATCTCACTTACTCCTCTTGCCAAACCAATTATAAGAAAATTTTCAGACTCAAAGGGATTAATAGGACACTTGGACCTCACTCAGTCTTCTCATGACTCAAGTGATTAGCAGGCACTTGTGTATAAAATCCAAATAGTTTTCCTAAACTAATTAACAAAATGAAGGATATCAAAATGTTATCAAATAATAGCAACTCATGTCACATACACCAATAGTCCTCAAACAGACATAATAATTGCCAGGCGCTGACAGGATCTTGTTGGTCAACTCAGAAACTAATTTGAGGTGTTTATAAGAAGGAGGAAAGAAAGTTAGTTGTTTATCAAATATGCAAACTATGTGACAAAGAAATATTTTATAGGCAATGCCTTGTATATTAAACAGTTTCTGGGTTCTCCAACTCCTTAAGCACATAATACAAGGTGAATAAATGATAATAACAGAAATTTGCATTTATATGATATTTGCTTCTAAGCAGCTCAAAATGGAAGAACATAAGGCTAAGCCATTCTCTCAAAATTTCATAAATAGCCTAGGATTTTGGAAAAGGGCTTTGGAAAACTTGATTCTCCTCTTGGCACCTTATTTTCTGTGTCCTTTCAAGTAAACATTCATTTTAGAAATCAGACTACAACCCTTTGTAAGGCTCTCCTTTTGTTTCCTCTCCTTTCATACCACCAAAGTCATAAAAAGTCTCCAGTGTAACCAGGT
The DNA here is from genome assembly GCF_048565385.1 of Saimiri boliviensis. Lineage (NCBI taxonomy): Eukaryota > Metazoa > Chordata > Mammalia > Primates > Cebidae > Saimiri > Saimiri boliviensis. The sequence continues at coordinate 26,184,908 of NC_133468.1, read as the reverse complement.
TAACTTCTATCCCCAAGGTTTTCTGACTGACTGACAGAGAACCTCGATGCAGTCTTTTGTGTATATTTTATTTTCTAAATTAACAGCTCATTAGCTGCTGTTAGCTATAACTCTTCAAAAGGTCAAAAGAGTATATCAGAATTAAATTTAGTTTAACTGCAGAGTTTATATTTCTATACTAAAACTGAGGGTGTTCATGAGATCTTTAAATAGTTGCACACGCTTTAAGTGTAGTACCTTGACTACCTTGGAGGCACACGGTGTATCAGATCCTATACCTATCTGTTGAGTTTGCTCCTAGTAAATAGCACAAAACCAGAGTTTGGCAGAAAATAAGCATTCTATATATAGATTTGTTTAAAGGGAGGGAGGGAAGAAGGGAGAAAGGAGGTGGGCATATGGATCTTGGAAATTTCTAGTATCTAGATTCAAACTAGACCAGCTGAAAATTCTTCCTATGATGCTAGGCCCCAAAAAAGCCTGAAAACAAATGGACCCTCTCTAGTCTCTTCTCCACAGACCCCGTTAACTATGGAAAAATGAATAAAAAGCAGTTGCTTCTGGCCACTGATATTATTGCATGCATTTTGTGTCTCAGACGAAATAAAAAATATTCCTTCATATCAGAAGCAAGTCTCTGCAATCTATGACTTAGGATGAAATCACTGAGTGTCATACTTATTTTCCTATGTCTTAATTCAGAGAAAACACTTTACCTACCTGACCTGAAATCTTAGGAAGCATTTTCAATTTCTTTGGGAAAATGCCTGACAGATTTCTTTTTAATCTCTCTTCAGATAAAGCTCTCTGAAGATCAAAGGGACCTCACTAAGGCAGATGTGTTTTCTGTCTGGCTAGGAAGGAAAAACAGACTTCAAGCAAACTGCTCAGAGAATCCTTAAGTAATTAGGCATTAGATATAGAATACAAAGTCTTTACAAAGGTCAATGGATAAGGAAAAGTAAGGCATACATACACAAAAACGTTCTTTGGAAAAGCAACCTAGGAATAGGCCCTAACTGGAAAACTAAGTCATAATTAAGTAGACAAGCTCTCCGCAAATAATAAAAAATACCAAAGAAGTGTACATACCTAATGCTATTTACTGCAGGTCTTAATTTCTTCTCAGAAATTTTTAATTTAATTTTATTTTTTTTTTAATGTTTAAGAGACAAGGTCTTGCTGTCACTCAGGCTGCAGTACAGTGGTATGATCATAGCTCACTTCAGCCTTGAACTCCTGGGCTCAAGCAATCTTCCTGCCTCAGCTTCCCAAGTATCTGGGACCACAGGTGCATGCTACCATACTTGACTACTGTTTTGTTTTGTTTTTTATAGAGAAAGGGCCTTGCTATGTTTCCCAGACTGGTCTAGAACTTCTGGTTTGAAGCAATTCTCCCACCTCAGTCTCCTATGGTGCTGGGATTATAGGTGTGTCCTCTGAGGAATTTCTGATGGAATCACATAATTGACACAAAATTCCAAATTTCAAATCACAACAGAGATCCTGTCTCTAAAAGTGTATAAAATTAAAAAAAAAAAAAGCCTGTATATAATGATGTGACTAGAAAAAAAAAATCAACCTTTAGCCTAACAACATGTTATTAATAAGAATATTTCATATGGTAACTTCAGCAATTAGGGAAAAGCCCAAATTGTGTTAAAAGTTGTAGGGGTCAAGGGAAAACTACCCCCTTCACCCTCTGAAAGTTTGCTGAAAATCACTGACAACAGGAGGAAGAATAGGAGAACTGGCATACCAATTTATTGATGTGTATATAGAGGCCTTCATAATGAAGACCCAAAGATAAACGGGACACTGTCCATTTTGATGCTTCAGATTAAAAAAGTATGAACAACCATGAAGAACTATGATTGAACAGAGATGGTCTGATCTAATGCTAATAGGCTGAGTTGGGAACCCCAGTAGGATTCTGCCCGGCCTCCCTGGTATGTGTTCCTCCTTCCTTCTGGGTATAAGGCAGGACTCTGCAATGAGGGTGTTATGCCCTATGGGCAAACTCCATAGGTTAGACAATGTCCTTCTGGCCAGTTTTTACAGAGAGGCAGAGGAAAAGTTACAGTAATACTTTTAGGTTTTATGGCTGGCTATGGGGAAAGGGGTTCTGGTTTCTATGACCTGCCTTGGAGAAGACAGATTCTAGCTTCCGTGGGTAGATTCTGGGGAGAATGAAACTGAGACAGGAAGGCAGGAGGTCAGAGAAAGCCTTGCTTCTGAGGCTTCTTCTGAGGTCTTCATTTTGGGATATTCTGAGTCCCAACACAGTTAATAAAATCATATTAACCACTTTTTGTTTATATAATTTCAGGAAACACATCACTGGACATCAGAAAATCACATTTCATTAGTAAAATATTGTATACTTATTTAGAAAAACATGAATAACAGATGCAGTAATACTAAAGGAATGTTAAACATATCTCTATACTTTTCACAGCTGAAATGAATGATTTCTCTGCTTTATGATTTCTGATTTTTTCCATTTTAAAATACTGACACAGATATTCATTTCTTGGATAGATTACGTGACATTATAAATGTCTGGAGTGGAAAATGACTTAAAATCTTCGTTAAAGAAACATGACAACAATGATTACATCAACTATATATGACAATTAGAAAGCCAGAAAGCCTAAAATTACATAAAAGCAAGATCTCTAATAAACTTCTGATGCATTTTCAGATTTCTCCAAGCATTGTTTCAGCAAATAAGCTAATCAAGTCTAATGCTAAGAGAAAAAGACTAAATTTTCATTTAGAGAACAAATTTTAATTAAACACCATCCAATGTCAAATACTTTACTAAAAAAATTAAGTTTACCTTTAATATTATCTCAATTTGTAATACAAAAAAACTATAGAAAGAAATCACAAATGAAATCTGATTTTAAGGTTTAAACAAATTTTATTCTTAAGAAAACTTAATAGCTAAAAGATAAATTCCAATTTCTATGGTACAGATAGATACAGATACCAACTTTAAAATAATTTACTATGATAATTATTAAATACCTAAAAGCAAACAAATCTATTCAGATAAAGAAACATCTAGCTCATTTCTCCAAATACCAAGTAAAATCCTGTTTTACTGGGTTATTGGTACATTTTTACTTTTTTTTATTTTTATATTATACATGTTTGGTATATTTTATATTTTTACATATACCAAAAGTACAGTGGGCAACAATTCTTAAATGCTCGTGAGTGGGGCTCTTAATTACATGAATAAAAGTATTTTACTTTTTGTAGAGAAACATAAGTGGCATTTAATTGTCTCCAAATGTTTCTCAATATGCAAATTATACCGTGTTCTTAATTGCTGGCAAATTTTGAAAGCACTTTAATATTGTAAAAGTAGTACATACATATTACAGAGAAATATTTTTACTGATCATAAAAATACTATGTTTCCCATGAATAAAGCAAGTATAAAGAAGTATAAAATATCTTCAATTCAACCAACCAGGTATAACCAGTTTTACCATTTTGATGTCTTTCCTTAAAGTCTATGTATATGTAAAAATACTATGTTTCCCATGAATAAAGCAAGTATAAAGAAGTATAAAATATCTTCAATTCAACCAACCAGGTATAACCAGTTTTACCATTTTGATGTCTTTCCTTAAAGTCTATGTATATGTTTTACATCACTCTGTGTATATGTGTGTGTGTGTGTGTGTGTGTGTGTGTGTGTGTGTGTGTGTGTAGAGAGAGGGAGAGAGAAGAGAGATTTCAGTGTAACTAGAGAGAAAATACTAACGAAAAAGAAATGGATGGTTTGTAAATATTCCCAATTTTAAGAACTCAAGTCATTCAGCATCAATTTAAATCCAGAGTAAATAATTAGTAAAATTCCTTGGTTATGAAAACGTCCTTTATGATGTTCAGTTTAACTCTGCTTTAGAGAAGGGATGGGGAAGATACTTTGCATAATCCTCTTGACAGATTATCATAATCGTATGAATAGTTCTGCCACTATTAGTAAATGCTACAAAAGAAGGGAGCCAGTTATTATTTTAAGTGATAAGCAAGAATGACAAGCAATTTCACATGAAACATGGATATGTAACATACTCAAAAAACAGATATCCTCATCTCGAGATAAGAGTGGATGAAGACGAGTAAACCTGCCAGAAGCAGTGCAAGGCTGAGCTTACCACACAAGCTAATGTCTCCAATTGACAACACACAACTTAGCTGGATTCCTTAGGTTAGGATGCAAGCTAGGTAAAAACAGGGTGACAGAATAACGTTCCCCTTGTTAGCCAAGTGAACATGCAGCATTTCTCCAATCTCAGAGAGTGAGCGTGGTTTGATGCTGTGCTTCCTATTAATGTTTTGAGAAGCAGCATCCAGGACTTCAGGATGGAACATCTCACTTGGGAGGTAAAAGTCTGCTGGCAGAGCCTGCAGAACATGGCTCCCAAACTAGCATATAAAGCTGAAAATCTGCCGTAGGACTCTAAGGCTCTGCTTATTCCAAGAACTGAATGAAAGATAGGTAGTTTCCCATGGGGTTTTCAAGTGCTTGGTCATGGCTGGTAACATGTCCAGTAGTCCCATTCCATGCGGTAGAAGTCAAGGCAAATCCTGGAACAAAACCTCACCTCTCCTAGCTGAGAAGAGAAAAACCAACCCCTCCTGAAGCACGATTCAAAGGGTTCCATATCCATCTTTATCACTCCAGAAAGAAAAAAAAAAAAAGAATGGTGGAAGATTACAGCAACACTTTTTATTTAGAGAGGACTTTCTTTTTTTTACTGATAAAATGCATTTACTAATAATGATTACAAATGAGAAGAAATGGGTGCTAGGATGGAACCTAATTTTTAGACTTGGTGGCAGAGAAAGGCCTCCTTATTTGTTACATATTTTTCTTGGCTAAATACTTTCTTTATGTACGTGTCTTGATTGTTACACTTTCTCTATGTCCTAGAAAGAGCATGCTTTGTAAGCTTTGGCTGAAACAAGTGGAAATAGTTCCAGTTTGGATGATCACTCCTGTGGTCTTAATTCTTGTTTCAGCAAATTGAGGATGAGTTTTCAGTTGTTGCTTATACCGCCTTTTATTCATCCATTCCCTAGTGGATAAATATTTAAGTTAGTGCCAATTTGCTGTTGTTATATAAAATAGCAACTTCAGAAATAGTACATACCTCATTGAACTTGCTCCCTCTCTCTACATTTCCAATACCAATAGGGGTCTGTGCACTCACGACTGCCGTGAAGGTGCTCTGTGCACAGAATACAGAGCGTGGGCCCCTCCCGAGAGTCCTCACTGGGACACTGTCCCCTCCCAGATTCTCTACCAGGGCCCTTCATCTGAATCACTTAGGAGAGACTTAAAGTGTATCTCTCGGGAAATAACAATATATCTTAAGAACCCAATGCTTTCTGAAAGACTTTCCTCTGTTACTCAAAAGCCTTTCATTACGGCCATTTCCTATGTTTTCACCACGGTGCCCTTCAGCTGTAAAGTGAGTTGTTAGAAGTGTCATTTTCGCTGCTAAATGTTATTTCTCTGATTCTATGTTTCACTGTTTCCTGCTTACTAACATGTGCATTACAGTTGCCTTGACCTTATATTGCTAAAAGACAATGCTAAAATAAGATAAAGCACCAGTGAGTTTTTAAGGAGTTGCTATCAGAAAGAACTGCAGACACCTCTTGCAGGGGTTCCTCTACATGGCTAGATGGCAGAATCGTACAGAGGAGCTTCAAGGCCCCTATCCTATCCTTATTCATACAGTCTTTGGACAATATATTTTCTAAAAGAGGCCTGAGTCTTGCCAAAGTTGGTTTCAGATATATTATAAAAGGAGTACCACCACTGGTAACTATTTTTTTGTTCTTTTTAAAATAAAATTTATTTTTACTTCTTATCTTCCTTCTTCTAAAATTCAACCTAGTTTTGCTTTCTTATGGGGGTGGGGGGAACTTCTGATGTTACATGAAGAAAATGTAATCCAAACTAGTTTAGATTTTACATAGTCTGTCTAGCATATAACAATAATGATTGCCAGCAGTTCCATGAAGAAAATCTATCCAAACTAGGTTAGATTTTATGTAGTCTGTCTAGCATATAACAATAATGATTGCAAATAGGACAAAATGGGCTGAACTGTTGTGGTGGTAGATGAGGCTCTTCAGTTATAGGACTCTTTACTTTTAGGGACTTTGAAAGAGGACGCTATCTACTTACAAACTCTCATCAAGTAGGTAGGCATGGGGGACCCTCCTGAGCCTCACACCTGTACAAGATACGACTTAGGACAACTGGATATTCGTGGGGCTTGATCTTTTTATTATATGGGTGCCCTATTTATGGAAAAGAATACAGAAGTACCTTACTTTTTCAAATTTCACAAAAACGTGATAATGTGAATTCATCGCCAAGGTCATTCCCAGGACCTTGGAAGGGGCCTGCCTACATGCTGGGCCCTGAAACTTAGCTTCATGGTATATCTGCCTATTCTCCTTCCACAAAATATTGTTCCCACTCAGTTTTCTACAGTGACTGAAGCTGCACATGTGGAAGGGCACTCTGGTGCTACACTTCCTTCTCTAGAATTGAAGTTCCCCCGGGAGACTGAAACAAGACAAGTGGATGATTCCTCAGGGCCCAAGCTCAAGGGTTGGAAGTTGCCTCCAAGGGCGCGTGGTTGAGAAAGAGGCATGAGAAAGACTGAGGTGGGCCAAGGCAGGATTAGAGCTAGGACGAGAGGAGGGAGAGAGTGGAGATGTGTGGGGGCTTGTTTCCTCTGCCATTGGTTACCTCTGCCTGACATTACAGCATGCCTTACTTGATTGATTTATGACCTCACTGTCTGCTGTCACTGTGCAAGCCCATGGAGAATGCTGAGGCTGGGGACTAATGAATAGAGAAACAGATAGTGGGACTGGGAAGAAAAGGGCTGAACGAAGACTCTGACCCAAGGACAAACTTGTCTTATTAACCTGTTTTGCTCAGTATATCCTGACCTTAGTGTCTGTTTTAAAACATACTGGTTACAGAAAGGATTTCCCCCGCCTTGGCATTCTGTCATCCGGTAGAGAACAATAATGACTGCCAACAGGACAGAGTGGGCTGAAATGTTGCAGTGGTAGATGAGGCTCTTCCGTTATGGGGCCCTTTATTTTTAGGGGCTGAGAAAGGAAGCTATATTATACTATAATTAATTAATTAGATAGGCACGAGGGACCCTAATGATTCTTTGATGTACCTAAGAGCAAATCAATGAAAACCTCGGAAGGCAGAAGAGAGCCTCCCTGACTAATCTACGTCAATTTTGAGAGACACTAAGTAGTTATCTGTTAGCAAGTTCCCAGCATGAAAACTTCAGACTAGGAAATCTTGAAAATAATTACCCTTGTGAAAGGAATCTAAAGGACAGAGCAATTGGATCTTAAAAGTCTAGGAGTCTACCAATTCTTTCATCTCTCTACCTCACAGGGCTGCTATAAGTATTACCTATTACAATGCCACTAAGACACATAAAACACTGCATAGTACACAGCAAGCACTCAATAGATGTTTGCAAATTGTGTGTATTAGAAAACTGTTTATAAAACAATATAATTGTTATCATAGCTAGAGAAAAAATACTGCAATCATATTGTATCATTCCATTTTCACCCTGCTGATAAAGACACACCTGAGACTAGGAAGAAAAAGAGGTTTAACTGGACTTTCAGTTCCATGTTGCTGGGGAGGCCTCAGGGAGACAAAAGGCACTTCTTACATGGTGGTGGCAAAAGAAAAAATGAGGGAGAAGCAAAAGTGGAAACACCGATAAACCCATTAGATCTCATGAGACTTTATCACGAAAATAGCACAGGAAAGACTGGCTCCCATGATTCAATTACCTCCCACTGGGTTCCTACCATGACACATGGGAATTCTGGGAGATATAATTCAAGTTGAGATTTGGGTGGGGACACAGCCAAACCATATAACATATTTAAACCTTTGAGCACTGGACTTAGCTAAACTTGTTTCCAACACTAGATATGTTTAAAGAATACAGTGGTTATTTGTGAGGCGGGAATGGAGGGAAGAGAGCAGAAGCAATTTTTGAAAATACCACTATTTGACTTTACTTGATACAATCATATAAGAGTAGTTAAAAGGAGTTTAGCAGGTCCTTCAGGTCCTGCTGAGGACAATTACTTTGTGTCCTTGATAAAGCAGTCTCAAGGCCATTAAAGAGCACATACTGTGGGAGTGAAAGGCTGATGAGGAAAGCCGCCAGTGTAAATCTGCTGGTGGGGGAGATCAGTGAGATGCAGAGAGAAATATCAAGTGAGGAAGTTAATGCCGCATCAAGATGACGGGATGCTGCTGGATGAAAGGGAGAGAGGAAGAGGCTTGGCTGTGCAGCGGTGAGCCTGGAAGAAATATTTGCTGCCCTGTACATGCAAGGACACATCAGAACACTGACATGCGCCTGTGTGTATATGCACACGCAGACACACACACACGGTTTGGTTTCTTGAACAGAAAGAAGCAAGCATCTTTGAAAGGCAACCCACTTTCTCACTGGGTTCATTTGGACTCTGAGCTGCAAACCTGACTACAGAGAACTCATTCACTCCATTTTCCTGGACAGTTGTCCTTCAGAGCCCTGCAGTAGCCGGCCACTCTCCCTCTCCTGGGTGGTGAGCATCTTAGAAGGGCTGCAGGCTATCTTGGCAGTGTGTGCCCAGCATGTACCCCTGAAAAACCTTCTGTGGTTTGTGAGCTCCCCAGAGGGGGAGTGAAGGTGATTATAATGTGTCAGATTCTCATTTGGGGTGAGAAGTGTTGATCTGACAGAGATGAAAGCCTTTGGCTGGGGAGGGGTGTGTGAGGAGCTGTGTGGTGAAGATTCCCGGGTCAGACTGTGATGTCAGTGGTACCCAAGGGAACAGCTTGCGCTCAGCCCTCAGCAGTTGGAATCTGTTGGGATGGCAGTTGGCCAATCCTGGGCCTAAGAGTCTGGCCATGGGAGACCCCATCTGCCTGTTACCTTTGCCTCCATGTAGAAAGAAAGTAATCTAAGAATTTGTGCAAGTCTGCATTCCTAGGCGAGTTTGTGTAACCCATGCCAAACCAGGGAGGAGGGCTGTGGAAGAGGCCGTGGAGACCCGCTCACCAGTCCCGGGCTGTTGGCCAGAGACACACTCCCGCTCCTGCCTGTGACCCAGCAGTTGACAGTTAACTGGTATGGCAACATTATATGGTGAGGAGGGTGCTTGCTTGTTCATACGATAATAGCAAAAATATTTATTAAGGTCTTACTCTTACCAGGTGTTCTTAGACTTGGTGTTTTTCAGGGCAGCATGCTGGGAACACACTGCCAAGACAGCCTGTTACCAGGTATTCTGTTAAGCCTGTTTAAACACCCTGAGGTTCTCCAAGAAGTTTTATGGTACTAAAACGTAACTGAGGCATACCTTATATTTTCCTAATTGACATGGGGTAAGTGATAGAAACAGTGACTCCAGGGGTTCCTGTGACATTTCGTTACTCCAGGAAGTCAGAAGAGAGACTGGTGAGAAAATGAAAACTAAAACTGAAATTGATCAGAATGAAGCTGGAAAGGGTAGTGCTGAAGAACAGAAAACTGTACAGGCACTCTGTATTTGCGTAACAGAGAAAGATTCATCCTTATTGCAAGGGCATGTGTTTAACTGAGCAAGGGCTGAACGTAAAGATTTGTTTGCCTCATAAAGGTGAAGGCTTAACGTTTTGTGACAGCTTCTTTTTGTTTGCTTGTTTCAGTATGCTTTTGTTTTCAACAAAGCATTTACTATTTGCCAGAAATGCTAGCATCACAGTAATGGAGGAGTTGGTATACAATTCATTATGATTGTTCATTTCCTTTAAAATTCCTTTACAATTGTCTTATGGCAATTCTGAAATTACCAGTGGGAGAAATATTAGTGTATATGACAGTGTCTAGATTAGAGTTAAGGCTGATCCGGAAGTACTGATGGTAGGACTGCTTCTCACCTCTTCCGAAGGACTGGAGAGACAGTCTGCGTAGGGTGGAAAAGACAAAGGAGAGCATTCCACAGAGAGAACTGGACGTGCACAGGGAGCCAGAGGTCCTGACCTGGTCCCTTTGTCTTACAGAAGGCAAGGTCCTAGTTATTTCTTGTCTTCTGCTGGGTTTTGTGGTTTTTTGATCTTGCTCCTCTAGCTCTTTCCATTTTGATGATAGAGTGTCAATTTTATCTCTCTCCTTGCTTCTCATGTGGGCATTTATTGCTATATATTTTCCTACAGAGACTGCTTTAAATGTGTCCCAGAGATTCTGGTATTTGTGTCTTCGTTCTCGTTGGTTTCGAAGAACATCTTCATTTCTGCCTTCATTTCATTGTTTATCAACATTCAAGAGCCAGTTGTTCAGTTTCCATGAAGCTGTGAGGTTCTCTGTTAGTTTCTGAATTCTGAGTTCTAACTTGATTGCACTGTGGTCTGCAAGACTGTTTGTTATGATTTCCGTTGTTTTGCATTTGCTGAGAAGTGATTTACTTCCAATTATGTGGTCAGTTTTAGAGTAGGTGTGATGTGGTGCTGAGAAGAATGTATGTTCTGTGGATTTGGGGTGGAGAGTTCTGTAAATATCTATTAGGTTTGCTTGATCCAGGTCTGAGTTCAAGTCCTGGATATCCTTGTTAATTTTCTGTCTCGTTGCTCTGTCTAATATTGACAATGGAGTGTTAAAGTCTCCCACTATTATTGTGTGGGAGTCTAAGTCTCTTTGTAAGTCATTAAGAACTTGCCTTATGTATCTCGATGCTCCTGTATTGGGTGCATATATATTTAGGACCGTTAGCTCTTCTTGTTGCACTGGTCCTTTTACCATTATGTAATGTCCTTCTTTGTCGCTTTTGATCTTTGTTGCTTTAAAGTCTATTTTATCAGAGATGAGAATTGCAACTCCTGCTTTTTTTTGCTCTCCATTTGCTTGGTAAATCTTCCTCCTTCCCTTTATTTTGAGCCTTTGTGTATCCTTGCATGTGAGATGGGTTTCCTGGATACAGCACACCAATGGGTTTTGGCTTTCTATCCAATTTGCCATTCTGTGTCTTTTGATTGGGGCATTTAGCCCATTCACATTTAGGGTTAACATTGTTATGTGTGAATTTGATCCTGTCATTTTGATGCTAGCTGGCTGTTTTGCTCATTAGTTGATGCAGTTTCTTCATTGTGTTGATGCTCCTTACCATTTGGTATGTTTTTGGAGTGGCTGGTACTAGTTGTTCTTTTACATGTGTAGATCCTCTTTCAGGAGCTCTTGTAAAGCAGGCCCGGTGGTGATGAAATCTCTGAGTACTTGCTTGTTCGCAAAGGATTTTATTTTTCCTTCACTTATGAAACTTAGTTTGGCTGGATATGAAATTCTGGGTTGAAAGTTATTTTAAGAATGTTGAATATTGGCCCCCACTCTCTTCTGGCTTGTAGGGTTTCTGCTGAGAGATCTGCTGAGAGTCTGATGGGCTTCCCTTTGTGGGTAACCCGACCTTTCTCTCTGGTTGCCCTTAGCATTTTCTCCTTCATTTCAACCCTGGTGAATCTGACGATTATGTGTCTTGGGATTGCTCTTCTTGAGGAATATCTTTGTGGTGTTCTGTGTATTTCCTGGACTTGAATATTGGCCTGCCTTGCTAGGTTGGGGAAGTTTTCCTGGATGATATTCTGAAGAGTATTTTCCACCTTGGATTCATTCTCTCCGTCACATTCAGGTACACCTATCAAACGTAGATTAGGTCTTTTCATAGTCCCATTTTTCTTGGAGACTTTGTTCATTCCTTTTTACTCTTTTTTCTCTAATCTTGCCTTCTCATTTTATTTCATTGAGTTGATCTTCAACCTCTGATAGCCTTTCTTCTGCTTGGTTGATTTGGCTGTTGAAACTTGTGCATGCTTCACGAAGTTCTCGTGTTGTGTTTTTCAGCTCCATCAGTTCACTTATATTCCTCTCTAATTTGTCCATTCTCGTTAGCATTTCATCAAATCTTTTTTCAAGGTTCTTAGTTTCTTTACATTGGGTTAGAACATGTTCTTTTAGCTCACAGAAGTTTCTTATTACCCACCTTCTGAAGCCTGATTCTGTCAATTCATTACACTCCTTCTCCATCCAGCCTTGTTCTCTTGCTGGTGAGGATTTGTGGTTCTTTGTAGGAGGAGGGGCAGTCTGGTTTCAGGTGCTTTCATCCTTTTTGCACTGGTTTCTTCCCATCTTTGTGGTTTTATCCACCTGTCATCTTTGAAGTTGTTGACTTTCGGTTTGGGTTGAGTGGACATCCAGTTTGTTGATGATGAAGTTATTTCCTTCTGTTTCTTAGTTTTCCTTCTAACAGTCTGGCCCCTCTGCTGTAGGACTGCTGAGGTCTACTTCAGGCCCCGCTTGCCTGGGTATCACCTGCAGCAGCTGCAGAACAGTAAGGGTTGCTGCCAGTTTCTTCTTCTGCTATCTTTGTCCCAGAAGGATAACCACCACATGTCAGTCTGAGCTCTCCTTTATGAGGTGACTCTTTGGATATACGGGGGTCAGGGAGCTTCTTGAGCAGATAGTCTGTTCTTTATAGGAGCTAAGTGCTAACCTGTGATCTCCGCTGTTCATTTAGAGCTGCTGGGCAGGTACGTTTAAGTCTGCTGCAGCAGAACTCATAGACCCCCTCCCTTTTTTTTTTTTCCTGTTAGTTAGGGCTTTATTTATGAGTTTGATTGTGCTACTGCCTTTTTATCAGGGCCGCCCTGCCCAGCCAGGAGGCAGCCTAGTCACTGCCTGCAGAGCCTTTGCTGAGCTGCTGTGGGCTCCGCCCAGCTGCCATGTGAACTTCTCTGCAGTCCTATTTATACGGGTGTAGTTACAGCTGCCTCAGCAAAGCCGGCCCACCTCTGTAATGGCGGACTCTCTCTGTCAAGTGATGACAGGGAATACAGCACTACTGGCTCAGATGACAAGTTACAGACCAACTGGTATTCCTCTGATTCAGCTGTGGAGTGTGGTTAGAGATGAAGTGGTGTTGATAAACCAGTCCCTTGTGGAATGAGGCCTTGCTCAGTGGGTAGACAGCTACTACGCAAGACTTTGACCCCCAGTTCCCCATGCTGATTCCTGAGAGTCTTTTTTGCACTGTTGAAACTAGGCTTGGCACTCAAGTCGAAGATTAACATCAGAATAACAAACATTGTCCTCTCCAGAAAGTCCTTTCTTCCTCCATACTGTAGTCCTATTAAGAAGCGTTTTGTCTCTGAGAGAAAAGGATGGAACCATGGGTTCTTCTCAAAGCCAAAGGATAGTGTTTAGCAAGCCAGCTGGCTGATCCTGGTTCTCAGCTGTTTAAAAAAAACAAAAGGAATAGCAAGTCTCAACCAGATTGTCCTATTACCCCTGTTCCATTCTCTTCTTCTTCCTTCTATATCCTTCCCCAGCAAAAAACAAACTGGCACCCAGGCCAGGGATGTATGTTGCTTGCTTAAGAGGGTTTCTTCTACTTCACAATCTTTCTTCACAGAGCAAGACGTGAACGGACTAATTAGTATCCACTACTTGTACAGCTTACATACATGAATTGATGATATTTTATCCAGTTTTTATAAACTTTATCTAGGTGTCTAAACAAAGACTTTTAAACTGCAAATGTAAATATGAAATGGTCATCACACCTTCAACCTTGGTCAGTGGGGAGGCGAACTGGTATTCTGCCAAGCCTGGTTGTAATTTGTAACCATTTTCTATTTGTCCAAACTCTGTAAATATGTGTTTACACAAACATAATATTTTGTATGAGATACACTGGAGAACAAAGGGAACTCAAGATTTTTCCAGCCACATGTCACCTGTAAGTAGAAGTCAATTCTGCAGTCAGCTGCCGACCTTGGTTCCTGTGGCTGGGGCCCCTGTGGCTTTCCTGTGCATTGGACGGGTGACTGTAGGGCAGAGACTGTGATCTGGGAATTTTTTGCTGTACAAATCTTTTTTAAAAAAGGAACTCATTGAATTTATTTAAAAAAAAAAAAAAAAGTCTTCCTCCTACTGCCTTGGGAGAAGGTGTCTTGCTTTCCGTTCCCGTTATCAGTCACCGTGAATGCAGCCCTCCTGACACTTCCCCAGTCATGCAGAACTAGACCGGGTTTCCTTCACCATCTTGACCAGGCTAGTCTTGATGTCCTTACCTCAGGCAGGGTCTCGCTCTGCCGCCCAGGATCATTCCAGCCTCAGGGACACATGCCATCCTCCCAGCTCTGATCCCTCCCCTCCCAACTACCTGGAATTACAAGCATGAGCCAAGCCACGACAGCAGTTAACTATTGCATTGACTTCATGTATGTACATAGATGGAGGCACTGTCGTCAGACATCTCCAGGTGATCTCAACTTTTGGGGTTCTAGCGATCCTCCCACAGCGACCTTTCAGATTGCTGCAATGACTGGTGTGAACATGGAATGGCCTGGTCATATTTGTCTTGTGTTGATTCTTTCCAGTCCTCGTTTCCGGTCCAGATGCATAGTTTATAGTATAGGCATTGCAAACAAAGACAATTTTCTGACACATCTCACAATCCTGCCTTTTCTTTCTAGTGCCACAATCCCCATCGAGTGTGCTGTGCCTGATGTCTGGTGGTTGGAAGTCGTGTACAAATTGTTGGCATTGGCTGTGTGTACCTAATTATTATTATTATATTTAATGCAGTCTTTCTCTTTGTTGCCCCAGCTGGAGTGCAGTAGTGGGATCACAGCTTACTGAAACCCCCGCCTATCGGGTTCAAGTGATTTTCCCACCTCAGCTTCCCCAGTAGCTGGGACTACAAGGGCCTGCGAGTCACTGTGCTAGTTTTTCTGTATTTAGTAGAGATGGGATTTCACCACGTGAACCACGATGGTCTTCATCTCTTAACCTCATGATCCATTCGCCTCGGCCTCCCAAGGCTTTTGAGGTGAGATTTCTATGGGAGAGGCATGAGTGCAAACTGATAGGGCTTTCCACATTTATGTCCTGGCAGATGTCTTTGTCTCAGCCCCCATCGGCTGCCTGACTTTTTTTTTTTTCCTTACCCTGGTCTTCCCTTCCCATATTGCTCAGTTGTTCACGGTGATCTCAAACTCATGGCCTATTTCAACGTTATTACTATTATTGCTTTGGTTGTTTCCACCTTCAATAGGCATATGGCAGAAGCTATTGCTACTTCGCTGTGTAGAGAAAATCTGTTCTCAGGACAAATTTCATAATCTGTGAAATTTTCCCCT
This sequence comes from Saimiri boliviensis, assembly GCF_048565385.1. Taxonomy (NCBI): domain Eukaryota; kingdom Metazoa; phylum Chordata; class Mammalia; order Primates; family Cebidae; genus Saimiri; species Saimiri boliviensis. The sequence continues at coordinate 26,169,643 of NC_133468.1, read as the reverse complement.
TCAAACGAGCCTCTCTTGTAATATGGAAATGATTTTAAAAATAAAGACCCCCCCGAAAAAAGTCCATGTAAATGCCTTGAGTGTGGTTGATATGAACCTATCCCCTGCGTATCCCTATGGTTGCTAGAAGTATTAGACTGATGGCCAGCCCAAAAGTTCACTCCCTGAAGTGCTCCATCCTAGGCTGCAAAGACCTTCAGAGAACACCAACACAGTGCTCTAAACTGGCTGAGGTGATACTCCTTCACACCTTCCAAGCCATGTGCCTTAATAATCAGATACAGAGGTGACAAGAGAACATAGGACCATCCTCTATCATTTCCCATCCTCAGTAAAGTGGTGAATCAGGATGCATGTGTTTACAGCACACAGGGGGCTTGATCCCACCCATCACCCAACAGTGTATGAACCTAGCAATGAGGGCAGCGCAAAGCCATTCAAAGAAAAATGGGAAGCTTCTGTGGGTATTAAATAATAGGACAAACTGATGTCAAGTACACCAGACTACCCCTACCAGAAATACTTCTCAACTTCAGTCACTGATTGCCAAAATCTCAAATTATGCTGATGTTACTCATTATGTTTAATACGCCTATTTTTTCTCATTTTTATTTTTGGTTTAAGTATTGTGTGTTATGCAAATGCTGAGGAGAATTATGATGATCTCTAGACAACACCATTCATTATCACAGTTGACCAACTGGGCATGAGGGCCTCTGCTTAAGCCCAGAATCCAGAGATACTACAAATCAAAAAGCACACTCTAGGGCTCCCCCTGAGAATCCCACTTGTCACACTGAAGTGCAGACACAGTGCCGATTTGCATTGGGGAGCTCCCTAATAGTAGCCTCACTTACAGATTAGCGCTACCACATGTCAATTCTGACTCTTGATGTCTGTAAGAGTTTGTGCCTTCTCTTTTAGACTTCTTCCTCTGTGGTTCCTCTAGTTAACAACAATGTTAGCCTTAGCAGCACTAAGTATATTATTTTTAAAATGCTCAGTGGAAGCTATAGCTTGATGTTAAATACTAAAAAGGAAAAAAAAATCACATAAACGTATTATGTTTCCCAAGGACTAATATACAATATTGTTAAGTCACAACTTACTCTTTAAAAATTTGTCCTAAAAAATGAACAGAAAAATAAGTCAAAAATTGAAATATATTTCTGCCAAAGTACTTTATATGTGTGTATAAATATATACCTACACATACAATGAATGTTAACAACATATACATATTTGCTTCATGCTTCATTTATTATCCTTGTCTTAAATGTTGGCTTCAAAAAACAGCTTTTCTCAAAAAAAAAGAAAAAAAAAAGGCCACTGACAGAATGAAAGGCATTCCAAGTATTAACTTTAATACCTTTGTATTTTTAGAAACAGGATCTCACTCTATCACCTGGGCTTCAGTGTAACATCATAGCTAACTGCAACCTTGAGCTCTTGGGCTCAAGTGATCCTTCCACCTCAGTCTCCCGAGTAGCTGGGGCTACAAGCATGCCACTACACTAGGCCAATTTTTAAACTTTTGTAAAGATGGGGTCTTGCTATGTTGCTCAGGCTGAACTAAAACTCCTGGCCTCAAACAATGCTCCCGCCTTGGCCTCCCAAAGTGTTAGGATTACAGGCATGAGCCACCATGCCTGGCCCAATACGCTATTTCAACAGAGGGAAAAAAAGTTACTCTGTCCCAAAGAAGCGCTTCATATACTTGAAATATGCATGTATAAGTTTCACTCAAGGAAAGATGTGCCAGTGTAATCATTCTCAGAAATAAATGCATAATATACTTTAGAATAATTTTTACAATTGGTTAAGCCACAGTTAAAATATACTACAACAATTTTGATTATTTTTAGATTAAAGCTATCAGAGAAAGATAAATGAACTATAAGAGGAACATTTGACATCTGCCTGGTCCTTTGGTAATGAAGCCCCAGAGCTGGGAGAAATAGCCCTGAGGTTACAAATGCCTAGGGCCAAACAAAAGAACTTTGGGACCCATATGCCTGGAATGTGTCCGAGAAGCCAATTCGGGTTCTAAAGTCACAATTACATTAGACCCTCCTCATATGGCCTGTCCTGGAGGGAACATGTTAAAAGCCATCATATACTAAGGCAGAGAAACATATGGAGAGACGAGCATTTGAGGAGTGAGGTAAGCAGAGAGGGGGAAATGAATGAAGCTCCTCGCAAGACCTAAGCCCTGGCTCCATCCATTTTTCCTGAGGGATATAAAGTAGTTTAAATAGGCACAGAAAACTCACCTACTTTAGAAAAACAGAAGTTGAAAATACTTCAGTAGTGATAACCATGATCCCATGATAATTTGGTAGCACTTCCCATGGGCTGGCACTAAATTATGCAGTTTTCATTCAATTATACTATTGTGTACAATTATTATCTGTATTTAACAGATGATGAAGAAAGGCTTTTAGCAAAATTGACCTCTATAAAAGCTTGTCCAAGATCACACAAAAGAAACATGTAGGTCCAGAGTTCAAAACCCAATCTACCTTCATTCATTCATTCATTCACTCACAAATATATGAGTCCTAACTATATGACAAGTATTTTGCAGCACCCAAGTTAAAATGGTGAAAAAACAAATGAAAACAAAAGGATATTGTCCTTGCTGTCATGGGTACTGAGACATTCATTAAATCCCCACAAAGTTAACTGTAAACCTACACATCTAAAAGACTATGAAGAATAAGCAAAGCCTACAAATCTTGACCCTATCTTCATGGAGTCAGGGAAACCTTCCCCAGAAAATGACACTTGTATTAATATCTAAAGCACAGGATGGAGTTAGATAACAAGTCGGTGAAGGAAGGGTAAAAAACAAGTGCAAAGCCCCATAGCAGGAGAGAACAAAGAACAATTCACCTCTTAGAGGAAAGGAAGGAAGAGCACACTGGGGAGTTTCTAAATGGGGTAGCCCAGGGAGAGACTGTGGTCTTTATCCTAAGAGCAATGAGAAGGCACGCAAGGATAACCTGGTGGGGGGAACATGATATCATTTCTGTTTCTCAAAAGCACGATAGCAGTGAGTGACTAACAGACTAGAAAAGAACCACAATGGATGAGACTAAATCTACTACAGTTGTCAAAGAAAGAGATGATGACAGCTTGCATTAGGATGGTAGCAATAGAGAGAGAAGGAGATTACAGAGGTGTTTGAAGTGAAAATACGGTAATATGTGGGGTTAATGTGGATGAGGCATCAAGGTTAAGGCATCAAAGTTTATGGCACAGCTGGACTAGATAGACAGGTAAGTTTGGTCTAGTTCAACTTGAGTTTGAGGTGGCTTGGAAATATATAAATAGAAATATCAAGTTAATGGGTATATGTAACGAGAGCTCAGAGACATTTTTGAATCATCTATAACATTACGTAAGAGGACAATTCAAACTATGCACATGAATGAAATAGCTTAGGAAAAGGGCGTAGGTTGAAAATGGAACAGAACTAGGTCTAGCTTTGGGATATGCCAACATTTATTACAATGATACTCAACCTGGAGGAGGGGAAGAGAGAGATATTGAGAGGAGGGAGATCAGAGGTCATTTAGGAGGGAAACCAAGGCAGCATGCTTATTACAGTGTTTCAAACAGAGAAGCAAGTGGTAAAGAATGCTACTGAGAAGTGAGATGTGAACTGAAGAACATCTTTTAGTCCTGGTTTTGCTGAAGTCACTCATTAGCCTCTGCAGGACAATTCTGATAGAAAGACATAAGCAGAAACCACATAAAAAAGGTATAGGCTGAGGCAGCATTTACAGCAAAGCTCCACCATTAGCCCCAGAATAAGTTTTTAATTGATTCATTCCTAATGACTAAACAAAGCCACTTGACACCACACACAAAACTATTTCTAATTCCTTGCAAATTATGACATTAGGCAGATAATGGAACCTATAAAATAAGGCTATGCCTAAAGAAAAGAAATGGTAAGATTCAGGTCATTAAATCTGAAAACTCTGTGAATGAGATTTTGGTGTAAATCAATTGTATGACATACTGACATAAATTATCAGAATTCCTTCTCTTCTTCTAAAAGCACATTTCTAAATTCCATTTTGAAATGTACAAAAAGTTATAAAATCTTTTGAGTTGTCAAATAACCAAAGACAATCCTTAAGATTTTCAGTAGCATAAACACATATAGTCTGTAGTATTTATTGACTCTTATTTCAAAGTAGAGCTCCTAAAAATTAATAATTCACTAATTAAACCTTCTCAGATACTCATTTCCATCTTAGAGCATTCTTATACAAGGCATAAATTAATCAATCACCCCAAAATACAACGATGGTAAGTAGGTTGAGACCCACATACTACAGTTGGCCCCATTCTATGACTTGGCTGAGGGAAATTTAGAAAGCATTTTACCATCAAAAAGATAAAAGTTTATTTTGCTTGAAACACTTCAGGAAGCAACAGTTTATGGAACTAGTAATGCCATTTATTACACCATCTTGAAATATCATATCTTAATAAACAATAAAATAGACTTCAAAATAAATATTTATCCCCAAATTACTTAATTTTAAAAGGCAGAACAAAGGAAAACCAATACAAATAAAAATCACTTTCTTTGCTATCTAAGAGGCAGGCAAGTTTCTAAAAAGTAAAGGCAAATTATATATTGAAAAGCCTTAGTAAATGTGACAGATGCCTTCTTTAACCTACACATTATTTCTCTCTCCTTTTCTGTTCAAAGAATGCCAATCAGTTCAAATAGTAGCGGAGAGGAAGGGAAGGCTCCTATCTGAGGCCAAGGATATGGATCACAACTGGGCTAAACCAATAGGAGCCATCTCACTACCCTTGATTCGTGATTAACCTGGAGGTTTATGTGACCAAGGTCTTCTCATCTTGAAGAAATTTATGGGGTGGGGACCTAGAAAAGCATTTTCTTCCCCAATTTTAAAAAAGAGCAAATACACTCTAAGGGCATCTCCTTCATCCCATTGTCCTCGAAACAGAAAAGTGATGCCTCAACTATAAGGCAAAAGCATAGAACAAAAATTAACACATTTAGAAAAGAGAAGCAGAAAGACACACAAAAACTGGGTTCTTGATGGCACTGGGAAGTGGCTACATTCAGCACTATATCGACTATCTGTCAAATCAGATAATGTTAAAAACTAGTACATACACAGCAAATGATTTGTGCATTTCAAGTCATTTGAAACCAAAAACATTTCAAAGTGATGAGTCATTCAAAAAGTATGACAACTAACAGCATACCTTATGTAAAGAGGAGTGTAAAAATGTACTACAAATATATCAAATTCCTATGAAATGAACAAGGTACTTCAAGGAATAGACATAACCTCTCATGCATTTTTTTTCAGATACAATGCAAAGGTTGCAACAAAAAGAATACACAAAAATCATAGGTTAGAAGATACAATACTATAAAGATGTCAGTTGTTCCAAGTCAATCTACAGATTTAACGCCATCTCATTTGAAATCTGAGCAGAGTTTTCTGGTCTGTGTTTATGTGTATGTAATTTGACAACTAATTCTACAAGTTTACATGGAAACACAATAGGTCAATAATGATCAAGACAATCTTGAAGAACAACTAATTTAGAGGACTTTCATTACCAGACGATTCATAAAACGATGGTAATTAAGACAGTGTGATAATGGTGCATAGGTAGACAAATATAGACCAATGAAACATAATCAGTGTTTGCTGGAGCAAGTAGAAAGAGTCCTACACATACAAAGTCACTCAATTTAGAACAAATGTGACACTGCACTGGAGAAAGGATGATCATGTTAATTATAACGATGCTGTGTCAAATAGACTTTTATAGGGAAAACATAAATCTTGATCTCCACCTTGTACCCTATGTAAAAATCAATTCCAGGTAGGTTGTACACTTGTAGATGGTTCTGTTCCTTGCCACAACTCTTAACTTAAAAATGTGCCAAAAAGGGCCAGGCGCTGTAGCTCACACGCCTGTAATCCCAGCACTTTGGGAGGCTGAGGCGAGCAAATCACTGAGTCAAGAGATTGAGACCACCCTGACCAACATGGTGAAACCCTGTCTCTACTAAAAAATACAAACATTAGTCAGGTGTGGCAGTGTGCACTTGTAGTCCCAGCTACTCAGGAGGCTGAGGCAGAAGAATCACTTGAACAGGGAGGTGGAGGTTTCAGTGAGCTGAGATTGCACCACTGCACTTCAGCCTGGTGTCAGAGCCAAGACTCCATCTCAAAAAAAAGTACCAAAAATATATATATATATATATTCTGAAAAAAAAAGGGGGGCAGAGGGCCTGAAAAAGAACTGAGCTATAATAGAGGAAAATAAATTTGAAGATAAATTCAGGAGACTTAACAGCCAAAGAGAAGTTCATTTATTTATTCATGCAACATATTTATTATATGGAGTACCTGCTCTAGGCACTTAGGATAGACAAAAATCCCTATACTTTTAGAGCTTATATCAGGCATCCCCAAACTACGGCCCACGGGCTGCATGCGGCCCCCTGAGGCCATTTATCCGACCCCCCGCCGCACTTCAGGAAGGGGCAACTCTTTCATTGGTGGTCAGTGAGAGGAGCACAGTATGTGGCGGCCCTCCAATGGTCTGAGGGACAGTGAACTGGCCCCCTGTGTAAAAAGTTTGGGGATGCCTGGCTTATATCCTAACTGAATTTCAACTAGAGAAAAGAGAGACAACAGGGGAAAAAGATTGTTTCTTTGTGGGGAAATATGTTATTTTCTCACAAAGGGAAAACATTAGTTTTCAGATTAAATAACCCACCAAGACCTAGGCCACGGCCACCATGCGACATCAACAAATATCAATGCAAAATTTCAAACCATTAAAGAAAAAGAAAAGTATCTAAAAGTATTCTGACAAGGAAAAACACGTGTCAAAATCTGAGTGTCATTTCTATTCTCAAGAGAATCACTGGAAGCTATAAGGCAAAACTGAGAACTGTATACCTACACAAGTGTAAGAGCAAAATATAAACATTTCCAAAGCTCAAAAGTGTCTAAACATTTACTTTTTACACATCCATTCTCATGAAACTCCCCAAGGGTATGCTCCAATAAACAAGCAGCAAAACCAGAGACAGAGACATGGAATCCAAGGAATTAGGGTAACAACAAAGGAGACAGGAGGAGACAGGTAGAAGGTGGTGGTTTAAGGTACCAAGATGAAAGCTGTGTGGAAGACCCAGAGAACAACCAAATCATACTGACGTGTAGCTCTTAAAAAAAAGATCTCCAGGAAAAAAAAGAAAAGGAAGTAATAAGCCAGCCAACAAGTTTGGCCATATTAAACTAAATTTCATATAAAGATGAGCTAATCATATATATATATATATATATATATATATATATATATATATATATATATGGAATCCAACCAGGTAAACAGAAAACTGAGAAGGAACTATCCTCATAATATACTGTATGGGCCAGCTATGACCAATAATTAAAGTTCATAAGGATGAATGTACCAAGTTCTGATTTAACCACAAGTTGTGAGATTGGGAAGGTAAAGGGAGGTAAAAAGACCTTGTGGATAGTATCTGTGGGGATCTGCTGGGGAAAGGCACAAGAATCAGAGAAGAAAGTTAAATTTTCTTCCTGCAAGAAGAAAGGTGGAAAGAGGCAAACAAACTGGTTAGGAAAGCCAAGACTGAAGGGACAACACAGTGCCAGGGCATCTTATGAACCCCACCTAAGGGAGGAAAGCAAACCAGGCCCTTTGTTTCCTGACCTCCAAACGACCAAGGCAGGTAGCTAACGCAGGCTCATTCCTTGCCCAGATCAAACAGGAATCCCAGCAATAACGCCCAGATAAGCACAGTGCCACCACAAAGGCGGACAACAAAGAATCACACTGACAACAGTCGCCAGGAGAAGCACTTTCCTTTCCAGCCTCCCTTCCCACATTAGAGTTCCCAAGCAGCCAGGACTAAGGAATCAAGTTCTGCACCCTCCAGAGGTACCTGCAGGGATCAGGGGAAGGCCTATGGGCAGCATAAAAACCAAACAGAACCAAACAGCAAGACAAATGCTCGAAAATTGAGATCTCATTGGAACCACCCACAAAAGTAGATCAGAACCTGAGTGCTAAATCTGGGGGCTGTTAGCTAAAATAACAGGTTTAAATAGGACCAAAAGTCTCCTAACATGACAGCCAAAATGTACAAGAGACCCTTAAAAATCACACATATCAAAACCTATGGGAATCACAACTTGTGTGAGAAAAAGCTAGCATCTGATGCCAGCACCAAGATGACATATGTTGGAATTATCTGACAAGGATTTTAAAACAGCCATCACAAAAATGTATCAACAAGCAATTGTTTTCTCTTGAAAAAAATAATCTCAGCAAAGAACTAGAAGTTACTTTTTAAAAAACAAATGAAAGGTAAATAAATGAAAAATACAGTAACAAACTAAAAAATAAACTCACTGGCTGGGCGTGGTGGCTCATGTCTGTAATCCCAGCACTTTGGGAGGCTGAGACAGGTGGACCACGAGGTCAAGAGCTCGAGATCATCCTGGTCAACATGGTGAAACCCTGTCTCTACTAAAAAACACAAAAATTAGCTAGGCATGGTAGTGCACGCCTATAGTCCCAGCCACTCAGGAGGCTGAGGCAGGAGAATTGCTTGAACCTGGGAGACAGAGGTTGCAGTGAGCCGAGATCGTGCCATTGCACTCCAGCCTGGTGCCTGGCAACAGAGCAAGACTCTGTCTCTAAAAATAAAATAAAATAAATAAACAAACTCACTGGATGAGTTAAATAAGAGAATGCAGATAACAAAGCATAAAATCAGTGAACCTGAAGATAGAACAATAGCACTGACCAGCAAGCAACAGAGAGAAAGAGACTGGGGGACAAATGACTGAACCTCAGAGACTGTAATAAAAAGCAAAAGATCCAACATTTATATCACTAGAGCTTCAAAAGCAGAAGAGAAAGTTGCTGAGGCTGAAAGAACATTTGAAGAAATAATGACTAAGTATTTCCCAAATTTAGCAAAAGGCATAAAACTACAGATTCAAGAAGCTGAATAAAGCCCAAACAGAATAAACCCAAGAAAAAACATAGCAAGACAAATTAATAAAAACTAAAGGAAAATATATTGAAATCAGTGAAAGAAAAACAACACTGTACTTATACAGGAATAACAATTCAAATAATAGCAGATTTCTCAACAGAAATCATGGAGGCCAGAAGGTTTTCAACACAACATTTTTCAAGTGCTGAAAGAAAAGGACTGTCAACCATGAGTTCTACATCAATGAAATTACCCTTATGGAATGAACAATAAATAAAAACATTCTAAAATAACTACTAAACAAATTAAGAATTTGTGACTAGAAAACCCTTTCCTTATAGAATGTCAACTCTTCGCCAAATTGATCTATTGGCTTAACACAATTCCTATCAAAATCTCTGCAAAGTTTTTTTATAGACATAGACAAGACTATTTAAAAATTTATATGAAAATGCAAAGAACATAGACTAGCTAAAACAATCCTGACAGAGAATAAAGTGAGAAGAATGACTCTCCCCCATACTAAGGCCTACCATATAGCTACAGTAATCAAAATTGTGTGGTATTGGTGGAGGAATAGAAAGACAGATCAATGGAACAGAGTAGAGAACCCAGAAATATACACACACTAAGATACCCAGCTAATTTTTTACATGGGTGCAAAAGCAATTCAGTGCTAGAATAGTCTTTTCAACATATAGTGCTGGCATAATAGGATATCCATTGACCAATCAAAAGGAAAAAGTAATCTCAATCCAGGTCTCACATTTATAGAAAATGAACTTGAAATCAGTCACTTATATGTAATGCTTAAAACTATAGAACTTTTAGGAAAAAAAAAAAAAAGGAAATCTTCAGAAGCTAATGATAGGTAAAGAGTTCTTAGACTTGACTCTAAAAGTGAATCCACATAGAAAAAATTGATATGTTAGACCCATAAAAATTTAAAATTTTGCTCTGTGAAGACTCTCATAAGAGGATGAAGCAACAAGCTACAGACTGAGATAAAATATCTGCGACCCACATATCCAACAAACAAGTATCTAGAATATATTTTTTTAAAAATTCAACAGTAAAAAAATCAAAAATTCAATTATAAAATGAAAAAATGACATGAACAGATATCATATGATATCCAACACCAATAGCCATTAGAAAAATGTGAATTAAAACCACAAGATATCACTGCATACCTATCAGAATATCTAAAATAAAAAATAAGGATAACACAAAATACAGGCAAGGACGCAGAGAACTGTACCATTCAAGCACTGCTAGTGAAATACTGAAATGGTACAGTCACTCTGGAAAATAGTTTGGCATTTTCTTATAATACTGAACACACAAGTACTATACAACCCAGCAATTATACACATGGGCATAGATTCTAGAAAACTAGAAAGTAATGTCTGCACAAAAACCTTCATGTAAATGTTCACAGCAGCTTTTCTGGTAATGGCCCAAAACTGAAAGTAACCTACATGTCCTCCAGTGGGCTAACAGTCAAAACATGGTATATTCCATATCATGAAATACTCCTGAGCAATAAAAATGAATTAACTGTTGATAAGCACAACAAGTCAGATATTCCAAGGAAATTATGCTGAGTAAAGAAGTAAATCCCCAAAGGTTACATACTGTATTATAGAAACAGAAAACAAATTTGTCACTGCAGCTGATTAGAGATTGGGGAAGGGATGGTTATGAAAGGACAACCCAAGGGACTCTTGTAGTAATAGAACTATTTTGTACCTTGACTGTGGAAATACAAACCCACACCTGTGATAAAACTGCATAGACTTAAATGCACGCAACACACACATATGTACCAATCTTGGGGAACACGAAAAAAAATCTAAATGCATTAACAAAAGTTCATTTTTAAAAGAGAAAAATTGAAAAAACATAATATTAAAGTGAATGATAAAGACAAAATTCTAAGAAGTGAGTTGACTTTCATGATCTAGCTGTATCAATTTTGTTTGTGGGCCTAATTTTCCTTTACATAAATTATATTTGTGTATTCTTATTGCACGGTGCTTCCACATTTTTACAGAATGAGTAAATAGTTAACCAATCAATCTTGGGTCCAAGTTTATATAAGTCGAAAAGCTGTTGGTGATGTACTATGAATGGGAAATAAGTTATAATGAAAAAGCCTTTTAATGAAAATGACAATGTTCTCAATGTTTAAAAAACTCACATAATTTATAATTCCTAAAACTTCTCAATTCTTTTTCTTCTAAAAATCAGTCATACATTGTATCAAAATCAGAAAATGACTGTGATTACTTAACAATTAATCCAAATGTACTGGGAGGAAATAATACTCTCAGTGCCATTAAAAAAAATACTGCCAAGACAGGAGGATCACTTGAGTCCAGGAGATCACCTGAGACCAGAAAAATCACTTGAGACCAGCCTTGAGTAATACAGCAAGACCCTGTTTCTACAAAAAGTAAAAAAAAAATTAGCCAGAAATGGTGGCATGCCTGTAGTGCCAGTGAGTGGAGAGACTGTGGCAAGAGGATGCTTTGGGCCCAGGAGTTCCAGGCTGCTTTTCCTCTGGAGGTTCTAAGGGGGAATCTGCTCTTTGCCTCTTCCAGTGGGCAGCTGTTGGCATTCCTTCCTGTGTGGCTGCCACCTCAATCTCTGCCTGCAGTCACAGTGCCTCCTCTCCTTTCTTCTCCTCCCTTTGTGTGTCTCTCTCATAGGGATACTTGTGTTGGCATTTAGGGTCCACCTATATAATCCAGAATAATCCATTCATCTCAAGATCTGGAATTTAATCATATCTGCAAGACCCTTCGTCCAAATGGCCACGTTCACAGGTTCCGAGTATCTGATGTGGATAGCTACTGCAGGGGAAAAGGTGAGGAACAACATTATTTAGCCCAGCAGAGCAGCTTAATCAGGGGACCAGGGCAAGTCAGTAATATTCCTCATGACCAGAGAAGTTCTAGAGCCATTGTTTAAGCATTAGGACAGGAAACTCACACAGAGTGAGGCACTGGCTCTACTCAGATGCCAGTTTGGGGGCTTTACAAGTTGGCAAGAGAAAGAGTTAGAGAACCTGGGGGGTTTAAACTGCTCAAAGTTCTAGACACCAGTGGCAGGATGTGTACCAATGGTGCTGTGACACAGGGTCCATTCTATCATGGTGGCAGGACAGAAGAGGAGGCAGTGCCAGGACAGAAACGCCAGTGGCATTAAAACCCACGAAGGCCATGTGTAGTTTTCTCAAGGATGAATCAGGTGGAATAGGGTAACTGACTTTAACAGGACAGCATAATCAATTATGTTCTGTGATGGGAAATAAAACAGGAAGAATCAGAGAACAAAAGGATGGAAGGAAGAAAGAGATGACCTAAGCAAGAACAGGGAGAGGAATTGGACTTTTATCGCAACACCCTGCAAGACTTCTGGAAATAGTCAACAGTGGGGATTTCTAACAGGGTGGTGGAGGAGGGAAGGGAAATTCCACACAAAGTCAATGACTATGTATATTTCTTTGAATTCTAAATATCACCATATATAGAACATTATAGGTATTTATTCTATAACATAGCTAGTTGATAAATATTTTCATTTTTCACTATTATGAAGAGTGCCTTATATTAGCATTAAAGTGTACACAAAATTAAGTCCTCTCAATGTGACATTTTATTAGTAAAGGTTTTGGTTTGTTATTAATGCTTTTTCACCATAGCTTTCTTGCTTTTCTGACATTACAATTATAAGGTTACTGTTATTACAGGAATGTTTATAGTAAGAAGCTCTCTACAATTGAAAAGAAAATTAGTAAATCTCTGTTTTTAATGGAAGGGTACATCATTCACAACCTGTCAGTTTCTAGCATCAACCACCTGCTTCCAAAGAACGGCAGAAAGCAATCAAGTGCTTAGCAAAGGCAACACACATAACCAGCACCTAAGAATTTGGGGTATCTAGCATCATCCTAGAGTCCTAGAAAAAACAGTCACTTACTCTGAAGAGGTTACATAAAATTCTACCTGTCCTAAAGAAAGCTGACATGACAAAGGCTCCAAACACACTGAGCAGATAACAAAAATGTTCATAACTTAGTTATTTTAATCATGTGAAGTCAGCTTATCCTTGAAATCCTTTAAAAATTTATAATTTAACTCAGTAAAAGTTTAGTTCTCTGTCTCTGTATTTAAAATGCAAGTTCCTTCACTGTAATGAGTTCTCAACAAATTATATTTTCTATATACAAAAAAGAGTCAATACTGGAGTCAGAGCTCATAAGAAGAGAAGCCTGCATGCTATGCTAACACTCTCATTTGGAGGCTATTCTCTTGGCAATTGCCCAACAACACCTGCATGCACTTCTCTAAGTCTCTACTTAGTACACTGGCTTGATTGGCCAAATACAGTTGGTTTTTAAATATGTATGGCTGAGAGAAAAAATGTGAACATTTGAAGCAGAACAAAATGGAAAGTGATCAGGGAGAGCAGAACCCCTGGTGGCTGACAGTGCTGTTTAATTTCATACCTGTATTGTTAATCAAATATTTACTGTAGCTTAAATTTCAGTAAGTCACTCAGTCCTATGTTACACATAAATCCTCAGGATAAAAACATCTCACATACTGAAAGATAATGGAAATTAGATGAAATCAATTTGTTTATGATTCCACTGCTGATAACACTAATGTCATTTTGATAGCAGTGATGCGCTGTGATCATCTGGAGAGGCTTTACTACAAGGCAGCTGCCTTCCCCATGTCCCTCAAGTCCCCTGATCCTCTATCTTCCCTCCCTCTCCTCAGAATGTTTCCTTTAATTCACCAACAAAAACACAGAGATTCTCATTCTTTCCTGGACTACTCTGCCCTGCCTTAAACTTGCCTGTGCCTTATATAAATAAAACTTTCCTTCCTCTCTCCAGACTCAATGGGAAAGGTATCCCAATATTTCCTGAAACTCCAGGCTCCCTTGTCTCTTTAGAAACTTCCTATCAATTACCCCTTTCTCATGTATTTTCACCCTCTCCCCCACCCCTAGATTTAGCACATTGCTCATATCTTGTTCATCTTACACACACATACACACCCTCACTCAGCCCTACATCATCTCTCAGCTACTATATTGTCCACTTAGCAGCCAATCTACTGAAACAGAACAGCAGTAAACTTATCCCCACTTCACCTCCTATTCTCTTGCCTGAACCACTGATAACCTCTTTATTGCCAAACCCAGGAAACATGTTTGAGGGTGAGCTGATGTGAAATCTCCATGCCAGCTGACTATAATGACAACAGTTTCCTTTAGGAAAACTTTCTCCTCCTTTGGCTTCCACAAAACTCCTCTCTTCCTATTTTCTTTCCAAGTCTCCTGCCATTCCTTCTCCGTGTCTTCTTGCAATTTTTTGCCTACATCTTAGATGCCTCCATCTTCATCCCTCTCTGTCTTCATGCAATTATTCCGTCTATGCAATTTCATATGCTCCCACAACTGAAATACCACCTATATACACTGATCATGTCAAATCTCCAACTCTTTTCATGAGCTACAGTCAGATCTATTCAGCCACCCAATAAAGATCTTCATTTGTCCCCACAAATCACTAAAAGCCTCAAAATGTTTAAGTCTAAAACAGAAGTCACTAGCTTCCCATTCCCAAACTCATTCCTCCCCTCATTTTCATAAACCAAATCCCTGCATGTCTACTTATTCCAAACTAGAAATCTAGGTATCATCCTAGACCCCTTCCCTTCCTTTATACCCCAAATCCTAGCACTGCTACTTCTTAAAATCTCTCTCCTATATCCCACTTTATTATGTGCCCCAAACATTTCTCATCCAAATTATTATGCTACCATTCTACTTGTCTTCATAATCCTGGGCTTAACAATACCTCATCCATGCATCACTCTATGTCCAGCGAAATCTTTCTAAACAGCAGAGCTGAAGAGACTACTTCCCTACTTATTATAACCCCCTTTTAAGATAAAACCAGTCACCTTAGGTTGGCGTAAGAGGTCTTCCTCACTATTACCAAATTCTACACATCATCTCTCACATATTGATAAACGTACACACATGTGCACATACACATGATCCAATTATACAGAATAACTTGGGCTTTATCATACACATTTCTATTTTTCTTCAGTGTCTATATTTACTATTCACCCCTAGTTGAAAGCTCCTCTCCCTCCAATCACCCTCACCCTTTTTGCCTGGTTAATTCCTTTCTTCCTTTGGAGCACAGCTCCAAGGTGGCCACTTCCATGAAGTCCTATTGACCCCCCACAGCCAGTCTGATCTGCATGTCCCCCTCTATGTTTTCATGGCATCCTGGGCAAGCGACTAATTGTTAATAAACAGCTCTGCAGTGATGTAACCTGTGTGTCCACTAGCTCCCAAGCTACAGAAGGGCAAACACTATACCCTTCATCTTTGTTCCCTGGAGTCTCACAAAATGCTGAAAACACAGCTGATATTCAGTAAATATTGGCTGAATGAACAAACTAGTTACACAGGTTACTCTGCTGCTCAGTGTCTTTCGAGTTTAAATGCTACATATCTACCATAGAAACTGCTTTATCATAGAACATGACATTGTAAGAATATTTACCTACTATTAAATATTCAGAAAACATGTTATTTAATAGCCACATGTTATTCTATCCTTAGAATGTAGCACATTATATTTATTTATGGCCTTCCTGTTAAATATTCGAGGTGTTTACAGAATTCTTTGTACTCTAAAAGTCGATTTCTAATTATAAAGAAAATCTAACCTAATGCAATACATAGTCAAATCTCAAATCTGCAGCTGATACAAATCTTCAAGCTACTCCTGGCTAGAGATACTGGAGTTACTTTGCCTCTCCTTCACCACTTGTATAATGGCAGATAAAGCCAATCAACATTCCCTAGCAGAAGACTGTGGAAAGCATGATATTGTATTACCAAGCTTGAGGATGTTATTTCCACAATGAATGAAAGTAAGATATGTATGAATCTGATCTCTGTGTAGGACATACTTAAAGGATGAGCCCAAAATAAAAGTGTGAAATAGGCAGTTTGCCTTCATATCTCTCTGTAGGTACAGCTTTGAGGTACCCTAGCCCCAAAATGTGACACACAGCCTTACTTGGAGAGCCATACCTACATAGCTTATGTCATAAAGGAAGAAAGTAGGTCTCAATTAATCCTAATTTCTTTGTATCTGAAAGGCAAAGAGCTTTCCTTGATTCCATAAATGCCTTTCTTCAAAGTATTTACATGTCATTGCTTTTACAGAAGAACTGAATAAATATCCTAAATTTTCCCTTTTTTCCCCAGGATCTTCAAATTTTTAAGTTGAATCCCAATTAGTAGATTTGTTCACAGCAATAATCCCTTCTGGGCTTGTAAATTTTAGCCAGAAACAGCAAAGAGTATCAGGTAGCATTTGAAATTTGATCAAAGAGAAATAATCTTTTCAATTTACTAAATCCTACTTTTAAAAGGTCATTACCTTACTGAACATGGGTTAATCTTGCGAAGAAATGTAATCATTTAAATATTTTTTAAAAAAATACTGATGGCATTTAAATTCAGAGAGAAAGGGTGGTTTATTTACTAAATGGCATCAGCAAAATAAATAGCTAGATATCTACAAAAAGGGAAAGCTTAACTCCCATATCTCACCACATATACAAGTAAATTCCAGATGAATTATTCACATAAAAAATAAGACAGTAACATTCATAAGAGAATTTAAGAGAGTATTTGTAGAACTAAGATGGAAAACTTAAACAATAAAGATAGATCAATGTGATTACATATATTTTAATTTATCCTATAGCAAAAAATACTCTAAACCACTTCAAAAATACACAGACTGGGAAAACTTCCAAAATAAATATCCATAGTGTTAATACCCCTAATATAGAAAGTACTCCCACAAATTGATAAGTAAAAGGCAACTCAATATAAAAATGGCAAAATATTATGAACAGAAATTCACATAAAAGAAAATCAAAAAGGCCAATAAACACAAAAAGCCATTCAGATTCACCAATATTCAGAAAATGCAACTTAAAGTAACAATGAAATATCAGTTTTCACCCATCACATTTGCATAAATTAATAGTGATAACACCTAGTACCGTTAAAGATTGATAAAACGAACCACGTTATTAGAATACTTTCAGGAATAAGAATTTCAGTAAACATTTAGAAAAAAATATAGCAATATCTGTACAATGTTAAGTATATATATCCTTTAAACTGTCAGTCCCATTATCAGAAATCTACCCTTTGGAAATCAAAGCATTGTTGTATAAGGATAAAGATATATAAGCAAAGATATTTTATCAACTCATTGTTTATAAGAGAAAAAATATCTCACAAGAAACCATCCAAATGTACATCGATATGCAATAACTGAATATATTCATATATTCATACTATAGAATACACTATAGCTAATTTTAAATATCTTCTGATCTATATCTACTGTCCTAGCAGAATGGAGTGGAGGCAAATTAGAGAACATTCCAATTTAGGAAGCATACATTTGTTATTATTAAAGTCCAACACATGTGAAGAAAGAAAAGAGAGAGCGCGCGTGTGTGTGTGTGTGTGTGTGTGTGTGTGTGTGTGTGTACTTGAGCATGGGGAAGAGTATGAAAAGATACACCCTATAATGTTAACATTAGTTGGCGATTAATGTCACATTATTTGAGAAGAGATGGTACAGAATCAACTATGGTGAAGGTAATTAAGTTTTGCCTCATAATATGTTAATCATTTCAATTGTTATAATTATTTTACTTTTTTAACTAAAGAAAATATTAAATATTAAAATGCTGTTTCCTCTAATGTAGATTAATATCTAATATACTAAGACATATATAAACAATGCTGAATTATAAATTTCTTAAGTAGAGAACACTTTTTAAATGAGATATATTCTATCTGCATCTTCAGAGATTTTAATAAGATTTCAAGTTTAGAGCTCTATAATCGGTCCCTTGCACAAAAACAGAAACCTAAAACATATTGCACATCATGATTCACTGATGTATCAGACTGCTTCATTAAATTTCCATAGAACTCATCTGTATTTTTTTCAGCCTTTTTCTTGACTGTTGTTCTGCAAATTACATGGTGTCTAAAAAGATGAACCAGGCAACTGCCACAGCTGAAAAAAAATTTTGAAGAGAATACATGGGAAAACAATAATCTCATAAGCAAATCCTCTTGACTATGCAGTAATCCACACACACTTGCCGCTAAAACAATACCTTGGGATATTAACTACATTTTTTTGTGATACCACTGATTTGTTACTAGTTATTTGTTAGGGACTGAATTCAAATATATTAATAGTTTAGCCTTGTTTGAAAATAGGTATTTCTTAAAAGTATTATTAATTTCTTCTAAAATGCTATTTTATAATACACTGTGAGGAATATAGAAAATGAAATTAAGAGGCCGGGCGCGGTGGCTCAAGCCTGTAATCCCAGCACTTTGGGAGGCCGAGACGGGTGGATCACGAGATCAAGAGATCGAGACCATCCTGGTCAACATGGTGAAACCCCGTCTCTACTAAAAATACAAAAAATTAGCTGGGCATAGTGGCGCATGCCTGTAATCCCAGCTACTCAGGAGGCTGAGGCAGGAGAATTGCCTGAACTCAGGAGGCGGAGGTTGCGATGAGCCGAGATGACACCATTGCACTCTAGCCTGGGTAACAAGAGCAAAACTCCATCTCAAAAAAAAAAAAAAAAAAATTAAGAGCAGAGACTTATTAAATTGAACTGATCCAAAATATTTAGCATGATATTCTGAAAGTAAAATTGGCAGCTCTTACACAGTGTCTTTTTAAGATTCTACTTTGAGTCAAAGAAAGGACTAATAGAAAAATTGTAATTTTTGTTATTAAGGAGCTGGTAGAAAACTTACCAACTATAAGATTGTCTTCAACTTTCTGCAATTGTATGAAAAAGTCAGAGTGCAAAAATTTTAGATTTACACAAGTCTTGGTTCATACCCTAACTCAAACATTTCTGAATTCTGTGACCTTAGCTAAATTTATGTACTTGCATGAGTCTCAGATTCTTTATTCACAAAATAGAGATAACAGAGATTTCAAGAAGGTTAGAGATAGCATATACCATGCCAAGCACATAGTAGGCACTTGATGAATTACAATAACTAATATTATGCTTATTGGCATGCCTTGAGAAAGAAATGAGACCTTACCTAACAGGGAAACCAAATCAAATGACAGAACTTCTCATCATCAACTAAAGAGAACCAGACAGGAATAGCAGAACATTTTTCAAGTGCTGAAAGAAAAGAGCCGTCAACTGGAAATTCTATATCCAGCAAAATTATCCTTGGCAAATAAAAATAAAAATCAAGACATTCTCAGTTGAAATAATAAAGAGAATTTATCTCAAGTAGACCTGCCATAAAGCATATTAAATAAAGTTCATAAAACAAAAATAAAGGGCCGGGCGTGGTGGCTCAAGCCTGTAATCCCAGCACTTTGGGAGGCCGAGGCAGGTGGATCACGAGGTCAAGAGATCCAGACCAACCTGGTCAACATGGTGAAACCCTGTCTCTACTAAAAATACAAAAAATTAGCTGGGCATGTTGGCACGTGCCTGTAATCCCAGCTCCTCAGGAGGCTGAGGCAGGAGAATTGCCTGAACTCAGGAGGCGGAGGTTGCGGGATCGCGCCATTGCACTCCAGCCTGGGTAACAAGAGCGAAACTCCGTCTCAAAAAAAAAAAAAGGCAAAAATAAAGTGATAAAAGAATATTAGAACATCAGAAAGGAAAGGAAAGGAAGAAATAACATATGCAAAAAATATGGGTAAACACAACAGACTTTCTTCTCTTTTCTAAATTATGCTTGATGGTTAAAAATAACATTGTCTAATGTGATTCTTAATGTGTGTAAAAAAAAATTTAAGAATTATAAACAGTGTGTGGTAAGAAGACTTCAAAGAAGGTTCATAAAATGGCATATAACTGCACATATACACTGCACCAATGTCAGTTTTCTGATTTTGATATGTACTAAATTATACAGGCAATATCCATTAGGAGCAACTGGGTGAGGAGCACAGAGAGCTCTCTGTACTATCTTTGCAACTCCTTATATATTTATAATCATATATCTATAATTATTTCAAAATAAAAAGTTAAAAGGAATGGTTTCTAACTTCAGTCATGTGAATAAACCATTCAAGACTATAATTTGCTCTTAAAATTTTCAGGGGAGAGAGAGCACAATTTCCTTCTATAGTTTAACCTAACTTAACCTAATCATACTAAAAGTCAGTAAATTCTGTTTTTTTGAAATACTCTTCCATTCATATTGAGCTCATTTTTGTTTTGTGCTCTTTTATAGGTATCTAAGATTATACCCAAATGCATACAAGTTGTATCATTTAAAACCCAAGTGTTAGAATGTGAATTATTAAAATATACTATTTGACCTGATAATAAGGTGAACAATTTTAATATAAATGCAGCTAGGTTTTTAACATAAATCTCTCTTTTGAACAGAGTAAGGTATTTTGTCAGATATAATAATGTGATTTTACTGTGATTCATTTTAAGAAAATATACCAAAATTTATACTAAGTATCCTACAAATATGCATACTGACTCTGCTGATATTGCCAATGTTTTAAACATTTTTAACTCATCTTTTGAAATTTTTCAAAGTAGTAAGTAGGAAAACACAGTTTCATTATCTTATTACTCTACATTATATAAACCTTACATTTTTTGTTTGTGAAACTGGCTACTGAGGATATTCAAACCACGAAGGTATGGGCTATAACAATGATCACATTTGCAGGAGGTTTTAAAAGTCATCTGTGCAAACAGGAAACATCACTTTAGATAAAACTGGACACTAGCAAACTTGGTCATCCAATTTAGCTGGGCACTGGCCTGCTGAAAACAGAAAACCAATCAAGGGCAGCAATCTAACAACTGCCTTTGGAATAGAAATATACATAGCTGGAAAGAGGGGGCAGAGAGGTGGGGCCATCTAAGGAGAACACTAGTGAACAATAGAAAAGTGTGACCAGTTCTGGTGGCTCATTTTAAAGAGAATTTTCAAAAACTAGAGTTTTCTTATAAAAAGTCCTTAAATAAGGAGAAAATACTTCCTTTTTAGTACTACCTACGACTGTAATTGTATCATTAAATCACCCATTTACTCAACAAATATTTTTTAAGCACTCCTAAATACACAAATACAAGATTAGATAGATAGACAGACAGACAGACAGACAGACAGACAAAAGAAAAGAAGGTAGAGTAATTAATTTGGGGAAAAGAAAACTAAAGCAACACTAAGGATATGGAAGTTGGGGATGTCTGTGAGACATCCAAGCAGAAAGGTCAAACAGGCAAAACCAGCTAGCAGGCAGACATAAATACTGCAAGACCACACTGCCAGGGAGACCACCCAAGGAAGAAGGCAAACAGCTAGGAGATGGGCTCAGGAAGTAGCCACTATCTCTGTCTTACAAATAAGGACAGAACTAAACCTGCCCTTTCCAGGGAAAGAAGTGAAAAGGGAAACAGCAATGTAGGGTAAAGGTTTTGTGAAGACAGAAGAGCAGTTTGGCAGTCTGTTTGGGAGAGAGGTGGCACAGACAGGACGGCCACACAAGCACATCTCTTGAATCCTTCTGCTTCTTGTCAGGTTTCCATGCTTACAGCCAAGACAACTGTAGCTGCTTCCTAACTGCTCAAGCCCACATCTGCTTTGGCTCACTTTGGTACATTTTCCAATGGCAGCCTAAGAGATGTTTTTCAAAACTGAAATTGTATAATATTATGTCCCTTCCTTAACCCCTCCAGTGGTTTCTCTTCACTCTTAACATAAAGACACCTCACTTGAAACTGGCTTCCAGGGCCCTGCATGTTCTGATTCTTACCTAAATATCTAGAACGAATCACCTGACCACCACCCACCTGCTCCAGCCTCACTGGCCTTCTCTAAGTGCCCAAACCTACTGTGTTCTCTTCCACCACAGGGACTTGGCCCTCGCAATTCCCTTTGCCTGTACACTCTTGCAACCCTTCTCAGCTGGTCAGCTTCAGATCTCAATTTAAGCACCAGATCCTCAAGGAACCCTTTCGTGACCTCCAGCAACAGTAACAATAAAATGTTTCTACCCTCAGAAACACCCACCACGTTTCAGTGTTGGTGTGACTATACCTCACTATAGAGTATAACCTGTTTACAGAAGCTAAACAATTTGGCTTATCACTGTATCTCCAGTACCTAGTTTAGTGCCTAGCCTTTAGTAAGCTCTTGCTAAGTACTGGTTGATAGAATGATAGAATAAACTAACAGAACCATGAACAAGGACTCATTATCACTAGTGAGTACAAGTTCTGATGTCAGAAACACCTGAAACAACCTTATTTATGCTTAGAAGTTCATCACCCATCTGCAAAGTATTTATTTCTCTATTAACGTGTCACATTATATGATAGAAATAATTAATGCTCTTTTGTTATTAAACCATTTGTTAATAGCATTCTGTGTTCGTGTCTTCAGTCATGTTGACATCATGTTCTGCTTTGGCTTAGTTGAACTTGAAATAATCAGTTTGCACGGTATTATACAACTTCCAATGGTGGTATCACTAGCCTGATGACAATAATTTTATAAGAAAGAACCTAAAAATAAAAGCCATTATGCTTGCTGACCACCAAATAAAAATAGATTTACCATCTTCAAGGTCACTCAGAGCTGAATTTAACAAATTCAGTTTCCCCTTGGCAATTACAAATGAAGAAAGTAAGCACAAATCAAACCAGCATTGAGGCTAGTGTGGCTCCTATTAATGCCAGCTGTATGAGAAACATTTAAACTTGGTATTCAGCTAGCACTATGGATTTTGTAACTAGTCATCATCTCCTTCATTAATAAGCAGTTAGTGACAAAATCAGATCACATCATCTGTGCAGTTAATTACAAGCTGGAAAATATTCAGGGTATACAAATTTTATTAGCATGGCTGACATCTGTCAACTATTTTGGTTAATTACTCCTGAATTTGGATTCCAGCCTTCAACTATTTCAAATTTTAATATATTTGACATAAACGGTTTGCAAGCTACCATTATCTCTCTTGAGTATTTTTATCTTATTCCTATTCTAAAATTGTCAGACATAAGTAGTGTTAGCTCTCATGCTGAAATAGTTCATTCTGTAGCTAAATAAAATAAATTGTTAATTGGTACAATGCTATCTACAGTAAGGTTAAGTTTTTGTGTTAATGCTTGTTAAATATTTTCAGCATTGCTATATAGGACATAAAATACCTTGAACTCTCTTAATTACATGGTAAGGATATAACCCTGAAATTTCTCTCTTTACTTTGGAGTTAAAAAAAAAAAAAAAGCACTTGGCTATTTATTTTTACAGGCTGAATATGGTATAGGGTGTTTGTGTTGCTTTATAAGTAAACATGCTTCTCATTCCTCATTAATTCTACACATCACTTGTAAAGCAGGTTTCTTGGGAGAAATTAGTTTTTCAATGAAAGAAGACTGGGGCAAAAAGACAAGACCAAAAATGTTCAGAGGGAAAGGAAGAGATGGAACATAGTGAGAACAGGTAATTCACAGAAAGTAAAGCAAAAGCAGTTCACTGAACAGTTCACATTTCACAGGTAGTCAGTGGCAGCAAGAACACACAAAAGCAAAAATTAAAAATGGAGAAAATATGTTAAAATGTATTAAGCGCACTAAACTTGAACAATTACTTTTAATCTCTCCATGTTACTGTAACAATTTTCCATATTCTCAAAGAAAATAGGCTTAGAGAAACTAAATCCCTAAATTTGCAAAGTTAGCAAATGGCAGAGAGGTGATTTGAACTCAGGCAGGTTGACTTCATGCCCTTAAACACAACACAACCTTGTTTCCAAAATGTATATTCTCCTCTTAAAATAGAGGTCTTAGGAGGATAGTGCAGGCCCATTCTTAAGGATAAATATATCCTGAACTGTTTTTCAAAAGTGATTAATTTGCAATGACCCAGTTACCATTCCATTTGTAGTCTTTATGTAGCTGATCAAACAGAACCATGGGTGTCAGCTGTGGTCGTAATGACTGATCCAGCTACCTGACACATACTTGAGTTGAATCTTGGCTTCCTAACTAGTAGTCAAGACTCCTTTAAAAAAATGTAGAGCCTTAACATGAAAGGCTATACACTATAAAAAACATAGCTATCTAACTACATATGGCACCCTGATCTCTTTCCTTCGTAACTAGAATTCGGCTGCTCCTAATAATAATGGCTTAATCTTCTTTTTTGGAGAATTTAATATATTCCTCAACCTCTGGCTTAAATCCATCATAATCTCACCCAAAATGCCCACCGTCTGGCAGGTATCAACAGCCTAGGTGAGTACACATAGTGGTCAACTGGCATCTGTGGGGTGAGGATGCTTGTGGGGAGTTTCAGTTTCCTGCTTTGGATAAGATATCCCATATTTAGACCTATCATATTAAATGAATATTTTGTGAAGAATCAATCAGGCAAATCAAGCAAAAAGACCAGTTCCCAGTGTCCTGCTTAATCTAATTGCAAGGTAAGCTAAGTATTACTTTTGCTTTCTTTTCTGATCAGTGGCATTGAGTGGTTTACATTTTAAATCCAGATCATGATTTTACATGTCAGAGACTCAGAAATGACTCAACATTGTTAAGACGCCTATTCTACCCAAACTGATTTATAGATCCAATGCAATCCCACCAAAATCTCAGGATACCTTTTGGTAGAAATTAACAGTCTGTTTCTACAAAGAAAAAGTTGGAAGGCTAATGATACCTAACTTCAGGAATTATGATGAATTGACAGCAATCAAAATAGCATGGTACTGTTGCAAAGACACACCAATATCAAGGGAACAAAATAGACAGTCCAAAAATAGATCCACACATACATGGACAAGTAATTTCCAAGAAAGTGAAGAGGCAATTCAGTGAAGAAAGGGAAGCCTTTTCAGCAAATGGTGCTGGAACAATTCAATGTCCATGTACACAAACAAAAAAATGTTTTGGATCCACACGTCATGATGTAAAAGAGTCCCCTTTATCTGCAAGAGATACATTCAAAGGCCCCAGTCAATGCCTGAAACCACAGATAGTACTGGATCCTATATATACTGTTTTTTCCTATTGATATTTACCTATGATACAGCTTAATGTATAAATCAGAAACAGTACAATATTAACAATAATAGAATTATACTGTAATAAAAGTTATGTGAATGTGGGGTGTCTCAAAATATTTTACTGTACTATACTCACCTTTAGTCTTGTGATGATGTGACATGGTACAATGCCTATGTAATGAGATGGAGTAGGGTGACTGATGTACACATTGTGACACAGCATTAAGCCACTACTATCTGTATTCTTGAATCTGTGTAACTATCCCTTACGTGCAGTAAATGGCTTGGTGTAACGTATTTCAAGGGATCCCTTGCTGAAGTCATCATATAGGCTCAATGATTTCTGACAACATGTTGCTGTCAATTGGAACATCTTTTTGGTTCATGTCTTCCACCCACAAATTTACCTTTCCACCTTAACAAAGCACTTAATATGCATTGTGGCCACAACTTTTGCAGTTTGAGGTGCAACAGCAAGACCAGCACAAATTTATTTGTCCTGTTACACAGTATCATGGATAGACTTGTTCTTAATCTTAGCAACCTCAGCATATTTTTCTCTTTCCTTATTAAGTCGAGAACTTACATCTTTTCATGTAAAGGAAGCACTTTCCAGGTTCTCTTAACACATCCAAATTGCCAGCAACACTACTCTTATACTTTGGGGTCATTATTAAGTAAAACAAGGGTTACTTGAACATAAGCATTGAGATACCACAACAGTTGATCTGATCCCTGTAAACTTGAAAGAGCAAATCCTTCAAGATGAATCCCGAGTGGCTAACTGGGTCTAAATTTACAATAGAGCCAAGCAGCCACTTGTTAACTAGAGGTCACAACACATGTACCCTGAGTTCGCAGAAAACCCACACATCTGCTTAACTCCAAGCCTTCACAGCTGACTCTTTCTGTTCAGGCCACCTGAACCAACCAACAGACTGTAGCCTGCATCAACCAATTAGAAATCACTTGCACTAAACAATCTGAACTAAGCAAGTTTGACTCCTTCATTTGAAAAAAAAGGACCTGAATGGGAACCTGGGCAGAAAGATTCTCTCTAAAACCTCCATCCTTCTTGTGTTCTCTGGAACACACCTTCATTTTATACCAATGGCTGCATCTCCCCAATTTGCAAACTGTTCACTGAAATAAAGGGTGTTTCCTCCAAATTCCTTTTCAATTAACTTTTGTTCATATTACCAGGATGGCTACTGACTAGCAGGCAGCATAGACAGCATGGATACGCTAAACAAAGGGGTGAGTCACATCATGGGCAAGTTGAGGGCAGGAGGGATGGTGCAAGACTTCACCACACTACTCAGAATGGTGCACAATTTAAAACTTAGGAATTATTTACTTCCAGATTTCCATTTAATGTTTTCGGACCACAGGTAACTGAAACTACAAAAAAAGAGTATGCAGATAAGAGGGGACTACTGTGAATATGTCAAAGCATATCAAATTATATATCTTAAATATTTCCCATTTATTGTATTTCAATTATAGCTTCATAGAGCTGTAACTTAAAAAAAGTCCAGCACAGGGTAGTTTGGGAGTTGATGCAATTATTATCCCATTCTGACCCACCTCAGATGCATCTGTGAACAGCAAAAGTGTCCTAAGGAGGTCTTCACAGATGTAGTTAAAGCTGTCATGGCCATTCTCACCATCTTCCTCCCACAAAGCTGGTGGCTTTAAATCATGATAATAAAGCTAAATAATGTATGAATGACAACGCTTTTTCTGTCTATAAAGCAAGCTGTATCTTATCCAAAAGTGCATCAGATCATTAAGATACAAATTCAAAAGGAAAAACATACTGACTTTTTTAATCCCACTGGAAAATATTAATTAAGCCATCAGGACATTCCCACAACACTGACTCAGAGCAGCACTCCCATCCAGATTCAGAATGAGTATTATGCTGCATTCTGAATTTAGCTTATGCTTCTTGGCACGTTAACTGATTGCCATCCATTGAGTTAAAGTCTTAGGAAAGGCTGACCAAACCCCAAAACAATCTAACATTACTCTTCACTAGTGCTCTACAGGCTTGTAAGGAGTGCAACAGTAGTCCCTAGAAGAACAGCTATGTCCAGAGCTTGCACGCTACTCATATATGATGACTTGAGAAACGTTAGCTTTATTGGTTTTTAAGCAAGAAAGCCGCACATGTTTTGGATGAAATGTTCACTCAGGGGAAATACAAAGTGTTTAATTATTTAAATAGGTTAACTATATTGCTTCTAACCACCACCCCAAAAATGTGATGCACTGCACATTTGAGATGCTGGCTAATTTAAAGGGGGGCTGGGTACGGTGGCTCACACCTGTAATCCCAGCACTTTGGGAGGCTGAGGTGGGCCAGTCACCAAAGGTAAGGAGTTCGAGACCAGCCTGGCCAACATGGTAAAACCCCATCTCTACTAAAAATACAAAAGTGAGCAGGGTGTGGTGGCAGGTGACTGTAATCCCAGCTACTCAGGAGGCTGAGGCAGGAGAATTACTTGAACCCAGGAGGCAGAGGTTGCAGAGATCATGGCATTGCACTCCAGCCTGGATGACAACAGTGAAACTCTGTCTCAAAAATAATAATAATGATAATAATAATAATAATAATAATAACAGAAAAGGGAAAACAGGGTTGCTGCCAATGAGAGAACTTAGTAAAGGATAAACTTTTCAGGATAAAGACATATGAGTTGTTTGAAGCGAGAGGAGAAGATTCCAAGGACAGAAAGATTAAGAGTTTATTAATTGGTAAAGAAAGAACCAAAAACTTGGGTTGGCGATATCAAGATGAGAGGTCCCACATCAACTAGGTGACAGGTCCGGATTGGAAGTCAGACACTGTCCACTCCAGAGCCCATATTCTTAACCACCCTACTGACCAACCCTTTCATGACATCAGCAGCACTGACACATGGGCCTTCACAATCGACACTTCATGAGACTGGCAGTGTCTCTGCAGCTGTCTGCAATGTGCAGACAGCACAGATAACAGGGAAATAGCAGCAACAGAAAACATAATGTTCATGAAGCCTCTCATATATAAATGTTAGAATCTAGAATACATCATGGTAAAGGAGAAATTATTTTGAATACACAGCATATTCTGTTTTCTCTGTCATTACATGAAGATGATAAACTTTAGCAGGAAGATAGACACATACTATAAAATGATAACCCCAGTTAAATGTTTTTATGCAGAAGTCATATTCATTGGGAATATAAAATAATGTAGGTCTTAGCAGCAAACTTTCAGTTTAGTGTTAACTATGATTCATAAAATAAAATGAATAAAAAGACCATACAATGCAGCACATTAAAAGCACTCTGGGGCAAAGGCAGGGTGCAGGGGACTAGGTCAAGAGTTCTGGGGCGCAGGTTAGCTGTAAATAACTTAATTATTCCAAGTCCATTTCTTCATCTATAAAATGAAGAATAATTCAATTTGCTCCAGCAATGCCTCAGGTCTTAGAAGATGTAAAAGAAACTCTCAAGGCTCATACACAAATGTAGGGAGAGTATTCTCATCATCATTGCGTTCTCTCTTACAGAGATGACAACTATGTAATCCCTTCACTTGGTTCCAATACTATAAAAGATGGAACTTCTATTCAGCCAAAGCTTCTACCTAAGCTATCTGAATAATTTTTTGGTATCCTTAATCATATGTAATTTATTATTCTTACTATTTTGGTAAAGACAGGATCTGGCCGGGCGCGGTGGCTCAAGCCTGTAATCCCAGCACTTTGGGAGGCCGAGGTGGGTGGATCACGAGGTCAAGAGATCGAGACCATCCTGGTCAACATGGTGAAACCCCGTCTCTACTAAAAATACAAAACATTAGCTGGGCATGGTGGTGCATGCCTGTAATCCCAGCTACCCAGGAGGCTGAGACAGGAGAATTGCCTGAACCCAGGAGGGTGAGCCGAGATTGCGCCATTGCACTCCAGCCTGGGTAACAAGAGCAAAATTCCACCTCAAAAAAAAAAGACAGGATCTGGCTCTGTCACCCAGGCTGGAGTGCAGTGGCATGATCACAGCTCATTGCAGCCTGAAATTCCTACCCCTTCCCCATAAAATAGGTGGAACTACAAGCGCACACCATCACATCCAGCTAACTTTATTTTTTATAGAGAAGGAGTCGTGCTGTTGCCCTGGCTGGTCTCAAACTCTTGATCTCAAGCAATCCTCCTACCTCAGCTTCTCAAAGCTCTGGGATTACAAGTGTGAGCCTTCATAACCAGCCAATCATATGTAATTTTGACTACCAGCACATGAAATACAGGATATTTGCACATCATTTTAAACTTTGCTTTCTATATACTACAAAACATTTGTGGTATTATGCTAAAACATTCTTTATAAAAAGCATACTTCATCCTTACAAATAATTGTCCTTACAAATGTTACACTAATTTTTTATTCCACCCCAAAGTGGAATAACAATAACCCCTCAAATCTGGGAAACGACAATGTTATGACACTTTTTTTAAAAGAAAAAGATCTTTTATCACTTATCATTCAGGTTTTCATATTTTTTTCATTGGACTATCTCCTTTCACCCCTGAAGGGTACTGAGCAATAAAGGTGAAGGACTATAATAAAATGTCCTGTATTGATTTTTAAAGGATGTATTAATTGTCTTTTAGTGTCATGAGATCATGTGGAAAGAAAAGCAATGTGAAATCAGACTAGGCTCTCCTGAACTGATGGAGGAGAGGCTGCTGCCCCTTAGATATACAAACCAGGAAATTTTTCTTTTATTGTGACTAATCCATTAGACATTCTATGTTCTATATTTTTGCTCAATTAAATAAATAAATAATGAGGTAAAGATACACTTTCATTACAGAACATTCTATTGTCTATGTAGGTTCTTGGGGAGGGCAGATGAGTTTTTAAAAAGCAGTTTAACATTCTTCTGGTTCTTATTTACAACTCTAGGCTACAGATTTCAGGGAAAGGGGAAGAGAATGAGGACAAAGAATCTGTTCTAATTTAAATATTCTTCAAGATTTAATGGTAATTACTTCTTTTAAGGTTCAGTCACCTTCAAAATGTTACACGATAGAAGAGAAAAATATTACATGGTTCATAGCCAAGAACATTAATAAGAGTACTTTCTAAAGTATAATCATTATTTTCATTTTCTATTTAAAATTTTTCATTTTTTATCATCTCAGCTGCCAAATTTCAATCTTCATTGATTAAAAACATGCAAAACTCCTTGCATACAAATTTATTCAGGTTTGCAAACATTAAATCATCATTAGATTAGAATGACAAGCATGACAAAATTAATACAGCAAAAGAGGTTCAGGGAAATATAAAATCTAAAATGTACTGAATTAGGTTTTAAATTGAACCGATACAAGCTTAAGTTCAAAGAAAACCAATATTGCACACTTTTTAATCAATTATTTCATAATTATCCCTCTAAATCCTTTAATTTACCAAGAAATCCTACCTAAAAAGTTTCCTAAAATCAGCCATAAAATAACACTGTAATGTAAATTGGGTCTAAACTTCCACTAAGTCCATCAAATGTCACCTTACTTCATCATATCACTTTACATGAATGAATCTTAAAAATGTCTTTAGCGTTCATTAGTGTTACATACAATTAGGAACCACATTAGATTGAAAATAAAATGACATTTATTTTGAACAATTATGGATTTAAACTCTTTAAAGTAAGTTATCATGCAAGTTACATGATATTAAGCTCATTTATAAATTCCAAACATAATTCAGACCTCTCCAAAGCTAGTGTTTAGGCAAAAGCAACAGTTCTGCTTTTTCAATTACATCTAATAGAGAGAAAAACCTTTGTTGGTTCCTTTAACACAATCTTGTTTTTAATAAATGATTATAGAGGAGGTTAGGGCTGGAAATATAAGTTTGAGAGTAATCATTGTAAATCCATGAGAAAGCATGAAGGCCGCAGAGACTGAATATGAGGAAAGCAGAGAACAAGCTACAAGATACCCCTTAGAAGACAGGCAGTGGGAGCTGGACTTGGGTGGGGCATGTAAAGAAGGACAGAGATGAGTTACCCTTCACTTCCACTTTAAAAGGCAGTCCCTTTCATAAGTATGAAAATAGGCGGATTTGGTGACCACAATGGAATAGATCTCCAGTATAATCTGTTTCGATGCCTAATAATATTTTGCTTTCTCTCAATCACTATCTTCCATAAAAAATGAGAAAATGAAAAGATTTATTTCAAAAATAATATAAAGAGACTCTTATAAAATTATTAAGAATCACAAGATAATTAAGAAATCTTTGATTTATTTGAAGCTGAACAAGTTGCAATGAACTGATCAGAATAAGAATTACATAATTTGATGCTTTTGGGATATAACTTTGTATCTTATTAATGGGTTCCAGATGGAGATTTGACAATCAGGAAAAGTATTCAAAAGCTGTTGTAAGATGTTAGCTTATCATCTTTCCTCCAGAAATATCACCTGTGAGATGAGAAAACATGAAATAAACATTTCAATGAAACTAGCCAATTCTAACCTGTATCTCAGTTTTCCGGGCTCAGTGAGTCTTGGGAAGCTCCACTAGGGTGTGCTCTGTCCACCCACCCACCGACCCCCACCCCATGATTCTATCTACCCTTCCCTGCATATAGTTCCAACTCTAAACCCCAAAAGCAGATGGGCCTGGGTTATGATGGCAACAACTCACATCTCACAGGTATGCAATCAAAAGAATGGTTAAGACCATCCATACTGGATGAAGTTGGCTTGGGCTGGAAACTCAGCTTGGTGCCTCAACTGGCAAAATAACCTTAAGTGAGCTACTTACATCTTTGAGCCAGAGCCAGATGCCCCCATCTACAAAATGGAGATAATACATAAGGAGCTGTGAGGATTAAAATGAAAAACATGCAGGATCTTCAATAAATGTTAGCTATAGTTATGACACTGTATTCTCCAAGAGAAGTGGCTGGCACTTGAGCTATGCAAACTTCCTCAAGGTAAACCACGACGGCATAGCCAGGGCAAATATCCTCAAAACATGAACAAGGAGGGCACTTAAGTAAAAATTCCACCTCATATACCAAAACCAAGGCAAACCTAATAAAATATATTTCTTCTTTTTGGTAGTAATCTTTTAAATATCTAAAATAGTTACCTAAATTCAACATAAAGAGGTAGAAATTCTCTTACAGGTTCTGGCTGAAAGAAAAATCATGTTGACATGTTCATCTGCATTAAAAGAATTTTAAAACATGGTTTCCTAATATCTGCATCACGCTGGCTCTTTAACCTGGTGGAGTGAGTAGCACAGCTAAGTCTTATAATAGAAAGGAAAAACAAAATCATCAGAAAATATGCCAAAATTACCAGCAAGAACAGGTTATTAGATGAACCCATATCAATAGTTTTTGCCTTGTTTCTGTTTCATTACTGCACTTCCTTCCACTGACTGCCCAAATGAAACACTACTTTAAATCATCGGATACGTGGGATGAGAATTCTTAACACTTCCTTCTTAATGCATTGTGGTAGTTATACACAAAGTAACCTAACAAAAGTTAAACTTATTAATAAATCATATTTACAATATAATGACTTTAATGTAAAATTTTGTCTAAAACAGACATTTCTGAAGTCAACCACAGCATGCATGTACTCTGTAAGGCTGTCCAGCTTCTGATATAAAAGAGCCATGTTAAAGATGAGAGCTTCTCAAATTTACAATAGTATTCTTTTTTCTTCTAAGCACTAACTATTGCTCTTAAAACTTTTCTGAATCAATTGAGCTGGCATGACAAAAAAGATTTCTAACATGTGTGTATTTGATAGCTGGTCCCTAAAGCCAGCTATACAAAAATTAATCATTTCTTGGCCAGCCAGTCTTTAATGTTGCAATTCACTTAGTCATTGTGCTGGAAAATTGTTTCTATTTCATAGAAACCTAAGGAAGAGGAAGAAGAAATCAGGAAACAGAAAAAGATAGAGATGGAGACAGAGAAAGAGACAGAAATAGAGGAGAGTTTACCAACCAAATACAATAAACCGAGAACATTCCTTACCTCTTCTAGAGAAAAGAAATAAAAACAGAAATCTACTTCAACTAACCCCTCCTCTCAAGACATGAAATTACTAAACCAAACATCAACTAGCACACACCTTCTGAAGTGTGAATTACAACAGTCTGGTTTAACATTCACCTGAGGTGGCTGAACTGAGGGTTGAAGCAGTTAACCAGATAACATGGGTGAAGCCAGGAATAGTCTCTGGCCTCCATCTGGTTTCACTTAGACTTGCTGAACACTGTGTTGTCACACTTGGAATCTACTGGTCAGTCTGAATTATGTTGACTGGAATCTCTGGGGATAGGTTTTGCAATCATGAAGAATCCTTGTTCAAGAAAATCTTCCTCTAAAATGAATGAAAAACTGCATAACTTGGATAGAAACCTCAACACCAATATAAAAGAATTCAAAGATTCTAGTCACTCTCTTCTGTAAATGAGTATTTACAAGTTAGTAATAACATGCTACGAATCTGTACAAGAATGAGGCTCAGCTACGAAATTCTTCCTAGAAAAGGTGGCATGGCAGTATCCCTCTTAGCAATTTTTCAGAATGGTTTACGAGAAATCTCTTTTAGATAGAAAAAGAATTTATTTGTGGATTATTAAAAAAATTGGTTGCCATATTTGTGGAGGGAAACTGACTCTTTCAAAAGCAACTTAAATGTGGGTATCCATCTATTTCACAACCAGATCAACCAACTCTTCTAGGACAGTGCAGAGCATAGTCTACACTGGAAAGACAGCAAACCTGGGTTCTTACTAAAATTCAAGTACTGTCTCTAACCAGACACAAGTTTTTATATGTGAAACCTAACAAAATATATTTCTTCCCTTTGGTAGTAATATTTTAAATAACTAAAATAGTTACCTAAATTCCACATAAATATATAACAAACTACTGTTTCTTCCTACTTCTTTAATTCTTTAAGCTTGTTTACATGTTAGTTTTTAGGATATTTTGCCCTCTGGAGAATTCACATTTCGGCATCAGACTGCCATAGTATAAATTAACCTTTTGACACTGCTACATCAAGATTTCTAGTGGCAATAGATAAACTGAAACTGCCTACAGTCATTCCTGATTGGAGCAGGATGACATGGTGCCAGTGACACAATGCCATGACCAATTTGATGATACTGATGTCATCACAATAGCCAAAATACAGCAGAACTGGCACTAATGTCATTCTCATCCCGGAAAAAGTTCACCCCAAAATCTTCAGGTATGTGGATTTCTTTTTTACTGTAGCCTCCAAAGCTCTGTTTATGAAATATTTCATATAGACTCACTGAGTTCTTATAATTCTACGAGACAAAGAGTCGTGTTTGTCTCACTCCATCCAATGGGGATACTTTGTAAATTGGGATGTATAAATTTAACTTTTGTTAATCACAGTTTAAATACTTGAGAAAAGTTAGGTCTTAAAGGAATTCTATGAAGCATCTTTTTATCAACTGCAGGCTTCTGCTATTTAAAAAAAAATCACTGATTTATGTCAGATCTTATTATTCAGTTTGCTCAAATCTGAATGCACCTATATTTCTATCAGGTAGATCCCATTTTATACATGAAGACATAGACAGAGGTTAACGTCCTTTCTCAAGGTCACAAAACTAGTCAGTTGCAAAACAGATCATATCTCAGAGCTCTAAATTCCCCATCCTCCCTTAGTTCACCAGGCTATGCTGCTTCTCTGAACTGAAAATAGATTACAATGAAAGATTACCATAAGAGCTTGATTCTCCCATTTACCACTTCATGGACTGTCTTTACAAGTAAAATACTTTTAAAAATTGATTTGGTATTCGCCTTTGGTATTTTTCATTGCAATGAAGCAGCAGACAATGTGACTAAAAGGCAGAGCCTTACTCATAGACCACACCAATGCATATATTTTCAGAGTAATCATCTAAAAAGATCAGCAGGCTATTAGGATTCTAATTAAGTAAAACAGATGAATTTGCTTTTGTACAAAAACAGAAAACAAACAAACAAAAAAAAACACCTCACATTTTCAGAGTAAGTATATCCCTGGTCTGTCTTCATAGCTGAGCTCTTTGGTAGTACTTTATAATCTGGGGGTACTTTGGATGTGAAAGTATAGTTTAGAAGCGGAGCATGTGTGGTGATCATTGTTTTCTTAGTTTAAAAGTAGTAAAAGGGCAGGTTGTGGTGTCTCATGCCTGTAATTCCAACACTTTGGGATGCTGAGGTAAGCGGATCACTTGAGGTCAGGAGTTCAAGACCAGCCTGGCCAACACGAAGAAACACCGTCTCTACGAAAAATACAAAAATTAGCCAGGCATGGTGGCACGCACCTGTAGTCTCAGCTGTTCAGGAGGCTGAGGCAGGAGAATCACCTGAACCCCCGAGGCACGGGTTGCAATAAGCCAAGACTGTGCCACTGCACTCCAGCCTGAGCGACAGAGCGAGATTCTGTCTCAAAACACAAACATACAAAAAGTAGTAAAAGAGAGCCAGAGGCAGGAAAGCTGAATACGAGTGAGTGACACAGCTCGGCAGGCAGCCCCATCCTCACTCCATTCCATCCAACAGAGAATTGGGACCTATCAGGTCATGCACAGGCAGGATTCAGCCTTCAGGACAACAGACAGTTGTACTAGTGATAGATTCCTAACAAGCCATGGATACCTAACTAGTGCCAGATACCTAGTTCCAAGTGGGTCAGCCAACATCACTCTGCCTGTTCAAATTCTAGAATCAGGTCTCAGACACCCTCTTGAAACTGAGGGGATATAAAATCATAAGCTGAGAGACTGTCACATAGGACAGTAGGCTCAGATGGCTGGAGAAAGACAGTCATCAGAAAGAGAGGAATGAAGCTGACAAGCCAGAGGAAGTTTTTTTCAAGCAACCTCTAGGTCATAGAGGTAAAAGTAGAGACAGAGATGAGGCAGATGAAGTTCTTGAGTATCTAGGGGAGTTCCAGTGTCTGGTCCCCTGGGAGACCAGGCCCTTGGGAGACCTGGAATTTGGAATGTGAAATGCTATTTTAGCCTTAGAATTAGCATTTTTCTAATACTTGCTATCAAAATGGCCTTGATTACTGATTAGGACCCAGTTCCCCAACTCAAAAAAAATTAACATTGATATGATCAGAGAAACTGCACCTAGAGTGCATCAAGTCCTTTTATTACCAAATGTAGAATATCTGAGAAGTGATTCTCTGAAATGGCTCCTTCTCTAAGAGCATGCGGAGATAAAGGCAGATGTCATTCCTACACAGATGTAAACACAGGCCCACTGTCCCCCTAGTCAACTGTGCTGCGATGAAGAGCTGTCCTCAAGATAAGAAGCAAAGTTCTACCATTCCCAAGTTGGCACTTGAAATGTAACACGTTAGGCAATGATTGTATGTATTTAAAACAGTACAGAAAAAGATGCAAAAACAGATATAGAGACACAGACAGATATGCATATGAAATAGGCTTTTGGGCCAGGCATGGTTGCTCATGCCTGTAATCCCAGCTCACTGGGAAGCCAAAGCAGGAGAACTGCTTGAGCCCAGACCTTAAGACCAGCCTGGGCAACATAGTGAGACCTGTCTCTACTACAAAAAAAAAAAAAAGAAAGAAAATTAGTCATACATGGTATCTCACACCTGTAATCCCAGCTACTCAGGAGGCTGAGGCAGGAGGATTGCTTGAGCCCAGGCTGCAGTAAACTGAGATTGTGCCACTGCCCTATAGCCTGGGTAACAGAGCTAGGCCCTGTCAAAAATAATAATAGGCTTTTGCAGTGTGTATGGGGTATCAAATTACATTTTCAAACATTTCTACAGAAAAACATATTCCAAGGTCCATACAACATGATATGCAAGATCAAAAATGAAGGATGCACTCCCCAAATATCTTTCTCTTCATAACGTTTGAGTCTGGTATCTTTCACTTGAGAGTGATATATTTAAAAGGGTCTCAATTAAAAACAACAACAAAATCCCAACTGTATCACTTACTAGCTCTATAACCTCAGAAAATTTCTCTCTAGATAACAACTGTAACACCTACTAACAAGATTTTTATAAGAATTACAACAGTAGCAAGTAAATGCAATCTATAAGATCTGGTATTTTAGAGGCACTTTTTAAAATGCCCCCTTTTTTTTCTTTAATCATATTTTTTCTCAGCCTTCATCCATCCACAACTGAGTATTATTTTAGTCCAGCTCTGTATCACTGTCCTCTTGTACCCTGAACAATTGTAGATGCTCCAAACTGAGCCCTCTCATTATTGTGGAAGGTGGACTGTATCTTACAACAGACTGACTCAAATTTGACTACTTAATGTGGACTCTGACTACCAGCTATGAAATGAGCAGAGACTATGCTGAACTTATTCTTGAATCCCTGAAGTTTAAGGTCCAGTCATTAACATCTCTACCCACTGCTGCTGATCTCTTATCCTAACCAGATTCTTCCCACTGCTAACTATTTAGACCAGTTTTCTCCACTTGACTATAGGATGTTCCTTTCCTTTTCAGGGATTTTTTTATTTGTTCTGGCTGGTCCCTTCTTCACTTCAGAGCTGTGGACCCTTGATTCATTCCAAAAAATAATCTCATATAAGGTCAGGTGTGTTGCCAGCTTCCAGAGGTCTATACAATAACTGGATTTTTATGCAAATCTTGGCAATCTTACATGCTTAGCCAAGCTAAGCATAGACAGAATATAGGGCTAGGGACCTAATTACATATGCTGATAATTTTTTCTGAAGACAATCAATTTGTATTTGAACTCCATGAGTATTCAACTTGACAGAAGCATCAAGAGACAGATTGTGCCTCCTTATAAATATCAAAGATATTTTAAAGTTATGTTAATGTAATTCTGCCACTTTTTAACTATGTGATGTATGTAGTCATTTAACCTTTAAGACTTTGTAAACTGGTTATAACATACTTGCAGTCCTTGCTTTGCACAGTTCTGAGATGCATAAACTTCAGTTACCAGAGTTTAATTAACATCATTCTGCCAATAATAAGACTCAAATGTCAGTTACCATGGTAAATTAATCAATAGTAATTACATAAAAGAAACTTCACTAGCTCTTCAGCGCACCAATCACTGAGTAAGTAACAGATATGTATCACGATCCGTGACTAACCATGTCACTTCTTTCAAAGCCTGTTAATGATTGGTCACTGTGCATCTGAATTCATACACAGAGAGCAAAGCAAACAGTTGTGATGCTTCCATGTCTCACAGTGATAAAACCACTTGACATTTTACAAAAATGGATAACCCAAAGAGGGAACTGGGCGGCAAAGATTAAAGTGCAGCAATGAAACACTGGTAAACTCAAAGTGAAATCTGAATCAAACATAAATGAAGTTTAGAGAAGAAATAGCTGACTGTGGGAATGACATCTAAGAGACACTAATGACATTTACCAGACCACTATCATCTATGAGAAACTGGATGTGCAGCCACAGGCACTTGGTAAAGGCAGCTTCACATAACTTAGCAAAAGAATGATGTCCCAAAAGAAGTGATGCCAGCAAAAAATCTTCACATTAATGGAACTCACTGAAAGCACAAAGAATGAAATGTGGGAAACTGATCCAAACTTGGAAAGGAATTTGAAAATTCACCAAGGCATAGAAAAAATGCTAGGCCCCATCTTATATGGTATGACAAGATGAAGAATACAGGCACTGTTCAAACTACTCTAAGTTTTTATTTCTCAATTCTTCTAATGTTTTACATTACAGTATACTAAATCATTACTAGTTTTACTACTTTTTCATTTCCCTACACATTTATAACTGAGAGGGAATTTTAATGTTTTAACAAAAGCAAAGATCCTGAGAACACTGGAGTTTTTCCCACTATTATTAAGTAGTTCAGCTTGCACCATCACTGTTATGGTTCTGCACTACTATGCAAAATGAGGACTGCCTTTTGGAAAGGTATCATAAGAATTAGAATATATGATGTTCATAAAGTATCTGTTGAGAGATAAGGTTGGAAGGCAAGCAAGGGCTAACTTCTGAAGAACTCTGCATGCCTTTAATGCTGAAAATTAATTATAAATTCCTTAAGGATGACAGAAAACCATGACAGGGATTTAAGCAGAGTGGTAGGGCAAGATCTGCATTTTAGAAAATTAACAGATCATATTATGCACGATAGATTTTAGCAAAATTTGACTAAAAGAAGAAACTGAATTAATTTATATAAGAGTTTAGCCGGGCGTGGTGGCTCAAGCCTGTAATCCCAGCACTTTGGGAGGCCGAGGCGGGTGGATCACGAGGTCGAGAGATCGAGACCGTCCTGGTCAACATGGTGAAACCCCGTCTCTACTAAAAATACAAAAAATTAGCTGGGCATGGTGGTGCGTGCCTGTAATCCCAGCTACTTAGGAGGCTGAGGCAGGAGAATTGCCTGAGCCCAGGAGGTGGAGGTTGCGGTGAGCCGAGATCGCGCCATTGCACTCCAGCCTGGGTAACAAGAGCGAAACTCCGTCTCAAAAAAAAAAAAAAAATAGTTTAAAAGTCTCTAAAGCTATGGCCATGAGGGCAGAGAAGATAAATCATCTTAAAGACATATTTAAATGTAGAATTGACCAAAGGTGGTGACTAACTGGAGACAGATACTAACTGGAGACTGGATACAGGTGACTGGTGAAGGTAATATTTTGCTGACACTTGTTGGATTCAGTGTGATAGGTACTGTCCTATGGGCTTTACATCTACATATCAGCTCAGTTAATCCTAACAATCTCAGGCAATAGCTTCTCTTATTTCAATTCTATTTAGAGAGAAGGGAAATGTGGTGCAGAGAAGGTGACTTGCCTAGGGTGGCACAGCTAGTAAATGGTGCTGTGAGAACAAGGCCAGCCTGTTCAATTCCACAGCTCTAACCAGAACCCTCTCTCACTCTACCCATCCAGTGGGCCATCCTGCACTTAGCACCCTCATCACTCAGTGATGCACTTAACACCCTTCTGTGCTGGAGTCCCTTCCGGCCAGTGTGTTTTTCTTCCTTCTGTCCCACAGCAAAACCACTACACGATTGCACTGCAGGACCAGCACTGTCCTTCTCTTCGCTTCAAAATCACAGGATCAACTGCTTATCTCCTGACCAACTGGTCTTCCATGTTGTTTACTGATTAAGTAGCATAGTTGCTTGAAACAAGGGGAAGATAAAGAATGGGCCATATATCTGAGAAGAAAATAAAAAAGTAATTTTGTGTATTTTTTCACCCTTCCATATATAAGTTATCATTTACAGATTAAAAATCTTCTGAGAAGGGGACGATAGTGTACATGAAACTATTTTTAACCCACCTGATTTCTAGCTTTCCATCCTATATGGGCTCCTATTGTCTCTTATCTATTGTTTTTAGAAAGACACATCTTGCTGAGGGAAAGCCTCTTAAGAAGTGTAGGTAAAAGATCATCATGGCTACCATTTTTCACATACTTTTCCATGACTTTCAATAAAAGATTTTTAGTCTTCAAATGTTCAAGAAATGACTGGCTTTTTCTACTTATCTTCCCTAATTAATGATCAAATTTCGTAAGAATTTTAAAAATTAAACATAATATATTACTACCATTTTCCTTCTCCTGCCTAAAACTTGGATGTAGTTGTATTGTTCATTCCCATTAATGATATTTACACTGTGTATATTTGTCTTCCATTCTGACTGATAACTGAGTTATTTATCAAGGTCTATGAGAAATCTAAATGAATTCTGGACTATCTAACAGATGAAAAACAAATCTATCATGCTGGTATAAAGTTATATTTCAGTTATTCAGTTTATGCCAAAATACAGAAAATTGGTAGATGACAATTTAAATGGGTTACCAAAGAGTTACCAGAAATCAATCTCCCAATCATAGATTTATGCTCAAAGGGAAAAATATTCATTCAGTTCTTGATTTATACCAGTCATTCATAAAAGTCCTCAAGAGATATGAACCATAAATTTCCCTTCTGTAAAAGTGTAAATCAGTGCCATAACAACAGGCCTGTCTCCCTGAGTTCACTTCACTGTTCAACAGAAGCTTATGGGGAAGAAAAACACAAGGTAATTTTTTGTTTTGTAGATCTTACAATTTGTTTACTACTTACAAAAAAGCTGACAATTTTATGACTCTCAAGTTTGAAAAAACAACAGCCCTCAAGATTTGAATACTTTTTCTGCATAGAGAATGTAGTAACAACATTAACTAATAAATAATTTATTTGGCTAAAAATGGCTTTGGTCAGCCATATTACTTCAAACCAAGAAAAACATTGTGTTGCTCTTCTTAGATATTTTAGGTTTTATTTTTCCAAGGATGAAAGTATTTTTTGTTTTTTGAGACATGGTCTCACTCTGTCACCAAGGCTAGAGTACAGCAGTGCTATCATAGCTCACTGCAGCCTTGACCTCCTGGGCTCAAGGGATCCTCCCACCTCAGTCGCCCAAGTAGCTAGGACTACAGGTGCACACAACCACGTCTAGTTAATTTTTAACTTTTTGTAAAAATGGGGTCTCCTTACATTGCCCAGGCTGGTATTGAACTCCTGGCCTCAAGCAATCCTCCTATCTCAGCCTCCCAAAGTGCTGGGATGAACACTGCCCAGCCGCTATTTTATTTTTAAAGAGAAATTCTTAGAAAACTAAACTCAATTATGCATACACCAGACTATCAGCAGAAAACAAATTGGTGCATCAAGATTCATAAAAGAGACATATTTTCAAATTTCTTATTTTTCTTCCTATAATAATATTAAAGTCTCTACATCAGTGTGAAAAGATTTCCTAAATCAGCCCACATAGTTCATAAACCCCTTATATTTGAGGATGGTATAACTAGGCGTAAATGTTTAGGAATGTTTCCAAAGAAAATATTTATCTAAACAAATGTATTCTAAAAAGATACCAAATATCTACATTGAGCTAATTTGATTATCACACATATGGGCATAAAATAATCTTCTTACAATTTTGTTCAGAATGTGCTATAAAACATTCCTAAAATTAAATTAGTATGGTCTGGGAGTGGTGGCTCATGCCTGTAATCCCAGAACTTTAGCAGGTTGAAGTGTGAAGATCACCTGTGGTTAGGAGTTCAAGACCAGCCTGGGCAACATGGTGAAATTCCATCTCTACTAAAATACAAAAATTAGCAGGGCATGGTGGCATGCACCTCTAGTCCTAGGTACTCGGGAGGCTGAGGCAGAAGTTTAGCTTGAACCTAGGAGGCAAAGGTTACAATGAGCCAAGATTGCACCACTGCACTCCAGCCTGAGCGAGAGAGAGAGAGAGAGAGAGAGAGAGAGAGAGAGAGAGAGACTGACTCATCTCAAAAGAAAAAAAAAAATTAGTATGTATTTGCCAAAAGCCATTTGTTTAATGTTCAGAACATTCAGAGGAAGAAACAAATGGTTTGACTTATTTTTAATATCTGTTATTTACAGAGGACATAACATTAGAAAAGTTTTACAAGATTGAATTATAATTTTTATAGCAGAGAAATTGATATGGTGTTTGTCTGATCTTCTGGTCTCTGGTTTCCCAGAAGGAACTTTCCTAATCCATTCGTATATCAACAGCAAAACTAAAATTAGTTTTATAAACTACTGAGTTCCACAGTACAGTCCTACCCTGAAATATACCTCCTTTATATTTAGGATACTTTTTACAGAAAACAAAAACGAAAACGTATAAAAGGCCATTATTTCCATGACTGAAACACAATTCAGGTTCTTTATTGATTAACTTCTCATTCCTGAATTTGTTTTTATATTCTCACTGCACCTCCCCACACACACACATAAAATCTGTCTTATAAAAGCATAGAAACCTGCTTACCCGAAGAACTCTTTATAATAAAGATCCCATTAACCCTGCTCTGTATTTTCTCTGCTCAGCCAATCTGCTCAAAAGTTCATTGTTCTTTTGATAGGAATTATATAAATTAACTACATAATTTCCTCTTCCTAAGACAGGAAATTCAGGCCTGGTTAATCAATAAAAATTTTCCTCTTCTCTCCTGTCTGATTTAAACCAAGCCAACTACATTAGCCACGATAAAAAATGTAAATTGTTGGAATCATTTGTGCTTAAATTATCTTATGGAAAAGGTGACAGTTCTTACCAACCAATTTATTTTCTCTTTACAACCTGGATCTACAATAGTTTCCTGAAACGCCTTATTGATTAGGACTATTCCCTAGACTTTTCCATTTAAGAGTTAAAAAGAAATATTTTTAAAAGGACACAGATACACTTTAAAATTCACATATCTATAATGCTAATGAGTGTTCATTACACATTCTTTGGGTATATGAATTAGCCAGCCCATTAATATCTCTGATAATATACAGGGTAAACAAAAGATAACAAAAATAAAGTACTTAGCAAAGGCCTTGCAACGTTCAATAAATGCTATCTATCTTTATGATTACTTCTGGAAATCAGATCAGTTGTTTCTGGTATTTTTCCCAGGAATTAACAGTCTATCATATTTGTATCATTTCCTCTCTCACATCCTAAATACCCCCACTTTTCCCCTACCTTTCATTCCCCAGCTCAATCTTTGTGTTGCCAGAGTATGGTTTTCAATCATTTCATTAGATATGCACATGAACTCAGAGCCACAGAAAGAAATAATTTGTTATTTTTGGGGTGTGTGTGATGGAGTCTTGCTATGTTGCCCAGGCTGGTCTCAAATTTCTGAGCTTAAGTGATATTCCTCCCTCAGCCTCCCAAGTTACTAGGGTTAGAGGTATGAGCCACCACATCCAGGAATCATTTGATTTTTCGAAAGGACTTCCAGTGTTAAGAAAAGTTGGTCATATCCTATAGTATTTTTCATGCCAATGAATCCACTTAGTTTCACATCCTATTAATATTTGTTTAGATTTGACTCAGTTACACAGGTTGCATAAAAGCCGTATGTTCTTTCCTGTAGGTTTTTCACCCTTGACTTCACCACTGCTTTAAGTATTTTCTTTTTTTTTTCTGAAAGGATTCAAAGTTAGAATAATAGCAGTTTTTTAAATATTGATCCTTTGGCCACCTACATAAAAGTAGTTTGGCTGGGTATAGAATTCTTGCATCTTACTCATTCTACTTGAAGGTGACATGTTTTATTCTAATTAGATACAGAATTTTCTCTGTATTATGACATTCAGAAATCTCATTATAGATAGATAGACAAACAGATCTCAGTTTTGCTGTTGTTGTTGTTGTTAAGGCCACATGTCTTCCAATATCCTATATTATTTTGAGTACCATCCAGTCTGCTATTTAATTCCCCCACTCATCAACTATGCTTTATATTCCAGGAATCACACAACTCCTGGACTCAACCTGTACACCCACCTCGGCCTCCAAAGTGTTGGGATTACAGACATGAAAATCAGATCTGTTGTTTCTGGTATTTTTCCCAGAAGTTAACAGGGCCCACATTGGGCCCACTTTTCAAAAGAGTCTCAAGCACCCAGAAACCAGGAAAGAAGGCAGCAGCCCAGACAGCAGCTCTGTTATTTGAGGTTGAGAGCAGTTCTCATAAACTC
This sequence comes from Saimiri boliviensis, assembly GCF_048565385.1. Lineage (NCBI taxonomy): Eukaryota > Metazoa > Chordata > Mammalia > Primates > Cebidae > Saimiri > Saimiri boliviensis. Next base: position 26,124,780 of record NC_133468.1, on the reverse strand, counting down.
ACAATACTCTAAATGTCATCTTTAAATCAGAGGAGTTATGACTTTGAACATAACATCCATTGTCAAGCCCAAAGAACATGATCCCAACCAAGAACTAACAGAAAGCTGCCTCACTGCCTAGAGATACTCTCTAGTTAGACACTCATGCAAGGTAGAAAATGTCCATTCTCTACTCATTTCACTTTAAAATACAATGAGTTTACAGATACCAGCTCAATACTGAAAACTTGCCTAGGGTGGCACAGTTTTCAGTTTTAAAATTAAATCTTACACATCAAAATTAATGTCAATAATGTAAAATTGAGAAAACATATATAAGATATTTAAGTCAAAAGGTTTCTATCAGAAAGCAAAAATTATAAAAATGCAGTTTTAAAAGGCTTTGGTAATTAGGAACATCATAATTATTCGGTGACAAACGATAAATTTAACAGTGATAATGATAAGTGAATGTGCAGGCCAGGCTTAGTGGCTCACGCGTGTAATCCCAGCTCTTTGGGAGGCCAAGGCGGGCAGATCACTGGAGATCAGGAGTTTGAGGCCAGCCTGGCCAACACGGTGAAACCCCATCTCTACTAAAAATACAAAAATTAGCTGGGTATGGTGGCACATGTCTGTAGTCCCAGCTACTCGGGAGGATGAAGCAGGAGAATCACCTGAACCCAGGAGGCAAAGGTTGCAGTGAGCCAAGATCATGCAACTGCACTCCAGTCGGGGCCACAGAGACTCTGTCTCAAAAAAAAAAAAAAAAGTGAGAAGGCAGATTTGTTGCAAAAAAAAAAAAAAACCATTAATAAAAGCTTTACTCTTTCTCAACAAAGCCACTTAAACAGTACAACAATAAAACAATCCAGGTACTAAGCTTAAAAAAGAACTGTTCTTATATGGACACCACATAAGGAAGGGAACACCACACACTGGGACCTGTCAGGGAGATGCAGAGGGAGGGAGAGCATCATGATAAACAGCTAACACATGTGGGATTTCATACCTAGGTGATGAGTTAAACTGTGCAGCACCACCATGGTACACATTCACCTATGTAACAAAACTGTACATCCTGCATATGTATCCTGGAACTTAAAATAAAATTAAATTTAAAAAAAAACCTGTTTTTGAGACATCACAAATTCTCCCATAAAGATTCTATGTTAAAAAGAATATAATTAGATAACGTTCACTTTCTCTAAAAAGAGGATAATGAGATAACGTTCATTTTCTCTAAAATAACAACTTGCTATAATCCTACTTACTGGTGAGCCACATACCAAGCTCTGTAAAAGTAAATCCCAAAATTAGGTAAAATCTTTCCTTAACCTCTCCCCCAGTAATGAAGCAAACGATTAAAAAAAAAAAAAAAATGGGCAGGAGGAGTTTACTCTTTCTCAACAAAGCCACTTAAACAGTACAATAATAAAACAATCCAGGTACTAAGCTTAAAAAAGAACTGTTCTTATATGGACACAAGGAAGGGAACACCACACACTGGGGCCTGTCAGGGAGGTGCAGAGGGAGGGAGAGCATCTTGATAAATAGCTAATGCATGTGGGATTTTTAGCACCTAACTAGATACTTAGGAATCTCTTTCAAAACAGTAAAATGATTACTGCTCTAAAAAGAAAAATTGGTGAGAAAGGAAAAAACCCAAGATCAGAAAGGTGTTGAAACCATCTGAGTTGTGGCTTTCCCTGCTGCTGGTAATCCATCAAACTGTGCAAAGTAAATGCTATTGCATCTAACCTTTTAAAATCTTTTCTGTTAAACAACACTTTCAAGTTCACAAGTCAAAAATAAATGGGAAAATTTCAATGCCAATATGACAATACTGTTAATCCTGCTACAATAGTATCACTACAACGTGTAAATTCAAAGGACACCAAATTGAATGTTAAACAGCATTTTTACTTTGTTTTTGCTCTAGGGTATGCTTTTCTTTGCACAGAATTATGGAAGGCTCTCCAGTTTGCCACTGACAAGGAGGTTCAAGTGCCAGAGAAATATTTCAAAAACCCAAATCTTGGGTGGCATGTTTAACAGTCACAGAGGTTGGGTGCATTTCTCATTACTACCTACTTCTGAGTCACTGGTACACCTCTAACGGCTTTGCATATTTTCCAATTTTACTTATTTATCTCTGCTTTTCCACATTTTGCCCTTTTGATTGTGAAACTTCTAGACAGGGATTAACACCAGGCCATACTAAGCTTAGTTTTGTTCTTTAGAGAGAGCTGTTAATTCTCTGTTAATAGCACAGGGCATTTCTTGAACACTGGGAACTTTAGTACTTGATGAACCCAAAGGTAGTTATCAACCTAAAAACAGATCATGTTCCAAAAGTGTACATGTAATTCAGTTGTGAGAACTAGGAACATATTTTCCCATATGGTCAACATTGTGAAAGATGACTAGGATACCTGACCAATATTCAAAAGGCAACTAAGTCCACAAGGAAGCTCCTGCTATAGAAGAATCCTACAGAACAGATCATAGTGTCCAGAGCACTCAATACTTTCCAAGCAGCAATCCCCTGCAGACCTGCTGGGTGGGGGAAAGCAGAACCTCTGTGTTGACATTTCCCCAGACACCCACTGCAGGTGAAAGGGCAAGCAGGTGCTCTAGTATCAGGGAGGAGAACATGAGCAAAAGGTCAGAGGCACAAGAGGTAAGGCAGTGGATCCTAATTACTGATTTTATCAAGTGGCCACAGAGAAGCAGTATAATCTAAAAGGTAAGAACATGGATTCTGAAGCTAGAATGCCTACGTTCAAATGCCAACTTTGCCACTTCCAGCAAAGTCCTTAAGCTCTGTGAGCTTCAGGTTCCTACTCTGTAACAGGAAGGACTGCTTCCTCACAGGATTTGCTGCAAGGATTAAATAAGTTAATACTGGTGGACTCTTGAACAACACGGGTTTCAACTGAGCAGGTCCAAACGCATTTCAATCAATGCAGATCAAAAATATCATATTAATGGGACATAAAAACCACATAAATGTCATCTTTTTTTTTTTTTTTTTTTTTTTTTTTGAGACGGAGTTTCACTCTTGTTACCCAGGCTGGAGTGCAATGGCGCGATCTTGGCTCACCGCAACCTCCGCCTCCTGGGTTCAGGCAATTCTCCTGCCTCAGCCTCCTGAGTAGCTGGGATTACAGGCATGTGCCACAATGCCCAGCTAATTTTTTGTATTTTTAGTAGAGACGGGGTTTCACCATGTTGACCAGGATGGTCTCGATCTCTCGACCTCGTGATCCACCCGCCTCGGCCTCCCAAAGTGCTGGGATTACAGGCTTGAGCCACCGCGCCTGGCCATAAATTTCATCTTTAAATCAGGGAAAAGGAGTTATGACTTTTGATATAACATTCTTTGTCAAGTCCACAAGAACATAGTCCCTACAAGAGCTAACAGAAAGCTGCCTCATTGCCTAGGGATACTTTGCTTTTCACATATATGTGTTCTTCAGGGCTGACTGTAAGACTGAGTATATGCAGATTCAAGTACAGGCAGGGGATGGGGGAGGTCCCAGTGTATACTGAGGGATGACTGTATATGTGAAGTGCTGAGAACAGTTAACTTGCCCAAAGTGTTGAGGGTATTTGTAATTATTAATTTTCAAAAGTAGAAAAAACCTGGACTATGTACAGTATCGCCCATGCGTCTGCCCATAGCACCTCCCAAAATCACCTTGGAAAGTCTTAATAAATGTCTTCATAACACCACTTCCATTACAGGAAGATTTCTAAGTTATATCATGCTTATGTAACGAGTTAGTCATTTAAGGCTATGTTTCAAGTCCTGCAGAGCAGAGAGATGAAAGAATTCATTTTTTTTTTAATGCCACTGGTCTTTTTTTAAGCTAATGACTGTACTTTTGGCTGAGTGATAAGCAGAGGAAATCAGAAACCTCTAGGCTCCTCTTTGCTCTTTCTGCAGCACAGTGTTGTGTACCACATGCCTCTGATTATTTGTAGTGAAATGAATATTCCATCCTGTTCACTATCAATTGAGAAAAGAATCATGATATCATGCCTTGGGACTTTTTTTTTTTTTTGAGATAGAGTATCACTCTGTCGCCCAGGCTGGAGTGCAATGGCACAATCTTGGCTCACTGCAACCTCCACCTCCCAGGCTCAAGCAATTCTCCTGCCTTAACCTGCTGAGTAGCTGGTATTACAGACATGTGCCACCCCGCCCAGCTAATTTTTTTTTTTTTTTTGTATTTTTAGTAGAGATGGGGTTTTGACATGTTGCCCAGGCTGATCTTGAACTCCTGACCTCAAGTGATCAGGACTCATTTTTTATCCTTTTGTTGTAATCTGGCAGATTCTGACAGCATCTACTGAGTTAGTAAAACTCAAGACAAGTTGCTGTCAGTAGAGATATCACTTGCAAGGGTTCCAATGTTGCATAAGTGAGTAATTAAGTCTTGCTTTTTATAAGAAACTTTGCAAACTCACTTCTGTCCCCAACACCCTACTAAAACTATTCTTTGTAAAACATCCAATGACTTCCACTTGTCAACCCAATAGAAGCCTTTCAGACTCTGACATGCCATATCTCAGCAGTCTATGTTGCTGCTGGACACTTATTTTATTCACTCAACAAATCTCCCTTAGGCACCAAATATGTGTGCCCAGCTCCATACTAAACACTTTATGTAACTATGCAAAGAAGACTGTTAGAAAATCTAGAAAGGCAACAAATACATCATGGCATAAATAAATATTTGATTAAAATTGTGATAAATCTTACAAAAGGGAAACACAGGAGGTAGTGAGCACTGATACTCAGGGTATTTTTGCCTTAGTATAGTGAAGCAAACAACCTAGGCTAGGGAGTCAGAGAAGGTACTATTTAAGTGTATGCTTGAAGAGTTAGAACTTGACCATAAAAGCAGCAAGTTGGAGCTTAGCAAAGAAAACAGCATAGGCAAAGGACAGACACAGGGCTAAAAGAAGTTCGGCAAACTTGAGAAGCTAAGATGGTCAGACTACGTTGAGCAGAAAGATGATGAAGAGTTGGAGAACTGGCTGGAGAGGTGGGCAGGGGCAGCCTGTGTTCCACCTCTATTCATTCCATAGTTTTAAACGTAAAATTATTTACACTTTAGCTTATCGCTGAAACTAGAACCTCAGTCTGCAGCTGTATAGCTCCCTTTTTTTGATTTTTGAGACAGTTTAGCTCTTGCCCAGGCTGGAGTGCAATGGCATGAAATCAGCTCACTGCAACCTCTGCTGCCCGAGTTCAAGTGATTCTCTTGCCTCAGCCTCCAAGCAGCTGGGTTTACAGGCACCTGCCACCACATCCAGCTAATTTTTGTATTTTTTAGTAGAGATGAGGTTTTACCATGTTAGGCTGGTCTTGAACTCCTTATCTCAGGTGATCTACCCGCCTTGGCCTCCCAAAGTGATGGGATTACAGACATCAGCCACCATGCCCAGCCCCACGTGGCTCACCTCTACCACCTTTCTGGGTTGTAACCAACTGAACGTAACCACAAATAACATCTAACAGATGGGATGACAACATGGGCTTTATTCAAGGTAGGGTCACACACAACCCCAGAGGCTTCTGGTAAATGTGCTGGAGAATACAACTTAAGCCTGAGGTCAATGGGGCTTCCTATGTTCTTTTTCCTGACCTGAAGGTGGCCAGTTCACAGAGCAATCCTGAACTGACTTACCCACCTAGGGAAAGGCCTAGAAACAGTATAGACCAGGCCAGGCCTATCAGGGGAATACCTCCCTATTCTCCTTATTGCTCGAAGACAGCAGGCAAGAAGTAGAGGAGAGTTGGCACCTTTCTGTAGCACAAAACAAATAAAAAAGAACAAAAGCCATGTGGAAATATTAATGTCAAACTCTGAGTTTTCTGATTTGCCATTCTTTCTCCCATGGGAAAAAGTTAATAAAGAGAAAGGAGGGAGGAACCTAGAGTGGGAGCAGAGTTCCCTGCTATCTAAACACAAAGAAGTAAGACCAACTCCTCCCTGAAAGGCAAAAATTTTAGTAATACTACTTCCTAATCTGATCATAGACATCTTTCTTTCTACAACTACCTGACTAAGCTGTGTAATTTGACACTTGATACAACAAAGCCATAAAGATTTATATGATCCATAATCATTACCTTGACAATGAAGATAAAATCTACTGAGAAATCAGAAAATACTTCATACTAAAAAGGAGACAGCAATGACTTCTGCAGCAAAGACCTCTTTTATCCTGCTTATTTGCACACACCATCTGCTTTATTAGCATGTCGTGTCATATGGAACTGCTCTGGTAATTGCAAACCTCATACTATGACAACACTAACAGAATATGAAGGTAGGGAGCAGAGACAAGGCGCAGGAAAGGGGAGGGTAGCTTATTTATTAGTCCTGAGCTATCTTGTTCTCAGAATCATTTAATTAATTCAGTTAGTCATTCAAAAATATGTGCTCACACTCACGTGCTAGGCAATGAAAATCAGTGAAGAAAATATAGTCCCTACTTCAAAGAAATGTACAATCATGTAACAGAAATGATTTGTAAATATATAGTAAGGAAAAATGGAATGGGTTTTGCAGCTCAGAGTAGGGATGCAAAGCAACTACTATCATAATTTGTGGGTATCCTTCCAATCCTTTTTTGTACTTTTGTGTGTGTGTGTATGGCCATTGATATCTATGATACTACTTTGCGGTTTTCTTACATAAATGTGTCTTTGGGAGGTATCAACTCACTTATTCACTAACCATTGTTTTTTAATCTACCTCTGTTGAGATTACATGTATTTGGATATCACTTCTCTACACACATACACCTGCAATACAGTCTTCTACCATATCAATGTTGCACATTTTTACTTTTCCTGACCTATCCATGTGTCCAGGTCTGCCCTATTTTAACCAATGCATGAATGAACTTCATTTTAAATATATTTTTGTGACATACGCAGATTTTTCTCTAGCCCATCAAATCCTTCAGTATTTCAGGTTCCTTTCACAGTTATTGTGATAAATAAATTATAAAAAGAATATATAGTTCTTTATAAATAGTGAAGTTCGATATAACCTCAAAGGATAAAAAACAAGTTAACATAACCCAGCAATTCCACTCCTACATATATAACCAAAAGAAAGAAAATGTGTCCAGACAAACTTCTACACAAATGTTCACAGCAATGTTATGTATAACAGCCGAAAAGTCAAAACGACCTATGTGTTCATCAACTGATGATGAATGAATTAATAAAATGTGGTATATCTGTGCACCGAAATATTTTTTCAGCCATCAAGAAGAATGGAGATCTGACACATGCTACAACATAAATGGATCTTGAAAAATGTTATTTTAAGTGAAAGAAGCCAATCTCTCTCTCTCTCTCTCTCTCACACACACACACACACACACACACACATACACACACAAAGTTACATGACTCTATTTGTAAAAATGTCCAGAATAGAGAAAGTAGATTAGTGGTTGCTAGGGGCTGGGGGAATGGAGGAAGAGGAATAACTGCTAGTGAGCATGGGTTGCTTTCTGGAGAAATAAAAATGTTCTCAAGTTAGACAGTGGTTATGGTTGCACAATCATGATTATGTGAAAAATCACAATTGTGCAATTTAAAATAAATTTTATAGTATGCAAATTATATCCAAAAAAGGTTCACAAAAATATAAGGTATTACTTTTACAGTTCCATAAATTTGCAAACTTCATTTTCTGTGAAGAAGGAAGATCTATAGATATACAGATAAAAGGGGAAAAAGTAAAACACACCAAAAAATCCTCCAGATTCTAAGACATTTCTTACCTTCACTGGATGCTCTGCTCCTGATTTTAGGGCTCCGGGCACCATGATAGAAGTCAGGGTTCTGAGATGCCCCATTTCTGAAACCCAGCACTGTTCTGCTCCACGGGGTGGGCCAAACAGTCCATTCTGTTGCACTATTCAGGTCAGTCCTCTCAGAAAGTGCCCTAGGACACTTCAAATTTCTTCTCCTCTTCTGCACCCCACCCTTGTCTCTTCCTGCCTCTATCCCAGCTTGCTCAAGTCAAAATTCTAGGAGTCCTTGATTCCTCTTTCTTTCTGCACCATCACCCATAAGGCATAGAAATCCTGACAGTTTCACCTCTGCAAAAATATGTCTCCCAAAGCATATCTACCTCTGCTGCTGCCACTACAGCCCAGCCCAACACATGTTCTCACCATTTAATCCCTTGCCCCCTCCCAATCCATTCTCTGCTCAGCAGCCCAAGTTATCTTTTTATTTTTATTTTATTTTTTAGAGACAGGGTCTCATCCATCACCCAGACTGAAGTGCAGTGGTGCAATCACCGCTCACTGCAGCTTCAAACTCCTGGGCTCAAGCAATCCTCCTAACACGGCCTCCCAAGTAGCTGGGACCACAAACATGTGCCACCACACCTAGCTAATTTTTAAATTTTTTGTAGAGATGGAGGATCTTGCTACACTGCTGAGGCTGGTCTCAAATTCCTGGACTCAAGTGATCCTCCCACCACAACCTCCCAAAGTGCAGGGAGGAGCCACCATGCCCAGCCTCCAAGCTATCTTTTTTTATTTATTATTATTACTTTTTGAGATGAAGTCTCACTCTGTTACCCTGGAGTTCAGTGGCATGATTTCGACTCAAGGAAACCTCCACCTCCTGGATTCAAGTGATCCTCTTCCCTCAGCCGTCTGAGTAGCTTGAATTACAGACACCTGCCACCATGCCCAACTAATTTTTGTATTTTTAGTAGAGATGAGGTTTCACCATGTTGGCCAGGCTGGTCTCAAACTCTTGACCTCAATGATACACTAGGCTTGGCCTTCCAAAGTGCTGGGATTACAGACATGAGCCATTGCACCTGGCTGCAAGTTATCTTTTTAACAAGTAAATCTCAACATAATATCCATATTTAAAATCCTGCAACTCCTTACCACAGCGAGGATCTACCTGGTCTGACCCCTTCCCCTCTTCAGCTTCAGGCTATGCCCTGCTCCCCTCTGCTCACAGTGGTCCCTTTGCTATTCTGCCCTTTTTGTTTCTAGAACCACTAGGCCAACTAACTCCTGGTTTAAGATCTTTGCAGTTGTTGTTCCTGCTACTGCTACCCAAATTTTCCACATTTCTGGCTCCTTTACATCATCCATGTTTAGGTGAAATACCACTTTCTCAGGGAGGCCTTCCATATCCAGTCTACTCCTTCTAAAAAGTCTGCCCACTGCCAAGTTACAATCATATTATGTGCATTATCTTCACAGTATTTATCACTCCCTGGAATTATCTTGTTTATTTACTAGAATATAAACTCCAAGACAGCAGTAACACCTTGCTGCTTGCTGATTCCCTGGAACCAAATAGTAGGTTTGCAATAAATATATGTCACGTGGCTTAATCTCAGCTGGGCATTACGTTGAAATCACAGTGATTAAAAATAATTTGCATTAGGAAGGTCACATTCCTTATATCTTCCAGGTATTGGTGACTTATTAACCCAAATAAATTCCTAATTGGTAGTTATAGCAGGCAGCATAGAAGAGAGTGGCTTGGAAGTAAGTCTTTCACACACTTGCAACCTCTGAAGAAGGCCACCTGGATATATATTTCAAAATCATAACTGCCCCTGCCTTTTAACCCAGCGACTCTAGGAATTTATCCTATAGCTTTACTTGCACATGTGTGAAATGACACATGGAAGATTGCTCACTACGGCACTCTGCATAATAGCAAAAGGTTATAATGTCCATCAATAAAAGACTGGTTAAATAAATTATGGTATAAACATATAAAAGAACATTTTGCAGTGTCCTTTAACAAAAGAGTAAGAAGCTGCCTGTGTCCTAATAACATAGTCACAAACTGTTTAAGGATCAGCTCCAAGAAACATGTTGAGTGAGAAAAAGGCAAGGTGCAGAAGAACACATACAGTTTGATACCATTTGGGAAAAATAAATGAGGGAGGAGAAATAATATACATGATTGTATTATATATATAATATATGCAGAGTGACTCAGGAATAGCCTGAGTGGCTGCAGAAAGAGGGCAGAAAGGGATTTTTCACTGCAGATGCTTTCCAACTCTTTGAATTTTGAGCCAAATAAATAGACTAATTGCCCACAACTTACACTTATAAATCTAGCTCTACTTCTGTTTACTTTCAAATGTTTCAGCTAAATTGGAAATCAGGTTCTTTAAACACGCCTTCTTTCTCGCCACCTTTGTTGGGAATGTCCTCTTTCCCTTCTTTTAATGAAATTTTACATTTCTTTACATTGTGCAAATCAAATCTCATTTGCTTTGTGCGCTTTTCCGCCACATGCTAATTCTCTTTGGAAATAATTTCTTCTTCCTAGGAATACCTGTAAGAACCTGCAGCATACAATTTCTCGGATTTCAGCATCAGCTACTTCATATTGCTGTTTATCCTTCTAATATATAGACCCCCTCTACTTGACCAAACATTACGCCTCCCCAGGATATGACCTGTGCCTCACTAATATCTGCATTCCCCCAAATACCTGCTAAACAGTAGTTTCTCAAATTACAAGGAATTTCAGGAACCATAATCAGGCTAGGTTACAAGTCTAGGAATCTACTATACTATTTTTTTTCCCTGCCAGGACCTGAGCTTGGTTCCATAATGCTCCCACCCACCACCTGTGTCCCCATGTCCCACCACCCAGGCATGTGCGCATACAAGCTGAATTGCAGAAAAGTCTATTATATAAATTATACTTAATGACAATGTACCCAGTCTTATTCATATTTTTGTTTCTTTAGAAGCACAGCAGTTATGTATACCATTGTGTACATAATTGTGTGCATAATTGTGCCAGAAATTTTTTTCATAAATTTTACCAATATAAAGCTCCATGGAGAGTTCATTCCTATTTAAGGATATATTTCTTAAGGACCTACTATATGCTGGGCACTATTCTAGGCAATGGGTTCATACCTAATGAACAAAGTCCCAACCCCCATCAAGCCCTCATAGGCATTAAACAAGTTAAACTCCAGAGTTTCTAGTCTATTGCTCTTAAGTTATGATCAAATCGCAATTGTGGAGAGACTAGACACAAAGGATACAGAATGAGAATTAGTATGAGGAAGAGAAATTGCTGCATTAATAGAGAGCTTTCCCAGGTTAAGATTAGCATATTTTTCATCATTTCATGGCAGTGTACCTATTGCATTTCAGATTTGCTGGGAAGTATCACAGATCCGTAAGATAGCTGAGTTTGTAACTGATCTCTAATTAAGCTGACAAATGTCAGACACTGCTTGCTACCAGAATACTTTATTGGTAAAACATGAACTGGAAAAGGGACGGAAAGTCAAAGGAATAAATCTATACCCCAAATTTCAGTTTCTGATTCATCTATGTTATTGAATCGTATGTTCCTGATTCTTACAACTGTACGGATAGTCAACCGTTTTTGCTTCAAAAGGAAATTTAATCTGGTTAACACCAAAACATGACTCCGACTGCCTTTTCTTAGTTCTCACTCTCCATGACTTCCATGCAGCACTTGACAGCAACAACCATTATGTACTTTTGGAAGCTCTTTTGTCTGCAAATGCAGAAACTACATGATTCTTCCTGTTATCTTCCTGGCTGTCTCTTGGATTTGCTTTACCCTACACTCATCTTCCCTTCTCCCTCTTGTTCTTCCACAGGAGCTCAAATGCCAAGCCTCACTCCTACCTCTCTGTTAAGTCTCTATCTCTTATAATGATGATTTTCATTAAAAAGCTCTCCTTACACGATTTAAAAGGGCATTGTTCATTCAATATGCAAAACAACCACTTGTATGTTAGGTATTTTATCCTGTCTTTCCTCTACACCACTAAGTCTCTGTTGAGCTGTTTATTTCCACAAAGGCAGGTAAGAGACAAGCAGAATTAAGAATATGGGCTGGGCGTGGTGGCTCACACCTGTAATCCCAGCACTTTGGGAGACCAAGGCAGGCAGATCACTTGAGATCAAAAGTTCAAGACCAGCCTGGCCAACATGGTGAAACCCCATCTCTACTGAAAATACAAAAATTAATGGGGTGTCGTGGTGTCTACCTGTAACCCCAGCTACTCAGGAGGCTGAGGCAGAATTGTTTGACAACCTGGGAAGAGAGGTTGCAGTGAGCCAAGATTATGCCACTGCACTCCAGCCTAGGCGACAGAGCAAGACCTGTCTCCAAAAAAAAAAAAAGGGATATAGTTTGACCTGCCACTTACAAGTTATGCAACCTTTGGCAGAGTATTTAAGTTGCTCAAGCCATAGCTTCCCCTATATAAGATGTATACACAAACTGATGATCCTTTATCCAAAATGCCTCAAACCAGAGTGATCAGATTGTTTCAGATTTTTGAATATTTGCATGTATATAATGAGATATCTTGGAAATGGGACCCAAGTCTAATATGAAATTCAATTCACGAGGTGTTTCATGTATATCTTACACACACAGCCTGAAGGTAACGTCATACAATATTTTTAATGATGTTGTACATGAAACAGTTTTGACTGTTACCCATTGCATGAGGTCAGGTGTAGATGCACTTTGAGGTGTCAGGTCAGTGCTCAAAAAGCTTCAGATCAGGGATGTTCAACTTGTAATAATACCTCTTTCCAAAGGGATACTGAATTAAAATGTGATTATAACAACATTTAAATATTACTTATTATGTGCCAGCCATTGTTATGGACTTTACATATATCAATTCATTTAATCCTCACAAGAACCCTACTATTAAACCCCTTTTACAGAGAAGACACTGAAGCACAGACAGCATGTTCATAAAGCACTTATCACTGTAGCTAGTATGCACTCAACAAATAGTGGCTGCTGTTATGATTAATTCTGTGCAGTGACTCTCAAATATACACCCCATCAAATGCATATGTCCATTCATTTAAACTCTGCTAGGAGAGTTCCACAAGATGTCTTACCAAGAGAAACACAAGAATGTCAAAAATCAAACTCCACAACTCATTCCCCTCTACCCCACCCTACCTATAAACAAAGTGTGGTTCTCCTCTTGACTTCTTTCTCTGGGTCAACAGTCACCAAGGTTCAACTTAGAGCCATTCTCAATGCTCTTCTCTTCTGTTGCTGTCTCCAATCCACCTCCAGTCTTGGGATTTCTTCCTATGTGAACTTCCCTCTCCTTCATTGCCATTTCCTCTATCCCTGTCCTGCAAAAGTACTGAATTCTGGAGCCAAACAAACTATACTAAATGTACATTTGCAGAAAAGCTGTGTAATTTGCAAAAGTTTGGTGAAAATAGAAGCAGTAACACTTCAAAGTCAGCTGGGTGAAAGCCAAGGGCGAAGAGGCATAACAAGACCACCTGACTGTACCATACAGGCAACAAGACACAAACACAGGAGTAAGTACGTGATCAGATATTCATTCTCAGATTAACCAAGAGCACTGTTCAGATGGCCTCAAAGGCATTCAAAAAAAAAAAAAAAGCCTAATAAACTCTTAAAACAGAGCATCAAAAGGGAAAGGGGGCAATTAAGGAGATGAGGATTAACAAAAATCTCAGTGAGGCAAAGGAGGGTAGAAACACCAACATGAAATTGAATTAAGAAGGCTCATGTTAATCTGAAGCAGAAGTGTCAGTTTATGTGATCTGGTATTGTTTTTATCTCACACAAAAGCAAGCCAACTCATATCTCAAGGGTGTGGAGGAAAAGAAGCTAACCATGGTTATGCCATTCTTATGTTTCATTTTAGCAGCCTGACAAGCCAGCACTATGTGTCTCTAACTGTCAATAGGGCTGAGTGAACCACTTAAGCTAATTAGCTGTTGGGTCTTTGAAATGCAACAAGAACTGTACATCAGCATTGTTCAATTATTTTGTAACTGCAAATGCTAAATAAATACTACAAGCCTTTGATAAAGAAATAGCACTGCTATTTTATAAAGCATTATTATCAAACATTAGTGAATATGGTTGAGCATACAAAAGCAAATAAAGTTCCAAAAGCAGGATCCTAAAATGCATATTAAAGAAAAATGTACAGTTCATAAATAGAGCAATTTGTAGTACTGTCCAACATATCAAAAATAAATAGTTAATTCAAGTACAGGTCAAATCAATAGGTTTATACCAACAGGTACCTTCAGTAGGTTTACACTAAAACAGGTACCTAAAGAGAATAATCAGTTCAATATACAGAAAGCAAAAAGCAATAGGCTAAAATCCCCTTGAGTAACAGAACAAATGAGATACTCAAGTGTATTATTTAACTATTTCTTCAGTAATTTGTCAACTGGCATGCTGTATGAAATTTTGTTTATAACTTCCTTTAGAAATAATAACCAGAATCTAAATTTAAAAATAATTAAAGCCAATGCTCTAATTATAAACAGAGGATTGTTTAATAAGAAGATCAAGTAAAAGAAACATTTTCATCATAAAGTGAATTTATTTGAGCCAAAATTAAAGAATGAACTGGCCCAGCACTGTGGCTTATGACTGTAATCCCAGCCACTTTGGGAAGCCATGGCAGGAAGATCACTTAAGGTCACGAATTCGAGATCAAACTGGCCAACATGGTGAAACCCCATCTCTACTAAAATTATTGAAAAAATAAAGTTAGCCAGGCATGGTGACACATGCCTGTAATCCCAGCTATCCAGGAGGCCAAGTCACGAGAATCCCTTGAACCCAAGAGGGAGAGGTTGCAGTAAGTCAAGATCGCACCACTGCACTCCAGCCTGGGTGATGGAGCAAGACTCTACCTCTGAAAAAATAAAAATAAAAGAATGACCTATGATGTTCTCCATGTTATCATACACTTGCCTTTATCTAAGTATTTTTGGGTTCTCTCTCTGCTTCCCAGCCTCCTGCCTATACCCTTCTCATCCACCTGTGTTTGCTGAGAGCAGGGCTATATTTGCCCCTTTCTCCAGATCCTGATAGGATGGCTCGCCCATGGTAGTTACTCAATAAGAGGGAGTAAAAGGATTTGTTTTCAAGGCCCTCTGTGCCACAAAAGTGGAAACACCTTGAGGGGAAGGATAGATTCTTAGTTATCGTTGTATACCCAATACCCAGAACAGTACCTGACGCACAATATTCCATTATATAATTTCTAAATGAAAGAGCTTCATTTTCAATTTATAGTATCCAGCTTGGGAGTTTATAATATTTTATAATGTAGATCACTAGCAGAAGGCTGGTTTCCTAAAAATAAGCCTAATTTATTAAATGAGAGCTGGCTGCCCAGTATCATACACTTAGATAAACATTATTTCTAAATTAAGTATCCCCGCCACTGTGCTGATTTTTCCTTCATTTTACAGGTTCATTCATTTACATCTTTTAATTGCAGAGATTTCATCAGGTTGCTGAGACCAATCAACCAAGGCACTGGTCACAAAAAGTGTCACTTGGCAGGATGCAATTGCCATAAAGGCTAGCATCATCTAAGAGAGCTCGAGAAAGCTTTGTTTTCAATCAGCCCCTGAAATAACAAAATACTGGGTAATGGCTATAAGCAAAGATTGTGTTTTTTAGAAAATTCCTGCTGGGATCTATGAAATTTTTAATACAAAGTTCCAGAAAGTGCTGAGTAGGTTGTGAACCAAGCAGGAAAGATGAGCCAGTCTGCAAGGACTTCTTTCACCCCACGCATCATTAGTGCAGACCAGCAGCTCTTGTCTCTGTTATTTGTTTGTTTTCCTACCTGGTATGGGAGAGACAGAGCAATGCTGGGTGAAAGGATAATCTCTGCCCTTTCCTCTAGCATTCTTGATCCCACTGGTAACCAGTTCTCTGTGCCTCATCCACTCTGTAGTTTATTCAATCTTGTCTACAAAGAGGTTAAAACAAAAAAGAATACTTTCTGCTTGTTTGAGCAAAACAAGTAGACTGCTTACATTACAAATGTACTGTTCACATTTATCTTATAAAATAGAAACTCTCAGATTCAATTAACTTTCTAATTTCATTTTGTGTATATGAATGTATATATGTACATGCTGGAGTCTCCTATGTATATATGGGTATGTTCCTACATGGACACTGTGCATGGTTTCTCCATCATTCAAAATGTCTTTGATGAACTGTCAAATATTATTTTCCCCTAAATATCCCCTGTAGCAAACAAATCCAAAAACTAGGAGGTTGGTTTATTTTCGTTTAGTGCCCTGGCCCAGATAGTAAAAGTAAGTGCTTTTGGTATGATGTTTCATGTAATCCACAAAGCAATTTATAGAATAAGAAACCAAAGTTCAAGTAGATTAACAAACTGGCCCACAGTTGAAGAGAGAGACAAGATTTGAACAAGGTCTGTCTGACCAGAGGGTCTGTTCTTGGCAATCATATGCCAAGGCAGTCCAATGGAGAAGAAAAAATAACCCAGAGAGGATCCCTCAAACACAACGAGTAACTCCACAGAGAGAAACACATTTGCTACTTGAGGATAAATCTAGGCCTATTTATATTGTCTGACCTATCTGAAAAGCTTTCCCACAGATTCAGATAGATGGTTTTTAAAGCCAAGAGTCCAGTGTAATACACATATCCAAATTCTATGCCAACAGCAGCTCAGTAAGGTAGTAATGGAGTTCACATTTCAATGTATCAGATTTTAAATGAGAGCAAAAACCATGCAGATTAACCACTTGGCTAACTTGTTCTAGAGTTTGTTTAGAAAATTAGGCACAACGAGCCAGGTGTGGTGGTTCACACCTGTAATCCTAGAACTTTGGGAGGCCGAGGCAGGCGGATCACTTGAGGTCAGGAGTTTGAGACCAGCCTGGCCAATATGGTGAAATTCTGTCTCTACTAAAAATACAAAAATTAGCCAGGCGTGGTGGTGTGCGCCTGTAATCCCAGCTACTCAGGAGGCTGACGCAAGAGAATCGCTTGAACCTGGGACGCGAAGGTTGCAATAAGCTGAGATTATGCCACTGCCCTATGGTATGGGTGACAGAGCAATACTCTGTCCCAAAAAAAAAAAAAAAAATTAAGCACAACAGAACTACATTGAAGACGTTAACTAAGCACAATCAAGATGACTAGTGTCAATTCTCTAGCAGAATTCACAACCTGCTACTACTCTGTCAGCTCTGTTGCTAATATAAGCTTTCCTTATAAGCATATCTGATAACACTACCTCCTGCTCAAAATCCTTCTAGATCTACATGTTACCCTAGCATGGGGTAAACCCAAAAGCTTTCAAAGGCAAGAGACAGGTAAAACAGTCTAGCATGAGACTAGAGAGAGGCAGAGATCGTGTGGAGCTAGAGAGAGCACACAGATCTGTAAAAGCATATACATTCAAATTTTTTGGCACACTGTATTCAGGATAAACACAAAAACCGGTGATCAGCCCACAGGCTACTTGCATCCAACTTGGGCACATCAGTATGTAAAATCTGTGCTCCTTTCTGCAGCAATAAGACTGAATTTTCTGGATACCAAAGTTCTAAGTTTCATCCCCAGTTACTCTATTCTCCACCTCACACCTCAATTCCTATAATACCAGAGTACTCAAAGTGCTACCAATATGCCACACTTTGTTTTTTGAAAAGCATTTCAAGATTAAGGAAAGTTTTACAAATGAAGAAGTCTGACTACCAGTATTGGACCAGATCCTCTTTAAAAATAAGAAAAACAAGGCTTCCCAAAGTCACAAAGGCTGCTGCAGGTAAGACAGGATGAGAACCCACACCCTCTGGCAACAGTTAGTTCTGTTCTGAAAAATTACTTGTTTTTGTTCAGAATCTTTCTGAACACAGGCAGTTCCTTTTCTACACAGTTTCATTTGAATATTTTCATTTACTTAATACAAACATTAAGACCTCAATCTTATACATTACAGAGCACAAAATTAACACTGCATTATTTTAAACTTCATGCCTTTGAAAATGCTCCAAAATAGCTTTTACGTTTTTATTCAACCAAAACATATTTGTTAAAATACCAATTACAGTAGCATTTAAAAGGATCTCATATTGTACCACTGGATAGAATTGAACCATTTACCAAGGCTGCAGTTGTTCAAGCTTTGAAGTAATTGACCTCAGTCATGTAAAAATACTGACAAGAATCAACTGGCTTTCAGCCCAGAGAAGCTTTCAAAACCAGTTTGGAAGTATTTAATAATTTTAAACATGTCAAGACTTTTTAATGAATATTCTTGCACCCCAAAAATAATGTCAAGCCTAAGGGCAGACTAACAAGTTTTTTAGGTAAACAAAAGAAGTCAACAGACCCTACTAATAATAATGTGCAGATACTCTGTTCTCTGAGAGTAAATTAACTTCTTGTTTATCAACCATGACAGAAAATAATAAACTATATAAAAAAGTAAATTACTACAAATCAGTGATAACAACAATGACAAAGCCATATGCCAGAAGAAATCTACTATTTACAGCTATTAATATAAATTACTTACATATACACAAACATATATCGGTACACCTTGTCTTTATTGTATTTTTGCTTTATTGCGCTTCACAGATATTGTTTTCCACAAATTGAAGGCTTTAATTTGTAAAATTATAAATTTTGAAGGTTTGTGGCAGCTCCATGTCCAGCAAGTCTATTGACGCCATTTTTCCAATAGCATGTGCTCATTTCATGTCTCTGTGCAGCCATTTTTTAGAAAATATTTAATTAAGGTATGTTCTCTTGCTAGACATAATGCTATGCTCACTTAACAGACTACAAAATAGTATAAACACAACTTTTATATGCACTGGGAAACCACAAAATTTGTGTGATTCATTTTATCACAATGGTCTGAAACCCACAATATCTCTAAGGTATGCTTGTATATGGGATACATAAATGTATGAAATATAAATCTCTCAAATATTTCATATCTCTATAATGCAACTTGGAAACATACTATCCCAGTATCCAGTTGGATGCACAGTGCCTCATCCTTTCAGGAGAACACATAAATGAGCAACCAGCATGGAAACAGACTATTCTCATAGGTAGTAACTACTGCACCATTTTACATCAAAAACCAGATAGGATACTGAGTCTCCTTATTTTATTGTACTTGTGCTTTTTTTACCCTTTACACAGATATCAAAGTGTCACCTGTCCTCTTTCTCATGGGTGCAAATAAACTTTTACTTACCAAAGTCATTAAGCTGCTACCTAAACAATCCCTTCTTCAGTTAAAACAAAAAGACTTGTTTTTCATGGCATTTTTGAGTCAGCATCACAAATCAAACAGAAAATCAAAGAGTCACAACATTCAAATAACCTTAAATGAGCAATAACTAACAATTCCCCATAATTCATTTCCCACCATTTGAAAGAAGCAACCATTTATTACTTTAATGAGGGAAATAGGTAAAACGAAATGAAACCACAAAATTTTAAATTAAAGGAATCTTAGAGATCTCCTAACGAGCAAGCTAATAAGAAACAGAGGTATAGGCCGGGCACAGTGGCTCATGCCTATAATCCCAGCACTTTGGGAGGCCGAGGCAGGCGAATCACCTGACGTCAGGAGTTGGAGATTAGCCTGACCAAAATGGAGAAGCCCTGTCTCTACTAAAAATACAAAATTAGCTGGGTGTGGTGGCATGCATCTGTAATCCCAGCTACCCAGGAGGCTGAGACAGGAGAATCACTTGAACCCAGGAGGAGGAGGTTGCAGTGAGCCGAAATTGCACCATTGCCCTCCAGCCTGGGCAACAAAAATGAAATCTGTCTCAAAAAAAAATAAGAAGAAGAAGAAAGAAATGAAAGAAACAGAGGTATTGAAATGTTTTATCTAATGCATAATAAGCCAAAGTTTGCATAATTAAATTTCTATCAATCAGAAACTATCACATTTATATAAGTGCAAAATAATCATAAGATTCCACATAGCTATAATGGAATCTACTGCTGAGTTTAAAATAAAGTTTATATTAACTATATTAACTAATAGATTCAAAAATCTTGAAATTTAAACACATTGCTTTCCATTTTTAAGCTACACAAGTAGTGAAGGGAAAATTGCAATCAAGAAGAAAAATGACTTTGTGATTTATTTAAACACCTCAAAAATGGCCCGCATGAAAAAAAAAATCGAACTACTTCAAGTTATTTGCCTTTCACAATGCATAGTCTTATTTCACTTGGGAAATTTAATTGTGTTTTGTGTATGACCTTTAAAGCATCATTGTCACAGCTTGATGACAACATTCAAATAATTTCAATAAAGCATCTACCACAGATGGGAAGTCATAAAATCATAATAGAAATACTCAAACTTTATAATAGTGTTTAGGAGAAATTTCTTTTCTAAAACTTAGTCTTTGTTTCTTCAGAAATAAATATTGTGCTTCCAGGTGAATTTCTTGTGAAGACACAATAAAGGCAATTGAAGTACCTCCTCCATTACTCTCTGAATAGCCAAGCTTTACCATCCTTTATAAGATCATTCATTCTTCAGTCTTCATTAAAGCCTGTACCGAGAACCTCAATTAGATTTTACATATATCCTCCACAAATCCTACTGAGTACAGGACACTGAGCCACATGGAGCTTTCTCTTCTTTAAGTTCTTCTTGCATTTATTTTCTGCATATTATTTTCTGTAAGTGACACTGTTCTATCTATGAGTAACATAAAAGCCAAACCTCACATAACCAGATTGAGTTCCATGAGGACAGAATCCAGTTTTGTGCTTCTTTCATATCTTCCACAATAGCTAGCACAATGTACATATTCAGCAGGTGTTCTTACCTCCTAATTGACAAATGCAGTAAAAGCAGCTACACAAATACATAGGAACATGATATAAACTCCTAGCAAATGCCATGCACTGGCCTTCAAATCCAGATGGTTAAATAGTGATAACATTTAATAACTATGGATTTATACATATGTTATTTGTACTTATTTTGGCCAAGATTCAGATGTTATTTTAATAGTTTAAGTATTTTAAAAAATTAAAGGGTAGTTCATACATTCTAAAATTAGTAGATATAAAATTATTACACATTGGTAGTATTATCTCCATAATAAAAAAAAAAATAAGGCTCAGAGAAATAATGTAACTGCCCTAAATGCAAGTAAGAAGTAAACCTGGAGGTCAACCTTTGGTCTTCCCAATCAATTAACTACAGCTGGCTCAGTATACTGTGGCCATAGCCTCTTGAAGAGTCAGCTGGGCCATGAGTGGTCTTGTTATTTTCCCCAGCAAACCATAAAATTATGACGTTCTATGAGTTCAATACATGGGAAAGTTTGGAAGTACCATTTGACTCTACAGATACTCTTTCTCAAAAAGTCTTTCAATAAAATAGATTACCCAGTGGTGACACTGCCATTTTCAAGGATCCATAATGCTGTTCTATTACAACACAGTATTTTTCAAAACAGGAAAATTGTAATTGCTTATATTTCCAAGTTATCAGTTACCTTTCCATTCTGATCCTGCCTCCATATTATCCAATTGGTGTGGGGGACACTTTCAGAATGGTGGAGTGAAGATCTGTGGAAATGCTCTCATCCATAAAAACAATGAAAACACTTAAACAATTTTCAAAATCAACTTTTAAAAAAATTCTTGAAATTAACTAAAGCTGTATAACAATCTAAAGCATTATCCTAGAGCCGCTGAATCTTGGCTAGAAAAGCTTGGTTCATGGCATTTTAACTTGGTCTACTCCATCCCTCTCTCCTAAGCTTCACAGTGGCCTAAGAACCAGCAGCCTCTCTAACACAGAAACTGTGAAAATGTGTAGCCCTGTAGCCACCAGAGGGAGCAGACCCTAGTTCAGACTTCCCCAAATGCACCCTCTCTGGAGCACCGTCACCATCTGACCTGCTTCACAGCTCTCAAGGAAGCCCCATTCACAAGGTATTATCATTACTTGATGTCAGGCAGAGCTCACCAAGCAGGAAAAGCCCTCTTCCCCAAGGCATTTGTCAAAAACAATCAGCTGCAGTTGATTAACACTGCAGCTATTAAGTCAGCCATATCAGCTTGGCAACAAACAGTCCAACCAAAAATGTAAACAGGAGATCAGTGAAATGAGTTATCTGGTATATCTGGAACAGCACCTACATGTACTGGGAATGAGCCATACACAACACACATACAGAGCCCCTCACAGAAGGATGGGAGACTTAGTAAAAAGGGATTTCAGGAAATTGCTGTCCAATCATTAAGTGACTACTAATCAAACCCAACAGAGACTTCAGTGTCCCCACACAATGAAGAAAATAAGCTTTAAAGGACTAGTCCAGAAAAGTCACAATACATAGAAACAGCAGCCATATCAACAGGATGATACTCTGAGGAGGTAACAAATTTGGACTTCCAAAGTTTATACATTAAATCATTTAAAATTTATAGTGTTCAACCAAAATATAAAGCATGCAAATATACAGGAATGTACAGACCATACACAGGAAAAAGAGGAATCAATAGAAACTGTCCCTGAAGAAGCCTAGATGCTGAACTTAAGACAAAAACTTTAAATCAACTATTATAAATATGTTTTTAAAAACTAAAGAAAACCATCATGCTCACACTTTTCTTTAATTCTTTAATTCTCACACACACACACGTCAAGAAAGAAACAGACATCATAAAAAGGAACCAAATAAAAACTCTGCAACAGAAAGGTACAATAATTGAAAGGGAATATTCATGTAAGGGGTCCACAGCTGATAAAAATGAGCAGAAAAAAAGACCCAGCATATTCAAAGATACACTGATTGAGATTATGTGGTCTGAGGAACAGAAAGAATAAATTATGAAAAAAAAGAATAAATTATGAAAAAAAAATGAACACAATCTCTGACACCTCTGGGACATCACTAAGTACATGAAGTTACATATAATGGGGGTCCCAGAAGGAGAAGAGAGAAAAAAGAAGAAAGAATAACTCTCTGCCTCACAGAAGAGGAGAAAAAATTGCTAAGAAACTCTTCTGAGGGTCACAGCCCAGGGACTCAGGCCTACTAAACAAATCTGAGGTTTATTACAGATTATAGAATGTTTCATTTCCACAACACCTTATCATTATCAGCAGGACTCTAATAGAATAACAGTGGATTACAACTACTATAGCTGCAAGGCGCAGACTCTACTTAAGAAGGAGTTCCTAGGAAAACCCAAAGAAAATAAGGGAGAAAAAAAGCAAGAATACTAGGGTAAACTAAATTCTGAAACCTACAGTTACAGAAAACCTTACACCGAAACTACTGCTGCAGAAAACCTACAGTTACAAAAAATGTTAAACCTACATTTATAAAAAATGTTAAACCTACAAGCCAGATACACAAAACCTCACACTAAAGGCCTATTTACTACTTCAGTTCCTGTTACTCAGTACATGATGCCTGGCTTTCCACAAAAAATTACAAGGCATGCTGAAAGGCAAGCAAAAGCACAACCTGAAGGGGCAAAGCAAGCATCAGAGTCAGACTTATATATGGCAGAAGTTATGTAATTATCAAACCAAAAATTTTTAACTATGATTAATATGCTAAAGGCTCTAATTGAAAAGAGTGTAAAACATGCAAGAACAGATGCAAGAACAGATGGGTAATGTAAGCAGAGATTAAAAACGCTACGTATGAATTTTTAAAAACCTCAAAAACACTGTAACAGAAAAGAAATTATGGCCAAAAATGTCTCATTTGATGAGAAACATTAAATTACATATCCAAGAAGCTTAATGAACTCCAAATAAAGTAACTCAAAGAGAGTCAAACACACGTCAAGACAAACTGTTCAAAGACAGAACCTGGAAAACAACAGAAAAAAATGACTTGTCTACTACAGGAAACCCTCTGTAAGATTAACAGCTGACTTCTTGTCTGAAATATAAAGGCTAGAAGGCACTGAGGTGACATATTAAAAGTGCTGGGGGAAGAAAAAAAAAAAACTATGAGCCAAAAATTATATATCCAGCAAAACTATCCTTCTGTAATGAAAATAAGACATTCGTTTATAAAGAAAAAAATTAGAGAATTTTTCACTAGCAGAACTGCTCTACAAGAAACACTAAAAGGATTACCTCCAGCTGAAATAAGATGAAACAAACCCACACGAAAAAAAAAAATGTAAAAGTACCAATAAAGACAAATAAGTAAATATAAAGTACAATATAATTGTTTTTGAGAACTCTTTTCTCCTATTTGTTTTAAAAGGCAACTGTATGAAAGCAATTATAAAACTTTGTGATAGGCTTATAATGTATAAAGATGTAACTTGTAAGGCAAAAAAAAAAAAAAAAAAACATAGTGAGAAAAAACTCTGCACACTTTTGAAATTGTGCCAGAATTAACCTGAACTGAATTTTAAATTATTGGTTATGATCTCCAGGATCACCACTAAGAAAATAACTCAAAAATCATACTAAAAGAAACAACAAAAAAGGTACATTTAAAAAAATTCACTTAATACAAAAGAAAGCAGTCATGGAGGAATGAAAGAACAAAAAATATATAAGATATATAGAAAAAAATAATAAAATGGTATACTTAAATCTTATTACATGTAAATAAATATAAATAAATTAGACACTCTAATCAAAAGGTACAGATTAACAGTGTAGATTGAAAAAATAAACATGACAACTATATGCCATCTGGAAGAGACTCACATTAGATACAAAGATACAAATGAGTTGAAAATAAAAGGATGGGAAAAGACATATTGTGAAAATGGTAATCAAAGGACAGCTATATGAATATTAAACAAAATGAATTTAAAGACAAAAATTGTTACTAGAAAGAAATAGGGAAATTTTATAATAAAAGGATCAATTCAGCAGGTAAAGATAATTTATAAATATGTATGCAACTAATAACAGGAGCTCAAAATACATAAAACTCAAACTGATAAAACTAAAAAGAAACAATAGTTGAACACTTCAATACTCAATTTTCAGTAACCTATAGAACAAATAGACAGAAGATCAACAAAAATAGAGAAGACTTAAATAACACTGCCAATCAACTTACCTTAACACACATCTAAACAGCAGCAAAATAGTCATTCTTTTCAAGCTGCCATAGAACCCAAGATATGTCATATGCTGAACTATAAAGAAAACATTAAAAGATTTAAAAGGTTTAAAATCCTATAAAGTGTATTTATCAACAATATTGCAGTTATTTCCAAATATGTGTCAAAGAAAAAATTTTTTTAATTACAAGGGAAATGAGCAAGTGTTTTAATCTGAACAGAAATACAACTCATGCCAAAATGTATGGGATGCAGCTAACACAAGACTTAGAAAAAATTTTATATTATTATATTCCTATATTAGTAAAGAAAACAATCTCAAATCAATAATCTAAAAATTCATCTTTAAAATGTAGAAAACAGATGAATAAATCATATCAAGGGAAAACAGAATGAAGAAAATAAGGATGACAGGAGAAATTCAAGAAATGTGAAACAGAAAAAAATAGAGAAAAAATTAAAAGGTGGTTCTTTAAGAACAAAATTGACAAACCCTTGGTGAGAGAGAGAGAAAGAGAGAGAGAGAACAGATCACAAAAATCAAGAAGGAAAGAGAGAAGATTACCAATGACCCCTTAGGATTTAGACAAATTCCCGGAAACTCACAAATGATCAAAACTGACTAAAGAAGGAATAGAAAATCTGAATATATCTACAGCAAGTACAAAAATTAAATAAGCATTTAAAATATGTTGCCACAAAGAAAAGCCCAGGCTTAGATTGCTTCACTGGGGAATTTCATCAAATATTTAAGAAGGAAATAATACTGATATACCACAAATTCTTCTGAGAAGAATAAGAGGTAGATTAATAAATTATTCACATCTCATTCTAGAACATTCCCACTCACTAAATGATGCAGTAACAACCTGATAGCAAAGCCAGGCAAATTATCACCAGAAAAGAAAACTAAAAACCAATATCCCTCACAAATACAGATGCCAAAATCCTCAATAAAATATTGGTGAAACAAATTCAACAACATATATAAAAAAAAGATAAGCCATCTTTTGGGAATTACTCCAGAAATGTGAGGTTGTTTTAACAGCTAAAAAAAATCAATTAAAGTAATATATCATATTAATGCAAAATAAAAACCACATGAACACTTCAATAGGTACAGAGAAAACATTTGACAAAATCCAATATGCAGTTAAGATAAAAATTCTCAGCAACCTTAGAATGGAACCTGATAAAGAACATGTGCAAAAAACCTACAGTGAATATTATACATATTGGTGAAAAAACAAATTCTTTTACCCTAAGACAGGGTAAAAGGCATGGATGTCCACTCTCATCTCCTCTATTCAACAAAGCACTGGAAGCTCTAACCACCCAAGAAAAAGAAATAAAAGGCTTTTGGGATTTTCTATATACAGGATCATGTCATCTTCAAATAAAGGCAGTTTTACCACTTTCTTTGTAAAGAAAATCCAGAGTCCACCAAAAAAATTTAAAAAACAACATTGGAACTAACTTTAAGGCACATCTAGTTCACAGGATATAAAAATAGATCAATATATAAAAATTATATTTCTACAGGTGAGCAATAAACAATCTGGAAGTAAAATTAAGAGACATTCAGAATAACATTAAAAAATTGTAAAGTACATACAAATAAAGGTAACGTAAGAACAAGACTTGCACTGTAAAAATTACAAAGTTTTGAAGAAAATTAAAGATTTTTTTTTAATGATGAGACAGTCAATGTTTATAGATTGAAAGACTCACTACTGTTAAAATGGCAACACTTCCCAAATTGATCTATATATTCAAAGTAATCCCTATCAAATTCCAGGCTTATTCTCACAGAAATTGATGAACAGGTCCTAAATGCATAAGAAAATGCAAAACATTTAAAATAACCAAAACAATTTTGAAAAACAAATTTGGAGATCTTTCTTTTCTAAATTTCAAATCATATGTAAAGGTACAGTGATCAAAACATTATAGTACTAATAAAACTCATAGGCATTGATCAATGGCACATAATTAAGAATCCCACAATAAATTCTTATATTTATTATTCATTGATTTTTAACAAACATGCCAAGGCCATACGCTAGGGAAAGGATAATACGTTCACCAAATAAAAACAGAACAATTGCTATATACATGCCAGAAGATGATCTCAGACCCTATCATTCACAAAAGTTAACTAAAAATGAGGGTTGTGGGAGAAAGCGGGGAGAGACTGACTCCGTTTGTTTGGAAGAAAGGGAGGAGAGTAAGATCTCTGTCTGGTCGTCCAGAGAATTCTTCTGGATCTTATCCAAGATCACCAAGGCAGTATCCATAGGAGTCTGCAAGAACCAGTGTTCCTGGTTTTAGGGTACCCCCCTAATGCAGATATGGTTTATCCAACTCCCTTTGAATACCTGGAAAGCCTTCCCAAGAAGGATGGGTACAAATAAGCCCAAATAGTGAACACTACCATAAATACCTAACTCTTTAAAGTCAGATACTGACAAACATCCACAAGCATCAAGACCATCCGGGAAAACATGACCTCACAAACTAAACTAAATACGGCAGCAGGGAATAAACATTAAGAAACAGATCTACATGATCTTTCAGAGAACTCAAAATGGCTGTTTTGAAGGAACTCACAGAAATTCAAAATAATACAGAGAAATAATTCAGAATACTATCACATAAATTTAACAGAGATTGAAATAATTAAAAAGAACCAAGCAGAAATTTTGGAGTTGAAAAATGCAACAGAATCACATTCATTTTAACTTCTAGCTCATTCATTTTAACTGCTATGTAGTATTCTGATCTGCAAATAATCCAGTTTTATCTAGTCTTTCCTGGTATTCCCTTCAGTTGTTTTTCACTTGACTGTGCTGCAAAGAACATTTCTGTAGCAATGCCATTTCACATCTACTAGAAAAGCTATAGTAAAGGAAAATTAAAAATAACATGTTGGCAAGGATGTAAGAACAAAATGGAACTCTTAAACATTTTCGGTAAATATATGTATAATGGTGCAGCCACTGTGAAAAACATTTTGGCATTTCCTCGTAAAGCTAAACACAGAATTATCATATGACTGAGCAACTTCACTCCTGGGTATATGTCCAAAAGAATTGAAAACAGGAACCAGGTGTGGTGGTTCATGCCTATAATCCCAGTACTTTGGGAGGCTGAGGCAGGTGGATCACCTGAGGTCAGGAGTTCAAGACCAGGTCGGCCAACACAATGAAATCCTGTCTCTACTAAAAATACAAAATATTAGCCAGGCGTGGCGCTGGGTGCCTGTAATCTCAGCTACTCAGGAGGCTGAGACAGGAGAACTGCTTGAACCTTGGAGGTGGAGGTTGCAGTGAGCTGAGATCACGCCATCGTATTCCAGCCTGGGCAACAAAGCAAAACTCTGTCTCAAAAAAAAAAAAAAAAAAATGAGAACAGAGACTCAAATAGATACTTGTAAGCCAATGTTCATAACAAGCCATATTTGCAATAGCCAAAAGGAGGAAACAACACAAGTGTCCATTAACAGATGAATGAATACACGAAATGTGATATATGCATACACTGGAATATTATTATTCAGACAAAAAAGGAATTAAGTTCTGTTACATGCTATGATATGAATGAATCTTAAAAACATAATGAAAATAAAATTATTAAATAAGTTAGATACAAAAGGACATGTGCTGTATGATTTTACTTAAATACCTAGAATAAACAAATGCATAGAGACAAAAAGTAGATTAGAAGTTACCAGGGTTGGAGGGAGAAAGAAATGGTTAATTACCGCTTCAAAGTTGCAATTTCTGTTTGAAATGACAAAGATGTTTTGAAAATAAATAATGGTGATGGCTATACAACTTTGAACATAATAAATGTCACTGAATTGTACTTTTTAAATGATTAAAATGACAAATTCTATGCTATATGGGTATATATATTTTACCACAATGAAATAAAAAAAAATTAATGGATTCATGTCAAAAGGTCACAAGGTCCAACTTAAAGGTAACTCAACTGGACAAAGATTTGACAATTTGAGTTTCAGTAACAACAAGCGACTGACATAAACACCTCGAGTGTATTTTAAAGTTTCATAAGTTAATAATGATAGTACATTTTTAAGAAATCATTGGTCATCGGTGGAATTTGCTAGAGTACATGGGGTTCATTATGTTCTTCTCTTGTATAAAGTTTGAAAATGTCTGTTATGCAAATATTTTAAGTGTTCAGTTATTGATTAGAACTGAATTTAAGGATTAATGTGGACATAATAAGCATCTTTATAATGTTGATACTTTCCATTATGAATGTGGTACATAGGTACATTTATTTGTCTCTGTAAAAGCCTTGTATAGTCTTTGTTGAATTTAACTTGGGTAGCATGCATACATATAGAGAGACAGAGAAAGAGAAAGAGAAAGAGAGAGAGAGAGAGAGAGAGAGAGAGAGAAAGAGAACATGAGATACATACTTTTTAAAAATATTTCAGTTGGCTGAGCATGGTGGTTGACACCTATGATCCCACCACTTTGGGAGGCTGCATTGGTTGAGCTCAGGAGTTTGAGACTAGCCTAGGTAACATGGCAAAACCTCACATCTACCAAAAAAAAAAAAAAAAAAAAATTAGCCAGGCATGGTAGTGCACACCTGTAGTCCAAGTTACTCAGGAAGCTGAGGCAGGAAGATCACTTAAACCTGGGAAGCAGAGGTTGCAGTAAGCCATGATCATGCCACTGCACTCTAGCACAGGAGACAGACCAAGACCCCATCTCAAAAAAAAAAAAAAAAATCAGTTAACAGGATACATGTATATACTTTTATTCTTTTCTCTGAAAGCCAGAGCCACAGTACATATACATACTTTTAAATTGTTTTTAAACATATTTTGGGTATAATTATTCCTTTGTGGAAAGAAATTTTTTTATTCTACAACAGAAAACAAAAAAAACCATTTCACTTCCAAATGTACACTTAAGCAAGATCTCCAGAAACAACTGTATTCCATAAGATGAGGCATCCTTTTACTTCCGGCAATGCTAGAAGAAACTGCTTACATTCAAAGTGTGTTCCTAAGTCCTGCACAATGGAACAAAGGTCATGTGTAGTTGATAGGATGGAGGTAAAGAATGACAGAAAAGCCATTTTTAAGAGTTGACTTCTATGGAGTCTATCTATTATTTCTCCAGCCAGCTCAGGGCAAATACTACAAGAAAACAAACAAATTGCAGAAGACCAATTTATGTAACCTTCCTGCTAGTTCGTTTTGTCCCTCACAATTTGATGTAAGTCTGATTTTGTGTCTAAGGTTTATATACTCTATAATCTGACCTGGTGTAAAAGTTTTAAGAATTACTCAAAGAGCTATGGTAGGTAACAAACTTCCAGAACTCCAAATGTGGAAAACAGCCATAGTAGACATTGGCTCTGTGGAAGAGTGACATTTTCTGTTGGGTGTTTAAAAATTAATTTGTTAGAGTCCATTACTTTACTTTTACTTGTCAGAAGACATATTCATTTCCTAGGGCTACCATAACAAAATGCCACAAACTGAATGTCCTAAAACAACAGATATTTATTCTCTCAGCTCTGGAAGCCAGAAGCCCAAGATCAAGGTGTCAGTAGGGTTGGTTCCTTCCTGAGGGTTCAAAGGGAGAACCTGTACCACCTTTCTTCTAGCTTCTGGTGGTTCCAGCAATACTTGGCATTGTTGGCTTTGGCAGCATAACTCCAAAGCTGCTTCCATATGCATATGGCACTCCCTCTATGTGTCGCTATGTCCAAAGGCTCTCATGATATAAGGATATCAGTCATTGGATTAAAGTCTGGTCGAATCCTATATGACTTGATCTTATTATATCTGCAAAAGCCCTATTTCCAAATAAAGTCACATTCATAGGTGAAAATGATTTTTTGACAGGGACACTATCTCAGTACAGGAAAGATGCTTCCAGATAAATTTTGTACAACAATAAGAAAATGCACAGTTCTTACAATATTGGTTTAGATAATTATAATTAGATCAGTATAGTCATTGTCAGTGATAAACATTTAAAAGGCTGATGAGCAATTCAAAACTCTTTTATAGAGATACAGTTGACATTCTAAATGAGTAAACATGATTCTCTACAATCCTGCTATTCAAAGGGCAGTCTGCAGGGCAGACTATCAGAAAGGGCACCCTGGAACTCTCCAGCATGAAGCTGAAGCTGCAGTCTACAGTTAGAATTTCTTCTCACATTTTACCATAAGCAGCAAGAAGAATCCAAGCAGTACCTTCAACACATTGCTTAAAAATCTCCTCCTAAATAGCCAACTTCATCACTTAGAAATTGTTTCCGCAGAGCTCTAGGACACAATTCAGCTACAATTTTTGCCACTACCTAACAATGATCTACTTTCCCCCACTTTCCAATAACAAGCTCCTCATTTCCTTCTAAGCCCTCACCAGAAGTCTTTAATATCTATATTAAGTAATTGAACAGTCTGTTCAAGGCAATCTAGGTTTTTTTAATCATGCACCTCAAAAGTATTCAAGCCTCTACCCACTGACCATTTCTAAAGCCACTTTCACATTTTCAGGTATTTATTACAGCAGCACCCCACTTCCAGGTACCAACTTCCATGTTACTTTTTTTTTTTTTTTAATTTCTGTTGTCCAGGCTGTGAAGAACAGCGGCATGATCACAGCTCACAGCACCCTCTACCTCCCAGGCTCAAGCAATTCTCCTGCCTCAGCTTCCTGAGTAGCTGGGACTACAGACTTGAGCCATCACATACAGCCTGTATTAGTTTTCTATTGCTGCTGCTACAAATTACAATAGATCTATGGCTTAAAACAACATTAATTTATTATCTTACAGTCCTGGAGGCCAGAAGTCCAAAATATGAGTCTAAAGGAACTGTATCCAAAGTGATGGCAGAGGTGCACTCCCTGCTGTCCTTGGCTCATGGCCTGTTCCTCCATCTTCAATGTCAGGGATACAACATTTTCTCTGACTCTGCTTCCCTGTTTCTGTCACATAGTTGTCTTCTCTTTAGTTAAATTTCCCTCTTCCTCACTCTTATAAAGACACTTGTGATTGCATTTGGAGCCCACCCAGATAACCCAGGATAATCTCTCCAACCCAAAATCTTTAACTTAATCATATCTGTAGTCTCATATATCACTGAAGGTAACATTCACTGGTTCTAGGAATTAGAACCTGGACATCATTAAGGTACATTATTTCACCTTCTACATTTGTCTAGAATGCTATTCTCCCCACCCACCCCCACTCCTTTACCTCTGCCCTTATTCCTCCCAGCACTGGCTTTTTGTGATCCCTCTGTCAGCTTTTACTTAAAATGACATTTCCTCTGAGAGACCTCTCCAAACTACCCTACCAAAAAGTTGACCCATCAGTGACTCTGTATCACAGCATAATGCCATTTCCTGTCCAGCAGGTATCACAGCTACTATTAATTTTATTCACTCATTTATTTGTTGATTACCTGCTTTCCCACTGGAATGTAAACTCCATTTGGAAAGGCCACCTTTTCTTTATCATCTGTATGCTCTACCATCAAGCATGTGCCTGACACAGTAGGTATTCAATAAATACACATTAACTGAGTATGATGGAACTCCCCTCAATATGAAATCTCATAAATTACATCCCATAATATAAAGTTATGTATATTATACTTTATAAAATTCTTTCTCCTTTTATCACCTCTAATGTCAAGGAATAATTTTTAATATCTCATCTCCACTAAAGCAGCTTATTAGTTTCAAACTAGAAGGTACACACAACTACTACCTATGTGCTATTATCATCACATTTAATATTTTAGAAATTCAATTTTTCTGAATAAGATTTAATAACAATTCATCAGGAGGCTAAGATGGGAGGATCACTTGAGCCCAGGAGTTTGGGAGTACAATGAGCCATGATCTTGCCACTACACTCCAGCCTGAGCAATAAAGTGAGACCCAGTCTCAAAATAAAATTTTCTTCTTTTTATCTTCAATCACATAGCATTTGACAGATGAGATTCCACAGGTTTAGTTTAGACCACTGAGAAGATAAGACTCATTCAACCTTATAACCTTACATACATAATAATATATACACATTCGTAGCATTTATAAATAGAAAGGAATTTAACAGTGAACTTTATATAATTCACTTTAAAGCTAAAATAATTGAAGACCAGAGAAGCTACTTCTGCTCACAGTCACAAATGTCGTACAGTCACACAGCCAGAACTGAGAACCCGAGTCTCCAGATTCCCAGAGTACGTTCTATCTAAACATAAATATAGAATACAATTAGGACAATGTAGATTTGGAGTAACACAGTGGCTGACAGCATGCGCTATGGAGCTAAACAACTTTGGTTTGAATCTCGTTATCTCACCTAATAGAAAATTATATAATTTCTATGTAGCAGAGTTTTCTCATGTGTAAAATAAGGATATTAGCTACTCAATGGGGTTGTTGTGAGGATTAAGTGAATTGTAATGTGTACAATGCTCAAAATGGTACTGGCATATAGTATAACACTGCATGGATTTTATCAAGTATTTTATTATATGCTCTCTGCATATAATACTTTTTTCCATTTTTATTGTGGTAACAGACATGTAACAAAAGTTACCATCTTAAACAGTAAGTGTACAGTTCAGTGATACTACATACATTCATAATGCTGTGAAATCATCACCACTATACATCCCAGAACTTTTAAGCAATGTACTTAAACACACACACACAAAAAATGCAATGGAAATTACCATTTATCATCAAAACAGACCTGAGTACAGGATTAGAAACTCCACTGGGATTGGCATGTGCAGCTCTTACATGATGGTGGGGGTGTGAGATTTTGTTATAAACAGGAGATAGTCTTAGAAGGATCTGATCGTTGCTGATGCCAGTTGCCCAAAAGGAGTCAGAGCTTTAGAAATTAAACAACTGTCATCCGGGTGAGCCCCTAAGAGGAGGTGGGAGAAGACAGCCCACCTCTGAACTTTGAAGAGGGCCTCTTAAGGAATTCAGGAGTTGATGGGTAGGGGGAATGAGGGGCAGTGCAGGAGAGCTACTGGAGGTACTCTATGCCTTCTGAAGGTAAAGGGAGAACTAAGAAAAACCTCAGTAGGCAACCGCTAATACACATATAGATGTACCCTGCACAAAGGTCCCTAGGTTGGGGGTAAAAGTGGAGGCTGAAATCACACACACCATCTTGGCGCTGGTTCAGAGGCATGTCAACCAACAGCAAACATATGGTCACTTGGGAAACGATTTTTGAAATGTGAAAAGCCACTTACATGCAAGCACCCATCCCAACTAACTGAAGATGAATGTGCCACAACTGTAAAGTTAGAATGCCTAAATTCATGATTCACGGTGCTCTCTGGGTTTTCCTCTATTACTCTGTAGCATTCAGTAAAGATGTCTTTAAACATGACAGCCTTGTGTCAGTTATGATATATGTTGTATATTCTTGGGCTAAAACACTGAAGAGAGAGCAGCATCCAGTCCCCCAAAAGAAAAACATGGTGGCAGCAGCTGCCATCAGCAGAAAACCTGCAAGAAGTCAACTCCCTGGGACTCACCCAAGGTTTCCAGTTCAGGAGCTGAACTGGAAAGTCTGGGCTTGATTTTCATTAGGAAAGCAGCATTTTCTTGCAAATGGTGAACAGGTGGACTGGGTGTAGTTCCAGAAGGAAAATGTTTATAGAATCTCAAGAGAGTCTAATTCTACAGGAAGAGGAGACTCTCTCAGCAGAGAGCATAGAAAATAATTCAAACATCATGAGTAGCCTATGAAAAACTATAAATTACTTCTAAACAGCTCTGTCAACTCTAAACAACATATGAGTGCATTTTGAAATGATTCCAAGAGTCTGACATAAAGCCATATAAAGCTAAATCACGTTCTAGCTTACAAAACCTCAACTTTAACTCTTTTAAAGGAAGTATCTTTATTTTACATAAAATATTCAGAAATTCCTGATAGTTAAAATTACAATCTGCATGGTATTAAGAGTATCACCAAAAAAACAAATTTCTAATAGATATCATATAAAACCAATCCTGCATAACTTCATATCACTAACCTTACACAATCAGTTGTGATCATTTGGCTGTATACTAACACATGAAACAACTCATTTCTGCTATCCAATTTTTTTTTAAGTTACCAATTTTAAGTGATTCCATTATTTCCTATCTATACCTACTCCATTCTGTCAAGAGAAACATCTTCCCATCATTTATTTGATTAATATTTCTTGTGGGCAGCAGCACAGGCCAAATCCTGGGGCCAAGAGAGCCCAGGTGCCGCTTGTGGGAGGCTCAAGTCCTGATGATTCAGGTCCAGCCCGTGGATGGCACGAGGCTGGTAGCGGCACCTGGCCGGAATTTCCCAACTGCAAGCTTCCTTTGCCCCGCCCCCCTGCCTGGCCTATTTAAGCTGTGAGCTCAGCAACAATAAACGAGACTTGATCAGACTCCTGTCTTGTCTCCATTCTTCGCGTCTCCTGCCCATCCATCCCCACTCCCTCCCTTCGGGCTCCTGTTGTTGTCCTGCAATTTCTAACTAGTGAAAATCTGTAACATTATTTGCCACATCTTCCCTCATGTCAGAAAAAAAAAAAAAAATTCCATTTGCAGAGGAAAGAGACAGCACATGTATTTTGATTCTACCAGAGAATTTTACAAAACTATCACTACTAAGTAACTGTACATCTGACACAGTCATTAAAGTGCTGAAATAATGGGTGTAAAAGCTGTACAAGCAAACAAAACTTCGGTCTAAGGCAATTTTGTTACTGCAAGATATTACAATCCCTTACTAATCGACACAAAATATGATCTCCATCTCACCTCACTAATGACGTGCAATAAAATGTCTGATAAGTATTATAAAGAAAAAAGTGGGTAGAGGGATAAAGAGATACATATTGGGGCTGTATTCTGGTGGACAGGGAAGTGAGAGGTTGACTGAGAGCTGAAATAAGATGAAAAGAAATAGCAAGTCACCTTGTTTTAAAGAAAATTCCAGGTAGAGCGAGCAGCAGGTGCAATGGGTCTGAGGCTAAAGCATGAAGATCTGGACTTTTTTGATTAGAAAAAAGGATGGAAGTTTGCTAAACAAGAATAGAAAAATAACATTACTGTCCACTGATGGTAAAAAAAAAAAATAGTTTTATGTTCATTAAGAAAATTAGTATCTTCATCAAAAAATAAAATGGAAATTTTCTTCCCCAACATATGTATGAAATGGAAAAATTAAGTTACTCACATTTTTTTAAATAAAGCTTTCACCTGTATCAGGATCTATAATACTTTCACAGCATAACTTCCAATTGGTTAAAAATAAGTTTTCGATGTTCTATAGATTATATTTCAACAGGCTTACAAAGTTAAGTATTATTGATTCATAAATGAGAAAAACCAAGGCTCAGGAAAAGCCCGTAACTTGCCTAAAATGACATGAGTGGAAAGTGGTAGAATTCACACCTGAACCCAGGTCTCCTGACCCAAAATTCAGGGTCTTTTCCCTTTGATACACTTAATATTGAAAAAGTACTGACAAATAGTTTGTATCTGATGTTTCAGATGTCTCTAGAAAGATCACATCTACTTTCTCCAGAATGTCACATTTTATTAAGCCTGGGGGTGGGGTTTTCTGCATCCTGAAGAAGGTAGCAGGGAATATGCCATGGACTGATAAAAGTCTCTCATCCATTTAGTCAATGATTATTTTCTGATTCTACTATCTGCTATATGCCAAGGTACTGCAGTGAATAAAAATATAAGCATACATATATGTGTGTATCTATGTGAGTGTGTATATACGCTTAAAATGTATATATTTATATATATACTGGTATATTTTTATATATATATATATATGTATGTGTAGGCATAAGTGCAGCAGATAAACATATCTGCTACATTTCAACGTTGGAAATTCAAGATGCGGCAAGGGAAGCTACAGCTAATATAACAGCATATCCCAGAATAGTTGTGTAGACCACAAAGTCACAGAAGTCCTTCAGATGTTCATGGGTATGATGCAAAACGAGAGTGGAAATGTCTGTCTTCAGATAAGTTTGGGAAACACTGGATTAGACAATGTTAAATTTATTTGCTCTAGCATTTATCAAATCCTTCAGTATGTGATTATACATTGTGACTCTTCTAAAAACATATAGTATGCAGTCTTTCCCAAATTTATTGAACCACAGAATCCTTTTTGGAAAAGCATTCCTGAAAAAAATTAGTACTCTTCAGAGTGCCCTTCAGCATATGTTGTTATTAAAAATCAAAGTTTTGTAAAATAAAAATAAAAATCAGAGTATATTTCACCTACTACTCTGGAACCTGCTAATGATTACAAAGCACTAAAAAGTATATATAAAAATACTGAAAGATAGTTTAAGAAATATATAATAAAGTTTGGCATTTAAAAATGAAATAAAAACATTAATATTAAAGTTCTCTTCCATGAATAGCTGTAAAAGAAGTTTCATTTCAAATAAGCATAGTGATAGTTGCTTATTAATTCTACCCAATTAAGGCCTAAGCTAAGTCTGTATAAAATACAAAAATTTAACTTATAAGCTTCAAGTAAAACCTCAGTAGCTCTATAAGGGTAATAAATGATCTAAATCATCTGCAATACAAAATGTTTTAGTGTCTTAGATTCTGAAATATAAGAAAGTGTTGTGACTCATAAGACTGTCTCGAGCTGAAGGGTCTCAACAAGTTTCTCTAAAGAAATATTTTAAAAGGCACTGTTATTGTTGTCCTTTGGATGAGATCCATTTGTGAAAGGACTACTCTAGTTAAATTATTCAGATGATACTAGCATTTAATAGGCTCTATGCATCAAAGATGTTTAACAATCATTAACCTTTTAGGGCTACAGTAATTTGTGCAATTAACTTGGAGGAAATTATTTTTCTCAGTCAGGTAATTAATTGTCCATGCTTCTTTAAAGAATTCTTGTACCTGAACTAAAAGTTACATGAAAATGCCAAGACCATACAGTTTAAGATCAGGTCCTCAACACAGAAAGCACAACTAGCCAGATATTTTTTAAATGTCTCAAATATGCATAAAATCTGATTATATGGAGGCCAAAAAGAGATAGCTAAAACTGCTCCACATCTTTTTATCCTTTTATTAAAGACTTCCAAATTAGGGAGAAAAATCATCCTTTAAAAAAAAAAAGAAAAGAAACAGGGTCTCATTCCGTCACCCAGGCTTTAGTGCAGTGGAACAATCGTAGCTCATTGCAATCTTGACCTCTGTGGCTCAAGTGATCCTCCCATCTCAGTCTCCCTAGTAGCTGGAACCGCAGACACATGCCACCACACCAGGCTGATTTTTTAATATTTTGGTAGTGACAGGTTCTCACTATTGCCCAAGCTGGTCTCGCACTCTTGGTTCAATTCATCCCCCCATCTCAGCCTTTCAAATTGCTGGGATTATAGGCCTGAGCCACTGCACTCAGCTTTCATCCCATTTCTAAATTCATAATTTTAAATCGGATTTTTTTTTTAGCTGAAATACAAGAATTTAAGGCAACATTTCATCAGTAAAGTGGGAGACTGGGTGATTTACTAGTAATATAACTGGTTGATAGCTATGAGTATTCATAAGTTGGAGATAAAGTGAGAAGATGGAAAGATAATCTTTTTTTATCCAAAATAAGCTGCATATATAGAAGAGAATATACATTGATCACAAGTCAACACACACACAATAAAATAGAAATCTACTGAATTAAAAACCAATCTGCAGGTCTCTTAGGTGCCTACCACTCAATGAGTCAGATGTTGTGAAAAATATCCCAAAAAAGTATTCATGTTGTGAGAAACTAGATGTGTGATGATTTTTCTATGTTTTGCCAATATTTCCATTCATTTCCTCAAAATACAATTTTGCTAACATAGTCAGGATAAAGTAACATTGCTAATCAAACACACTCATTTAAAGTGTAACACATTAAGTATGCTATTCCAAAATCATATTCAAAAATATGATTTTTTAAAATCAGGACAATTAAGACTGCAAATATTTCAAAATGTTACAACAGATTATGGCAATCAATACGCTTAGGGCAATGCCAGGCACAAAGTAAGCAGTCCACTGACCTTGGCAATGACTGTGGTGTGGAAGTATATGAGGTAGAGCTATATAAAAGTGCCAATATTTTATCATATTTCACTTACTAGTCAATTTCATATAGAACATGTTAAGTTCTTTGAGCCCAGGTTTTGTCATCTTTGAAATGGGAATAAAGGGTGGGTGCAGTGGTTCATGCCTATAATCCCAGCACTTTGGGAGGCAGAAGCAGGAGTATCACTTGAGGCCAGGAGTTCAAGACCATCCTGGGAAACAAAGGGAGAACCTGTCTCTACAAAAAAATTGTTTTTAAGTTTGGAAAAAAATAAAAATAAAATGAGGATAAATAGTAATGTCTATTTCATAGGTTTTTCTTGTGCAGACTGCACAGGGAAGGTGCTTACCTTTTTCACTGAGACAGAGTAGGGCATCAATAAATATTAGTCAAATTATTTTAGAGACAAACATTTAAGTTTTAACTGCTTTGGGCATATTTATGCTTCTATATCTCTAGTGCTAGTCCAGTAACTATCATTCAAAAATGTCAACTAAACTTTCCAAAAACAATTTATATCTAAGATAATGGCACTGCACAGACATAAACTGACCTTAATTAAATTCAAGTTCTCTAACCAAGACTGGATTCTTATTGCAGCCCAATTACCCACATTTCACGCTCTCTAGAATTTCTGCCACATTTATGATGACCTTTTCCATCCTCTTCCTACTTCAGATCTGCTGTCTCTCTCCTAACACCGCGGAAGAGGTTTTTTTCTCATTTCCCAGAGAAGACAGGCATGAGCAGGTTACCTCTATTATCACTGCCACCAGACTACGTAAGTCCCTCATGTCCACACATCATTCCTGTCTTCTTTTAGGGAAGCAGAGATGCTTTCCACCTTCCTTCAAAGTATATCCCCTGGGCTCTGGATCTCAAGCCCTTTCCACCTCTCTTGGAAAACACAATCCTTCTAGGACCCTTCTCAAACACCTTAATGGCCCTTCTTCTCCTTAAAACTAAGCATCCTACAGTATCACCAACCTTTAAAACAACCAACACAAAAAGGCTTTCCTTGAGCCCATGTCTCCCCCTTCTCCACTTCCTCTCTGTCCTGCTTAGTTGGCATCAGTTTTTGAGAGGAGCTCATTCTTGCAGTCACTGCTTTGGCCCCTTCACTCTGCAGCCCACAGTCACCATTGTGGGTGCTCTTTCTTTTGCTAAACTTCAAGTTCATGTCTCAGTTCCCAGTGGACTTCATTCAGCAGCATACGTGGTAATGTCACCTCTGCCCTTCCCTCTCTCCCAACCTGTACCATTGGTCCACACCCTCCAGATGATCACCTCCTTCCACTAGCCCCTGGCCACTTCATTCTTGGTCCCCTTTGAGAATACCTATTTCTCTGCCAGTCTCTCCAACACTCAAGTTCCTTTCAGTTCCTCCGCTGATTCTCTTTACTGATACTCTGTATACTTCCCCTGAGTAATGTTAATCACACTCCTGACTTCAATTACCATCTCTAAGCACATAACTCCTGCAGCTGACGCAGCAAGGTTGCCTACCAGTATAAATTCTCTCCTTATTTATTAACAGAACTGATTTTGTTTAGAATGGCAACGTGCTCTGGTTTGAAAACAAAAAAAACACAAAAGCCTGATTTTTCAGTTTTCCTTGCAGCTAAAGATGGCTCTGTCAAGTTCTGGACACTGAAATGTAAAAGGAAGTCTAATGGGTGTGGTTTCTTTGAAAGACACCATTTTTTCTGATTTAAAAAAATAATAATAAGAGGATAAGCCAACTAGCAGGCCCTTCCCCTTTTGCCTGACTGAATCATGGACGTAGTTTCTAGAGGCGCAACAGCCACCCTGTTATGATGAAGTCAAGAGCCATACTCTACAGTAAATCAAGAAGACAGAAAGAGCGAGGCTCCTTAATGACATAGCTCCTCTACATCACCTGAACTTGAAAAAGTTAAAAGTTTAAAGCTTGTTCCTTTAAGTTACTTGGTTAAGCTACTGTTCATCTGAACTTGTTACTTGCAGCTGAATACAAACCCAAGTGATACGAAACCAAAATTGGCCAAACTGATCCGCGAATTCCTCAAACACATATTGTCAGCCTG
The DNA here is from genome assembly GCF_048565385.1 of Saimiri boliviensis. NCBI lineage: Eukaryota > Metazoa > Chordata > Mammalia > Primates > Cebidae > Saimiri > Saimiri boliviensis. Next base: position 26,083,597 of record NC_133468.1, on the reverse strand, counting down.
AATATCCAAGTACTGTTCTGCAAGCACTTCATTCTCAAGGAAGCTCAAAATGACAGCTTTTCTGTAACTCTTAAAACGTTGTGTGGAAGACAAAGATTCTAAGTCTCTCATCACTGTGAACCATTTAACAACGTTAAAACAATGACATCATAAGATGCTAGCAAGAATTCTCAAGAAAAATGTTCTCCTTTGTATAAGTCGCTTTGTTACCAGTCATATGCCATTTCCTGTAAGTACACAATAACATCTTCAAAATGTTGTGGACATTCACCTAGTAACAAACTACATTTACATAAGCCAAACCATAAGAAAAACATCACTTTAGGAACTTTTTTTCTGATTATAAAAGCAATCCACAGTCATAGAAAAGTTGAAATTCAAATTAGGAGTTTTAAAAAAAATTGTAAGAATCATTTGTCATTCCACCTCTCAAAAAACAGTATTTTTGGTATTGGTATATTGCTTTCCAATATTAAATACAGGTTGAATATCCCTTATCCGAAAGGTTCAGGACCAGAACCTTCGGATTTTGGATCAGGTTTTGGATTTTTCAGATTTGGGAATATTTGCATCATATCAACTAGCTAAGCATCCCAAATTGAAAAACATGAAATCTGAAATGCTCCAATGAGCACTCCATTTGAGCATCATGCAGGTGCTCAAGAAGTTTTGAATTTTGGAACACTGCAGATTTTGGATTTGGGATATTCAACCTATATGTATGTATATGTGTATATATTTCACATACAGTATGTAAATTCTTCGTGCTTTTTCATTTATTGTTTGCATTGTAAAATGCTCCCCAGTCATTATTCTCTGAGGTTACCTGGATCAAAACCAAGTTCATCTAACTTTTTCTCCCTCCCAAATCCTATGAAATAGGAGAAGAAATAAGAGAATGAAAATGAAAGCACAACAACAGTGAATGTCCTTGAGGAGTGATATAAGCAGACCCTGTACCCCTTCATCTACAAATAAAGGTCTTTCCACATCCTGTTTCCAAAGCTTGGAACACTCTTACCCCATTTCCTATCACAGTCATTCCTTCTCTTCCTTTGAATCTCAGCTCAACCTTCACTTGTCCAGGTAGACTTCCATGACAACCCACCTCCCAGTAAGTTAGCCTTTTCATATGCTCCATCAGTGCAGGGCAACTTTTCCTCACAGAACATGTACTATGTGTGTGCAAATTGTTTAATGCCTGTCTCCCCCACAAAACCATACATAAGCTCCATCATGACAGGCCTTCTCTTCACCATTATTTCCTAATGCCTAGCACACTGCCCCCAACAATAAAGAGTTGTGGAACAGATTAGTAAATATCTAGAAAATTGATGGGACCAATGATGGCAAATCTAAAGAAACAGAAGGAATCCATGTCAGTTGAAAGCTCAGCAGAAGCTCAGCATAATCCCATTATCAGTACAGCGCAGGCCAGGAGGAGCAGGCCAAAGATAATTGGTCAAGTAATTAACTAGAAGCTGGAAGAGCTGTGCAAGTCCCCTTATTTGAACTGTTTGACTCAGTGTCTGCCTCCAGGGAAGGGGTAGGAGGTCAGTGGGCATGAGTGCAGCTCTCTGATGAGGAGTCCTAACAGAGAAAACAGCAGAGCCCACAAAGAGACAACCTCCGTGGAGCAGAACTCCCACACACATCCCCATTGAGCAGGGCAGCTGAGTGAATATTCTGCCCTGCAATACGCTTCCTATCCTTCCCCTGCAAAGTCACCTGAAGTTGAGCTCCTGCAATGAGAACCTTCACCACCACCAGCTGAGGAAGGATTCTCACTTGAGCTGAAGTATGCTGAGTTGTAGATCCTCACCTACAAATGTGAACAGAAATACAAGAAACACCAAGCCTTTAAACAAACAGCATGAAAGAGGGCCCCAGCTGCACAAACAGAAGAGACAGCAGAGAAGTTAAGAGGAAGGGCTTTGGGCTCAGAGCCTGGATCTGAATCCCTGCTCAACTTCAGGATTTCCTCATGGGTAAGTATGCACTCCTGACCCCTGAATACATGGTTGATACAGTAAGCAAAAGAAAACTTAGAGTGAATATACCCGAAGAAACTCAAATGATAACACACCCACAGAAAAAAAGAGCATTCCCCTCCCACCCAAGGTCTTATGAACAAAGACTTTTGTTTTTAAGTAGAATTAAAGAATCCTGTAAGGGAAAAAAAAAAAAAAAGTGTCATCAGCAGATCATATGTTTTATGGAATACCTAAGACACAAAATACGTGAGACCAAAACTATGAGGAACTCTTGGAAGACAGAGCAATGTTAATTGTAGCCCCCAAGAGAAGACTGAGAGCAGTTCTCAAGAGACCCAAGAGAGCTCAGGGTCAACAAATAAACACAGGCAAGAGTGACTCAACAAGAATTTGATTTAAAAACAGAGTTTGGGGCCGGGCATGGTGGTTCACACCTGTAATCCCAGCACTTTGGGAGGACAAGGCAGGTGAATCACTTGAAGTCAGGAGTTTGAGACCAGCCTAGCCAACATGGTGAAAACCCCATCTCTACTAAAATACAAAAATCAGCCGGGCATCGTGGTGTGTACCTGTAATCCCAGCTACTCAGGTGGCTGAGGCAGGAGAGTTGCTTGAGCCCAGGAGGTAGAGGTTGCAGTGAGCCAAGATTGTGCCACTATACTCCAGCCTGAGTGACAGAGTGAGACTCTGTCTCCAAAAATAAATAAATAGCGGGCCTAGGAACCACCCCATACACAGTCCCTGACCTCAGTGAAAAAGGAACCCAACACGGATGATGTCTCTGTGAAGAGCTTCAGGTGTGGATATCAGGGCTTTAGAGAGAACAGAGAAACAGGGAAGTGGGAGGATGAAAAGCAGCAGCTCTGCCTGACAGGGGACACTCCTGCACCTCCTGACCAAGTCCTGCTTAGGATAGCAATGTGGGGGGAATTTCTCCCAATTCCCCACCCAAACAACACCCCATGAGGAAGCTTGCCAAGCAACCCGACCACATTCCACAGAGCCTGCAGTGCATTCTCCTGTTCAGGGCAGGGGGCAGTTGGAACATCCACACAGAGAAAACCTATGACAGCTACAGTATTAATTAACCTAGTCCTTTATCCTTAAACACGGACAGTTAGCTGAGGACCAACAGGCCTTGAAGATCTTAAAGCACAGGAGGAAAGGAGCAAGATGAAGACACACAGCCACAATCAAGTTATTCGAGAAAAGTTTTTAAAATTCTAATTCGTATCCTCGGGGAGATTCGACAGCTATATACGCATTACAGAACAGAATCCTAAAATAATAATTTATCAGAAATTAAGGTATTTTTGCAAGTTGAAAGTAATTGCAAAAATAAAATTTTCAAAGCAGGGCTGAATGTTAGAATCAATGTTAGAATAGAGATTTGGCAACAAGGAAGTTAAAATTAAAGAAATTACTAATATTGAGAGGAAACCAAGATTTGAAAAGTATGAGTACAATGTTGAAAAGTGAAGATGGATCCAGGGAAGTCCAAGAGTAACTAGTGAATAAGGAAAGAGACAATGGAATGGGGAAATAGAGGAAGAAGGGATTTCATAACAGTATACACATCTTTGTGTGTGTGTCCACTTATTACCTTAGTACAAATTTATGTAATACCTGAATCAATGTGCACTCATTTGGTATTTGCATTTTGAGACATGATATTAGACTTCCCTCCAGAAAAGAGCCATACTGCCAATCAAGGAATCTCTTTAACCTCGTTTATCGTTTTCACCTCTGTGAATCTGGTAAATACAATGTGATCTCTCATCTTACTGATTTTTAAGAGTTCAATGTATTTAAGAAACACTGCATTTGTAATACAGGTTGCTCACATCTTCCTCATTTGTGGTTTATCTTTCACCATGTGTATAAGGTTTGTCATTTAAATGTTCTAAATTTTTATGGCTTGGAGATTGCATATTTATAACTAGGAAGTCCTTCTCCACCCCAAAAGATTAAAGTTTTTCAGCCTTATTTTATAATACATTAGTTGTTTCATTTTTACATTTAAATATTTGATCCCCATATGAGATTTTTTTCTCCCCAAGGCAGGGTCTCACTCTGTAGCCCAGGCTGGAGTGTAGAGGCATGATTATGGCTCTCTGCAGCCTCAAACTCCTGGGCCTGAGCAATCCTCCTACCTCAGCCTCCCAAAGCACTAGGATTGCAGGCATCAATGCACATGCCCAGCACATCTGGAATTTTCTTGACACAGAAGTCAGTAAGAATCCAACTTTTTTCCCCCAATTCTAGCTGGCTATCCCACCACCACTGATTAAACAATCCATCTGATCAGTTGCTTATTTCTGTGTATGAATTACCCCAAAACTTCACGGCTTAAAACAGCAATCAGCATTTTCTTACACCACTTCTGTGAGTAAGATATTCAAGAGCAGCTTAGTTCTGTGGTTCTAGTTTAGCTGTATCCACATGAGGTTGTAGGCAAGATGCCTCCGAAAACTGCTGTCATCTGAAGGCTCCCTGGAGCTAGAGGATCCACTTCTCAGATGGCTCACCCACATGGTATGCAAGTTGATGGTAGCTGTTGACCAAGACCCTCAGTTCCTCTCCACAAGGACCTCTCCACAGAGTTGTCTGAGTGTCCTGATGAAAGGTAGCCAGCTCCCCCCAGAGCAAATGATGCAAGAGTGCACAAGACAGAGGTTGCAATGACCTAACCTTGGAAGTCACACACTAACATCTTTATTATATACTACAGGCTACACAGGTCAGCCCTATACATGAAACAAGAGTCTATACACAGATTAGAATGCTAGAAGGCAACGATCACTGGGAGCTATCTTGCAGGCTGAGAACCAACCATCTATTTGATGCTACTTTAAAATGAAATACATCGAACATACACTAAACCCCCATATACACTTGGGCTTATATACTCTAGACCCCCACATATACACTAAACCCCCTTATATACTCTAGACCCCCATCTATATACTAAACCCCCTTATATACTCTGAACCTTATTTCATTTTCTATTCCTGGGTATTATACTGATTTAACAATTACAGCTTTATCATAAGTTTATTACATGTAAAGGCAAGTCTCCATTAGTGTTTGTTTTCTAAAATTTTCCCACAATGTTTTTTTTTTTTTTTTTTTTTTTTTTCAAATTAACTTCAAATGAGCTTTATCACATGTGAGAGACCATAGTGGCCTCTGTGATAAACTGTGGTAGACACTACTGGAAAATGCCTATGCAGGATCATTAAATACGTTAAATGTTATTTAACTAATAATACTTAAAATCACTGCACATTAATTCACTAAAAAATAATTAACAAATGTCTACTATGTGGCAGATACAATTACAAGTGTTAGATATACAATAGTGAACTAAAGAAACACAGTCTCTGTCCTTCAATGGTACTGAAAGACTATAAAGAAACTGCATCAAATACATGATTACACGTAAGTGCTGTGAAAAAAAAAAGCATACAATCTGAAATAATGGGCATGACAAGGGGATCTAATCAATTCTGAAAAATTTTTTAAAGTCTCTTTGAAGAAATATTACTGAATCTGAGACCTGAAAGGTGAGTAAGAGTTGACCAGGGGTACGGGAATGTGGGTATGTGGATGTGTATAGTGGGGGCTGGAGGGGCAGAGGATGGTTAGAAATTGGTCCAGGCAGAGGGAACAGCATATGTAAAGGTCCTGGGGTGGGGAAAAACTTGCCTTGTTCAAAGCACTGGCAAAAAGGCCAGTAAAGCTACAATGTAGGGCAGGCGTCCCCAAACTGCGGCCCCCTGAGGCCATTTATCCGGACCCCTGCCGCACTTCAGGAAGGGGCACCGCTTTCATTGGTGGTCAGTGAGAGGAGCACAGTATGTGGTGGCCCTCCAACGGTCTGAGGGACAGTGAACTGGCCCCCTGTGTAAAAAGTTTGGGGACGCCTGGTGTAGGGCAAGTTGGAAGACCTAAGAGGTCCAGTGGCCAAGGAAGTATGCAGGAGAGAGACCTTCTGGTGGCAGCCACTGAAGGGCTTTCAGAGATAAGCTATACTGCACTGGTGCAACATCTGTGATTGGCTATGACGCTATAATAAGGCAGCCCAATCTCAAAAGACATAGTAAGATGAAGGCAGAAAGTCAACCATAGGAAAAGCTCTTTTGTGTAACCACAACATCTGATGACAGTGAGTCCTCCTACGCACAGCTCAGGGGAAGAAGTCATAAGTCTTCCAGAAAGGGAATATATCCCAAGTAGAAAACTTAAGATCAGTTAAGTGAGGTGGAATTGTTCATAAGGAGTGAGCCACCTGAGACAACAGTGGGTTCCTGATTCCAGACTCAGATAATCTCCCCCAATGCCCCAATACTCCAGCTATGAAAAACACACTGCAGCAAATCCAAGACTTACATTGCTCCAATTAAAAAAAAAAAAAAATCCACAATTTGGATTAAGATTACATTTAATTTATAAAGCAAAGAAAAAAGACATTTTATAAAGTTAGCTATTCTTATGTTAAAACAAAGTATGACCATGTTTCAAACTTTTTAAAGACCCTCTTTAACGTTTTATGGTTTTCCTCACATAAATCATGTAGTCATCAAGTTTATTTCAAGTTTTTGGGCCTGTGATTGTAAATGGGGTCTTCTTTGTTATTGATTATAAGTAGTTAATATAGACAAAAGCTATTGAACACTTAATTTGTGAACAAGCACCTTTATTAAATTGCTTCTAACCATGGCTGTTGACTTTTGTTTTTCTAATCATATATCTTCAAGTAACAACTTTGCTTTCTCTTGTCATTTAGTGTTTACTTTTTAGTTTCAAGTAATGTATTTCACATCAAAAAAAAAAAAAAAAAAAAAAGAACCGAACATTTTTAATGGCATTGCTAACAACTTTATTTCGGAAGCTTAAATGTTTCTAGGGTTTCACTGTAATAAATGATGTTGACTATTAATTTGCAACACACCTTTGACTATGTTAAGATAGAAAACACTCTTCAATCTTTTTATTGCTATTACTAAAAGATTGTCTTTTTAGAAGGGATAGATATTAAGTTTTGTCAAGTACCTCCCTAACATCTATTGAGACCAAATGATTTTCCTTCACTGACTTGTTCATAATTTGAATTACAGACAGAACCTGACTTGCAATTTTTCAGTTTTGCAATAGTACCCATACAACCATTCTGTTTCACTTTCAGTATAGTGTTCAATAGATTATATGAGACATTCAACACCTAATTATAAGATAGAAGGACAGATTTTGCCCTTCCAGGCTAATGTAAGTGCTCCAAGCACATTTAAGGTAGGCTAGGCTAAGCTATGATGTTTGGTAGGTTAGGTGTATTAAACACATTTTCAACTTATAATATTTTCAACTTACAATGAGTTCATCAGGACAGAGCTCCATTGTAAGCCACAGTACATCTAGTATAGGAAATTTCTTAATACTAAGCAATCATTCTTAAATATTGAGCAATAAACTCTACTTGATGTTGTTATTCAAATTAACTGATGTATTTTAGTTTCTAAAATTTAAGCTTCAGCATCAAAAGCCTGCATTTTTCTTTTTCCTATGCCTTGTACAAAGTATTTTAAAGCAAATTTCTACAACGTTAGAATTTAGGTAACTCTGGCTTTTGAAATAAAATCCATCACCTTTACACATTTACAATTCTGCCAGTAAAGCCTAGAATGCATGTTCTCCTACACTGTGTGCTATCTTCTTAGGTTGGCATTAACTTTTTATTTCAGCATGGATCACTGAGGATGTAGTCAGCTGCAAGTAACAAGCTTCAACTCTCACAATAGAGAACTGACCATCTCACATAACAATAAACCCAGAGGTACGGCAAGTAATAGAGTTCTTCATTTTGGGGGCCCAGTGATGTTCTCAAAAACTCAGGGTCTTCCCCTCTCTCTGCTCTGCCCTCCTCAGATATTCTTCAATTTGTCCTCACATTGGCTCCCTCCTCGTTACAAAAGGATAACAGGCAATAGGGCGTGTTCTGAAGAACAAAAGTTTTCCATTTTGATTAAGTTCAATGTATTGTTTTCCTTTAATTGTTTGTGCTTTTCACATCAAAGAAATCATTTGCCTAGCCCTGGATTTTTAATTATCAAACTGTAACATGGGCTACATTTTCTGATGGATGACCCAACTTTCTGATCAATTGTGTTGGACTAGCTTGGGAGCCTTTACTGCTAACCACCAGTCAGGACACATGTAAATATACCCCAACCTCCCAAAAGGTCAGGACGTTGTAAGACTTTGTGCTGTTCCAGCCTCTCCCTTCAAAGTCTGAGACATAACCTAAAATCTAAGAGTGGTCTCCTCCGTGGATGAAATGCATATTTATGTAGCTTTTTAAGGAATGAATGGAACATAAGTGCTGTTCTTTCACATCTGAATTCAGTCGCTAAACTGTATGATAGTTACCGAACCACAGCCTTACAGATTCCTGGCATTCAACAGACAAGATACCTGAGACAAACCTAACCTGTGTTTCTTCACAATCTGCTCTATCCTCTGGGATTGTTTTATCCTGAAAATTCAAATCCTTTGTCAGGATAGGCCTAAGCAGAAACCTCTGTTAATTTTGGCTGAGTGTCAGGGCTTCTTATGCTATTTACTCACACTCTTCTGTGGTGCAGTAAATTTAACTTATTATTTCCCTGATGACTTCGGTTTCCTGCTCAGGAGCTCCTCCAGGGCGAAGCATCCATTATCTGTCCTCCATGTCTACCTTTCGTATTTACCTATCTTTATCTTTTTCTCCTCTGCATCTTGAGAGTGTCCAAGTTTGTCATCCATATTCCTCTTCCATTTTTGGAGATCAAGTCTTCTGATTATCTTAGTAGGGATTTTAAGTCTTATTGCAATTTTGGTTTCCTCCCATTCTTTTATTTCACTCAGATTTTTTGTTTGTACATTTCTGTTTTCATCTCAGTCTTTTCCCCCTTAGGGCCCTCTGGTTTCTTTTCCCAAAGTAATGATTTTTTAAGATATCAGATTTATCCTAAATTTGTTAACTGTGTTTCACACGTAACCATTTTTAGTGAGATACACTGTCCTCAAAGTCATTCTGTCCTTCCTCTGCATTCTGGAGTTTTTTTCCTAAGCCACATGCTCAGCGTCTTTGACAAGGAGAGCCCCAGCTAGATCTAATGCTCCTGCACAGATGTGTAAAACACATTCTTAGGTTATCTCAATAGCCACTAAATGCTACCATGTTTCTCTCTTTCAGTTTGAACTTGTAAATGAGATATGTTCTCCTCTGAGCCTGGCTGGTAATGTGTGACATATATTCCTTTCAATGCACGTGGAGACAGAATAATGCCTCCTGCTAAGACTCAAGCATGTCACATGTATCTTATGTTGTACATGAAACACGGGGATGCAAGGCTCTTCCTACCTGTTTCAAACACTTTAAGTGATTTGCAGCCAGGGGTGTACAGCTCCCTTAGCACCTTCCTCTGGCTCCTGCTGTGGGGCTGCATGTTGGGAGTTTGGGTTTTTAAGTGAAAGTGGAGAGAAAGTTGCTAGTGGAGACAGAGGAGGCTCAGTTGAGGGACCCAGGTATGACTGGCTCCACAGACTGGGAATGACAAACTTGTACTATTCAGCATGACCCAAGGCTTCCCAAAGCTATATACACTGTGTAAATGGATTTTAAGACATGTCCTACCTAGTGTTGGGCATTTGTCTTGTTCTAGTTCAGAGAATAGAATGTGTGCTATATAGTACAAGACCATTCTCAATCTGTTTAGCCAGCCATATTGAAGAACATTCTGCCCAGATCTTGGCATATGGCAATTTGCTTTATAGCACAACTGCTGGGCATTTTAAGGAGAATTCGGAAGCAGTATATCAGGCCCAAGGAGTCCAACACCATGCTACTCCAGAAATGTCAAACAGTCTGTTTCCTTTTTAAGTGATTACATCATCTTCTACCATTTTAGTTGGACTCAGAGTATAGGCTGCTCCTGTGCATTTAATGCTGCTTTTCTTAAAAGAAGAAATTACTTTTTCACATCATTGTGAAGTCAAGATACAGACTTATAAAGAACAACTGACTGCAATTGTTTCCTCTGTCCCTCAGGGGTTAACATTTGTATAACTGTCTCTTTTGGTTGGCACACCCTGTACTGAAGAGAAAGAGCCATCTGCTTCCCTGTCTGAAAAACACCACTTGTCTGACATTCCCCTGCCGGTAAGGAGACTGATACTGAAAACCCACGTATTCATGAAGCCGCTTTAGTTCTGAGACATTAACAACCACACTATCAAAACCAAACTCTCTCAAGTCATATACATCTTTCCATTCAAAATCAGGTATAAATGCAAACTTTATCTTAAGCCAATGTTCATACTATTTATTATGGCTCTGAATCCAAGTGAGTCAAATAGGTAATGATACATGTTAAATCCAATATTGATTTTAGAAGTCCTTTTCCTTTGATAGTAAGAAATGGACTGCCACAGATACTCACAGGCTGCCTCTGCCTAGGGTGCTGTGCTCCCAGTCAGTGTTGTAAGCCAACAGTGGCTTGGTGCCACCCTGAAAGACCTCACTTTCTTTAAAAAGTGAAATACTGCATGCCATAAATTTGTATAAGTATTTACTCTTAATAAGTGAAAAGAAATCTACCACACGTTTAATGGGTTAGTTTTTCATTAAGAAAACAACTTCAAACCTTCGAATTAATTTACATAGCTTGTTGCAAATGGCAACATTTTATTACTTTATAATAATTCTTTAAAGTCAATTCTTCAGTAGTAACATAAATGAAAACCTGAGGAAACATTCTGTGCTATCCTCTTTTATACAACATCTTATTCTTCAATAGGAGATGTAAAAGAAAGAATGTTGATTTCAGGAAGCTGCTCTATAATTGGTTACTTTTTCCCTGGACCAGAACACCCTGTAAGAGTTGGCAAGCTTGCCCTGTAACAGGCGAGATACTAAGTATTTTGTTTTGCAGGCTGTATAATCTCTGCCACATCTACACCGCTCTGTCATTGTAGAGCAAAAGTGACCATAGATAGTACCTACACAAGCATGACTATTTCAGTAAGAATTTAAACTACTGGCAGGGTGCAGTGGCTCACACCTGTAATCCCAGTACTTTGGGAGGCCAAGGTGGGTGTATTGCTTAAAGCCAGGAGTTCGAAACCAGCCTGGCAAACATGGTAAAACCCGTCTCTACTAAAAGTACAAAAAATCAACCCAGCATGGTGGCACAGGTCTATAATCCTAACTACTCAGGAAACTGAGGCACAAGAATTGCTTGAGCCTAGAGGCAGAAGTTGCAGTGAGCCAAGATCACAACCCTGTATTCCAGCCTGGGCAAGACTCTGTCTCAACCAAAAAAAAAAAAAATAATTTACATAATTACTGACACTACTGAGGCAGCAGGAAGAAGCACAGTGTAAAAACATATTCAAATCTGGGACTACACAATTTCACAGAATTATACAGCATTCCTTGCTCTTTTATTAATACAGTACACAGAAAGCAATGTTTAGATTCTTTAATTCCAATCAAATGTTATGTGTAATAGCTAACTCTTCGTCAGTTCCTAATATGTGCCACGCACGGTTCTAAGTGCTTTGTGTTATCTCATTCAGCTCTCCCATCACTCCAGGAGGTTTGGAATAGAATGGGAAGACAGAGGCGGCATCAGGCAGTATCCTGATGCTTCTCACTTCTAGAAATGAAAATGACAAATGAGCACATAAAGGTCCACAGGGCACTCACCTGACAGGCTCTCAAAGTCCTAGAGTGCTTCTAGTGGGTCTCCTCTGTTACTGTCCTCTCTGGTTACTCCTTTAATCCTACCATCCCATGATCTAAACCCTTCCATGCTGATTTTAATTCTAAAATTATCATTTTCACTCAATCCCCCTACTCCATGCTGACTGCTCTTCTTCAAAACCATGAAAATTGGATAGAAATACCATAGTAAGAGGTATGGGATTTGAAATCCATTAGATAAAAATGTTTTCCACAAAGTATGACAGATAAAAGGTGATTTTTAAGTGTTCGTTTTAACAGCACCCTCACAGGAGAGCAAGTACCTTTGATGTCAATAGCAGATACCCAGCAGATTCTGTTTTCTAGGAAAGGAGAAGCTTGAGAACACTTTCTTCTCTTTGCAACACCTAAAAATTATCACGACTTATATAACTGGCTCAACAATATTTAACTCAATGTTACATACCTTAGTTTGAGATTTTGTTACTTACAGATGCCATTACTACTAATTTTAGTTGGAAGACTATAATATACTTACAAAAATATGACATAATTCCTTATTGTAGATTGTTTTCTCTTAAAATTATAACTTCTGCAATAAGAGATCTGATGCTGTGATAGCACCACTTTTTCAGTCTTTCTGCAATGTTCATCCTTATAGGGAATAGAGTCAAGCAGCATCAACATGCAATAAGTGGAAATTTAAGGATGTTCTGGTTATTCTGCATTTCTAAAGAAAACATTTTCCTATATATTCATTTTGAGCTGCAATTTTGTTATAATCGCTTATATGAAAAAAATAAGTTAAGACCTAATCATCATCTAAACAATACACTGAATTCCCTGGAGGTACATGGCTCTACTAGCTGATTTTATAGTTAAGGCAACTGGGATTTGACTAACTCAAACCAACAGTAAGGAAGTAGACAGTTAAACAGGCTGAAGAATTAAGTTACAAGTGGTCTAGACTCCAACTCAGCAGACTATAGCCCCCAGAGTAAATCTGTCCATAGATCATGGGAACTAATTACAAATACAGAAAAGTGAAAAGGACATAAATGCAATTCTACAGAAAGAATTAACATCACTAGACACTTGTTTTACAAATTACAAGTACGAGATATATGAAATACCAGGAATGGCATTCTGTGATTTTCTAGTATTGAGTGAGAAAAGAAACCAAAATAGGACCTGGAATGATGCCCTGTTTGTGACAGTTGGCTTGCAATCTAGTCAAAAAAAGTGAGAAGTTAGAGAATGGAAACATAAAAAGTAATGCCTAACTTTTCTATTTTCTATTCTATTGTATTTCCAATATTCTATTCTATCGTATTTCCTAGACAAAAGTAATTCTTAAGCTTTCTATTCTACCCATTGTGGAACATGTAACATAAAGATTCAGATCACAGAAATTACAACTATGACAAATTACACATATAAAAAAGATACATTATTTAAAACTCATTCAGGGCAAAAAAAAAAAGTCATAGGGAAAGTCAAAAGACCAATGACAAACTGAGAAGTAACATGCACAATTTATCTTCCAAAGAGATCATTTGCATTCCTCTTTAACAATAAAACAGTAATTATCAAAAACCCAATATACAAATAGTCAAAAGACATGAACCAATGGTAGACAAAAAGGCAAAAGTCTTGCGCCAGGCGCGGTGGCTCAAGCCTGTAATCCCAGCACTTTGGGAGGCCGAGGCGGGTGGATCACGAGGTCGGAAGATCGAGACCATCCTGGTCAACATGGTGAAACCCCGTCTCTACTAAAAGTGCAAAAAATTAGCTGGGCATGGTGGCGCGTGCCTGTAATCCCAGCTACTCAGGAGGCTGAGGCAGGAGAATTGCCTGAGCCCAGGAGGCGGAGGTTGTGGTGAGCCGAGATCGCGCCATTGCACTCCAGCCTGGGTAACAAGGGCGAAACTCCGCCTCAAAAAAAAAAAAAAAGGCAAAAGTCTTTAAATGTTTTTTAAAATGTTCAACTGTTCTCAAAAATGTAAATAAAAACTACACTGAGATAGCACTTCTCACCTATCTGGCAAAAATCTACTCTCATGACAAGGCTCAGAAGAAACTGAAAGTCGCAAATACTGTTGATCAAAGTACAAAATAAAGTCCCCATAAAGGAGAATTTTGCAGGATCTAATAAAAGTACACATGGCAAAATTACCCAGTACTTAATGCAGCTGTAAAAAGGAGTGAGGAAGATCTCTATGTACTATTATGGAGTAATCTCCAAAATACATTATGAAATAAAAAAAAGAAAGGGGAATAACAGAGAACATAGACTACTACATTGTATATGAGAAGGAAGAAAAAGCAAGTACTTTCTTGTTTTAACAACAAAATTTAATAAAAATGGTTACCTATCAAGGGATACTGGGAAGACTGAAAATAGAGAAAGTTTCTCCATATGTAACTTTTTATTTAATTTTAACTTCAAATCTATTTATATAGAAAGAATTAAACCAGAAATTGAAAACTCAGAATTAGAGAAAAAGAAATAAAGCACTATTCACATCAAATTGGTAAAACATCTACCCAGAAAAAACTTCTAAACTCAGTGTTCTGTCTCTAAATCCTTAGCAGTATTACTGAAAGGATTATACCCTGCAAAGAAATCTTAAACTTTATTCAATAGTTTTAATATTAATACTGTAATTTTAAAACATTTTATGTGTATTGTAAGATAAAGCAAATAAGTAAGTTGATGTCATTAAGAAATTACTATTTTCAATGTAAGAGAAAATAGAAATATAAAATGAAATAAAGGGAAGAACTTCTCTTCTGCTAAATTTGACTTGAAAAACATTGATCCGAACTCAGTTGTTTTTATTTCTTAGTTCTGACCACTGAAAGAGTTCTGAAGCAATGGTACCCAAATCTTGGTTTTCAAATTATCATCTCCCCCAAAGGGAACCAGAGTTTCCTGGAGAAGGGGTTCCAGGTCTTACAAAAGCATTAGATGAAAAGTGACTTACCCAAATTGAAAATTAATACAATTGAGAGACATGTCCTCCACCACCATTCTCTAGCAAACAATCTACTATGTGGCACTCCAATTTACTTTTTTGTTTTGCCCTCTTCATGTGCAATACCTTTACATTACACTGCAGAAGTTGTGGCCTCATATTATCAAGGTCACAGGACATAAGATAAAAACTCCTATATACTAGCAATGAACACGAGGACACCAAAATTTAAAACAAAATGCTACTTACCATTGCCCCCCAAAAAATTAAGTTCTTCTGTATGTACAGGACTTAAGAACTTTACAGCATACAAGTCCTGTAAAACGTGTAAAGGACTCGTATGCTGAAAACTAAAAATGCTGATGAAAGAAATCAATGATGTAAACAAATAGTGAGACACACCATATTCATAGATTAGAAGATTCAACACAATAAAGATGTCAATTCTTCCAAAATTAATCTAAAGACCTGATGTAATTCCTATCAAAATCTCAGCAAGATTTTTTTGTACACATAGAAAAGTGTATGCTAAAATTTATCTGAAAAGACAAAGGAACTAGAATAACTAAAACAATTTTGAAAAAGAAGATAAATGGGAAATCATCAGCCTACCTCATTTCAAAATTTATTATATACCTATAATAATCAAGACACTGTGATACCAGCTGGGGGACAGGTACACAGATTAGTAAAATAGAATAGAAAATGCAAAAATAGATGAACAAATATATCCAAGTGATTTTTGAGAGAGGTGCAAAAAAAAAATTCAACAGAGGAAAAATAGGCTTTTCAACAAATGGTGCAGAAGCAACTGAATATCCATGGGTTTAAAGGGAAAAAAAAGAACCTCAACCATATACAAAGTTAACTCAAAATGCATCATGGACTTTAATGTGAAACACAAAACTATAGAACTTTAAAAAAAAAAAAAAAAGTAATTCATGAGAAAATTTTCAGGATCCAAGGCTAGGCAGAATTCTTAGCCTCGACAGCAAAAGCATGATTCCTAAAAGAAAAAATTGATTAATTTGACTTTGTCGAAATTAAAAACTTTTTCTATGCAAAAGACCTTCTTAAAAGAATGGAAATACAGTCTACAGAGAATATATTTGTAAGCCAAATGTTCAACACATGGCTAGTATCTAAAATATATAGAGAACTCTTAAAATTCAACAGTGAAAAATGTTCCAGTTAGAAAATGGGTAAAAGAAATAAACTTTCACTGAAGAGGATATACAGATGACAAATAAGCACATGGAAAAAATGGTCAACATTAGGGCATGTAAATTAAAACCAAAATAAGATATCACTACATACTTCTCAGAATGGCAAAAATGAAAAGATAACGGGAACACCAAATACTGATCATTCACACATTTCTGGTGACAATGTGAAATAGTATACCACTATAAAAAAAAACATTTCTTAGACCAGGGTTCCCCAATCCCCAAGCCACCAACTGGTACCAGTCCCTGGCCTGTTAGGAACTAGGCTGCAGGAGGTGAGCGGTGGAGGAGGGAGCATTACTGCCTGAGCTCCTCCTGTCAAATCAGCAGCAACATTAGATATTAATAGGAGCGCAAACCCTATTGTGAACTGCACAGGTGAGGGATCCAGGTTGCGTCTACTTCTTATGAAAATCTAATGCCTGATGACGTGAGGTGGAAGTTTCAACCTGAAACCATCCACACCACCTCCCACCCCTGGTCCATGGAAAAACTGTCTTCCAAGAAACCCGTCCCTAGTGCCAAAAAGGTTGGGGACCACTATCTTAAAGAATAAACATACAATTAACATATGACCCAACAACTGGATTCCTGGTTACTTATCACAGAAAAAAATGGATACACAATAAAATCTATAGACAAATATTTATAACAACTTTATATGTAACAACCAAAACATAGAAACAACCCAGATGCTTTTAACAGGTGAATAGTAACAATCTGTGGTACGCAGTTTCCATGGAACACTACTTAATAAAAAGGAATGAACTATTGATATATACAACAATCTAGATGAATTGCCATAGAACTATGCCGAGTGAAAAAAAGCAATATCCAAAGTATAATTGCATTTCTATAACATTTTTTAAATGATAAATTTATAGAAATGAAGAACAGATTTGTGGTTGCCGAGCAATGCGGAAGGAGGTAAGAGAGGTGGGTGTGGCTATAGAAGGGCAACATGAGAGATCCTTGTGGCGACAAAAATGTTGTTTCTTGACTATATGAAAGTCAATATCCTGGATGTGACACTGCTCCACAGTTAACAAGATGCCACCATAAGGGGAAACTGATGAAGGGGGAAGAGAATCTCTCCATGTTACTTCTTAAAACTGCATGCGAATCTACAACTGTCCCAAAATAAAATTAAGTGGATATTTTTAAGTGACTGAACTACACTGAAATGAGATAAAGTGTTTATTATCCTAAAATTATCCAAGTTTTTCTCAGAAGTCTAATAACACATGCATGGAAAACCATACACGTATAAATAATTCCAAAAAGTACTTTTTACATGGTACATGAAAATGTCTTCTAGGAAGAAATATGGTTGTATATTCATTTAATTATCAATAAATATTGTTTTCCATTTTCAATATTATTTCACATTGCGAAGTGCTGGGTTACTAAATGCAAATTAATTTATCAAAGTTAATTTTAAATCTTGTACATTCCTTCAGAGGTTTGAAAAAAGTAAATATGCTTTAAAAATATTTTAAACTTAAATATTTTAAAGAAGCTTGTAAAGATATAGGAAAAACATAAGAAAAATTTGGCATTCCTTTAGATATAGTAAATCCAAGAGTAATTATTAATTTGGTGCTATAAAAATTTTCTGTTGCCATATATTTATGATCAAACACAATCACCAAAATCCTACTCAGTAAGATTACCACGATAACAAAAAGAGAAGATTTAAACAGGTGTTAGAGAAATCCTCTCCAAAAAAAGTCTTCAAAAGGACAGTCTTTTAAAAGGTGAGAGAAGTCTGAATTTACACTCAGCTCACATGTGTATCTGTGTGTTGTACTATGTAAAAACAGATTACACACTGTCACAATCAGCCACCTAATGCCTCAGGGATATATAGGGTTCCCCCAGGGTTAATTTCATCTAGATTCTACAGTAAGAGTTATTTATCACAGCACAGTCCTCAGATCAAAATACTATTATAAGAACTAGGTCCCTTCACTCAGAAAAATTATTTCTCTTTCCTTTCCTTTCTATCCTGCTTTAAAATCACAATAAACTTTAAATCCTTTAGGTCTGAGAGTTTTGCAATAAAGTATGGTGCCAAGACATAACTCAATGTGGAGAAAATGAGGACTGCCACTGAAAATTTAATCTGCTCCAAGATAGATAGATAATACTTAAAAGAGATTTTTTAAAATTGCCAGGTTGTGCATACAGCTTACTTTCAGTATCTATTGTTAGTACAGCACTTTAAATAACCATCTTGGAAAATTCACTGGTTATTCTTAATTGATCAAGAATAGAAACCTACCTAGCTATACTGTGCATGGAACAATTGCTATTTCTCCCCCCTAATAACCTGCAATAAACTATTTCTGCCCACCAAGGAACCTGCAAAAAAAAGCCCTATCTATTCTGTGTGACCAAAGGTGATTTCTAAGCCAATAGTTCTAAAAAGAAGGCAGCCATAGGGTAACTGATCAGGCACCACACCTTGCTCCTATCTTATTTCAAACTGCTTGCTGAGATTTATAAGTAATTTAAAAATAAACCAGTGAGAGAGGGTCAAACTGTAGATTTAAATGTAGAGTGAATCAAAGGGCAGAGAACAAATACAGAAGATGTGGGAAATGAAGATGAGAGAGGAGAAAGAAACCCAAGCAGGGGAGAGCCACTGTGAGGGGAAGAGAAGCCAAGAACAAGAAGTTGAAACAGAAAAAACAAGAAGCGAAGTTACCAGTAGGCGGGACAAGAAAATGGAATCAAAGAACAAGGAACACAGAAATCCTATGATAGAAATGCAAATATTCTCACCACACGTGTTTAAAAATTTACTAATTTCAATTAGGGTTTTAAAAATAATTTTTTAAGGGACAGAGTATCTGTTGCCCAGGCTGGAGTGCAGTAGTGCATTCATAGCTCACTATAGCCTCAATCTCCCAGCTCAGGCAATTGTCCTGCCTCAGCCTTCCAAAAGCTTAGGATCACAGGCATGCGCCAACACACCCAGCTAATTTTTAAATTTTTTTGTAGAGACAGGATCTTCCAATCTCTCCCAGGCTGGTCTTGAACTTCCAACCTCAAGCAATCCTCCCATTTCAGTCTCCCAAAGTACTGGGATTACAGGCGTGAGCCACTCCACCTGGCCATAAATAATTTTAATATAGAAAAAACTACAGTATCAGTTACATATTTTTTTCTAGGAATTTGGTATGTGTTTAAGACGATTAATTGATCTTCGATATGGTTCTTAAAGTATAACAGTTTGCCACTTTAAATTTCAACCAAAGAGGAAAGATGATGATGTTAACCGCCAACACACCATTTTGTGTCTTCAGCACATATGCTGTAAATGGCAACTGGAGGCCTTACTATTCAAATGCGTTGAAAACCCACTGACACTTCATGTCAAATGTATATGACACATAGGCCGTACTATTTCCAATACAGAAATTCCCCATATTATAACTTTCTCCACTCTATCCCAGCACTCACAATTACGTACTAGAGTGGAGTCTTCTCTGCCTCTAGCGGGAGAGGGGACTGCTAAAAAAGTCAGACTTTGACAGCTTCTCTCCCAGTGTTCCAGGATCAGACAGACCAGGTGGTTGGGATGGTGGCAGCAGCACTGGGCCACGGAAACAAATCCTGGGACAATCAACCCAACCCAGCTTGTCATATATTCATAACAAGTTTTAAAATACCTGTGAAAGAAACATTTATATTTCAACAGCAATTTTCAAGTTATCTCTATTGAAAATATCCATAAACCTAAGGAGGTCCAATATTAAGAAGAGAATTCACTTCCCCTGCAAAACACACACAAATTCAAATAACACTTCATTCATTAACATTATAAGCTTGACATCTGAGTGGGACATCCCAGAGATACATTTGCATAATGATGTTCTGTTAAATCTAATTGCTTTTAAAATACCCGTTGTTTTTTGCACCTGTCTAATGAGAATCTGCCCCAGCAGTTACTAAAATCCAGGTAACTTAAGAGCTCATTCAACAGATTGCATATAATTCAACAGATTGTACATCAAGCACCTGTTTTGTCAGGTACTTGGCTGGGGCTATCCAAGAATACAGTGACTAGTGTGACTCCTAACCTCTTGGAGCTTACATTCTAACACTGAATAAGCAAACTAATAAAAGTGGTTGGAATGTTAAAGAAAGCATGCTGTGGTCTAAGAATGCTGAAGGCCATGAGATAAATGAGGAAAAAAAAACTTCTTCTGTCCCTAATGTTTTGCAGCTTGCAAAGATGACAGCAGAATGGCAGAACCAGAAGTAAAATAAAGAGTTAGAATATTTTGCTTATAAAATTTTCGTGTGTGTGTGTGTGTCTGTTGCTGTAAATAACGTCAGTAACTCCAAGGCAAGGTGGATGCCTCAAGATTCATTCAGCCAAAGTCTTCATTTGCCCTAAGACTTCAAGGGTTATGGGTACAGTAAGAATTTCTATCTCCAGGGCTTAATTACTGAATATTATTCCCTAATCCAGAATACCCTCGATAGTAGCATCCCCCAAAGAGTCCTACAATGCCTGAAGATACTGTCTCACAATTGCTGAACTCCTGAAAGTGAGGTTCACAATCGATACAGCTGCAGCGCCCTCACAGTGTGCCACCCAGGAGCCCAGCATCTCCTGGAGTTGTTCCTGTGATGGGGACAGACATTTTAGAGGAAGTATCCAAAATGTTTATCTGAATGTATCCTTGGCCAGGTGTAGAAATACTCATCACAAACAAGCAAAAATAGACAATAATCGAAAAATTAAAAACTAGAAGCCTAGCCTCTGTGATTCTTTTAATAACAGCCTGCTAGTGTAGTTCCTAACTTGCCACCTTCCCTAAGGTATTGGCCGTATTTCTCAATTCTGTATGAAACAACAACAAAACAAAAACTGAAGCTTAGACAAAAAGGGAATGTATTCACCAGGCAAGTGGATAGCCCTAGCATGGAGGATGTCTGCCATTCCAGGACCCACATTCCTCAAGTGCCATCAGGTTCAAGCCTCTGGGCTCTGCTCCCTCTGTGTGCCACATTCTGCTTGGTGCCAGGAAGGCAGCCCACTTGGCAGCCCACACACCACTAGCAATCCAACCAGAAAAGGCAGTCTCTCCATGCTACTCCTACAGAAAAGCACCAGATGGGACTCCAATTGACCTAGGTAATCACATGTCCATTCCTTGAACTAACGCTGTGTCTCCAAGGTGATGCCATAAGGTTCTACGATGAGGAAAATGCCAAAAACAGTCCCTGAGGAAAGCAGTCTAACTCCTGGAGTTCTGAGGAAAACAGACTGAAAACCAGGGATCTGATTAAGATGTTCTTGGAAAAGAAACTGCACCAATGTTTCAAACCATGCCCTAGAAATGGACTTACACTATTCCTATCCATAACAATCATTTAACACTATTTGAAACTGAAAAAAGGAAATAATAGTTAAAATGTTTAAAATGCTTATTAAATGCTTAAAACCATCCCATTTTGGCTCCATCTAGGACATATTCTTATTTACTATAGCACAAGTACATATAAAGGTGTCAAATCGAGTCTTCCAAGGGATGACTGGCAATTGGATGCATTCTCAAAATCAGTACCAATGCTCAAAGCTGCTACAACCTTCAATCCTACATAAAATTCTAGCTGCATAGTAATTCCAGAAAGCACTTAATTCTATTTTGAGGTTGCCTTTATAGAAATATTTTGTGAGTCCTACAGTATGCTGTAAGTATGAACACTGTAATGATGGCTGACTTTGGACACCTATCAATGGGTTAGCCCTGCTCTGCAAGGAGCAGTGGTATGGGGATGGGGAGAAGAAACAGAAAAGAAAGAACATTGTAATGATTAACTAATTGCTCTAAATATTTGCCCCTCATTAAAATAACTTCATATAAAACAAATTGTCAAAGATCACTTCTACTGCAAGAAATGAATGAGGCTGGGTACGGCAGCCCATGCCTGTAATACCAGCACTTTGGGAGGCCGAAGCAGGCAGATCACTTGAGGTAAGGAGTTCAAGACCAGCCTGGCCAACATGGTGAAACCCTGTCTCTATTAAAAATACAAAAATTAGCCAGGTGTGGTGGCATGGGCCTGTAGTCTCAGCTACTCAGGAAGCTGAGGCAGAAAAATCGCTGGAACCTGGGAGGCAGAGGTTGCAGTGAGCCAAGAATCCTGTCACCACACTCCAGCCTGGGACACAGAGCAAGACTCTGTCTCAAAAAATAAAAAAGAAAAAGAAAAAAAAAGAAATGAATGGGAACAGCTTATATGTTAATCTATGAATATCATTAATGATTTAAAGTTTTATTATGCTATATTATTTATGTTACTACTTTTTAAAGAAAATATTATAATTTAGAAATACATCTATCACACATAACTAAGAGCCTGCAAAGGGGAAAATACGCTTAATCCCAAATCATAAATCCAATACCAAAGAAAGTTCCTGGTTTATCATTTTGTTTTTTAGAAGATACTGTCACTGCAGATATGGTCAGTGGTCACATCATGTGTTCCCCAACTCCTTATCCATCCAAACTTGTTTGCCTTTTTCTTCAGTCCCACAGGTCACAGCTAGATGATCTGACCACCTATGCCATTAAGTTGTTTATAAATTTGATTTTGTGGAGTTTTTTGTTTCTTTTTTCTGTATCGTGTCGAAGTCATGGAAAGAAAGAGTGAAGGGAGGCAAGAACCTAGGCAGGGGAAAAAGCAGAACAGGAAGCTCAAGACTGGCGAAGAGGGAGAGCAGGCCAGGTGTGTAGTCATGCCTATCATCCCAGCACTTTGGGAGGCCAAGGAAGGAGGACTACGTCCAGGCATTCAAGACTGGCCTGAGCAACACAGCAAGACCCCATCTCTACCAAAAAATAAGCCAGCCATTGTGGCATGCACCTGAAACCCAGCTACTAGGGAGACTGAGCTAGGAGGATCATGGGATCCCAGGGAGGCTGAGGCTGCAGTGAGCCGTAATCGCACCCTCGCACTCCAGCCTGGGCAACAGAGTGAAAGCCTGTCTCAAAAAAAAAAAAAAAAATCAATAAAAGAAGGGGAACAAGAGTAAAAAGACAGTGAAACATAAAATGCCAAATTCCTTAAGACTGTGAGTATGCACATATACATCACAACAGAAGCATCCAGAGTCTCTAAAAGATTAAATCATATGACTTTACAAACACGATTCCAACACAAAAAGGAAGAGCTGCTTAAAGAGATTAATGTGGTCAAGTAGGTATTTTTCTAAGGAGTTTAGATTTTTAAAGGAAATGTTAAACAGAAAGATAAATTATTTGTATAAAAGAACACAGGGATCTCTAAAATTCCTATCAGGAAGCAATGGCAGAATAAAATCAGGTTTACAAAAATTGAAAAAGTTTCACTTAGTTATACTGTAACAAACAATTACAGACAACACACTTAGTTCTATACCTACTTTCTTGGTCAAATAAAATTATCTTCAGAATACACACAGAAAATAAACATTGCAAAGAGAAAACTAAAATCCAATGGTAAGCAAAAATAATAAAGGAGGAAATCCTAGATCCTCCAAATATACTGCAGCCTCCCAACTCGTATGAATTATAACAGAGACTTGGGGATAAGTTCATGGAACACCTGCCTCAATTTTTACAGAGCGGTAACAAACACGAGGGCTTCAGTAGCTGGCAGCATCCTACTTCTTGATCTGCACAGCAAATGTCCAGATGTTTGTTTTACAGTTGGTTGAACTGTACATCTGCTTTACGCACTCTGTTATATTTCGCCCACGCACCCCCCAATAAAGGTTAAATCTAAAAGGTACAGGATGACTGGAGAAGGGCAAGCACTACCTCAATTTTCAAAAACTACAGATATTTATATTTACTGTGAATCACTAGCAAGATTCTTACAAGCTAAGAAAATACCTTGTAAAAGCTAATGAGGCTGACATGGGAATTCATAAGATGCAAGGCTGTGAAACTTCTTTTTTCAACTGTGTTATCTGTCAGGAACTATGGCCTATAAGCACTATGAGGTGTCTATTTGTTCAGTGCAGTCCTCATAACAATGGAGTGAGAGTGGAGGGCAGGCTGGAGAAATGTCATGAGTGCTGGAACATGATTTCTTAACTTTGAAGAGCACAAAGAGAACGAACAGCAGGATCAAGTTCACTCAAGAGGGAAGACTCTGCAGACGTGCTGCTAGTTCTATGCCCTGACCTTTCAACATCTGAAGGTAAGAATATAGGAGACATAAAATAGCAGATTTCATGGGTAATGAATTTGGGAATAATAGATGAGTTTAAAAGCTATTTCCTGAAATTAGGATCAGAAGCCTTTGTTAAAATATAAATTGCAAGGATGGATGTCTATAGGAATAGATTTGCGGGTGGGAAGTTGAGGGTATTCCAATAATGGCTTCTATTTCTTCTGTGAAAGGCACTCTGAAGACAGAGAGAACAGGGGATTGAGAATGGGGAAGATCTAAGGAGCTGACGCAAAGAACAGATGAGAAATCTAACTGGAAACACAACAGAAGTGTTCAGATTTAAATTTACAAACAGCAGCTGGGCCCAGTGGCTCATGCCTGTAATCCCAAGCCACTTGGGAGGCTGAGGCAACAGGAGGATCACTTGAGCACAGGAGTTAGAGGCTATGATCGCACCACTGCACTCCATCCTGGGCAACAGAGCAAGACCCCATCTCTAGCAAATGACTAATGGGACATTTTCACAGTTTTCTTCAGTGGATAGCCACAGGTTAAAAGTAACTCCATAATCTATGTGAATGATGAGTTTATATTTTAAGAACTTTAGCTGTAATTTCAGAGAATATACACAACTTTTAGATAGAAGATACTCTGGAATCTTCAGTTACTTTAACAGAAAAACACCTTGCTGCAAATTTTAATAAAGGGTATTAATGGAATTAACAAATAACATGACTGAGAAAGGACTAGATTTGGCCAGATATTTAGCACCCCAATTTAATCAAAGAAAATGAGAAAATAAACTGTAGCTTAATTATAATCATATAATCACAGCTTTCCAACAGACACAAGAAAGTAAACTACTTTCACATGTAGTGAGTGTTGGCTGGTGGATTATTTTAAGCATCTTTTGTTACACAGCAGTGAGGCCTCTTTAATGTGATCAAGTACGTATGCTTTAAGTCCAACAGTTTCCTTGTTTAGCTGTTTCATTCTATTCTCATTAAGATACTCAAGCATAATCTAGTCAATAATATTTTGCCCTTATTCTTCAGGATATATTTATAATAAGGGCAGGGGTTAATATCTTAGCTAGCAGGGCTATTTAAATAATCTACCCCAGACTTATGAAGTCAATACTAACTCCCAATGAAACATAATTAAATTCTGTGATTTAACAAATGGGTAGCTTTGATATGCATGAAAAAATGTAGATGGATTACATTTTACAGTTTTCTTTCAGGAGCTATTAAAACACTAAATGACACCACAAAATATTCTTACAATTGAAATGTTAAGACTGTTCATTTTAACTTTTATTTTGTTAGCTATACTTTTTTTCACAGAAAACTCTAGAATGATCATTGGTACCAATGAAAAAGTATTTCAAAAACCAACTTTTTCCTTATATTCAACTTTCCAGACATAAACGTAAGGCATAAAAAAAAAGTCACATTGGTTTCTAATTGGTTCATAGTCCTGTTTTTTTCCCCCTTTGACTTAATAAACTGAATGCTAGTTAAATGAAAAATGGTCTGAAATGTGGCTATAGAGCCCAGTTCCAACATGAAATTTGCTACTTGAGCAAGTTAGTTACCTCCCTAACTTTCACCTCCAACCTCACGAGATGAGGACATGAGGGTATACAGACACCATTTGCATGGAAACTGAAATGCAGGACACACTCAAAACATGGGAGGTGCTTTTTCTAGTGATCTTCTGGATGAAATCTACAGTTAATGGTCCTTCACCAGCAAAAGAAGCATGGTCCCTTTAACTATGAACTGTTATCATCTGTGTATGTTAGTGTATATATTCATCAATCGTTTCCGTTCATGACAGAAGAAATATCATCCCTTGTAATAGGTTTGGCTTTGGTGGGCAGCTCCACTAACCATTCAGAAATGGACTCCAGCCAATTCCTGGCTAAACTGTTACAGAAAGTACACACAGGGCACTACTAAT
This sequence comes from Saimiri boliviensis, assembly GCF_048565385.1. Classification (NCBI taxonomy): domain Eukaryota; kingdom Metazoa; phylum Chordata; class Mammalia; order Primates; family Cebidae; genus Saimiri; species Saimiri boliviensis. Next base: position 26,057,508 of record NC_133468.1, on the reverse strand, counting down.
AAGAGCTACACATTACTTTTCCAATTTTACAAAGAGCATAAACAGAGAACATATGCTATTCTAATAATGCCAAGGAGTGGTATAAATGTAACTCTGTTCATTTGTATTTTAATCTTTTTTAGAAATTATGGTTACTTCAAAAATTGGGAGTCAGGTGAGTTCCTATGTTGAGTATATTTTATAAACCGAAATGTGGACGAAGGTTATAGCAACTGTTATTCCGAATGCCATCAATTTTCAAAATAACCCCCAAGATGAAAGATACTCATCAAAGTTTGTACGTGGCTATCCAGAATTAAGTCAAGCACTTTAAGAAAAGGATAGTAAAAAGGGATTTAATCTACTTAATTGTTCTTAAATTTTTCCATGCCATTACTTACACCACTTACATATCTATCCTCTACTCAAAAAAGGAAACAACGGTAACAGGAAACAAAATAGAAATAGAATTGCTACAGGGAAAAAGATCTAAATAGGGATAATATAGAAAAAGTACTTTGAAAGAACTAATGACACGATGGGATATGATCACCAGAAAAACACACATATCGACAAAACACTTCACATACCCTTTTATGTCCTGTTTTTCCTCAAGACAGCTCCTAACTAAAACAAAGTATTCCCATGTATAGCTTGTTCCTGCATCTATGATGTGACAAATTATTCTTCAACCTGGTGTCTGTTCTGATTTAGATTCCGACTCTTTAAAAAATACAGGCCAGAACTCATTTCCTTACCAGACACTGTGAATACCTCAATTTTTTCATGCTCCTCAGAACTTTAAAAAGAGAAAAAAAAGGGTTTTCCTAGATCACTACAATCAGTAATAATCTGAAAAAAGAAATCTCTTTTTCCTTCAGGAATGGAAATGCGAGGTCATGTTTAAACCCCAAACAATGTATCTGTGAAAGCCCATGAGTGGCTCTGTTACTAAACATGCAAACAGAAATATCTACTTCAACTTGTCTGAGTCTCAAACTACAGGCACAGCTGTTCCGTCAGCCTCTGACTAAATGAAAACAGGGGCCGCAGCCTGTGAATTGAACTCTGGATGTAAATCTCGTGTTTTCAGTAAATCCAAAAACCTCTCATTGTGGCACGCCCTCCCCCCTACCAGCAGGAATGATCTCTTCCCCCATTTAGCTCTATTACTTTCCTAACCCCACATACATGGTCACTAAACTCTTAAGAAGAATTCTAAAAAATACTGGGGTTCTCTGGAATGTGTAACAAATATTTAGACATTAAAAAAAAAAAAAAAAAAAACTCCCAAATCCTGACAATTTTTACAGTTACTAGGATCAAACGTGTAGTGATTTTGTGTTTAAGTGACAGATTATTTTCCCTTTATTTTGTAAAACTTTTTAAATGAAACTTTTATAAATACTGTATATGTAATTATGCATATAATTACATAAATGCATTATATATATTTCTTAATTTCCAGACATGAGGATTTTCCTGTTATCTTTTGATTCTTTCTATAATTATATCATTTCAATAATTTGATATTTATTGATACTTGCTTTATAGACCTATATGTAACCAATGTCAGATGTTCCTTGTGCTTGAAAAGAATGGGTTATACAGGAACTGTATGTAATATTCTATGAATGTCCATAATATTAAATTTGTTAATTAATCATGTGCTTTAAGTCTTCCATATCCTTCTAAGTTTTCTGTCTGCAAGTTGTATGATTCAGAAAGGTATGTTAACTTCCCACTAGGATTGTGCATTTAGCTATTTTCCTTCTGTTTCTGTATATATTTGCTTTATATATTTTTGCTTTATATAATATGTACCTTTATGTAATATGAACTGAACCTTTTACCACTGTACATCTCTAATGCCCTTTGCCTTGATTTCTCTTTTGTCTGACATCAACATGTTATACCAGCTTTCTTTTGCTTGAAGTGAGCCTGAAATATAATTTTCCATTATTTTGTTTTCTGTATCCTGATGTTTTTAGATATGCTTCTTGTAAACCTAGCATCTCGGATGTTTTTAATCCAGTCTGACCGCTATCTTTTAGCAGAATCCTCTAGTCTATTTACATTTATTGTAATTACTGACACTTGAATTTATGACTATCCTGTTATTGTGTGCTTTGTTTTTCCTTCCTCTGCTATACTGTCTTCACTGAATACAATGGTATTAAGGTCCATTTTCCTTCTAATTTTTCCCCTTGTGTTGAGTAATATCAATAAATTGTTAGGTAAAAAGATTCATCAATATTTATTGTTTATATGTCTAAATGTAACTTTCCTAAATTGTCATACCTTTAGTTGATAGCGAAGCATAGGACATAAAATCTTTATGAAATTATAATACAACTACCATCTGGTCTTTAAGATTAACCAGTCTATGGAAGTGCAAGCCTGTCCATTAAAAATGACAACAGTAGGCTTTCAGAACTGCTTCAGCTTAGTCAGTAACCAAACGGCTTTCAAATTTGTTTTTATTCTTCCAGTTTTAACCAATGAAACTAAGGTATATTATCATGAAATATATATCTTTATATATGTAGTATCAGATATTGATTCCTGTGGCAACCAGACGTCACTAAGTATGTTTACCCTATCAGAATTCTCTTTTAATACCCAGCACAAAATAAAAACCAATTAAAGCCAAATTCCTCAGAAGCAAAGCAGTGTCATTCCACTTTTAATGAGGGAAAAACTATTTTAACAGTCCTAATTTTTTTTAAATGTCACACAAACTATCATACTGCAAGATAAATCATGAGAAGTAAACAAGCCAGTACAAAGCCTACCATCTTAATACAGTAAATATGATACTAGTGACTGTAGAAGGAAAAGATGAGACATCACTAGGAAAAGATTACCATCCCCAAACACCTCAGTGACTAGTGGTTCAAGGAAAGATCATTAATCTTGTGGCCCAAAGACTCTATCATGGTCTAGAGTTGATTAGGGAAAATGCCTCAGAGCAAAGTTAAAGACAATCTATTATATAAAGCAAAATGATATATTATCAGTATTATAAATTTACAAGAAAATAACCACCAAGAAGACTGAAGACTGAACTCTTCTGGTCCATGTGAGCTGTTCCACTAGATTAACTACAACTGGAGAACAGATAATAATCAGATATGTGCTAAGTAAGTCTGGAATCACAACAAAGGGATTTACTGGTTTCAGAAGTTCACAGCATCACACTGCATCCATTTCCACTATGGAAATATGCCTGCCTTAGGATACTGTCCCCAAATAAATAATGCCTGCATAGACTCTGAAAAACTTTTAGTTAAATTCTTGTTTTTCCACACTCGTTGTTAATGACAACGTTGTTCCTTTGTGGCACATTCAACCTATGTTTTATGACAGACTGAGTTTCACCCTCTCTTTCCTTTGATCCACTGTATACTGACTGACTTAAAATGATTTCTCTCTCCTAAGCCAAACTTACTGTTATTAGGTACCTTACCCAACCATCACCAATAGCATGACCTTTTGTTATTGTACTACATTAAGAAGTGGGCACAAATGTGAGAGGTACAAAGTCTACAAACTTCATCCTCTACCTGTTACTTCATCAAGAGTCCAACACTGCCCAAGGAGTAAACCTTCTGTATCTACCAATCCAGACTGTGGTCTTAAGATACACATACTCTGGCCCAGAAAAGCAGGTGTGACTTCACAGGTTCCTTGGCTGTATCCTTCATTTCTTTGTCCTCTGCCCCAACAAGGCTGGTCCCCCGCAAACACACACCTAGCCAGCTCCTTCATGGACACCACGTTCAGTCACTCAGGTCCAACAGTCAAGCACAGTTCCATCCAACAAAACCCTTCCCTCCCCAGCCCCATTCCCCTTCCAGTCAGAGGAGCAAGCCTCTTTTTCAGATGACTGACTCCAAGAATGACCTTTTCTTTAATTACTAATGAGCCGTAGTCTAATAAGGGTGAGACCCTGCTCTTCCCACAAAACCATAGCCCTCATAAAGTCAAAGTATACATCTAAATTGGGGGGTGGGGGGAGTGTGTGTGTGTGTTTTAACTGCAACGACAGGGCAGCTGAAGACAACAGGGGACTGAGGAAGGAGGCAGCAAAAGTAGGAGAGGGGCAAGAATCCAGAAGGGATATGAGAACGAGAAAACTGAAGTGCACTTCAACATCCTGATGCCAAGGGCATAAAAACGAGAAAGAAGTGCAGACCAGACACATAAACGCCACAGTGACATGCATAAAAACTCAGGGGGCACACTCCAGGGACAGAGCCTGACAATATGATGTGCTACAGAGCATCAAACTCTTTCATGTGACAGGCAGCTTTTCACATGTGCATCTTAAGACTAGAACTTGCTATAGATAAACCTTCTGTAGTTAATAACAGCAAAAGCCATCCTCTATTCAGTGTTTGCTGAATAGAGCCATGTTCCAAGCAAACTACTTGGTACTTTTTATCATCTTATTTCATTTGATCAGTTCAGAAAGTCCTCCAAGTGAGTATTTTTAAAAAATAACAGCTCACATTTTAAAAAACAATTTTAACTTTTATTTCAGATTTTGGGGTACATACACAGGTTAGATGGGGAAACTAAATGATGCTGAGGTTTGGGGTGCAGACAATCCCATCGCCCAGGTAGTACACATAGTACCCAGCTGGTAGGTTTTCACCATACTCTGTCTTCCTCCCTCCCACTCTAGTCATCTCAAGTCTCTATTGCTCCCATCTTTATGTCCACATGTACTCAATGTTTAGTTCCCACTTACGAGAACATGTCGTTTTTGCTTTTCTGTTCCTGTGTTAATTCACTAAGGACCTCCAGCTGCATCCACCTTGCTGCAAATGACATAAGTTTGTTCTTTATGGCTGCACAGTAGTCCATGATGTACACAAACGGCTCACATTTATTGCACATTACCTTTGTAACAACTGTGAGTCAGGTACTAGTATTATTCCAGTTTACAGTAGAAGAAGCCGAGTCAGAAAGGTTAATAAAGTTGCCTAGGGTCACACAGTTATCAAGCAGTGAAGCCAAGAATCAAACCCAGACAGTAAGCCTTGGTTATGCATTATACCTAAGTGCACAACCACGGAGCTTCACTGTCTCTGATGTAAACATCATCCCCACTTCAGAGATAAGAGAAAATTAGGGAGGTTAACATACCCAGGTTTCACAGAAGTATAGGGCTGAGCTAGGACCTGAATCTACCTCATCTTTTTTATAATACCCCTTCTCTCATTGAGGCATTATATATATTTAAGTACTTATGAAGCAAGATACTTATATTTAAATTGAAACTCCACTTAGTTTCAGAGACTCACTTCACAAAGGAAAAAGGAAAAAAATATTTAGTGTGTTTGTAACTAGCTAGACACTAAGCCATACTCTAGTGCATAAAATTATTCCCTGGGAATCAATAAACTACTTAAGAAACTTGTATTAACTCTTTCAGGCCACAGGGGTACCATTCAGTAAGCTGAATTCCTAATTTACTAAAATGGTACCCGGGAGGTTCAGAAGAACATAACTTCCTCTGAGGGCATGGGGAGAAAAAACTTGTAAAGCCATTTAGGAATATAAACTAAATTCAGAACAAAATTTAAAACCAAGCTATAGGGAAATACTGTTCTAGTGGATAAGCCTCTGGCCCTAAAAATTTGTCAGAAATGAAACAGGGAGGTTGGAAATATCTAGGTCTCTGGGATAAAAAAAATCACCTTCAATGGCACATTAGGGCCCAATGGCTAGGGTGGAGTCTTGACTGCAGTAATCAGAGAACAGGTAAAAAGCTATTTTCTTCCAACTTCATCAGGTGCTTCTGGCTAAGGTATAGTAAGAGCAACGGCTTTACGACATCACCAGGTCTCCAATTGGTATCCAACACATCTTCCCATTTTTTTTCTTGTGGCCTCCTCACCTGGGGGTTCTCACCTATCAGCCTGTCTGCCAGGAATATTCCTCCCAATGTCTCATAATGGCAGCACATCACTAATCACAGGTCTCCAGCTATCTAAATCTTACTGCATGTATTGTATGCTCAAGATAATCCCAACACTACTGATGCAAAATTAGGCTCTTTCACCTATAAAGATATGCTCCGGGCCGGGCGCGGTGGCTCAAGCCTGTAATCCCAGCACTTTGGGAGGCCGAGGCGGGTGGATCACGAGGTCGAGAGATCGAGACCATCCTGGTCAACATGGTGAAACCCCGTCGCTACTAAAGGTGCAAAAAATTAGCTGGGCATGGTGGCGTGTGCCTGTAATCCCAGCTACTTAGGAGGTTGAGGCAGGAGAATTGCCTGAACCCAGGAGGCGGAGGTTGCGGTGAGCCGAGATCGCGCCATTGCACTCCAGCCTGGGTAACCAGCGAAACTCCGTCTCAAAAAAAAAAAAAAAAAAAAAAAAAAAAAAAAGATATGCTCCGTATACTAAAGAGTATAAGAAGATTGGCCAAGTGTTGTCAGAGTACTACAAAATTGCTAGAAGAATATGAAAAAAAAATCTGGTTTGTGCAACTGGAGAAGAGTTCTTGGAAGAAGTGGCATCAAGTACAACTTCACTTAATAGGCTAACATCTGGATGCAAGAGGCAGTGAAAGCAAGCAGAGGGAATGATATGAGCAACCAGCAGAAGCACGAAGATGCAAAGTCTTTCAGGGAACAGAAGAATTTAACTGTAGACTTCGGTGTAAGAAGTAAAACTCTCTCCAATTAGTTTAGTAGAGGAGGAGAATAAAGAATTCTCTAAGGGCCAAGTGCAGTAGCTCATGCCTATAATCCTAGCACTTTGGGAGGCCAAAACAGAAGGATCACTTGAGCCAAGGAGTTCCAGATCAGCCTGGGCAACATAGCAAAATGCTGCTATACAAAAAATAATAATACAAAATATTAGCCGGGTGTGGTGGTGCACACTCACAGTCCCAACTACAGGAGGCTAAAGCAGGAGGATCATCTGAGCCCGAGTTGGAGGCTGCAATGAGTCATGATCATACCACTGAACTCCAGTCTGGGTGACGGAGTGAGGACTTGACTATTTAAAAAATTAAAAATAAATGAATGTTAACTCTAATTATTATTACTACAAGGGTACCAGAGAGCACAGCACACTTGTAGAACCTGAAGTAGCTTCATCAATAAGGGCCATATGTACATCTGCAGCACTGGCAGGAAGGAGAGACAAGAAGGTGGAGCCTAGGAAGAAAGTGAAGCTAGATGAACAGCTCTGCACGGAGGCTCACTGGCGCTCCACTAGCCCAGATGACACCTCTCATTGAATTGGAAAGGTCCCCACCCACCAAAACCAGTGCCAGAGCTGCAGACAAGCTGGCAGGACTCCTCTACTTGCTGGGGCCCACATGCAGGATACAACCAGCTTTATTATGAGCAGCAGCTGTGCATGCACAGGAGGCTAAATTTTATTCTTAAGATAGTAGGAACCTCCCTGAAAGATTTAAAGCTGAAGAGGATGCAGCATCCCAAGTTGCAATGTGGAAAAACTGAGACTCTAAATCTTAAAAATTAGACCCAAAAATATTATATCTAGGAGTACAAACACCAGAAATATCTAACAATGGGGTTGTTCTAAAAGAACTGCTTTAATTATTCTGCTTAAAAGAGAGATAAAACAAGAACTGAATAACTGCAGTGGGTGATGACACTGCAATTCCAACAGACTGAGAATGCCTGACTACTGACGTCACAGCAGCCTAAGCTGTGTCATCTAGACAGGGTGACCTGCTTCCTAACAAATCACACATTACTGTGAGAAGCTATTTAATACAAAATACCTCAAATTTCATGGAACAGTATCATTTACTACCGAGAAGGAAATACTCCAGAGAAGCAGTGAAACAGAAAAGTAAGAAGGCAAGGCATTGCCTGCAAAAACAGATAACACTGAAGGGTCTTCTCAGCCATGCCACCTGGAATTTGGGTTTCTGTAAACATGTTACAAGCCCTGATACATTACTATCCTCCCATCTTTAAATCAAATAATTTTATGGAGAAATGAAAACTCTTGTTACTGAATGATGGGGTTTTCCTACCATTTAAATAAAATGGCACTACAAGTCATGCTTATTTTAAGAATGTGTAAGTTAAATATACTTAATGTGTTTATATCATCACTGAGTCGAATTTTAAATAATTTTTTTCAGGAAATTCTCATCTCTTAAAGAAATGACAGCTACTTCAGTTTGTTTACATACTACATTTATATTAAAAGGTTAGTTCATTCTCTTTTTAACCTTATTTGTTTCCTAACATATGTCCTGTCCAATATCTTTTTTTGATCAATGTATTCTTTTGAAGATATTTAAGCTGTGAAAATAATATTCATCTGGAACAAGTCAGGTCCTAGAGAAACCAGGAAACAGATTATATCAGCATAAGCATTTTCACTATGCAATCCATAAATTATCTGCAAATAAAATCCTCCAAATCCAAAATGCAGTTCCTAATGACATTCCCTCTGTGTACTTCAATGCAGCAGTGATCAAACCACATTTGGTGGAGTCCTAAAGTTGTGCAGCAATACTTCAAAGACTTCTAAAAATGCTTAACTTCTTTCAATATGTTTTAAAATCTGTAATAAAGTACAACAGTCATAATCTGATAGGTACTATTCAAATTTTTACATAAGAAGCCCCCAAAGCACTACCCTGTGTGGTAAGTCAATTTGTGCTTGTGTGGGCCTGGAAATGAAGCATCTCTTGTTATTACTGTATAAGAGTATGACTTGCAGTAATCATGTCATTAACTACAAAGGCTCTCCACTCATCATTTTCTGAATTTAGGACTGCTGAACTTTTATGTTCACTCTCACAGAACTTACTACCAAGTACACTCCTGCACTCTATGTGAAAAGGGAAATTATACACTAGACAGGGCTCAGGCCCATCTGATCAAAATGTGCTTTCAGCATGTCATTACATTCAGTTCAGCAACAAAGCAGAACACGATATCCACCTATTCTGAGATGGTAATGTAGTTTTGACATTTGCTGCAAATTTTGGGGGTCTTTTCTATTTATAACAAGAGCAACTGTCACATTTTTTTTTTCAGCCTGGAAATAAACTGTCTATAATTCCTCTGTTAAGCTTCCATATCCACATAAGCAAAGCACATCTTGAAACTGCAAGAGAAACTGTTTTCAAAAGCTATGCTACTTTTACTTTGCCACTACTTAAGTTGGAATTTTCTTAGATATATAACTAATGGAAAAAAATGGATCCTGAGCTAGGTATAGAGCTTCAGCTTTGCAATATAAAAGCAGCTGTGGAGACTGGATGCATGACAATGTGAATGTGTCTGATGTTACTGAACTGTATACTTAATGATTAAGATGAAAAATTAGGATGCATTTTACAATTTGTAAACATTTTTAAAAACTGGACATGTAGGAAGTTTCATTTTTCACTTTTTACTTTGTGTTCTTTAATCCTGAAGACATTTAATTCTGCAGATTTTTTTCTCCTGCACATAGTTTCCGTTGTGTCTATAGGCTTTGGGATGAAACAGTCCTTTTATTTCTTTGTCTCATCTAACTAAACAATGAAAATTTACATGCATTTCTAGTTTGTTTTGGGGGGTGGGGTTGTGTTTAGCAACTATGGTTTAGTGTGTATACACCTTGTTTGTCGTCTTCATAAATGATGTCTTTTATTATTAACGTGTCCTATAACATGTGTTTACTGCTTTCAACTGGAAGTCTCAACTGATCTGATATCAACATTGTCATTCTACTTTTTGCGTCTGTTTGTATGGTATCATTTCACTCAACTCTTCACTTTCATCTTCTCCTTTAACAACTGAAGTGTTACTTGTTATCAGCTATATTTTAAGGCACTTTCCAATCTTCTTTTCTAATAGAAGTCAGTCCATTCATATTTAATTAAACTTTTTATTAAGAGATAATTATAGATTCATGAGTAGTTGTATGAAATACTACAAAGAGATCCCATTCATCCTTGACCAAGTTTCCCATGGCAATGACACTTTGAATAGCTAGTGCAATACCACATACAGGATATTGATACTGATACAGCCAAGATAGAATACTTCTAACACCACAAGGATTCTTCATGTTGCCCTTTCATTAGCCACATCCTTGTCCTTCCTACTCTCTGTTCTTTAACCACTGGAAGCCACTAATCCAGTTCTAGAATTTTGTCATTTCACAAATATTACATAAATTATACAGCATATAACCTTTCAGAATAGGCTTTTTATCACTCGATGTGGAGATTCACAGTAGGTCCATCAATACTTTGTCCCTTTGTATTGTGAGAAATAATCATGATACAGATATACTATGGTTTAGTAATGCATCCACTGAAGGACATCTGAGCTGTTTCCTGTTTGGGGTATTCATTATAAATAAAGCTTCTATAAACACTGGTGTACAGCTTTTTGCATGACTATGTTTTCCTTTCTCTGAGATAGTTATATCCAACAGTGCAACTGCCAAGTTGTATGGTAGTTCTACGTTTAGTTTTATAAGAAACCACCAAAACTGTTTTCTAGAGTGGCTGTACTATTTTACATTCCCACTAGCAACGTTCAAGCAATGTTTCTCTGCATCTTCACCAACATTTGGTATTGTCATATTTTTTTTTTAATTTTAGCCATTTAGCAGAAGTTTTCTCCCTATGGTTTTAATTTCCATTTCCCTCACGGCTAGTGATACTGAATAAATGCCTTTTTTTGTGATTATTTGCCATTTAAATATCCTCCTTAGTGAAAAGTCTGTTGATGTCTTTTGTCCATTTTCTAACTGGATTGTTTTTCCCTATGAAATTTTGAGAGTTCTTTACATATTCTAGATACTAGTCTCTTGGCAGATATATCGGATGCAAATATTTTCTACTAGTCTCTAGCTTGTCTTTCCATCTTCTTAAATATGCTCTTTCATGTAGAAAAGTCTTTAATCGGTTTCAAGTTACCAAGTTTTTCTTTAATGAATTGAGTTTTGGTATGAAGACTAAGAACATACTGTCTAGTTCTGAATCCTGAAGACTTTCCTTTCTTTTTTTCTGAGACAGAGTTTTGCTCTTGTTGCCCAGTCTACAGTGCAATGGCATGATCTCAGCTCATCGCACCCTTTGCCTCCTGGGTTCAAGCAACTCTCCTGCCTCAGCCTCAAGAATAGCTGGGATTTTAGGTATGTGCCACCATGCCCGGCTAATTTTGGATTTTTAGTAGCAACGGGGTTTCTCCATGTTGGTCAAGCTGGTCTCAAATGCCCAACCTCAGGTGGTCCACCCACCTGGGCCTCCCAAAGTGCTAGGATTACAAGCATGAGCCACCTGACATATTTACTATGTTGAATCCTCCAATATGTCAATATGGTTTGTGGCAACATTTGGGTCCTCTTATTTTTTTCCATCAGTGTTTTATAATTTTCAGCACAAAGATCTTATACATGTTGAAATTTATATCATTTTCATGTTCTTTGGATCACAAATGGCAGTGTGTTTTTAATTTCAGTTTCCGCATATTTGTTGTTAGGGTATAGAAATGCAGTTTTTGTGTTGATCCTGTATGCAGCAACCATGTTGAGTTCCTTAGTTCAAGAAATTTTTTTCTAAATTTATTTAGATGAATAATGATGTAATCTATAAACTGGAACTGTTTTGTTCTTCCTTTTTGGCCTGGATGTCTTTTAGTATTACTGCTTTGGATGGCAAAGGTAAGACTGAACATACTGGCCTTGTTCACACCCTGGGAGGAAAGACATTCCATCTTCCATTATGAAGTATGGTCTTAGCTGGAGGAGGCTTTTGGTGGATGCTTTTTACTGTTGAGAAAGTTTTTTATGGCTAACTTTCCGAATTTTTAATCATGAATGAATGTTGGATTTTGTCAGATGCTTTTTATGGATCAATTGATAGATGCCAATTTTTCTTTGGTCTGTTGATATGGTGGACTACGTTGATTTTCAAACATTGAACTAGTTTTGCATGGCTGGCATAAATCTCATTTAGTAATGTCAAATATTTTTTATTAATCACTGGATTTGATTTGCTAATATTTTCTTAAGGATCATTGCCTTTAAGCTCATGAGCAACATTGAACTATGGAGTTCCTTTTCTGCTGTCTCTGACATTGCTGTTGGGGTAATACCAGACTTATAAATGACCTATAGGTCTTCTCTCCTGTTTTCTAGAAGAGATTGAAAAAAACTGGTGTTAATTCTTCTTTAAATGTTGGTAAATTCTCCAGTGAAACCATCTGGGCCCAGAGATTTCTTTTTTTAAAGGAGCATTTCAATTAAAAATTCAATTTCTTTAATGGCTATAACATCACAGTATACCTTATTTTATTGTACTTTACTGTGCTTCATAAATGGTTTTTAAATTTTACTTATTTTTTACAAATTGAAGATTAGTGACAACACTGCTTCAAGCAAGTCTACCAGCACCATTTTTCCAACAGCATGTGCTGTCAGAATTTTCTAGCAATAATTACAGTGTGTGTATTTTTAGACATGTTATTGCACTTTACAGCATAAATGTAGCACTGGGAAACCACTTTCTGTGACTCCTTTTATTGCCATATTTGCTCTGTTGCAGTAGTCTGAAACCAAATCTGCCATATCTCTGAGGTATACTTGCATTCTGGTTGTCTATTTTGTTTTTGTTGAGTTTTAGTAGGTTTTAGTTTTTGAGGAAAAACTAAAATAAAAAGCTAACTAAAACTAAAGATATTTCCTCCAAGTTGTCCAATTTATGAGCACAAAGTTATTTGTCACATTATCTAATTATCGTTTTAATGGCTGAAGTCTCTGTAGTGATATGCTCTATTTCATTCCTGATCACTGATTTGGGTCTTACTCCTTTTTATCTGTGTCAGTCTTGCTAGTGGTTTATCAATTTCATTGATCTTTTCAAAGAAAGAGCTTTTTATGATTTTTCTTTTTCCTGTTTTCAATTTCATTGACTTCTTCCTTCTGTTTGCTTAGGTTTGTTTTGTTTTTTTCTAGTTTCTTGAGGTAGAAGCTTATATTGACTTGAGACCTTTCCACTTTTAAACTTAATTTATAACACTTAGTGCTATCAATTTCCCTCTTGGGACTGCTTTAAGCTACAGCCCACATATTTAATATTGTATTTTCATTTTTATGTTTACCATTTTCCTTTGAGACAGACCCACGGTTTGTTAAGTGTTTAGAGATTTTCCTGTTGCCTTTACTATTTTTAGTTTGATTCCATTATTGTCACAAAACAAATTCTGTAGGATTTCAATCCTTATACTTTTTTTGTTTATTTTACAGCCCAGAATAATGTCTATAATGTCCCATGGGCACTTAAAAAGTAGGATATTCTACTGTTTTGGGGTAAAGTGTTCTAAATGTCAGATTCTATTTGTCAATTGTGTAAGACCTATATTCTTGGTGATTTGGTGTATAGTTTTACTACTGCTAAGAATATGGTGTTTAAGACTTCAATTATTTATTAAAATGTATTTATTTGTATATTTATTAAATTTATTTCTCCTTTCAGCTCTATTAGTTTTTGCTTCATGTATTTTGAGGCTCTGTTTGGTGTGTATTTAGGATGTTATGTCTTCCTAATGTGTTCATTCTTTGATCCTTATATTTCTGTCTTTAGTAATTTTATTCATTCTGAAATTATTTTTGAATGCTAATATGGCCACTCTTGTTTAAATTCAAGTTTTTATGGCATCTCTTTTTCCATCCTTTACTTTCAACCTACCTGTGTCATTGTTTTAAGATAATTTCTTGAACTGCACAGTTTTGGACTGGGTTTTCTTAACCACTCTGCCAATCTCTATTCTTTAACTGGTGTATTCAGACCATCTATATTTAAGCCAATTATTAATATGGCAAGCCTAAGCCTGCCATTTAATTATTTCTGTTATTTTGTTTCTTCTGTTTCTCCTTTCTTCCTGTGGATTATGTCAACTTTTTAATAATTCCACCTTGATTTATTCATAGTGCTTAAGTATATAACTCAGTTTTCATAATGGCTGCTCTAAGGACTACAATAAGCATATGTAACTTATCACACTCTACTGGTATCAACATTTCTACTAGCACAAGCAAAATAGGGAAAACACGCTTTCATGCTTTCCTGTAAGTTGCCTTTACTCTCCCCATCTTGTTGTTGTTGTTGTTGTTGTTGTTGCTGTTGTTGTTGTTGTTGTTGTTGCTGTTGTTGTTGTTGTTGTTAAACACCAATCATGCCACTGATTCACAGGGGAGAAGTCCAAGCTCAGTTTCCTCTCTACTACTTCTAACAAAGTGTGCTTCTCTGGGAACAGGCTGGTGTTTCAGCTAAACCCTGAACCCTTTTTCTTTGGCTTCCTTCTTTTTCTGATCATTTTCCTCCACATGTTTCAAGAAGCTATCTTGGCTCTTAGAGAGCTTAATGTGCTCAACACACAACATTAATTCTCTTGGCAAGAATCATGCCCTGACCTTGTTTGTTTACAACCATGCCAACAGCATGCTGGGGAACATCGTAGACTCTTCCAGTTTTGCCATGGTAACACTTGTGGGGCATTCCTTTTTAAACAGTACCCATTCCCTTGATGCCTCCAATATCACCTTTCTTATAGATTTGCAGGTATGCCGCAAAAAGAACAAGTTCATGTTTTCTAAAAGGCCTAGAAAACATATCAGGTGCCTCTTCCCTTTCCCTTTGCTGTTCATCATTTTGGCAAATTAACAGAAAATGGTGGTTCCAGCCAAAAGGTCCTTCCCCACTGTTTATGTCTTAAATATTTCCTCTGCATACATTTAGTACCACATAATATTGTGTTAAAATTTTGCTCCAACCAAATATCTCATAAAAAGTCTATTACATGTGCCCCTGTATTTGCCCATTCCAGTGTTCCTTTCAGAAAATCAAAGCCTTATGTTTTCATTTCTTTTCATTTAACGAAATTAAAATGAAAACATTTTAATGTTTAAATGTTTTCATTTTAATTTCTTTAAATGAAATAAAATGTTTTCATTTTATTTTGAAATAAAATAAATTTTTATTTTATTTCTTTTTATTTCATCTCTTTTCATTTTCCTTCATGCAAGACAGTTTCCCTTTCCCCTTGATTCCTGAAACCTATTTTTGCTGGCATACAGAATTGGCAGTTAATAGTTATTTCTTTCAGTACTTGAAAAATGTTGTGCCACTTTTATTCTGGCTACCATCATTCCAGATGAGAAGGCTCCTCTCATTTGGACTGCTTTTCCCCTACAAATTACGCATTGTTAAACTCCAGCTACTTTCAGTCGTTTTCCTGTGTCTACCTTGCACAAGTTTAATCACGATGTGTCTTGGCGCAAATTCCTTTGAGTTTATCCTGTTTGGGGCTCACTCAGCTTCTTAGACCTACAGCTTACAGTCTTTCATCAAATTTGACAAGTTGTCTGATTATTTCTTCAGATATCTTTTGGTTCCATTCTATTCCTTCTGAAAGGGCAGTGACACAAGTTTTGTCTCTTTTATCATCATTCCAGAGGTCTATGAGACTTTTTTTTCAGTTAGTTTTTGTTTTTCACATTGGGTAGATTCTATCTTCAAGTTGACTGATTCTCAGCCTGCAATTGCCATTCTACTGAGCCCATTCAGCAATTATTTTTAAAGTGCCATTATTTTTCAGTTCTATCATTTTTGGTTTTCATAAATAATTGATTTTTGGCTGAGATTTTCAAATATTTTTTCAAAAGAATTTGTAATAGCTTGTTGAAACATTTTTATCATGGCAGCTTTCAAATCCTTGTCATATAAATTGGTTAGCACCTGTTGATGGTCCTTTCTCATTCATAGGTGATATTCCTGGATCTCCGTATGAGTGACTTGTAGGAATTACACAAATTTGCATATGTTTTGAAATTAGGAGACTCTAGATTCAATTTAATCTTTTAGTAGGCAGCTTCCCTGATAAAAAGGTATTAATGCCAGGGATGAGTGGGTGTGCATGTTCAGCTACCCGCTAGCCCTCCCCAATCCCAGCCATCACCCTGACAAAAAAGTGGGGTGATGACTCACATCACCTTGTTGCAGACAGATGAGATAGGAGTTCAGCTCACTGACACCTTCTCAGCAAAAGTGTGGTTCCAACTCATCATTTCTATTACCTCTGTGTAAGATCAGCTACCCTCTGGGCCAAGTTACCACAAGGGAAGGGGAACCCAAGGGCTAAGCCACACCAATTTGTTACTGTATTCAGGAGTAGAAGTTCAGCACCCCCATGGGCCCTATTTATACCAGAGGAGGGAGAGGGATAGGGAGTACCAGCTAACCCCATTCATCCATACCTCATTTGCCACCAGTGGGTGTGTAGGCTCACCTCCTCACTGGGGGACAATGTGGGTAGGAAAGGTCAAGTGTAATAGTAATTAGCCTCCTGCTAGCACCACTTCCTTGTGGCTGGTGGGGGCTGGAAACAGCACTAAGCTGGGTCTTGTTGACACTACCCTGGCAGATAAATCAGAGCACCACCTGCTCCTGCCAGGCAGAGGGTGGAAGATCAGCTCCCCACTAGGCACTGTCAGTACCACCTGGCAAGGGAACTAAAGTGCCACCTGCTTCTGCAAGGCAGGAAATGAAAGATTAACTCTCTGCTCAGGCATTCCTCCAGCCTCTGGGTGGAGAACCAAAGCATGCTGCCTGTTCTCGAAGCCTGCGAAGGGAGGAGGGCAGCTTCCTTGGTGGTTAGCTGGAGCAGAGTGAGTACTGACAAAAGCTCTGTTTTGTTAGACCACCACCACCGCCCCCACCATTCCCCTATCCTTTGGCTATGAGGAACAGACTCTTCTCAGAGCTTTGCGGTCTGTGCCTACCGGTGGTTCAGGGTTGGAGGCTTCTACAGTGCACTATACTGGACACATGGGAGATAAAGAAACTCAGGGAAGTAACCCCCTTGTCATTTCTCAAGTCCCCAGGTCTTTAGAGTTGCCACAGTCTTCTCTCTGCCTTTCAGCATCTTCCTACGCTTCTTTGTTATATGAAGACCAAGGATTTTGAGTCCCAAGAGGGTAGAGCTGGTAGAAATGGGGCTGCTTCACCTTGGTAAGACAGCGGATCTCTGGCCCATTTCCATTTCTTCATCTTTCTTTGCTATCTTGGCATGGTTTCTACTTTTCCTTTCCTGACTCCCACTGGTTTGGTTGGGTTACTATTCATTTCATTTTTGCTCCTGTGAATTTGAAAGTTCTAGTGTTTACTTTCCTTTTCCTGGAAGCCCCATATTTTACTACTATTTATTACAGACTACTCCTTCCACAAAGACACTCTTTAAATCTTCCAATTAAGACAAGATCTTTAGAAAAATTTCACTGTCCTCATCTTCCATTTGGCAAACATTTGAGCACCTACTATGTACCAGGTAAAGAAAAGATAAGGAGGAAAATAACATCCCCACCCTATGAAGCTTATATTCTACTGGGGAACAGAAAAAAATAAGAAAATAAAAAGATCTGTACCATTATGTATCTTATCCCAATAAGCTGAGAAAGCGGTTGTTTTAAATACAGACCAATCAGGAGGTAGCTTGGAGGTAACTTGGTAAGCCAGATTGATAATACTTAGGAAGTAAAGAAAGATAACTGGGACCATCTATACAGAACTTTTTAGGACATAGCAAAGATTTTAATTTGTATTCTAAGTGCAATAGATTTTATATTCTGAGAAGATATGATTAAGTGTATGTCACTCTGGCAACTGGGTATAGAAGTTAAAAGTTAGGGCCACCATTTATAAAGCTTGTTAGTGATGATGGTAGCCTGGAATGGCAGCAATAAGGCTGATACAAGTGACTAGTTTCAGGATATGTTTTAAAAACAGAGAATTCAATGTGAGAAATGAGAGGAGAAAAAAAAACAAAGGATAACTCCAAGATTTGGGGCCTGAGTTACTGAGTAAATGATAAATTCACTTACTAAAATGGGAGACACTAGGTGAGAGAGATTTGAAAAAAAAAGAAAAATCAAGAGTGGTTTCAGGCATACTAGATTTGAGAAGCCTATTAGAGATCTAAGATGACCAACCATTGGAAATATACCTCTAGACTTCTGGGAAAGGTTGAAGCTAGATATAAACTAAGGAGATTGACCACAAAGAGAAGAGAAGTCAAGAACAGAATAAGGACTGAACCTAAGGCTAGGAAGAAAAGATTCCATGAAAGAAACAGAATAAGCTGCCACCAGCCAGCGAGACAGGAAAATGGAGTGCCCTGGATTCTAAGTGAAGAATGGTGCTACATGCTGTGTGAGGCTGTTGTGGGGCCTCCTGCCCTCACCCAGGATCTACTTTCAAGAGCTTCAGTCTTCCCAGCAACCTTGCTAACTCCTGCCACTGCACTCTCACACTCTCTACAGGGCTATGACATGTACTTGTGGTCATTTGAAAGGGACAGCAGGGAAGAACAGGAGGACAATTAAGTGGAGTTCATACCCAACAGCTTCTTTCTCTCAAGCGTAGGCTCCATCTACTGAGAGTGAAAGAGGCCAGCATAGAGTGAGAACTGCTGCTTTCAACAACAAACAAGTCAACTTATCAAGGAAAGGTGAAAGGACTACAGAACAATCTTGAAAAGCCAGCTACACTCAGAAACTATATATGTGGAAAATATTGCAGACTGACTCACTTCAATCTACTCCTACCTTCTAGCCCTGCAGACAAGCCAGTTCAGGGTTCTGATACAAGAGTTAGAGATGAGCCTGGAATCAAGGCTGCATGTGGAAGGAAATAAAGCCACTGCCAACACACAAGTAGTGAAAGATAATGAGAGACACAGACATGTAGGAGACCAAGACAGAACAAAAGATGAGCATTCCATAGTCACAGTCAAGAAACCTCTTTGACCTCATTAAATGGCAACATAAGGTTATGAAATGTAACGAACACCTCTGTAGAAAATGGCATGCTCCTTTCATACACCATTTGTATGTACTTTCCAAATGCCAGTGACCTCCTCAGAATGTCTATAAAACATTATAGACATTCCAAAAGTTTCTAAATACCATAATTTTTGCCAAGAGCTGGTCATATTGACTCTGCATTTTGGCCTTAGTAAAAATCAGGTACCCTCCCTCCCTTGACAAAGCAATAGAACCACAGGAAGCAGCCTAGTGCCCAATTTCTTAAGCAGAAGACCTGAACTCATTCATAGACAGCATACCTGTGAGAATGCCAAAGTCAAACACACTTCCCAAAGTAGCAGCTTCTCCTTTCTTGCCGCTGCCCTTATAAAAAGGTTACAACACACTGACAGGGAAAAATCTAAGAGCCCTTTTCTGGACAACGAGGCTCATTCCCTGGGCTCAACTTAGCCTTCAATTCTAATCAGTGGTAATGTCAAAGAGGTAAGCTGAATAACTGTTTAACTTAAAATGTTAGCATTATTTAGGCACCATTAATAATATTTAATATAATGAGAATCACATAAAAAACTTGGCAGATATACCAAAAATATTTCCTTTATCTATTCCTGGGGGGGGGAAAGAAGTTATTTGGAAATAGAAGCACCTTACTGGCTGAATGTCAGAACCTTTAAAAGTATCACTGTCCCCTACAGCACATTATGACATTCCTAGAAATTGTTTCAGCCTCTACTAACTTTAATTATGAAATGCAGAGCCTTTCTGGGACCTAGACATATTAACTTTCAAGAAAATAATACTTTTAATAAAGTATTTTTAACCTGCAATAGATTCAACGCCATCTTCTAACTACAAAGAGGCTTAATAGCAGTCGAAATAAAATAAGGCACGAGAAAGTTACATTCTGAAATTGAAGAAGTTGATTTTTAGTACCTGTAAAGTAAGCAGTAACTAATGTTTACTATAAAATGCAAAAGCTACATTTCAAGGTTACATTTTATTGTAAAACTTAGATCTTCTTATCAAAATACCTTTTTAAAAACTATATCCAAATAACACATCTGAACATCAACTAATTGGTACTGCCTTAAAATAAGCTGCAGCTGAGATCATCAAGGAATAAGTGATTGAGATGAAAAAAATAAAAACAAAAACATGGTGACTGCATCCAATCTTATAAACCTCGTATCCAAAGGAAAGATGTTTCACCAAACAAATTCATCCTTTAAAGACTTGTGTTCAGATATGACACCAAAAGCACAAGCAGCAAAAGCTCAATAAGATATCAAAATTAAAAACATCTGTTCATCAATGAATGCCATCAAGAAAGTGGAAAGACCCACAGAATGAGACAAATTATTTGAAAATCATACCTGATAAAGCAGTTACATATAATATAAAAAGAATTATTACAACTCAGTAAGACAACTAATGTAATAAATGGGCAAAGGATCTGATACATATTTCCCCAAAGAAGATTTGCAAATGGCCAATATGCACATGAAAAGATACTCAACATTACTAGCCATTGAGAAAGTACAAGTCAAAACCACAAGATACCACTTCACACTTACCAGAATCATGTATTGATCTACATTCTGTTGCTATAACAGAACACCATAGCATAGGTAATTTACTTATTTATTTTAATTATACTTTAAGTTCTGGGGTACATGTGCAGATGATGCAGGATTGTTACATAGGTATATACATGCCATGGTGGTTTGCTGCATCCATCCCCCCATCATTTATATTAGGTATTTCTCCTAGTGTTATCTCTCCCCAATCCCCTGCTAGCCCTCCCCAAGGCCCCCCACCCCGCAACACGCCCCGTGTGTGATGTTTCCTTCCCTGTGTCCATGGGTTCTCATTGTTCAACACCCACTTATGAGTGAGAACATGAAGTGTTTTGTTTTCTATTCTTGTGTCAGTTAGCTGAGAATGATGGTTTCCAGCTCCATCCATGTCCCTTTTAAGAGACAGGGTCTTACTCTGCCATCCAGGCTGGAGTGCAATGACAGGTTCATAATTCACTGCAGCCTCCTGGACTCCAGCAATCCTCCCACCTCAGCTTTCCTAGTAGATAGGACTACAGGTGCACCACCACACCTGGCTTCTTTTTTACTTTAACAGAAAGTGCTATGTTGCCCAGGCTTGTCTAGAATTCCTGTTCCTAAGCAATCTTCCTGCCTAGGTCTCCCAAAGTGTTGAGATTATGCATGAGTCACTGTGCTTAGCCCTAGACTGGGTAATTTATAAAGAAAAGTGGACACAGCTCAGGTTCTGGAGGCTGTGAAATCCAAGACCATGGTGCTGGCATCTGGTGAGGGCCTTCCTGCTATATCATGACATGGCAGGAGGCATCATAAAACAAAACAGTGCAAACACATGCATGTCAGTGCAAGTCTCCTTCTATTCTTACAAAGCCAACAGTCTCATCATGGAGGCCTCACCCTGATGACCTTTATCTAATCCTAATTAACTCTCATAGGCCCACCTCCAATCAACATATGAATTACGGGATAAAGTTTCCAACACATAAAATTTAGGGAACACATTCAAACCACAACAGAGACAATTTTAAGAAAGGAAAGTAAGTGTTAGCAAGGATGTGGAGAAATGGGAACCCTCACACAGTGGTAGTGGGAATGTAAAATAATGCAGCCACTTAGGAAACTGGTGGTTCATCAAATGCTTGAACAGATTTACCATATGATCCAGCAATTCTACTTCTAGGTACATACTCAAGAGAAATAAAAATGTATGTCCACACAAAAATTTGTATGTGCCAGCATTATTCATAGCCACCAGAAAATGAAAACAACCCAAATATATTTATCCACTGGTAAATGAAGAAATAAAATGTGACACGTACATACAATGAAATACTATTTAGCCATAAAAAGGAATGAAGTATAGACATCTACTTGGTATCCACAGGGGATTAGTTCCAAGACCTCCTATGCATACCAAAATCCATGGATGTTCAAGTGTCTGATATAAAACAGCACAGTATTTGCATATAACCTATGCACATCCTCTCATATATTGTCATCTCTAGATTACTTATAATACCTAATACCATATAAATGATATATAAGTAGTCGTTATACTGCATTGGTTAGAGAATAATGACAAAAATAAATCTGCATATGTTTAGTGCAGATGCAACTTTTAAAATATTCTTAATCTGTGGTTGAATGCCAGATGCAGAACCCACCAATACAGAGAACCAACTGTAGTGATACATAACACAACATGAATGAATGTGGAAAACAGCATACCAAGTTAAAGAAGCCAGTCAAAAAGTACATGTTATATGATTCTACTTATATGAAATGTCCAGAAAAGGCAAATTCAAAAACATGAAAAGTAAATTAATGGTTCTTTTAGGGTAGGAGGTGAAGATGTAGAATGATTATAGCCCAGGAGGGTGAGACTTCTTTTAGGGAGATGAAAATGTTCTGAAATTGACTACTAAGGGTTGCACAACACTGAATTCTGAATATCTTAAAAAGTATTGAATCGTAAACTTTGAATAGATGAATTATATGGCAGGTGAATTATATTCTTGAATAAAGCTGTTTTATAAAAAGTATATAAACAAGGAGCTTGTTTCCTCCCAAAGAGATCAAAATGAGGAGAGAGGAAACAATCTGCTTTTCCCCAAAGTCATAAAAGAGTGTCTCATGGAGGTTTAAAACAGTGTATCTTGGTTTAAAACCAAGAGCGATGGAAGCTTACATGAGTAGCAACCATTATCTGCAAAATGAAAAATTATATGCCTCATATACATGTAACCTTTTTTTCAAATTTAGTCATTAACAAAATATAAATCAATTTAAATTTAAAAATGCATTTAAAGACATACCTACTTAAATAACGTCTAGCAGCAACAAAAGAGGGGATAAACGGTATCCGTGAGCCTTGTAAAAGACCACATTGATGAGACCTTTTGTTTGGGTAATCTAGCACTATCAGTATATTTAAATTATTCCTTACATTATGCTAGGAATTTATCTTTAGAATTTTCTTACAAAAATATGCCAAACTACACAAAAAACATCCTTGTTCACTGCATGATCACTTCTACTTACAAAAAGAAAAAAAGACAACCAAACAACCTAATAGCCCAATAGCTGAACTAACTGAACAGTATAGCCCACGTACATACTTCAGTCACTAAAAGGAAAGTAGATCTATGTGTGTGATCATAGAAAGATTTCGAAGGCATAGAAGTAAAAGGGATGAAATGGGGAGCAAGTGATCCTATTTGCATATATTTTATAAATATATACTGACATATAAAGATTTTATGGAAAAAATACACAAAAAAATTCATACCAGTTATCTTTGAGTACAAGGATTAGGGGAAGGAGACTCTTATATAATACATTTTTCTGCTGTTTGATTTTAACCAAGTTTTTTTTAACATATAAGTAAATATTTGAAAGATCACACTGCCTTCCTTTCTGTGTGAAGTTTGGGTCTTGCCATACAAATAGAAGCAACCCAGATCATCTGAACTAGAATGTTAGTATGATCTAAAATGAAATCATCATCATCATTTACAAGCAACTTCAATATATATGCCTAAGAGCAAATTCTAAGAGCTCATAAATGTAGACCTTAAAATAGGCCTGATTCTGTTTTATGATACATTACTTCATTTCAAATAATTCAAAATAATACCATAATGTACTAATGACTGGATAAACTGAAAATATTTTTTAAGTATCATTTGTCATTTTGCCTCTGGAACACATCTTTTTGTTCAACAGTTACAGTATTTCAACTACAGATTTCCACAATATTCTTCCCAATTATCTTCAGGCGGAAAGTTAAACATGCACAGAATAAGAATATCATACTAGTAACACGTTATTTTTAGGCAGTTCTATTCTGAATATGCTCTACATAGTAATCTAATTTTCACAGCCTCCAAAGGGAAAAACAGGAAAAGCACCATCATTCCCTTTTTACACATGCATAGTGATCAGGTATCAAAATACACTGCATATCATTCAACATACCACAGAACAACAACTATAGGTACACACACCCTTTGCGCCAGAAGTGTTAAGAATTCAGAATTGAGTTTTTGAAGGGTAATTACAGCATTACATAATACTCCTGGGGTATGGAAAAGCATACCATAATCAGACACATTACTATTTCAGCAAAGAAATGTATGAATATTCACATCAAGTAGGATAAAGACATAACCGTTCAGGTCAAGTTTTGCCTCCAAATGAGTTATGAAACATTGTGCTATCAGGGTTTTTTTTTTTTATTTTGAAACTACAGATATGGGATTCTGGGCCTACCCTGGGCAGCTTTCAGCTGGAATATTATTTTTCTCTACTGAAAAATATTTTCTTATATGGCAAAACCACTTTAAATCTCAACGCCAAACCCCTGTTTGGAGAGATGGGTATGCGAAATAAAACCTGACAAAGATCATATCAAGGTTTCCTAGAAACCCAAAAGTATCATTTTAATCACAAAACCAGTCACTTGCTTTCAGCAGCTGTATACAAATAAAATCAGTAAAAGCTAAGTGTGAGCAGCCAGAAAGGAGATAAAATTTACTGCTACTTAATTAGCAGCTTCTTCCTTGTTATCCCTGAAACCTTCCACATAACACATCTGCAGATAGCTGCCTCCATTCATCAACATCTTCCCTCAATTTCTATCTTCTCTGAACTGAAGATCCCCACCTGGCTCCTTCAACCATTTGCTGTGTGACACTATTCTCTAATGTCACCATGCTGGTCACTGTTCTAGAAATGCTCATTTGCCAACGTTCTTTCTAAGATGTCACACCCAGGACCAATGCTGCAGATGCTACCTGACCAGCTCAGTCTGGTTATCTTTCTGGAACTGAACATTATCTTTACATCTGACAGCTTAAGATTATTCAACCTAAGAGCTAAATTACACTTTTGCAATTGGTGTAAACTCACAGGAAAAAAATCAATTAAATCACTATTAAATTAAAGTTTATAACCACTTTATATCCAATAAGTATATAAAAATATACTCATTTCAGTAATAAATGAAGAGACGTAAATAAAACTGAGGCATCACAGGTTAAATGATAGCCTGTGAAGCCTCTTGCTTCACAAAATAAAAAGAAGTAAAACAGGTGGAATGTAGATGAACCAAAATTAGCCATGATTTGAAATTTGAAACTGAGTGACGGATGCATATTCTACCATTGCAGGTATTTACATTTTCCATAATAAAAAGTTAAAGCAGTAAAAAATAAAGGAACTGCTGGGCACGGTGACTCACGCCTGTAATCCCAGCACTTTGGGAGGCTGAGGCAGATCACGAGGTCAGGAGTTCAAGACTAGCATGGCTAACATAGTGAAACCCTGTCTCTATTAAAAATACAAAAATTAGCCAGGTATGGTGGCAGGTGCCTGTAGTCCCAGCTACTCAGGAGGCTGAGGCAAGAGAATTGCTTGAACCCGGGAAGCAGAGGTTGCAGTGAGCTGAGATTGTGCCATTGCACTCCAGCCTGGGCAACAAGAGCAAAACTATGTCTCAAAAAATAAGTGAATAAATTGGAATAATTCATTTAGAAAGCAGTGTTGGTGAGAAGATGTAGAAATGAGGACCTAATGGGAGCGTAAACTAACACTACCTTTCTAAAGGGCAGCTCTGTGGTAGGGAATGAGAGAGACATCCTCTATGACCCAGCAATCCTACCTCAAGGTAGTTACCCTAAACTAATTATCAGACAACCATGTTCATCATAACGTAATTTATAATGAAGAACTAAAACAACTTCAATGTCTAGTAATTGATCAGAGTAAACTAAACTATGACCCACAGTGGAAGAACATACATCCATTGAAAATAATAATGCATATCTATATTTATAGATTTGAAAACTGGCAAGTTATAAACTGGCAAATTATAACTGGCAAGTTATAATTTGATCCCATTAGATATGTACATTTTCACATATGTATATATGCATAGAGATTTCTAGAAAACCATTCACCAAAATGTTACCAATGGTTATCTCTGGGTAAAAGGATTTCTGCTGATTTCTACTTTCTTTACACTTTTATATACTCTAAAATTTGCAATAAACAAGTACAATTTTTACAAACACTAAGCTATTAGGAGGCAAAAAACTAAACATCTCGTTAAGTTACATTAAGAAATATGGTACAGCCGGGTGCGGTGGCTCATGCCTGTAATCCAAGCACTTTGGGAGTCCAAGGCAGGCAGATCACGAGGTCAAGAGATCGAACCATCCTCGCCAACATGGTGAAACCTGTCTCTACTAAAAATACAAATATTAGCCAGGCATGGTGGCAAGCACCTGTACTCTTAGCTACTCGGGAGATTGAGGCAGGAGAATCGCTTGAACAGGGGAGGCAGAGGTTGCAGTGAGCTGAGATTGCACCACTACACTCCAGCCTGGCAACAGAGGAAGACTCCATCTCAAAACAAACAAACAAACAAACAACAACAAAAACTGTTGTACAACAGCTTCACTATATATACACACATTATGGTAGACAGATACAGCTAAGTATATGTCTGCCCTTTTATTTGGTTGGCTCTTTATCCCTATGACAATGTACACTGGATATAACCAAGTGAGATGGTCTTTCTTAGGCCTCTCAAAGGGAATACGTTCAATTCAGGCAGCCTAGTCATGGTTCCTAAAGCATGTCACTTTTCCTATAAGAACCACCTATAAGATTTTCCTGCACAGAAAAAAACTAGTTGAGCAAAATGTCAGAGAAATCCAATCGAACTGAGGACTATTTATGTACTTTGTAAAAAATTTATAAGGCATTATCCAGCAATTTTTCTGGTACTTTTATAACAGATATAAAGCTATATTATTTAGCAATATTAATAATTTTACACAGGAAGCTGGTTTATTTTGTTGATATACCCTTTAATCTTTTATAACAGTTCTGTGATTGAAACAGTTACTTTTATAAATCTATTGTCTGTAATTAATCATCATTTTGGTTCCTGGGAACTAGAATTACAGAAAAAGAGCTTCTTCACATGCTTATTATAATAAAAAGAATTTTAAGTGCAATGCCTAAATTCTTTTAAAAGTATATCATGTTTCTCTCCTTAAATTGGTATTTGAATATCAATGAAAATCTAAAGTAAAATTACTTATTTCATTTATAATTGTAAGCAATAATCCATGGCATTAAAGGAATACAGAGCAACAGAGGTTAAGATGCTAAATATAAAGATTAGGATATTATATATTAAAGGTTAGGATTACTATAAAACATGCAATTAGGAAAAAACAGGCTATTAATGCTCAGATCACGAATCCTTGGGTGTTCAATGTTTAAGATACAGTCTATGGTTGTAAGATCTCAAATCTCCATGTTAGACTACCACATCAGAATCTGTGTTTTAAGCATCACCTGTGAGACTGAAGCATCGCCAAAAAAGTAGTTTGGTAGAGAACTTTCAGATCTCCTTCCTAGGGAACCTAGGATGCTTCTGGTAACAGTGATAATAAATGTAGTTCCAGACAAACAAAACTTATAGCTCTTCCACCAGCAGAATCTACCACTCTATATGTGGCTTGAATACAGTTTCCTAAAGCTTGTCCTCTTAAAAATAAAGAAAAGTTCAATGTGGAAAGTTTACCTCTGTTAAGAAAAAGGAAGCATGGGAGGACTTCCTTTCAAGGAAGTCATGTGTGACCATAAGAACTTTCCAACAGATTCTGAAATCTTGCCCTTTACTTTTTTCTGGGCATGGGTTTAATGAAATTGCTGGAGAAAAACTAGAAGCATTGGTCAAAAAATAAAAATATAAAAACCAGCAACCACCTCAAATTGACCCCATTAGGATGACTTTTCTAAAGAACAGTTTTTCAGTTTCTATTTTAACAGCAAAAATAAGAGCCTACTTTTGCTTTGAGTGCAAAACCCATTTTTGTAACTAAAAATTACAGTTATACAATGGGAGTTTATTTCCTATTACAGAGAAGATAAGGTATCTAGTTCCACATCACCTTTGATCACTAGGTCCCATACTCAGAAGCAGAAACTTCCAAGAGCTACCTCCTAACTATTCTTACTTATCCCAGGCTCCAAACATTTTACACATCGGTTTGTTATACCCACTTTTCAAATTAAGAAAAAAATAATAAGGAACACAGGATTACATAGTCTGAAAGTTCATTAAATTAACAGGCAAGCAAAATACTGCCTTTAAAGGAACCATTTAGTATTTAAGACTTCTGGGGTACCAGTAAATATTCTAACACTTTTATCTGGGTGTTGATTACATGTATATGTCTCTTTGTGAAAATATATCAAGAAATATACTATTTGTCTTCCTTTCCATATCTACATTTTAATAAAAATTTTCTTTTAAAGAGCATTCTGCTTACAACAAAAACAATCTACTCAATTTCAAATGCTCAAATAAAAGAGAACCAGAAAAATGACCAAGAAAAATGAATCTGAACCTACAACAGCAATATGAAAAAGGAGAAAAATATGAATATCCCCCTAGAATACATACTAGATTTTATTGTGAGGGCCAACAGCCCATTTACACTCATTTCTCTCACGCTTACTTCTACATATGAGCTAGATCACGTGATATTCTTGTAACATACATAAGAATATGAGACCAAAGGGCTTAAAGAAATGGAAACAGGTAATAGAAACTCTGCAATCAAAAGACAGAGAAGATGACATTTTACTGGCTAAAGAAGAACATTTACCTAATCTATCTATATATCACTAAACTATGAACACTGTGATAAGCAGAATTCAAAAAAATGTCCTGTCCCAAACTCTGGAACCTGTGACTAAACATGAGATCTCACTCCTGTTATGATGTCATATTCTATGGCACATTTAACCTGAAGACAAGGAATTTATTAAGATGGACCTGATCGAAGTACAAGAATCCAGAGTTTCTCCAGCTAAAAACGTAAGTCAGAAATACTTA
Source organism: Saimiri boliviensis (assembly GCF_048565385.1). NCBI lineage: Eukaryota > Metazoa > Chordata > Mammalia > Primates > Cebidae > Saimiri > Saimiri boliviensis. Next base: position 26,028,718 of record NC_133468.1, on the reverse strand, counting down.
AAGCCTATGAAGGACTTGGCATGCCATTGCTGGTTTGAAGATGGAGCAGGACACATGAAAAGAAACACAAGTTGGCCTCTAGAAGCAGGGTGTGCCCCCCAGCTGACTGCCAGCAAGAAAACAGGAGCCTCAGTCCTACAGCCGCAGGAACTGAACACGACCAGCAATGTAAATGAGTTTTGAAGTGTATTTTTCTCTAGAACCTCTAGACATCTTATGACCCAAACACTGCCCAATGTTACCACATATTTTCTTCCTATCTTTTACAGCAAACTCTGGAAATTCAATAGGCACAGACAGCAATTGTGATAAAGAAAAATCAATTATACAACATACCCATTCACTCAAACATGTACTGGGTTCCCATTAGGTATCAGGTACTGCGTGGGGTACAGGGAATGCAACAATGAATAAAGTAATCCTGTCTTTTGAAGTTCAGATGGTAAACACTGATATAATAAACTACAATAAGATACAAAGTTAAGGAGATACATAAAGTACTATGGAAACAAGGCCATTGTTGGCACAGAAGGCACTGAAATTAGAAAAGGCTACAAGCAAGCCAGTGCTGCCTAGGCTGAAACTCAGCAAATGAGTTGGAATTTGCCTGGCCCTAGGTGGAATGGAGGGGGAAGGGGGTTAGGAGACAGCATCACTGTTAAAGGGACCTGCAAAAAAAGGGCAAAACCTGGTCTGGTGCATTGGCTCACACCTGTAATTCCAGCACTTAGGGAGGCCAAAATGGGCATCTTGCTTGAGCTGAGGAGTTTGAGACCGGCCTTGGCAACATGGTGGAACCAAAAAAGAAAAAATTAGCCAAGTGTGGCAGCACACACCTGTGATCCCAGATACTTGGAAGGCTGAGGTGGGAAAACTGTTTGAACTTGGGAGGTAGACGCTGAAGTGAGCTGTGATCACACCACTATACCTCAGCCTGGGCAACAGAGACAGAGACAAGACCTTGTGGGTGGAGGAAAATGGGTGGCGGGGAGAGGGGTGGTGGGACAACACATTAGGTGAGAAGAAAGGAGCAAAAGAGTAGAACTACTATAATCCAGTGTTCTGAAAGTGCCACATGAAACCAGGAAAAGATTACACTGAAAAGGAAAACAAAGCTCAGATTATGAAGATCCCTGAATGCCACGGAATTTTTTTTAAACAAAGGAAAGTAATTGCAGTTAACAATCTGACAAACTGGAATTCTCATTCATTGTTGGTGGAAATGGAAGATGGTTCAGCCACTGTGGAAAACGTTTTGGTGGTTTCCTGAAAAGTGAAACACAGGATTGCCGTATGACCCAGCAATGCAACTCCTAGGCATATACTCAAAAGAAGTAAAAACAGTGCTCCAACACACATACATGTTCATAGCAGCGTTATTCACAACAACCAAAGGGTGGAAACAACAAAGATATCCATCAACAGACGAATGGATAAACAGACTATGGCACATACATACAATGGAATTCAGTCATAAGAAGAAATGAAGTACTGACACATATACAACATAGATGAACCTCAAACATTACACCAAGCAAAAGAAGCCAGACACAAAGTCTTATTCCTGTATATAAAAATATTCAGAATAAATAAATCCAGAGAAGCAGAACACGGGTCATTAGGGACTGCTTAATGAGCATGGGACCTCCTTTGAGTGAGGGATGAAAATGTTCCGGAACTAGAGGTGGTGATCACACAGTACTCTGAATGTATTCAATGCCACCCAACTTTAAAATAGTTCATTTGATGCTGTGTGGCATCTAAGTAAAAAACAAACAAACAAACAAAAAAAAAAACTTTAAAAAGAAAGAAGCTAATAAAAACAATGCCCTATAGAGGGAGAGGGCAAACAGGTTGGGGGAACAAGGGTATAAGCAGAGTTTCTGTGTATACATTCTGCTACAGTTTTACCTCTGAATCCTGTAAATATGTTTACAACATAGTAAAAAAATTAAAGAAAAGGAAAAAACATATTCATTGTATTAACTACTAAGTTTAAAAAATAACTTGTCAAAACACGAAGACTGTTTCTTTGGGCAGTAACTTCAGACACTAGGTGTAAAATGTCCTTAACTGTTGGGGAAAAAAGCACAACATGTCATTCATGTCAATTATTTTTATAGCAATTCAGTATCAACCAAGTAAGTGCACTGAGTTCCCACAGTAGGAAGACAGGTTCTGATGTATTCTTACCCAATTCACATTCCTGGGCTGAGTCTCTAGAGCCAGGGGTAGTATAACAGGTCAAAGTTAGCAGCTCACAAGGCTGGCTACCTGAGACTCTGTCATTAGTACTGTACTTTAAGAAACGTTATATGCTCTGAAGAAATCAACTTAAATTAAGTGACCCAGCAAAATCAAAGAGGACTTTCCAACTTGTTTTCACTTTGATTTTGAGGTTTCTAAGCAATCTGTCAAAAAAAATTCCATAGTATCATCTTGCTCATGAATTTTTTAAAGGATTTTTTAGTTTCAAAAAGATTTTATTTTCATGTATGATGAATACACATAGTTTTCATTTCAAGAGCCTTCGGTTAGTTGATAAGCCCTGAAATATCTTAAAATTTTAAGACTAAGACATCCACAAATCCTATGTTATATTAACAGAAGTTACATTTCAGAAGAAAAATACAAAAACTTGGAGAGCTTTTGATTGTGTCTGGAGTCTATGGGCAACATTCAATTTTTATGTAGCACAAGGTAAATTAAGACTGCTGAGTCCTAGCTGGGTTTTTTAAACCACATTTTTCCACACATACCAACATATTAATTTCTTCAATTCCTGAGACATACCAAAATTGTTAAACTTTATTTTGGTCAAACTTATCACTATATTATAAAGTTTAGTCTCACTCCAGGTGCAGCAAGAGATGACTGGTCTTATGGTATTTTCCTTTTTAACAAAGATGAGTAGTTGAACAAATACCCTGCGTCAAGCAGGTCTTATTCTGGGATGGCCATGATTAAGATTAAAACAGGGCAACTGCTTAAAATATGCAAGATCTTTAGCTAAAGTCTAGAAAGATCATGAGCTAGCACCACAGATGGATTTAGTTTGATTTCTGATTATGTGTAAAAAACAAAAATCAGTTAAAAATGCTTCATCTTTAGGGTTTTCATATACTAACCAAGGTGGGAGCAGAAGGAAATCAATATTAAGGCTAATTTTTTTAACAAGGAACTCTGACACTGAAATACACAATTCTGAATGCTAAAGAACAGTTTATAGTAACATGAGTTCTTAGACTATATAAAAATATATACTTTTATTTTACTTATAGCTGTCTCCACAGTTCAAAGTATGTATGAGCACTCACAAGAACTTACTTTTCTCTATTTAAAAAAAAAAAAATAGAAAAAAACTGTAACTGCAAAGGATGGCAAAGATATCTGGAAATTAGAGTCAGATCTCCAGAATGCTCACCTCCTTCAGCACATGTGTGCAGTGGGAAGGACAGGCAGGGAGAAAAAGAGGGGAGGGTATGTATGAAACAGAGTCACCTGGAGCTTCCTAAACCCACACATCAAAAGAGAATGGGGAAAGCGGGAATAAATCAGAGAGAACAATTTTAAAAAGGGAGAAGAACTGTGATTCTGCCACACCATATCCCTCCACCACGTCCAGGCAATTCTATTAGGCAAGGTGAAATTCATTTTTTCACATTTTCAGAAAGCCCTGGTATGTGATTAAGCTGCCATCTCTTCAATGTTCAAATTTTCAGAAAAGAAAATGCAAAAAAAAGAAGAAGAATGGGTTAGATTTAGGCAAATGGAAGAGGAAACCAGATTTTAATATAAAGTAGGAACAGTAACAACTAAAGTGGAATCCTTAAACAGAACTTTTCAAACGTATTTCAAAATTCTACATTTTTATTTCTTTCACAATGGAAAGGCAAAAAAAGACCAGAGACACACACAGACCATCACCAGACACCCTGGGAAAGAAGAACAGACCCTCCCTTCTTCATCACTGCATCATACAATGGCAGAAACTCACAAGGGACAAAAACAGTAAGATTATCAAAGAGTACATCTATGTATCATGTAAGTAATGAAAAACCTGCCAGGCCAAGAAGTCAGAGCATGTACTCTCAAGGAGATAATAAAAAGAAACCTCTAAAAGGTAAGCCAGCTTGGTTAGGTCACACCAGCCATGGGTGTAGATTGGAACATTCTGACAAAGAATTAATACCTTCAGCGCCACGGCTCTAAGCCCCCAGATGCTCTTACGGGCACTCAACCCCTTACGAGACCCTCCACAAGCATTTCTGGGTGCAACAATCCTGACTCCTCCAAGCATGACAGCTTGGCAGACCCCTGTCAAATGAGAGCCATCCCTCCCCTGCGCAAAAGGGTGAGGCTTCCCACAGCTAAACTGCTTGTACTCTGAAGAAGAATGTTAAAATATCCCAGGGAGAGTTCTTCCTGTGTCTACACACCCCATTCTTCTATTTTCCACACATACATACACCACGCCCTGCATATCATTCATTCTCTGTGAGGCCCCACTGCCCAAGCTGCCATGCCAATTTTAATTTAACAATTCATTTTTTTGTCTTTCCCATGCCCACCCACTCCCCCTCATGAATGTCCTCCCTCAGGCCATCCCCCAGATAGGCCCACACTGCTGACTGCTTCTGTGGCATTTCAGTCCCACATTTATTCCTCTCTGCCAGGTGCCATCTGTATCCAAATCTCAGTTCTATCCCAGCTGAAATCCTAATAACAAAAGGAATCATCTTGTCTAGTGACTTGAATAAATTTGATTGCCACTATTAAATTCCTTCTGGAGTATCACCAAGAAAATATGCCTTCTCTGTTGAGATTTTCTACTAAACCACCAATTACAGCACCTAATGCAACGGCAAGGGCTATGCTAGGTCGATATATTCATCAACAGGCCAAGAAACCACAAAAAGTATAAGAAATAGGTAACATTTGTTGGGGATAAGTTCAGGAGGGAAGTGGGAGAGAAGATAAACAATGGAAATGGAAGAAAAGGACAACCAAGGTAAGATAAAAGGTCACAGAACAAGTAATAAGTAATGCCTTCTGTGTATTTTAGTTGAGAAAAGGAGAAACACATTAGGGGTTCATTTGATCTGATAAATTAATGAGTACAATAATAGCTATGATTTATTAAGCAAGACACTGTACTAAATGTATTACATACATTATCTCTTCTAATCTTTACAAAAACCTTGTGAGAGAGAGATTAACTCTGCTTTATAAATGAGCACCTGAAACACAGACAAGCGACTCAACTTGTCCAAGGTCACAAGCTCTTAAATGGCAGAGCCAAGATTTGAATCCAGCTCTAAGACTCATGACACTGTGTTATAATGCCAATGCACCACAGCAGATGGCTTTAAAGTATATTTTCTGTGTGTACATGTTTGTAACAAGACATACCCATATGTACTAACATGAAATGATCTCTTAGACACAGTATAGGTGAAAAAAGACAAATGTGCTGGGACTAACCTTTAAGCCAGTACCATGCTACCATTTGTATAATGTCAAAGAATTGCAAGGAAAGACATATATAATTGTATATGCATAAAATACCAGTGAACAAATACTCATGAAACTGGGAACAGTGACAGCCTCAAGCAGGGGTAACTAGGGGACTGAGGATCAGAAAAGTAGAGACTTTCACTATGACATTTCGATATGGAATGAATTTAACCTGCTCAACATTTTACATAAGAAACAGGCACTGCATAATAAAATATAAGCACAAAAACTAAAATCCTGGAATTAAAGGTTACCTTAGCCTCCTAGTTTACCAAAGCCAAATAAAGAGGCTTATGAGCAACAAAAGAATACTTAGTTTAATCAAGCATCCTTTTGAGATGTTTTCACCTGTTAAGGGTGCCTATCAACAATGCTCATATCCTAAACATAAGCCAAAGGCGCTTCCATGCACAAGGAAAATCCAGCTCCTGTGAACATGGGGGAAGAGTCTGCAAGTAGAATACTGTAATACAGGTAGGGAAGGAAAAAAGGCCACTTAAAGATAGTTAATGAATGGAGAGAAATGAGCAGAAGAAAGCCCCCTCCTGGCAGGCCCCCAGGGAATAGAACACAGCTACAGAACAAAGTCAGGCTACTGAAAAGAGGAGGGAAGATGAAGGGGCAGAAGCATGTAAAGCAAACAGAGAGAGGAAAAAGAAATCTTGCTCCCCAATTAGTCTGGAAAGCAGAAAGATGAAAACAAAAATCCAAACACAAGATGACCAGTTTAATTTGTTGTAATTAAACGTGTCATATACTCAGCAATCAATGCATGTTCCTTTGCTTGCCTTAAAAACTTTACTTTTAAAATTACTATAATCTTATATTTAAAATAGGCTTCAAAATTGCTAGTAATGCTTATTAAGCACTCCCCTCATGCCCTTTTCTTTTTTTTTTTTTTTGAGACAGTCTCACTCTGTTGCCCAGGTTGGAGTGCAGTGGTACGGTCATGTCTCACTGCAGACTTGACCTCCTGGGCTCAAGCTGTTCTCTCACCTCAGCCCCACAAAGTGGCTGGGGCAGTAGGTGCACACCACCATGCTCAGCTAGGTTTCTGTACTTTGTGTAGAGACAGGGTCTTGCCATGTTGCCCAGGCTGGCCTCAAACTCCTGGCCTCAAGCAATCTGCCCACCTCAGCCTCCCAAAGTGCTAGGATTATAGGTATGAGCCACCCTAACCAGACTCCCGAACCCATTTTAAAAGGTTTAAAGTTTTATCCAAAAAAAAAGCAACTCTGGCTAGATTAAGCAAAAAAGTGGGATATACTGGAAAACAAATACTGTAGACTTGAGGAGAAACTGAACATCCAAACGTCACCATGGGCAAGAACCAATTCCTGGCTGTAATGATTTGTAGAGCTCCATAAAAAACAGCCAAGAGATGACAGTGCAGACAAATGGCCAGTGAGGCCCCTGCTATGTACATGTACCAGAGCATTCTCAGAAAGTGGCACATTTCTGTGATCCAGGCACTACCCAACTGTTGCCTACTACACTACAGCATTCATACATAATGCTCTAATTTACATTTATATTATATTGAATACGTAGGTCATGCATCACTTAATGATGGGATATGTTCTGAGAAATGCACTGTTAGGCAATTCTGTCACTGTTGAACACCACGGAGTGCACTTACACAAATCTCTATGTTATGGCCTCCGACACACCTAGCTTATATGGTATAGCCTATTGTTCCCAGACTATAAACCTGTGCAGCATGTCACTGTACTGCACATGTTAGGCAACTGTAACACAACTATTTATGTATCTAAACAAATCTGAACCAAGACAAGGTACCATAAACATATGGAATTATAATGTTTCGGAACCATTACTTATACAATCTGTCATTGACCAAAATGTCATTATGTGGTACACGACTGTACTTAAATTTAAGTTCAAAATACTAAATTTATGTATATTTAAATTTAAATTTACTAATTTTCATTTACAACTTCACACTTCAAATTTTTTATGCATACTACATACTATTAACTTGAATGTATGAATTGATTCTGTATCAGACTTGTGGGGAGAATCTGACACTAAGATCATAAAGATTAAAATGCACTAACCAGAAATCGATGGTACAAAAGTGTTTATCAATCCATCTTTCAAAGGAGTTTTTTATTCTTATAATGAGTCTGTAACTTAAAATATGGCATGCCTTTTTCAAACAGATGTGCAAAAATAAGGCCCAAAACAATAATTTAAGTTCTCTCAAATAGGAAACAAACGAACGAAATCCCAGGTACCCATTAATGCACTCTCAGTCTGAACCACTCAACAACTTTAGTACCATTCCTCCTAAAATCCAGTAATAATACATTATGGTAAATAATTGTAATTGCTTTCATAATTTTTTAAAAGTTGCAAATGCTTAATGTTTGAAAACTTAGAACATTCAGAAGAAAAGAAAAATCCCCATAACAGAGATAAGCACTTTAAGTAGGCTGGTCTATTTCTTAATCATACTCACTGCATCATACTATAAAACAGTAATTTCTTATCTGTTTTTACTTATTACATCTGCATTACTTTTATAATCTTTATGCTTTTCTATAACATTTTACATTATTTATTTCGAAAGCAATCTAGGCTCATTGCAGAACATCAGAAAAGAAAAGCAAAAGAAAATATCCATAATTCTACTCACCAAGGGATGACTGCTACCCATATCTTGGTGTGGTGACTTCCACACCCTTTTCTACTTGCATGTGCATGAATGACCCTATGTCAGAGAAAGCTGGTACTTGCAAACTTCCCACAAAGGGCTCATCATGTACAGAGGGCAGCAAAGGCGAAGGACTAGGAACAGGGGCTCCAGAGACAGGGGTGCATTCAAAGACCAGTTCCACCACTATTAAGTGAGTGTCCTTAACTTCTCTGGACCCCAATTTCCTCATCTATAAAACAGGGTTGTAAGGATGTTTGACACTGCATAGGAAGGCTATAGCACAATTCCTGATGCCAAGAAAAGCACTCCATAAAAACAAGCTATTATATTCTACAAAGAAGTCTGTAACCTCATTTTTCACCTAATATATTCTGAAATCCTTCCATGTCAACTGGAGCTAATTCTGCAACATCCATTTTAACACCAACATAGTAGTCTTCTCATGTGCCATATCAGCCACTGTGAAAGCCACCAGAAACATTCGAGTCCTCATCATTTGTCAAGGTCACCTGTTGTTGACTAACACAGACAGGGATGGAGGACTCCAGCCAACCCAGCTTGCACCCTAAAGTAAGGAAAAAGTCAGAGCAGCCTAGGACTCCCAATGTTTCCTCACTGGCTGATTTGGGACAATTCAGGTCAAATGAATTGTTTAAAACAGGTTAAATGAGGTTTAGCTTTTTTTTTTTTTTTTTTTTGAGACGGAGTTTCGCTTTTGTTACCAAGGCTGGAGTGCAATGGCGCGATCTCGGCTCACCACAACCTCCGCCTCCTGGGCTCAGGCAATTCTCCTGCCTCAGCCTCCTGAGTAGCTGGGATTACAGGCACGCGCCACCACGCCCAGCTAGTTTTTTGTATTTTTAGTAGAGACGGGGTTTCACCATGTTGACCAGGATGGTCTCTATCTCTCGACTTCGTGATCCACCCGCCTCGGCCTCCCAAAGTGCTGGGATTACAGGCTTGAGCCACCGCACCCGGCGAGGTTTAGCTTTTTAAAAAAAGTTTTTGTTGCCAATACGATTCTATGATGAAATTCAGTTTATTCACCCAAGAAAGAGTAACTTTTGAAGGAATGCAATTGTGGGTTTAAAATAAAACCTCTTAAGGCATCTCTACAGCTAATAAAATCTATAATTTGTTACGAAGTATTCATCTATATAAAAGCATAACACAACTTATATTTCATACTTTTGATTCCACAGAAAACAGCAGAGTTAGAGATGCAGATGGCCTCTGTCTTTCCAAGTATACCCTTCCATAACACAGACTTAAGTAATTTTCAAAATTCAGGAATTGATGAGCATCAACCAATCATATCAAGTTGCCACAAAAATGCTAATGGTTACAATCTCATCTGTCATTAACTCTCATCCACTGAGCTGCTCTATCTCAACCACTTGCCTCTCTGTGTATGCTTTATCTCAGTTCTTAACAGTGCTTTACTCTGCACATTCAATCTAGCTCTCTGCTAGCCAAGATCTATGTCCAAATTTCCTATAGCTATGACAATAAGACCCCAGTTCAGAATGTAAAGGTCATTTGGAATGTACTGGCTAAATATGAAGGTCTTGATGTTTGGTCCTTCTACCCGTTTGGCAAGAATCCTGTTCTGATGTAGATGTTAGATTCCTCACTCCTATGGCTCAGTGGCTTTCCATCTGAATCCTTCATCTTTGTGTTCCCACATGCCAATCTGAGTCCCCAGATTCCACCATGGCTTGCCTATCAGTATCCCTGCTAAGGTCCTATTTAAACTGATCTACCAGATGCTGAATCCCCTGTATTGTTTAAAGGGCTCTCCAGGGTCAACTGCACCACACTGTATTTTTTTGGTGTATCTATGCTCTAATCAATGATAAGCTCCCTGAAGGAAGAAATTGTTATTGATCACTATACCTTTAACACAGCACTTAACTCACTGAAGCACTGGATGAATTAACTCCTGCTCAAATATATTTTTAAATTTTATTTTGACTAAAAATTGTATATTGTGTACAATATGTTGGCTGGAAACATGTATATTGTGAAATGGCTAAATCGAACTAATTATATGTATTACTTCACATACTTTTTGTGGTAGGAATACTTAAAATTTAGCAACTCAAGATTAAAACACGTTACCATTTATTATAGTCACCATGTTGTAGAACAGATCTCTTGAATTTATTCCTAAATAAAATTTTGTATCCTTAGGCCAACATCTCCCTAACCCCTCCACACTGCTCACACTCTCGCTAATCCATTCACACACTATAGTACAAGTACTTGTAGTGAAAACTGCTGACACTTGCTCAAACTGCAAAGCAAGTACATACAAATTTAAGGGGCACATTACAACACTGCTTCCTATCATTTAGCTCTTTACTATCTGTATCTCACTCCTGGTTTCAATGTCTTTCTTTTTGAAGTGCATCTTTTTAGTAGTTTCAACTACTAACCATCAACTTTGCTTTTATCTACAGTCTTTATTTCACTTACTATTGATACTTATTCACTTACTCATAATACTTTATATGGACATGGAATTCTAGGTTGATTGTGGATTTCCACCTCCAGCCTTTGACAATATTATTCAATCATCTTCTGCTATGAACAAAATGCTTGCCAGTCTAGACATCTAGTTTACTCAGTTCACTTTACTCTTATTTTCTAAGGCTTCATCTACAATATATCTAGGTATGAATTTATTTTTATTTATCCTGTATGGGGCTCAGTATGGTTCTTGAAACTAAGAACTGAGGCCTCGTATTGACTCTGAAAAATTCTCAGCCATTGTATCTTCTAATACTGTCTCTCCTACTCTATTTCCTCTATCTGAAACTCACAGAAGGTAATATTGGACTTTCTCATTCTAAAGTTCATGAATCATAACCACTCATTTTCCATTTCTTTATCCCTTTTTACTGTATTCCAAGCAATTTTCTCAGCTCTCCTTTAAAAACCTATTGATTTTTCAATACAGTTTTTATCTTCAATTATATCTACTTGGCTCTTTAACCTGTCCATTGAGGTTACTTTTTTTAAACTTAATGACCATTATTTTCATTTCTAGAATTCCAACTGGGTTCTTTTCCAACTCCATACTATTTTTCTAATCTGTGCTATTCTTTCATTATGATATTACCTCTTTCATCTTTAAAATTTTAAGCAAGTAATCTCTTTCATATGTCCTATAATCTCAACCTCCTGGAATGCTATTTATAACATCTGCTGGCTCTCCTTCATGGTGATTCATTTCCTTGCGTGGCTGGGCAGTTTTCATATTGCAAGCTCACCTTTAGCATGACTTGTTTCTTCTGCAAGAGTCTTAGGTTTTTAATTTGCTCTGCCAGTCAGTTTCACACTTACTTTTGTAGGATCTATTTGTTTCCATAGCTCTAGACCAGATTTTGTGCTAATTTGTCTCAGCTTGAAGGTTAGCTGCGCTGTAAGAAAGGTTAAATTTGAATACACCCCAATTATGAGGTGCAATCTTGGAGTTTATCTCTTTTTTTTTAATATGGAACGCTCCACGAATTTGCATGTCATCCTTGCACAGGGGCCATGCTAATCTTCTCTGTATGGTTCCAATTTTAGTATATGTGCTGCCGAAGCGAGCACTAGATATCTCTTTTTTTATTCCTAATTATCACAACCCCAGGAGGACAAGTTTCCTATACTTCCCCAAACCAGTAGGCAAAGTTTTTCTAGTTCTCTTTTCTCAGATGGAAATGGCCTTCAAAGTTTGATGCTCCACCTTCCAAGTTTATGCAGACCCAAGGCCATGTCTCTAGCTCCTTCATGAGATGCTCAGAACTAAGCCATTGGGGCCTACATTCAGATCAGAAAACACCACAGGCCTTGAGCTCCTGATTAATGCCCTACCTCTGAATTTTCTATTCATAGCTGGCCCCTAGGAATTTCCTAGTCTTTCAAATTCAGAAACACTTGTTGGTTCTTGATGTATTTTGTCCACAATTTGTATGTGTTTATAACAGGGTGGGGAAGGGAGTCCTCGACATTCGGCTCTGGGGCAATGTTGCTAGAAGTCTCTAGTAGTCACAACGTATGAAACTGAAATGATCACTTCAGAGAATTGTGATCCTCTATTTACCATTTCGCCATTAACAACTTTTTTCCCCAACCTCAATAACAGATTTCAAATTTGGAAAAAATATTCCCAAGGCATTTTGAGATCATTTTGTCACTAACCATTTCAAATGTCTCCATAGTTCTCTTTCTTTGAGACTTTCAATAGAACAAAAACATATCTGTTGACTCCATTTTCCCCCACTCAAGATGATTTTAAAATACAAATCTGATCATTTCACAAATTTTGGACTTGGTACCAAAGCTTTAAGTCGACCTTTATTTCAGGGTCTGAAGCAATAGAAATGCAAAGAGTGGTGACAGCTGGGTTTCAGTCACAAAGAGAAGGCAATTTCCAGTGAATCAAGAATGATGCCAACAAACACAGAGCAAACTGAGAGATGATGGTAAAGAGGACAGTACCTGGGAGCTTTTGAGCATGAGGCTCTAGCTATTCCCTAGGTGGAAGTGAATATTAAACTTGCCAATGTAAAGAAATTATACTAGTTATACTGTAATAGCTCAGGACCCCTCCAATAAAATTCTTTTTTCTTAAGTAGTTCACAGACTGAGTTTTGAGCTTGCAACCAGGAGTTTTAGCTAAGACCACGATTTTAGAAGAGCCAAGACAACACACTTAGAAAAAGGGAATATGCCTACAAGGCAAAAATAAAACAAATTCTACATAGAGTAAAAATACCTTTGGCCAGCAAATACATAAATATGCTTAATGTTTGTAAACTCATGTATCTCTTCCTTTTAAAGGTGTTACATAAAATGCTTTAGGATAACAGCCATGTTTTCTTCTTTTATGTTCTGCAAATCATTACAGCTTACTATAAGAGCTAAATAAATGCTGAATAAAAAAATCAGAAGTAAAAGCATGACTATGCAATAATGTAACAGAGCTGCATCCCTGGAAACTTGCTCCCTATCAGTACAGTTTATACATGTACTCATGTTTTAAAAAAAATCTTTTTCTGGCCGGGCGCGGTGGCTCAAGCCTGTAATCCCAGCACTTTGGGAGGCCGAGGCGGGTGGATCACGAGGTCAAGAGATCGAGACCATCCTGGTCAACATGGTGAAACCCCGTCTCTACTAAAAATACAAAAAATTAGCTGGGCATGGTGGTGTGTGCCTGTAATCCCAGCTACTCAGGAGGCTGAGGCAGGAGAATTGCTTGAACCCAGGAGGCGGAGGTTGTGGTGAGCCAAGATCGTGCCATTGCACTCCAGCCTGGGTAACAAGAGTGAAACTCCGTCTCAAAAAAAAAAAAAAAAAAAAAAAAAATCTTTTTCTAGTGACACTCTGCCATTATTCTAAACTCACCTTGCTCTTATCCAGAAATTGTACATATTACCTAAGTATACTAAAAAGTGGTGTACCATGGAAGTGAGGGGAACATGGCTGTGGAAACCAGATTATATCCTATATAAACACTTTTTCTGTTGCCATCTGGTGGTTGTGTACAAAAATCAGCACTGATATCCACTGTACAGAAGGGCTCGGTCACACAGTATGAAAATCTCTTTCATTCTTTTTGGATCACACCTAACAGCTAGAGAGAAGCCGAGATAAAATTGACTTTCACTTTGAAAACAGGCCCACAAACACACAAAATAAAGGATCACACCAGAGACAGGGACCCGCAAACACTACCCTGTATAGATGAGCACCCTTAGTTAAGTATGACAGGTTATACCTTTGTGATATAAAGTCCCTCCTTACTCCAAATCTGAAATCATTCTAACTAGCCTGCTTGGGTTGCTAAAATTCCTGGTACCAATTATCCTTAATAAAGGCAACTACTAGAGCTCCCCAAGTAGCCATACACCTCCCCAAATCACCACAGTCATTATGTGGTTATTTCCCTATCTTTTTTCTTACCGAAAAGACCATTCATCATTGTAAAATTAATCTTACATACTTGAGCACTTCCAAACTTCTCATAGTAAAGAATTAGGTCTACAATACAGTGGAGAGTTCTAGAAGACAGAAAAGACAACCAAAAGGAGAAAAGGCAACCAAACATTGCACAAAGGCTAATTCTATGTAATCGTATGGGCCCCAAGGTCTAGCCCATTCTCTGAACCCGCAACTCTAAAGCCTAGCCTTATCCATTAAAAAATAAACTATTTAAAAATGAAGCAAAGCCAAAAACACTGCAGAAATTATAGTCTTAGCCCATGTTCAGTGAGCTAATCTCCAAAAATCAGAAATAGTTTACTTGACCAACATACCTGCATCTGTTTTCAAGAAACTGGACTACTTAATTGATAGCTATTATCTTCACTAGACATTATCTGTATATCAAGAGTGTCAGTTAAGCCTGTTAAAGTGAAAAATAATTATTGAATTATTGTGTTAATTTTAAAGATCCTTTGTTTTACTAAAAGGCCCTAATGAAAATAATTAAACCAACATAACATTAGGTTACAGCACAGAAACAGACAACATCTACTAATCTCTTTAATTACTGATGGTCACTGTACAGTAAATATAAACATTCTCATCCATGACGATTTTCTCATATCTTTTTAAATTTCTCACTGGATTATCTCCAGGTTTCTATTAGTCTTGTCCCTTCTTCTAGCTGTTTAGATAAATAAGCATCTCACATTTTAAGGAAATTTATTTCTCGAAATTTCAGGCTATACTGATAAATTATGGCACTAATTTATTTTACAGAACCTAAAGTTTTGAACATTAACCATTTTTAGACTAGAGTAAATATATCATGTGTTAGATGGCACACCTAAAGAGAAATAATACGTTGCATCTTAGTTGTCTTCAACATTGTAAATACTCTGGCAAAAGTAAAATGAAGAAAATTAGGTTCTAAGAGCTAAGACATACGGAGTTACAGAATCCCCAGACTGGAGACACATGCAGAGTCTAGTGAAAGGCAGAATGGATGACAACATACAGAAGATCAGAGAATCACAGCAGAACAATTTTGAACATGTAGTCTAACCCCTCCTTTTATAGGTGAGAAAACAGACTCAGAGAGACTAACAGTCTTGCTCATATTGCAAGGTAGTTACAGAATGAACTATAAACCAGGCCTACTGACACTTAGCCCAATGTCTTTTCCATTTACTATATCCATATTTCTAGGAAAGCTTTATAAAAAAAAAAAAATACTTTCATTCCCGCAATACCCACAGGAGACTGGGATCAGGCTGATGCAATGAGTTTCTGGCTTTTGAGCTTTCTGTCAGGAGGCTAACCACCTAAATACTAGAACCACATACATAAACAAGGGTTTCCTAAAGCAATGCTCCTATAATAATCATAATTTTTGTATCTGGATTTAATGGAAACACTGTTCATATAATGAAGCTCTAAGAGTAATAACCTCTCCAAAACAGGTGTCAGGTATAGGATCAATAACTAGCAGGTAGGTATCTAACTGTGTGACAGACTTTTGCATTTCAAGGATTCACTGAAAAACTTAAAACTTATTTCTATGTGCTACCATAGGATGGCAGGAGGTGCCATATTTGCTGTCTCCATTGACAAAATAGATCCTCCCTCAGGATTATGGATATGAATGTTTATACCCTTTTTTTAAAAGAGGTATACATAGGAGGAAATTTAAGACAATGCCTTACAGAAATGAAGTCAAATAAAGTAAAATTTTAGAAACTATGCAAATTAAAATGCTCAGCTACTTTGGGTAGAAACATACAATTGGTTACTAGGAGTATTCAATCAAATAACAAAACATCAACAGCTTTGCTTTGTAAATGACCCTTAACTTTTCTTTATACTACACCTTTTCATGTGATTTTCATTCCCCACCTTGAGCTTAATTCAACTTTCATGCATTTGGACTTACAGGTCTACTCTCATAATGAGCGCTTTCTTTACTTCTTACAGAAATTTAAGCAGTGACCTAATCAGAATCCTCACTTTGTGTCCATTCTATTCTCTAGTTTCAGTCAGCTGACATTACTGGCCTCTGATCTCTGGGGCACTGTAAGGCAGGCAGGCAGAAAGACACTAGAGGCCACACACCTCTGCCACCTTAGACACCAAATCCTATGTATCCCAACACAAACAACAGAGGGGCTTGGAGATGAGATGTGAAGCTGGCGGTTCACATCTGAGGACAGAAACAACATGAAGGCAACTGGTAGAGAGAATTAAACTACACAGTCTTACTTGGTATCACTTAATTACCCACTTAACTTTCAGCCTCACAAGTTGTTTTACTTAAATATTATGAGGGTCCAGGAAACTTCCTGGTTAGGTATAAACCCCAGTATATATCTAAACTTAACTGTTTACATAAAATGTGTGTTACAGCAAACAAAAGATCAGTACCTTACAAACTCCACCTCCTAAAAGGACTCAAATTCATATACTTGAGTCCAGATAAAAGAATTTTCCAAATGTTCCTCAAGGAAATGGTTGGTGCACTCCCAGTAGTCCATTCTGTGGTGGTCTAATCTCTGCCAACAGACCACCACAACACACGAAGCTAGAATTCATGTTATGTTGTGAAAGAAAAACTGGGGGTGAGGGAATACATCAAAATGGTAATGGTCATTTTCTTAGAGAAAACAGATGGGTAGATGGAAGGGGTTACGTATATTCCTATTTTCCAAATTACGTAATTTTTATTTTGCAATCATAATTGTAAATAAGGTTAATCTAAAACTTGAGATCAGATTACTCAATACTGTATCTAGAAAACATCAACCACCATTTTCCCTTTGGTACAGATCTGATTGCTGCCCATTCTTCCCTCTCCTTATAAAGGCAGAGGCTACATGCAAAACACTCCAGCCCAGTGGTTATGAACTCGAGTTATGTTCAGACTCTGGATCAGCCTTTTCATTCTGGCACCACCACTGCTAGTCCTGGGACCTCAAACAAGTTAGTTAATATCTCAGTGCCTCAGTTTTCTCATAGGTAAGATGAGAACAAAAACAACTATCTACCTCTCAGATGCTGCTGTGAAGAACAAATGAGCACTTAGTGCTTGGCACGTAAAGGTTCAATGAAGGACAGCTACAGGTGGCTATGTAGGCTGCAGAGAGGGTAATAACTGCTTATTGTTGGATTTAGAAGACAGTAACCAACCAAGAGACCAGTTGTCTGTTAAATACACAGTGGTCTAATTAAGTATCTGAGCACTCTCTAAGCTAAGACTCTTTATTAAGATGCTACTCAACTAAGGGAGTCTAGAACTCCAGTTTCAGCTGAAACTCAAATTACAAAGTTGTAAAGGGAGGGTTAGGAGGAGGGGAAGCAAAGCATTTCTGAATTAATGGAAAGCAACACGGACCCAAAAGGAAGCTAGATTTGTAGTGCGCTCAAACACCCCAGCAAACAAGTGGCAAAAAAGCATAATTAGTAGACCCTGTCGAAGGCTGAGAATTGGTCTGAGAAAAGCGAACCAGACCACAGAAAATCTGGCTAAAAGTGACAGAGAAATTGAGATTGTGGGATTAACCGACACAAGGATTTAAAAAAAAAAAAAAAGAGTAACACAAAATATAAGAATCACTTGTGATGTTTTTAAATGCATGTTTCTGAGAATCAGCAGGTCTGAGGGGGAGCCCAGATGACTGTATTTTAAATTTTCACTGGTGATTCTGATGTACGCCTAAGGCAGCACAAAGTAGGGGCTCAACAGTTTCATAGGAATAAACAATACATAACTGAAAAGCTGGTGTTCTCTGCGGAGTTTGAGATCAAGAACCTGGAACAGGTATAAGTGAACACTTATACCCAAGTTCCTAAAAGTCACTAGAATTGTTGGGGGAGGACTTGAGGGGATAAGCCCAATAAAAAGTGAAAGGGAAATCATGTCATGTAGTTCTCAAACTTGGCTAAACATGAGAATCACCTGGAGGGAGTAGGGGGTGTCTCAGCATTCTGATGCCCAGATCAAACCTCAAGTTCATTAAAAGCAATTCTGGGAGTGAGAGCCAGGTATCAGTACTGTTTAAAGCTCCAGGTGATTCCAACGTGCAACCAAGTTTGAGAAACAATGGGTTAGAGAGCTTCCAGGAACTCATTGGGTGTCTGGAATGGGGGAAATCATAAGGTAATAAGTGAGTAGTTCTCAAGCTCCATTGTATATTAGAATCACATGGAAAGCAAATGTGGCTCACCAAAGAGGAAGAGTAGGTCCTCTACAGGTTCATCAAATTCCCCAGGTGATTCTAACACATACCAAAACTTGAGAACCACAGGTCTAAGTGGAGATAATTTCAAATGAGAAACTGGGGACCTGAACAGCCCCATGGCAGAAATTGACAAGAACATTCCTATCCCCTCTAGGCCTTCTGAACGCAAGCTGGATCTAAGAGGTCTACTGAATCAGAATCAGCAAGCCTGTCAAGGGTCCGGGGCACCACAAACTTCACACATTCATGATGCTTATACAGCTTTAGCCTCAGAAACCATCCTTCTGAACCACTCACAGCTGGCTCTTTGGTGGATGGCATAAAGAAAGCATGTGTTGCCACCTGCCTTCCAGAATTAAAGACTCAACTTTTTAGGAATCCAGAAAGTCAGAAGCAATTAAACACCCACCAATAAACAGAGCATACAACTCAGAAATTCTCACCATCGCATGGAAAGAAGAAACTTCAGGGCAGATTAAAGTTACATTTGGAAGACCTGAACCTGGTAGGTCATATCATGATCAGTTACACAGAGGGTCTGTAACTTAGGCTATTAAAAATGTAACTTTTACTGATCAATGTTGCATATATTTTTTCCTTAAGATACATGACCATGCCTACCCACATGAAATGCACATAATTAGGCATAGCTTCACCTAGCTACAATGTAACAATACGGTACTTCAGAGGCGCTCCAACCTGGTGGTAACTATTCCATTTAGAATGTTACATTTTATCTGATAAGATTCAAGAGAATACATTCCTGTGCATATGACCAACTCATCATCCCATCAGAAATCTCTTATAACAGCACCAGAATTTTCATTTTCAAGATGCATGAGCTTTTGTCAAATGGTGACATCGCCTCTGTAATATGAATTTTCAATATGATATAAAAAATGATGGATATATTACACATTTCACAGAGCACAGAGAACAGAAACCTGTCAATGAATTTAAAATTTGTGACAACCTATTTGAAATTTTACACTTAAAGATCTGTACACTTTCATAAACCATGTAAATGTAAAACAGGTACCAATGTTTTTACTGCCAAAAAGGAATAAAATATTCCTCCCTAACAAAGTTTGGTTGTTGCCTTAGTATATTTTTAAAAATGTATTCTCATTAACATTTCAGTTGTAAAAATGCAATGCTTTACACGGCATTCAAAGTGCAACTGATAAAAACTTGAAATTATGTAAGGTACCTAAAAACAAAGCCACTGGCAGATTTTTTTTCCCCCACCATTTCAATTTGTGCACGAATCTTCAAATGCATGAACATAGAGGTCTTACTGCAAAATGCAAGTCACTGTTTAAAAAAAAGAAAACTTAATAAATACCATTTTTATTTTAAAGACCATCCTAAGTGATTTAGACTTCTTCACTTGAACCTGGTTTCCCTGGCAATCTACAGATCCCACTGTACAAAAATGACTTAATAAATGCTTTTCTTCTAGAGTAAGTCATTAAGCAAAAGCACAAATAAGTGACATGAAAATTTGCCAAGTAATGAAGGAGTTAAATTAACCAGAAATATAGCAATTTGTTTTCATGTAGTATGCTGGAGCGGGGCAGAGGGGCACAATTTAGATAACGTTACATAAGCATTAATAAAAAGTATGAGTTGGATGTTAAACTATTGCATGATAGTTTTGAGCGCAGACCTTTAAAATGTTTTTACATTTAA
The DNA here is from genome assembly GCF_048565385.1 of Saimiri boliviensis. Classification (NCBI taxonomy): domain Eukaryota; kingdom Metazoa; phylum Chordata; class Mammalia; order Primates; family Cebidae; genus Saimiri; species Saimiri boliviensis. Next base: position 26,008,618 of record NC_133468.1, on the reverse strand, counting down.
GTCATGTTACTACACATAAATTGTCTTCACATGACACAGAACACAGCTAATTTAAGTTTAATGCTCTCATCCTCGTCAATCTCAGAATACCAAGTTCCTTACCATGATAGTTGTATTCCAGGATACAGATAACGAACAAAGTTAATTTTCCTAAAGCCACCAGCAGCAAAGCCGCTTCACTAATGTGTTTTAAAGACTTCACCAAAGGATGTATTAAAATAGTTATTTCTGGGTTGAGGGTGTTATTTGGTTTTAAGACGAGCAAATTTCAAAAGAAAAGGATGCTAACTGGCAGGGGTATGTTACGGGTTTGCGGGGCGGGAGAGAAGCCCACATTTAGGAGGGAAAGCTCGTTTCACAAGAAATCCCATCTCCCTTTTCAAAAGGTCATTTCGAAACAGCAGATCCTCTTTCCCTATCTCAGAGCTCACCACTGTATTCTAAACAGAAGCCAACAGAGGGAGAAAAACAACGCCAAGTGCAAAAGCTGTAGGCACTGAAAGTTTTGCTCCACCGGCCGCGCAGCACCCACTTGGGGTCGGACGGCGGGACTTGGGGGAGTCAGGAGCCGGCGGGGGCTGGGTGGAGAGGACGGGGTCGTGGGGAGGAGCTAGAAAAGGCATTTCGCGGCGACTGGCACCTGGTATTTGCAACTCTTGTGGATGTCACTCACCGGGAACCAGACCCAGCGGTACAGAGATTCAGGTACAGATCAGCCCCTTTTTGCACTCGTGCAATGGGAACGGACTCAGGCATCCTTTTAAGGAGCGGAGGAATGGGTCTCAACTTTAAAATTTTTTGTTAGTGCTGCTGCGATGTAAAAAAATAAAATAAAATGCAAAGCAGCAAACGGGGTGCAGACTCTACAGGGCTCAGTTTCCCTCTCCTCCGAGTCCGGCGTGGAGGAGCCCCAGGGCTCCCTGCAGCCCCAGCGAGGCTCGTTCCGACCCGGGCCCGGCGGCGTGGGGACCCCGGACACTTGCACGGCTCAAGTTCGCGCCTCCGCGCCCCGAGGCGGCGCCCCCCGCCCGCGCCCCCCGCGCGCACCTACCTTGCGCCAGCGCCCGGAGCAAGTGCAGCTGCAGCGCCAGCAGCGCCCACCAGCCGTGGCGCCCCGGCCCCAACTTTGCCGCCAGCTGCCCGCCGCGCCGCCCCGCGCCCGCCGAGTCCCCGCCGGGGGTCTCGGGCGCCGCGCGGGGTCCCGGGGGCTCCGGGCCGAGGCGCGGTGCCGGCGCGGGGCGGACACGGCCGGGCGAGGATCTCCGCGGCCGCCCAGGGCCCGCGCGCTCGGGGGGCTCCGCGCCGCCGTCGCCACCACCGGCCGCCGAGGGCCGGCCGCCCCGCGCCATGCCGACCAGCCGCCACCCCGAGCGCCGCGCCGGACAGACGGGCGGGCAGGACCGGCGGGACGGCTTCGGGCGGGCGCGGCGACCCCCGGCCCGAGGTGAGCGGCCGCCCGGCGCTGAGGGGCGGCGTCCCGGGTCCCCGCGTGAGGGGCGCGGCGCGGGCCGGGGCAAGCCGGGCGAGAAGAAGTTGTCAGCCGGGGAAATTCACGTTCGGCGCTCACGCAGTCCCGAGCCTGCCGCGGTCGAAGCGCCGGGCCCCGCCGTTATCGCTCCGAGGGGTCCGGCGGGCGCTGAGGAGCCGCCGCCGCCGCCGCCGCCGCCGCCGCCGCCGCCCCCGCCCGGCGCTGAGGAGAAAGTGCGCCCGCCCGCGCGCCGCGCTCGCCCTCCGCCGCCGCGGCCGCCGCTCCCCATTCACAGCCCGGCCGCACGCGCCGCCTGCGCCCCCCGGCCGCCGCTGATTGGCCGAGGGAGGCGGTGCCCGCTCCCGGGGCCCGCCCCCCAGGCCGTCGCTTGTTTTCAAACTCGCGGCGCCCGCCCGCCTGCAATTTCGTGCACTCCCCGGCGCCAGGCTCGGGCGCCTTCCCGCGCCGGCTGCGCCCCCTAGGGACTCGCGGCGGGGACTGCAGGCGACGCCGTCTCGGCACGAGCTCCCTAGGCGGGCTCACGGGCCCCGCGTGCGCGCGCGAGCGGGCGGGGGTCGCGCCTCCTCTCCCGGCTGCGTGGCGGTGCGGGCGCCCGGGTGGGGCTGGCCCAGGTGCGGCGGGACGCGCAGATCGTGCGGGAGTCCCGGGCCGAGGGCGGAAGGGAGAGCGCCCCAGCAGGCGCCCGGCTCCCACTTGAGGGCTTGGTGCTTGGGGGTGACGCGCCAAGCTACCGTAATTGCAAACACGCGCAATCGGGTTTTTAATTTCTAGCAACCAAAGGCACCATTGGGTGCAAACTGGCCTCCTGTTCAGAGGAGTGGACATGGCGTCGTAGAGGTGTCCAAGGTCACTTTTGGCTGGGGCTGGGTAAAGGCGGTGGAGGGAGGGACACATCGCAGGTTTCCCACCGGGGAGTGGGCGGGTATCGAGGCAGGGTCGGCCAGTGGGAGGGTCTCCCAGTGCGGGGCTCAGGAGCCTCTGGGACTGGGGGTGGGGGACGGGTGCCGACGCTCAGCAGGCTCAGCATGTGGTAAGCGTTAGCTGAGTTTACGGGGTGAAGGAAGCACGCTGGAGGCTAGAATGCCAGCATTTTTGTGGGAGGAGAGCTGGAGGTGACACGCACTCCGCTGCCGCTGGATTTGGCCCAGGAGGAGCCTAGGGGCCTGTGATGATGGTGGCATGAGATCACGTTAAGAGATGAAGGCAGAGGGGCTGGGTGCGCCCAGCACGGTGCTGGCTCCCGCCAGGAAGCACTTGATGCAGACTTGATACCGTTAGTAGGTTTATTGTCCCAGCCAAGAAAGACTCCGGGCGGGAGAATGGAGAGCAGATCACAGGGCTGAAGGCTGCGATCCGAGCCAGCTCCTGCTCGCAGAGCGCCTATGGTTTGGTGATTCAGTATTAGCCTCTGTACATGTCCCCTAAGCCTTAGCAACGACCATGTGAATGAAACATAGGGAAACTGAGGTACAAGGACAGGCACGGAACAGGAGGCCGTTTCAGAAAGAGGCCTGACGCCAGAGCCTGCCCTCTGCCCTCTTTCCACACCTGGCTAAGAGGGGCAAAAAAGTAAAACGAGCCACAGGTGCCCTGTTCTGAGGACATGTTGAGCGATCATAAGTGGGACGAGCTGGACAGCGAGTGAGGTCATGGGGATGAGACTGGAGGCAGAGAGGCGTGTCTATTTTTACCTTCTGTTGCTATCACGGCTGGGTTTCTTCAAACTTGCAAGATTATGTGAGTCTGGCTGGTGGAGGAGGGAGATACAATACTTTCTCTGCATTAAGCACTCACTTTGGGCCAGCCCACCACAGCAGCAGCAACCTCACCATCCGCTGAGAGGTTCTGTCCCTGGTACAGGTGGGGAAACTGAGGCATAAAGCAGTGAAGTGGGCCGGGCGAGGTGGCTCACACCTGTAATCCCAGCACTTTGGAAGGCTTAGGCAGGCAGATCACTTGAGGTCAAGAGTTCAAGACCAGATTGGCCAACATGGTGAAACCCCGTCTTTAGTTTAAAAAAATTAAAGGCCAGGAGCGGTGGCTCAAGCCTGTAATCCCAGCACTTTGGGAGGCCGAGGCGGGTGGATCATGAGGTCGAGAGATCGAGACCATCCTGGTCAACGTGGTGAAACCCCGTCTCTACTAAAAATACAGAAAATTAGCTGGGCATGGTGGCGCGTACCTGTAGTCCCAGCTACTCAGGAGGCTGAGGCAGGAGAATTGCTTGAACCCAGGAGGCGGAGGTTGCGGTGAGCCGAGATCGCGCCATTGCACTCCAGCCTGGGTAACAAGAGCGACACTCTGTCTCAATAAATAAATAAATAAATAAATAAATAAATAAATAAATAAATAAAATAAATAAATAAATAAACAGGAAAATTAGCCAGGCTGTGACGGCGTGCACCTGCAGTCCCAGTTACTTGGGAGGCAGGAGACTTGCTTGAATCTGGGTGGCAGAGATTGCAGTGAGCCGAGATCATGCCACAGCACTCCAGCCTGGGCGACCCAGCAAGAATCTGTCTCAAAAAAAAAAAAAAAGAAAAAGAAAAGAAAAGTTGGAAGTGAAGTGACTTACCCAAGATGGGAGCTCACCTTCCTTCCTCTCCACCCCCAAGCACTTCTGTTTTGCTGGGAGATAGAGGGCTGGGGATCCAAGAGTGGAGCCGATCAGGCTTTGAGGTCTTACTCAGCTCCACCCTTTCTAGTTGTGAAATTTGGGCAAATCGCTGACTCCAAGTTCCTGTAAAAAGTTAGGAATAATTCCCATCTCCCAGGGCAGTAGAAAGAAAGTGAGGTAATTCACACTCAGTAAATGCCAGTTTTCTTTCCCTCTACTGATGTGGCAATCATTGTCCCAAGCTACCCTTGCTTTGCCCGCCAGTTGAGTTTGGTGCACATTTAACCTTTTCCTCTCCAATAGAAATCTATGCCCACCACTTTCCTTTCACATAGAAACTTGTGTCCATATACAGCTCCAGTCCATATAGGAATAAACATAACTCAAGCAACTTCTTGAGTTTAGGACACGTCAAAAATACCCAGAGTCTCTTTTGCTATGACTTATTTTGCAGTTAACAGAAAGCTTCATGGAATCTTGCTTGGAAATTGGAAAGCCAAGTTAGTATATGCCAAGTTACAACCGATCAGTGACCAGACCGAGTGCAGTGGCTCATATCTGTAATCCCAGTACTTTGGAAGGTTAAGGCGGGTGGATCACTTGAGGTCAGGAGTACAAGACCAGCCTGGCCAACATGGTGAAGCCCCATCTGTAGTTAAAATATATATATGTGTGGCCGGGCGTGGTGGCTCATGCCTGTAATCCCAGCACTTTGGGAGGCCGAGGCGGATGGATCATGAGGTCGAGAGATCGAGACCATCCTGGTCAACATGGTGAAACCCCGTCTCCACTAAAAATACAAAAAATTAGCTGGGCATGGTGGCACGTGCCTGTAATCCCAGCTACTCAGGAGGCTGAGGCAGGAGAATTGCCTGAACCCAGTAGGCGGAGGTTGCAGTGAGCCAAGATCGCGCCATTGCACTCCAGCCTGGGTAACAAGAGCGAAACTCTGTCTCAAAAAAAAAAAAAAAAAAAAAAATATATATATATATATATATATACATATATGTGTGTGTGTGTGTGTGTATGTGTACACACACACACACACACACACACACACACACAAACTAGCCAGGCATGGTGGCGGGCCCTGTAATCCCAGCTATTTGGGAGGCTGAGGCAAAAGAATCACTTGAACCTGGGTGGTAGAGGTTCATGAGCCAAGATCATGCCACTGCACTCCAGCCTGGGTGACAGATCAAGACTCCTTCTAAAAAAATAAATAAATAAAATAAAATTCTCTGTTTAATTAAGGAGAAAGAGAGGAGGGTTTTCAAAACATATAATAGTTTAAGTGTTGTTAGGATAATTCATGAAAACAGCAGTACTTTCCCTTGATATGATTTAAAGCCTGGCTACTCCGGGTATGGCCATGGACCCTCAACCTCACCTGGGAGCTTGTTAGACATGCAAAATCTCAAGCCCAGTCTTGGACCTATTGACTCAAATTCTGCATTTTTTGAAGATCCCCAAGTGATTTCTATGTAAATTAAAGTTTGAGAATCACTAACCTCATCAATCTCTTTAAATCTCAGGAATATAACAGAGCTCTCATCCCTCTTTTGCTTCATTCTGTCCTTTCCCCTCCTTTTTCTTAAGGGCCATGACATAAAAGGGAACCTTTTTTAAATGTTAGAAGCATTTTTTTTTTAATTTTAAAAGGAAAATATACAACTTTCTAGAACATCAGTAGATTGATCTGTATACAAATTCAAAACCAAAAGCATCTGTATGGTACTGTGAAAAAGAAAAAAAATAACAAACTGGAGAAAACGTTAATATCGCTCTATGTAAGTCAATAAGACTTAGAGGTTTTATGAGTTAATAAGAGAAATAGATGAACAAGACCTACAGAAATGTGAGCAGAGGCTGGGTGTGGTGGCCCAGGCCTGTAGTCCTAGCACTTTGGGAGGCCAAGGAGGGAGGATAACTTGAGCCTAAGAGTTTGAGACCAGACTGGGCAACATAGTGAGACTGTCATCTCTCCAAAAATATATATACATAAATTAGCATGTGTCTGCAGTCCCAGGTACTCTGGAGGCTAAGGTAGGAAGATCACTTGAGACTAGGGGTAGCAGTGAGCCATGATTGTGCCTCTGCACTCTATCCTGGGCAACAGAGTGAGACCCCATCTCACAAAAACAAAAGACCAAAGAAAAGGAACAGGCAGAGAGATATAAAGGGAAAATAAATGTTTGAAGAGATGAAGAGATGCACAAATAAATTAATCTTTGTTTTTTGAGTTTTTTTTTTTTTTTTTTTTTTTTTTCAGATGGAGTCTCACTCTGTCATTCAGGCTGGAGTACAGTGGTACAATCTTGGCTCACTGCAACCTCCGCCTCCCAGGTTCAAGTAATTCTCCTGCCTCAGCCTCCCAAGTATCTGGGATTACAGGCATGCATGCCACCATCACATTTTTATATTTTTAGCAGAGACAGGGTTTCACCATGTTGGCCAGGCTGGTTTTGAACTCCTGACCTCAAGTGATTCTCCTGCCTCAGCCTCCCCAAGTGCTGGGATTACAGGCGTGAGCCACTGCACCCAGCCAGAAATCGATCTTAAAAGTGAAAAAGCAATGAAGCTTATAAAAAATGTTTAAGGACTGACTGATAATGGCAAATGTGGTAAGACTGTGAGGGAATGGGCATTCATATATTCTTAGAGGAAGTGCAAACTAAAAAGCTTCCCTGGAGAGAAACCTGCAATCTGTAGTTAAAATTTGTTTATTTTTTGAGACAGAGTCTCACTCTGTCACCCAGGCTTGAGTGGAGTGGTGTGATCTCCATTCACCACAACCTCTGCCTCCCAGGCTCAAGCAATTCTCCTGCCTCAGCCTCTCGAGAAGCTGGGATTACTGATGCATGCTACCAGGCCTGGCTCATTTTTGTATTTTTAGTAGAGACAGGGTTTCCCCATGTTGGCCATGCTGGTCTTGAACTCCTGACCTCAGGTGATCCACCCACCTCAGCCTCCCAAAGTACTAGGATTACAGGCATGAGCCACTATGCATGGCCAGTAGTTAAACTTGAAATATGAATTGTCTTTGATCTATTATACCTCGTACATGCAAAAAGACGTATGGATAAGGTTGTGCATTGCAGCATCGCTAGTAGCAAAAAGAAAAAAAGTGCAATATGGTATCTCTACACAATACATTTCCTCATGACTATTAAAAGAATGAAGTACAGCTAGAAGTGCTGATGTAGAAATGTCTGCTATACAGAGTTTAATCTTTTAAAAGTTTTAAAGCAAATATATAGAGAATCTCATTTATGTTTTTTTGAAAGGATGAATGCCAAACTTACATGGTTTCCTTCAGGGGACATGGAATTATGTGCTTTCCGGTACCTTTAAAATTTCTAAATGTGAATGTATATTTTATAATTTACACACACACACACACACACACACACACACACACACACAAACTAATAAAGTTTGTTTTTAAAAAGTGGAAGGTGACGAGCCTAGTAATTTTTTTCTTACCCATAACTCATTAAGAAATCTCCCCCATGGGTTCCTGTGGTTCTACGTCTGAGAAAAATAATCCCCAATCCTATTAGAGGCCAAGTTACAGCATGAACTTGTCCACATGGGGATGTGATGCCCTCCCATGTGCAACACAAGGCCCCCAGTCCACATCCCGGGGGCCTCTCATGGGGGCCCTAAGGTCCTATCCTGATGAGAACTCCAGCCTCTAGCTGCCTCGGTGGTTCACTCTCAGATCCCTGCCAACCACTGATCCCGCCTCAGCCTCACCTTTGTTCTGTTGCCTGGCAACCCATTAACGAGCAGGGCGCAGTTCCAGGTGCAGCCTTTGAGCCCTAATGGGACGCGTGCTTTGGTTACCTAGTTTCCTGAGATATCTTCAAAAGCTAAAATCCGAATAAATGCTCTTGTTAAGGAAGCTAGGAAGAAGAGTGGTCCCAGAAATGTACCAAGCTTCCAAAATGTCTACCAGCTTTCCTTACTAGTAACTGTCCCTCAGCTTTCAGGCTGCCTTAAATTGCAAGAAGCAGAGTTTCCTGACTAGCTGTCATCAGCATCACCTGGGCATCGCCCCAAACTACTGAATTAAACACTCTGGGAGGTGGAGTCCAGCAAACTATGGTTTAACCAACCCTCCAGGTGCTTCTAATCACTCAAGCTTGACACCCATAGTGGAAAGCAATTCCTTCCACGTCTACTTTTCTGCAAGTATTTGTCAAATAACTGATTGATTGGTGCCAGCCCCAGCCCTAGGCAAGAGTGAAATAAACAATTAGAGTAATTGTGTGAATATGATAAGTGAAATCACTTAGGGGAATATCAGAGAAGGGAAAATGTGGCACATATACACCATGGAATATTATGAAGCCATCAAAAACGATGAGTTCGCATCCTTTGTAGGGACATAGATGAACCTGGAAACCATCATTCTCAGCAAACTGACACAAGAGCAGAAAATCAAACACTGCATGTTCTCACTCATAGGCGGGTGTTGAACAATGAGGACACATGGACACAGGGAGGGGAGCACTACACACTGGGGTCCGTTGGGGGGGAAATGGGGGAGGGATGGGGGTGGGGAGGTGGGAAGAGATAACATGGGGAGAAATGACAGATACAGGTGAGGGGAAGGAAGACAGCAAACCACACTGCCCATGAGGCGGGCGGATCACCTGAGGTCAGGAGTTTGAGACCAGCCTGACCAATATGGTGAAACCTATCTCTACTAAACATACAAAAATTAGCCAGGTGTGGTGGTAGGCACCCGTAGTTCCAGTTACTCGAGAGGCTGAGACAAGAGAATTGTTTGAACCCAGGAGGCAGAGGTTGCAGTGGCCAAGATTGTGCCACTGCACTCCAGCCTGGGCAACAGAGTGACACTCTGTTTCAAAAATAAATAAATAAATAAAATAATATTTGCTTCTAAAAATCCCAAGATGAATGCATTTCACTTTGTAATAAATAGTAAGGAAACTCCAGTACGTTATGTTTTAATGTGGGGGTGGTGCTGGCAACTGTCTTCCCCCAGATGCAAGAGAATGGACTTTGTCCAACGCATGCTGAATGGTGTTTGGAATTTTTATTCCTTCTGCCTCTTGCTACCCTCTCCTTCCTTTCTCTTTCCCCTACTTTCTCCTTACAGAGAACATTATAATTGAGTCCATCTCTGGTCCAGTTGGCTTCATTCTGGGGCCAACACTGGCACCAAAAAACATTTGGTGGGAGGACAAAGAGTCACAAAATTTTAGAGCTGGAAGGAGCCCCAGAAGCCATCTAGTCCAACACAGTTATTTATCTTGATGTCAGCCGGAAAAACAAGAAATATACAACAGAACATCTCAGTTCACCATAATAAGCCATTATGGGTCTCTCAACCATGAAGTTGTCTGAGTCATTTTTGAAGCTATCTGTATTTCCAAGCCTGCACCATTTCCATAAATCTGCTCCCCACTGTAGGAAACACAGGGTGGAGGGGACACGGTTTGATACCACCACATGTGAGAAAAGCCAGAAGGCTGCTCTAGTGCTGCCTGTGAGCCCTGTGGGGGTCAGCAATGTGTGGCGGTGGTCCCAGGTGACAGTCACTTCTGTATGGTGGGCAGAAGCAAGGCTTGCTGGCCAGTACTAAGCCAGCGTGGCTGTGGCTGGAGCAATGTGTTTGGATCCTGATGGTGCAATGCAAAAGGAATGGCCACAAGCTGGAGCCAGTCACGGATGCAGTGGTTGGCAGAATAAAGGATATGTAGCCTAAAAGGGGGAAGACTGAAGGTGAACTTGAGGCTGTTTTAAAATATCCGACTGTGTAGATAAGTTAGACTTCACTGCAGCACCATGGAGGGTGAACCCTGTCCAGCCATCATTTGCAATTCAGTAAGCAGGCAGATCACCTGAGGTCAGGAGTTCAAGACCTGCTGGGCCAACATGGTGAAACCCCCATATCTACTAAAATACAAAAATTAGCCAGGTGTGGTGGTGTGGACCTGTAATTCCAGCTACTAGGGAGACTGAGGCAGCAGAATTGCATGAGCCTGGAGAGGCAGAGGTTGCAGTGAGCTAAGATCACGCCACTGCACTCCAGCCTAGGTGACAGAGTGAGACTCCGTCTCCAAAAATAAATAAATAAATAAAATTTTGAAATCAAGTTTGGAACAGCGGGTCTAGGAAGCACCCCCACACATGAGAGGATTAATCCTCATAGCTGTAATCCCAGTACTTAGAGAGGCCAAGGCAGGTGGATCACTTGAGGTCAGGAGTTTGAGACCAGCCTGGCTGACATGGCAAAACCCCATCTCTACTAAAAAGCCAAAAAAATTAGCCAGGTGTGGTGCCTGTAATTCTAGCTACTTGGGAGGCTGAGGCAGGAGAATCACTTGAACCTGGGAGTCAAAGGTTGTTGTGAGCCGAGATCACACCATTGCACTCCAGGCTGGGCAACAAGAACAAAAATCTGACTCAAAAAAAAAAAAAAAAAAAAAAAAGCAAAACCTTCTAGCAATGGAAGCATTCACTGACTAGGCTATTTTAAGAGCTAGTGAGTTCCCTGTCAGTGGGGCAAATTGATGGAGACCAAGTAGCCAGTTTTCAGGGGTGTGATAGAGGTGGGAAGGTGGCAGAAAGAGGGTTGGATTTAGCAAGTTAACATTCCACTTGACTCTCCCTCTCCCTTCCAGCTCTGAGACTCTGAGAGTCTTTTTCTTTTATTTTTCTTTTTTTTCTGGAGGCAGAGGCTGGCTCTGTCACCCAGGCTGAAGTGCAGTGGCATGATCCCAACTTACTGCAATCTCTGCCTCCGTGGTTCAACTGATTCTCCTGCCTCAGCCTCCAGAGTAGCTGGGATTACAGGCATGTGATACCACACCTCTGGTTAATCTTTTTGTATTTTTAGTGGAGTAGGAGGTCTCACCATGTTGCCCAGGCTGGTCTCAAAGTCCTGAGTTCAGATAATCCACCCACCTCAACCTCCCAAAGTGCTAGGATTACAGGTGTGAGCCACTATACTAGGCCCAGCTCTGAGAGTCTCTCTTTCATTTTATTTATTAACACTGTGTTTCATCCACAACAAGAAATGTACATAATGTTTACAGCAGTTTTATACCTAATAGACCCAAGCTAGAAACAACTGAAATATCTTCAATAGGTAAATGGATAAAAAACTGTAGTACCAAGGTCCATATGGAATATTATGCAGCAATGAAAAAGATCCAATTTCTGATACACGCAAAAGGAATGAATCTGAAAAACACAGTGATGAAGAAATTAACCCAGGCTCAAAAATGCACACAGGAGGCTGTTGAACAAGCTAATCTAGAGTGACAGAGAGCAGATCCGTGGTTGTCCAAGGTGGAGGATGCTGCTGAATAAACTTTAAAGGGGCACGAGAGGTCCCTATCTTGATAGCAATGATGGTTACATGGGTGTCACGGGTGTATACATTTGTCAAAATGTATGGAACTACGCAATCACAATAGTTGCATGTAATTGTATGTAATTTACAAAAACAAAGCTGATTATTTTAAGTATGCTTTATACCCACAACGATTCATGGCCTCTTTCATTCATTCGACCAAAAAAAAAAAAAAAAATTTTAAGCTTTTCTTTTCTTTTTCTTTCTCTTTTTTTTTTTTTTTTTTTTTTTTTTTTTTGATAGAGTCTCACTCTGTTATGTCAGTGAGTTATAATTACGCCAGGCTGGAGTTCACTGGCGTAATCATACCTCACTGCAGCCTTGACCTCTTGGGCTCTAGGGATCCTCCCATCTCAGCTTCTCAGGTAGCTGGGATCATAGGCATACACCACCATACCCAACTAATTTTTAAATTTTTCCTAGAGGCAAGGTCTCACTATGTTGCCCAGGCTGGTCTTGAACTCCTGGACTGAAACAGTCCTTTTGCTTGGGCCTCTTGAAGTGCTGGGATGATAGGAATGCACCACTGGGCCTGGCCTAAAGTGTTTTTCAAATATCGAAAGTTGCCTCCTTTTTCCGGGACTCTGTGATGTGGTGAGCTGGGCCTCAGTTACCTTCTCCATACCTTTCGAGGATTTCGATGCATCTCTTGCTCCTGTCTTAGCTGTCTTCCTTCCACCCTGAAGAGACATGCTTCTCCATGGTGGCTCCTCCCTCCCCAAGATCATTGTGGCTGACTCAGGACCTTTCCCAGCTCCGTGTGTCTGTCTTGAAACACAGTTGATCTCCCCATTCTTGCATCCCATAAGTAATTATTGAGTACTGACTGTGTAAGTCACATCTCTTGCTTATGAGTAGCTCACAGTGTGTGATGCAAACGTTGAACAGATCACTTTAATGCACTTTCCACAGGTCTGAGCAGAGTTGGGGTGATTCATTCTGAGCAGCTGTGGGCTGATGTGTACTGGAGTGAGGTCTCCTAAAGAAGGAGTCCTTTGACTTGGGATTTAAAGGGTGCTGAGAATTTGCAAGGTAGTAGGACTTGCTGGCTTGCACATTCTGCCTTTAAATTCCACCCTTTAAATGCCAACTCAAAGGAGGCCTTTAAGTTGGAATTTAGAGAGTGCTGGGAATTTGCAAGATAGAGGTACTTGCTATGGAGGGAAAGATGATATTCAGAAGCACTCTTAGAAAAGTTAACAAGATGGCCAGGAGCCATGGATCACACCTGTCATCCCAGCACTTTCGTGAGGCTGAGGCAGGAGGATCACTAGAGGTCAGGAGTTCGAGACCAGCCTGGCCAACATGGTGAAACCCATCTCTACTAAAAATACAAAAATTAGTCAGGCATGGTGGCAGGTGCCTGTAATCCCAGCTACTTGGGAGGATTAGACAGGAGAATGGCTTGAACCCAGGAGGCAGAGGCTGCAGTGACTGAGATCATGTCACTGCACTCCAGCCTGGGCGACAGAGCAAGACTCCATCTGAAAACAACAACAACAACAACAACAACAAAAGTTAAGAGGAACCACCAGTGTTGGGGTGCAAGGTTTGGGAAGGAAATGGCGGAAGATGAGGCATTTTGAAAGCAATGGAATAATGAACTATGTCCTCTGATGACCTGATGCCCTGCCTGTTAAGATCCAGCATTTTGATCTCATCTCAGCTGACGTGTTCCAGCAGGACTGCACCGTGCCTTCTGGGTCATTCCTTGGGTTGCGGCTCACATTTCCAAGTTCTTTTTCCCTGGCTGCATTTCCAGGGTTTGCCTCAGAGAAGCTTATTTGCCACTTCTCTGCTTACGCGCTCAGCCTTGAACACCTCCTGATGTTTGCCTCCACTGGCCTCACGTTCTACCACCCAGGAAGGTCCAAGGTCACGTGCTGCGTCACCAACTTCACTGGGCACATTTCCTTCCAGATCATTTGCAAAAACATCACAACGGATGACTCGCAGTGCTCCACACCAGGGTCCCCACAGATGAAACTGTTTTTGCCAGAGTGGCCTCTTTATTATTCCCTGTCTCTAAGTCATTTTAAAATTCATTTAATAAGCCCACCATGCTCACCACATAATATCCTAACTAAAGGCTTTAACATAGATTTGAGGGCCAGGTATGATACAATGGCTCATGCCTGTCAGTCCCAGCTTCTCAGGAGGCTGAGGCAGGAGGATTGCTTATGCCCGTGAGGTTGAGGCTGCAGTGAGTTGTAATCGTGCCACTGCACTCCAGCCTGGGTTATAGAGTGAGATCCTGTCTCTTAATTAATTAATTAATTTATAATTCACTAAATACAGACTAAAAATACATGACTAATACACAGTTATTTTTATTAATATTTTTCAGGGTGCTTTAGAAACAGCAGGACCACAGGCCAACTGAGTCAGAATTTAGGGGTGGTTTGAGAGTTTACTATTCAACCAGTACTGAAAACCACTGCCTCACACCAGTGCCCCCCAGACAGAACCACCCAGTGGGGAAGTGAGGTTGGGGGGATCCCAGCTCAGCAGCTCCTCAGCTGTGAGATCCAGGCCAGGTCTCTTGCCCTCCATGAGCCTCAGTATCCTCCATGGAATAAGGAGTATGTTTTGTGCTTCACAAATGATGCAAATCTCTGCCTTGTTAATTGCTATTGGATAATAACGAGCTCTACAAATATCATTGTTCTTTTTATTTGGCGAATTTCTTTTCCTGAGAGCTTTTGAGATCATTTCAGAAGTGGGACTCTAGGTAATGTTTTCACCTTTCTTCTCGTGGCATTCATCTTTGTCTGCGTTGCCTGATTGTCATCTTTGTGTTGGGGTTATCCTTCCCTAAGACGCTGGGTGTACCTTAAAAACAACCAGTGGCCCTTCGTCTTAATTTTTTTAGAGACAGGATCTTGCTCTGTTGCCCCGGCTGGAGTGCAGTGGCACAATCACAGCTTACTGCAGCCTCCACCTCCTGGGCTCAGGCCCATCTCAACCTCTTCAGTAGCTGGGACCACAGGCACACACCACCACACCTGGCTAAATTTTTTTTGCAATTTTTTGTAGAGACAGGGTCTCACTATGTTGCCCAGATTGGTCTTGCACTCCTGGCCTCAAATGATCCTCCACCCTTGATCTTGTATCCTTAGAGGTCAGCACAGTACTTGGCTCAGCTCCCTGGCTCCCAAAAATGTTTGTCAAATGAAAGCAAAAGTGCTTGACGGGAAGTAGCTGAGTAAATGCAGGCTGCCCACAAATATCCCCTGCAAACACATTTTGCACAACAATGGCATCGAAGGCTGAAGAGGCCAAAGAGGTCTTTATGTTAACCATCTGATGTCTCCGGGGAAATGGCTTGTTCCTTCTGAATGATGGTCCAATTAACAAGGGGTTATGGTTGTAGCAATAGGGACATTTCTTTTATTAAACAAACATGTATTGAACTTCCACGATGCATCAGACACAGTTTAAGGGTCAGAGAATAAGACAAGAATAAATTCCTGTCCTCAGAGAACTTACAGCTAGGGATATACACAGGGAAACAATGAATTAGAAAACAAATGTTCTTCTGAAGTGCAGCTTAACTAAGAGAGAATATATGATGAGAGTTTAAAAAGATCCACCATTTATTACTGTGGATTTTCTAAACTTAGAATAACATGGGAGAAAGCCAGTGAGTGTGGGTTAAGTATGTGATCAAGATTGATGAAGCATCTGTTAGAGAGGCCAAAAGGAAAGCTTTGTCGCCTTCTTAAGAAAATAATTGGAATAGACAGAAGCTGACCTATTCAATGAGATATTAGGTAACCAGAGAGCAGACAAACGAAACAAAGCCAGGCTGCAGATCCCAATGCCAGGAGCCTCTATAACAGGGTGGCTTGAACAGCTCCTTGGCAGCAAATGGAGATCTTGGCATAGCTGGCATCGCAAAGACCTGTTGGGGAGAGAACAATTGATGAGATGAGCTTCGAAGCCAAAAACTACCCAAGAAAAAGAGGAACACCCTGGCACTTTGAGAGGCCAAGGTGGGCGGATCACCTGAGGTCAGGAGTTCAAGACCAGCCTAGCCAACATGTAACATCCCTTATTCTGTTTCCCCTCTCCCTTTCTTCCTCCCTCTCTCTCTCCCTCCCTCTCTCTTTCCCTCCTTCTCTCTCTCCCCTTTTCTCTCTCTCCCTCTCTGTCTCTCTCCCCCTCTCTCTTTCCCACTTTCTCTTCCCCTCCTCTTTCCTCAAACTCTGAGTATCCCTCTCTCCCTGTCTCTTTCTCTCTCTCCTCTTCCCTTCTATCTCTCCTCCCTCTCTCTCATCCTCCTCTCTCTCTCCCTCTCCCTCCTCCCTCCCCCTCTCTTCCTCCCTTCTCAATCTCTCCCTTTGTCT
The DNA here is from genome assembly GCF_048565385.1 of Saimiri boliviensis. Lineage (NCBI taxonomy): Eukaryota > Metazoa > Chordata > Mammalia > Primates > Cebidae > Saimiri > Saimiri boliviensis. The sequence goes on along the minus strand of NC_133468.1, from coordinate 25,992,770 downwards.
TCCATGAGATGTCTATTTCAGCAGCAGAGGCTGTGAGCTCAACCTTCAGAAGAGAACCACTCTCACCACAACCTTAATATCCTGGTGCTGTTGCCACCTCCTCCCCCCTGCACTGTTACCACTGTTCTTGCTTTCATTCTGGTCCCTGTACAAGTCTGTTCTTCACACAATTTTCAGAAAAATTCTTCTAGAATAAATCCCATAATGGTTTTAAAAACAGGCCACATGCAGCCCAGGGCAGCTTTGAATGTAACCCAACACAATTTCATAAGCTTTCTTAACCATTATGAGATTTTTAGGCCAGGCGTGGTGACTCACGACTGTAATCTCAGCACCGTGGGAGATTGAGGTGGGTGGATTGCTTAAGGTCAGGAGTTCAAGCCTGACCAACAAGGTGAAAGCCCTGTCTCTACTAAAAATACAAAAATTATCTTGGCATGGTGGCGCATGCCTATAATCCCAGCTACTCAGGAGGCTGAGGCAGAAAAATCTCTTGAACCTGGGAGGCAGAGGTTGCAGTGAGCTGAGAATGCATCACTGCACTCCAGCCTGGATGAAAGAGCTTGACTCCGTCTCAAAGCAAGCAAGCAAGCAAGCAATCAAGCAAACAAAACAACAACAACAACAAATGATTGTGTGATTTTTTTAAACACTTTTTAAGTTCATCAGCTATCGTTAGTGTTAGTGCTTTCTATGTATGGCTCAAGACAATTCTTATTCCAACATGGCCCATGGAAGCCAAAAGATTGGACACCCCTGTTATAGAAGGTAACAAGATGATGCCATTCCCTGTTCTCAACCATTCTTAGCCGGGTGTTGGAAATAGATGCTTGGTGCCACAAAGAAAAATTAGCACTGAGACAAAAGATCTTTCAGCAACGCAATTTTTACTTCCCGGACTGCAAGAAGGGTACCCTCACTAGCCATCTTGCTGCAAGAGTACAATGAACAAGGGAAAACATAAATTTATCCCTTATGCATTTGGGGTTGTCCTTACTGCTGCTTCTGATTTCTGTTGGCTGGAGCCAGACCTCACAATCTAAACTAAAACCCGATTGGCTAATAACTTAAAATTTTTCTAAACAGGTAAAAGCAAAGGAGAGCTGGGACATGCCCATGAGCATATCCAGCACAGATATTTTGGTTAAAGTACAAGGATATAGAAAGTACTATGTGCCTGTAAGCATGGCATGTCTAACAGCTACATAGGATGGGGCTTAACAAAGTTATTAGCACACTTATTCTTTAACAAGAAAAGAGACTTTAGAAAATAACTTTTTTACTTCCCACACTAGGCATGGTGGCACGAGCTTGTAATCCCAGCTACTCAGGAGGCTGAGGCACAAGAATCGCTTGAACCTGGGAGGCGGACATTGCAGTGAGCTGAGATGGCACCACTGCACTCCAGCCTGGGTGACAGAGCAAGACCTTTTCACAAAAAAAAAAAAAAAAAAAAGAAAGAAAGAGAGAAAGAAAAAGAAGGATGGGCAAGTGGAAGGAGAAAACCTGCTTGGAGAAGGATGACATAACTATCAGGGGAGTCCCTGTACCTGCCCCACTAAAGGATGTCCTAGGGGCTCCTGGGACTGGACATCTCTTCTCGGGTCCTAGTGGAAATTTAGACCTGCTCAGTTCATGACAATAACAACTACATGTGGCTGTTGAGCACTTGAAACATGGCTTCTATGCTTTTGAAAACAATATTTTACATTCTTTGAGAAATCTCCAAACAACTTTCAACAGTGGCTGAACTAATTTCCATCCCCACCAACAGCGGGTATGCATTCCCTTTTTTCTGCAGTCTCACCAGCATCTGTTGTTGTTTGACTTTTTAATTATAGCCCTTCTGACTGCTGTGAGATGGTATCTCATTGTGGTTTTGATTTGCATTCCTCTGATGATTAGTGATGATGGGCATTTTTTTCAACTGTTGGTTGGCTGCTTGCATGCCTTCTTTTGAGAAATGTCTGAACTACCATTTGACCCAGCAAGCCCATTACTAGGTATCTACCCAGGAAAATCTCTCTCCTTCTCTCTCTCACCCTCTCTCCCTCCCTCTCTCTTTTCCACTCTCTCTTTCTCCTCTCTCTTCCCCAATTCAGAATCTCTGTTTCCCTCTCTCTCTCCGTCTCTCTTTCTCTCTCCTCCTCCTCTCTCTTTCCCTCTCCCCGCTCTCCCTTCCCGTCTCTTTCTCCCTTCTCAATCTCTCCCTTTGTCTTCCATGTCTATTTCAACAGTTGTTCAAACAGAAGTAGAGAATCCTTTGAGGCAAAGCCAGACATAATTGGCCAAGACTTTGGTGTGTATCTTGCAAGAGACTCTGAAACCAATTGCATGAGAAAAGACCTTTCAATGATATTGAAGAGGAGACTTCTAGAGACTCAGCAAGAAACTCATCATGGTGCTGTATTGATCTGGATTTGGTTGCAGTCAACAGGACCCCAACTCACACTAGCTCAGGCAAAAAAAAAAGAATTATTGGCTCATACGCCTGGAAAGGCAAGGGATAGAACTGATTTGGGGGACCACAAATGCTGAGTTCTAGGGATGACACTGTCCTAATCATGCTGTATGTCTGTCTTCCTCCCTATCTCTTGCTTCTCATTCTCTGTGCTAATTGGCATCATTCTTATGTACTTCAAACATGTCTTTCCATTGGAAAGAGTGAAATCATGTCCTTTGCAGCAATATGGTTGGTGCTGGAGGCTGTAATCCTAAGCAAATTAATGCATGAACAGAAAAGCAATATTTGTTTTACTGCTTTTCTGAATTGTCCATATGATTAGAAACAGCATCCCCCATGGGCTCCCCTTGGAAAAATTTCAGGGAAGCGTCTAGTGACCCATCCTTGGGCTAATTTCTGTAGCCAAGGAGGGTGAGTACTGTGCTTGGTGATCTCCATTAGAACCACCATGATGGCTTGTGGAGGAGAGCATTTCCCCAAAGAGAGACAAAGTGGTACTGGCCAGACAAGCTTCAGAGGTGGGAAGAGATGGAGCCAGGACTCCAGCCCTTGCCTGTCTGATTCTAATTCCGATACTCTCATTCACTAAGCAACACAAGCTGCCGATCACAGTACAAGGTCAGTATCCTGCAAGGAAAGCACAAACCACCAATTCAGTTGCTCACTACATTTTTGGAAAGGAGGTATGACTCATAGACTCTCCCTTCAGAGGAAAGGATAAAAAGAAAATAGTTAATGGATTGTATGGACTCTAGACTGGGTCTACAGAGGCTATTTCAATAGCCTCGACACAGACAGGTACTAGATCACACCATGGTCAGTACAAGGATGTTCTAAGCCAGATTGGGAAGAAGGAAGTGCAGATCAATCACGGCAAGCAGATGGCATCCACCTGAGAGAGCTGCAGGAGCTCATGGATGAAATTGGGATGGTTGGTTGGCAGGAATGTGGGACCTGTCAGCCCAAATGGCCACTATAGTGGAGAGGATGTCAGCTCACAGATGTGACCCTGGCCATCAGAGTGGCTCAGAGGGGCCTGGGGAATTGCAACGCAGATGACTCAGCTCTCAGCCTCCATCTGGACCAAGCTGGTGGCAGTTGGAATAAAAGAGAGCCTGTGAACTTAAAAATAACCTACAGGGCAGGGAATGAATGGAGAGTGGGAGAAAAAGGTGCCATGCAGGTGCTGCCCAGAAAAATCGTACTTGATGGCTGTGCTAGAGTCTTCCAAGGCCCAAGAGGGTGAGTCAGTGTGTGTACAAAGGGAAACTGATGGATCTAATTTCTACGTCGGAGATGTACAGCAAGCAGCCGATTTATCTAGAAAACAGTAGGTTTTCTGAGTCACACTGTCCTGGCTCAAATCCCAGCTCTTCCACCAACTTATACTTTGTGAAGTTGGTCTGGTTGCAAACCTTGCCCGAGCTTCAATCTCCTCACCTGTAAAATGAGGGTAATCATACCTCACTCCAAAGGCCATTTTGAGGATAAAAACTGACAAGAAGAGTACCTAGCAGGAGGGCCCTAAGTGACAGCAAGGATTATCTACTGTATCTGCAACTGATGAGTAGTCTAGCTGAATTCTACAGACCCCTGGGGTCTCTGGAAGCAGAGCCTTTGGGGCCTCTGCAGAGGGTCATTGGAGAAATCAGGAAACAAGGGTCCAGCCCCTTACCTGTTTCCCTTCAAACAGTTCTACTTGTAATAATTTTCTTCGTAAGATTTCAGCTGGGTGCAGTGGTTCATGCCTGTAATCCCAGTACTTGGAGGCCAAGGTGGGCAAATCACAAGATCAAGAGTTTGAGACCAGCCTGGTCAGCATGGTGGAGTCCCATCTCTACTAAAAATACATTAAAAAAAAAAATTAGCCAGGCGTGGTGGCACACACCTGTAATTCCAACTACTCGGGAGGCTGAGGCAGGAGAATTGCTTGAATCTGGGAGGTGGAGGTTGCAGTGAACCGAGATCACGCCACTGCATTCCAGCATGGGCAACAGAGCAAGACTCTGTCTCAAAATAAAACAAAGAGATTCCTTTTGAGAACAAGTTCAACATGGTGGGATTCCCTGTCCCCTCATCTTCCATTCCATCCTCACTGCTCGTGAAGAGCATTTAACATAATTAATGATAGTTCTACTTAAATGCAATACAAATTCATTTGCTTCTAGATTTACCACCCCAAAGACTGAACCACTTGTCCCATCCGTCAATGCCTGAGGACACGGGCTCTGGAGCTAGACCACCTGGGTCTAAGTCCTACTTCCGCCTTTACTAGCTGTGTCATCTTAAGGGAATTATTTAATGGTTCTATGGTTCAATTTCCTCATCTGCAGAATGGGGTACATCATAATAATAATACTTGGCTGATAAGGACTTCCTGAGTTAATACATACAAACCACTATGAATGATGCCTTGCACTGTTAACTGCTGCTGTCATTATCATTATCACAACCACCATCATCACCACCAACATCACTACAATTACCATCACCAGCACTACCATTATCATCTTCACCATCACTATCATTTCATCACCACCCCACCATCATTGTCACCACCACAACCACCATCACTATCACCACCACCATCACTACCGATACACCCACAGAAACTTGTTACAATCTCCCTTGCTCTCCAGAATAGAACAGAGAATAATGGTTTCCCTGACTTTGACTGTGCAGGAAATCAGAAGTTGGAGGTCAAGACCCTGGTTTGGGAGTGGGTAGAAAAGGGAAGATAAAGGGCAGCCTGTGGAAGATAGGGTTCCCTGTATCTTGTATTTGAGGTCAGTTCTGCAAAGCCTCAAAGACAGCCTGAGGAGGAAAGGGCTGGTTTTTTTTTTTTTGGTGGGGGGGCAGGGGAGACAGGGTCTCACTCTGTGGCTCAGGCTAGAGTGCAGTGGCACAATCATGGCTCACTGCAGCCTCAACCTCCTGAGCTCGAGTGATCCTCCTGCCTCAGACTCCTAACTAGCTGGGACTACAGATGTGCAACACCATGCCCAGCCTAAAAGGGCTGTTTTCTGTGTTGCACATTCCCTGGGCTATATTCACAATCAGCTACAAGATACTGGAGTACTTTTTCTGGTCTTAATCTATAAATTCACACTCTTCTAGGTGTCTGGTTGTGGCACAACAGCAGATTAACAGGGTTTCACTGCTGCAAAAAAAGTTTGAAAAACACCTACTTGAACTTTAATGATTTCGAGGAATTTGGAGATAATGGAACTACCAATTGATTGAAATGGGAGCTATGGTGACACAATCAGAGAATGCTAAAGAGCAAAAAATAAATGCCAGGGATGAAGGGACAGAGCCTTTTTTTGTTAGGGATGTGTCAAGAGTGAGATTCCTAAAAGATCAGTGCCAGCCCGTTTTATTAAATATTCTTTCACAAGAGCTGGAAGAGTTGGGGCTGAGGGGAGCAGAGAAAGCTCTGGGTTTGCAGATGAAAGGATGAGGGGTGGGCAAATGATGACAGGAAAACAGCAAGATCTGAAGACTCTGTATCAGTGGGAAGGAAAGAGGGAAATGAGATCAAATGTGAGCAAGTTCAAGACGATGTGTTTAAGAAAATGGGAGCTCTTGGAGACTGGCCCTGGGCTGCTGTCTCGGCAGAGTCATGAGCTCCAGGTATCACCGAGAAGGATATTAAAAACACAATAGGAAGGCTGCTTTTTTTTTTTTTTTTTTTTTTTTTTTGAGACCAAGTCTTGCTCTGTCACCCAGGCTGGAGTGCAATGGCACGATCTCGACTCACTGCAACCTCTTCCTCCCAGGTTCAAGCAATTCTCTCACCTCAGCCTCCAGAGTAGCTGGGATCACAGGCATGTGCCACCATGTCCAGCTAATTTTTCTATTTTTAGTAGAGATGGGTTTTCGCCATGTTGGCCAGGCTGGCCTCAAACTCCTGGCTTTCAAGCGATTGTCCGCCTCGGCCTGCCAGAGTGCTGGGATTACAGGCATGAGTCACTGCGTCCGGCTGGAAGCTTGCTCATGCTTTTACACATTAACTTCATTAGCACACCTTCCCTCCAATTCCTGGTATTTGGGGAGATGTTCTGAGCCCTCGCTCAGTGAGGCACAGCAATGCCAAGCCTGGGAAGATGAATGGGGGTGGGTAGAGTGTTAAGAGGGGAGCCCGCTATCAGCTGAGTGGGCCATCTGGCTTGTTCAGTGCTAATGGCCTTGTTACTTTCTAGCGGATGACCTCCAGAGAGGATAAAAGCCATAATGCTGCTATCAATTCCCAAGATGTTACCCTATCAACTCAAGTGGTAGAGGACTGTGTTTTTCTCTTCAGAAGGCTGGTATGTCATCAACAGTCCCCCCTGCTCAGTGGCAATATTTGTGAGTCACAAATGTTTAGGATGAGATGCTTTATAAGGCTGCTTCTTATTCTTGTGCCCTGTAGTTCAGACCTGGGGTTAATTTCCCTGTTGCTTAGATTTCTAGTGTGAGCTCATTGTGTGAATGGCCCAAAAGGACTCTCTGACCAGCTGCCTCTCCCAAATGAGCTCATTCTGCCTCTTGTACTCTTCCGCGTTCATCCATAAGGCTGGGTTTAAGAGCAATGCAGACTTGGCTTTTCAACAATATTATGTGTCATCTAAATAAATACATTTCACTGGGGAAAACATGCTAAATATGATATTCCCATGAGTCACGAAACAGCTGTGCTGGCCTCACAGTGGTAAATCTGTTCCATCAGTAATAAGGAAGGGAGAAGGGAGCTAGATCACATTTCAGAGTGGGTGATGGCAAGAGAGGTAGAATGCGGTCCCCTGCAGCAGAGCTTCAGCACCGCTGCAGAGAGCACATTGGCCCCAAACCATCACACCCAAATAAAATCCATCCAGGGCCCGTGGAGCATAATACAGATTTGAAATTAATATATAGAGAGAGCAAGAGACAGGCAGAGAACATTCTATAAAACAGAATGAGTAGATCTCCCTTTGCTCTGATTCCTTTTATGATTGATCTCATTATTTATTTATTTATTTATTTATTTATTTTTGTTTTGTTTTGTTGAGATGGAGTCTCACTCTGTCACCCAGGCTGGAGTGCAGTGGTGCAATCTCGGCTCACTGCAACCTCTGCCTCCCAGGTTCAAGCGATTCTCCTTCCTCAGCCTGCTGAGTAGCCGGGATTATGGGTATATACCATCACACCAAGCTAATTTTTGTAATTTCAATAGAGATGGGAACTTATCATGTTGGCCAGGCTGGTCTCAAACTTCTGACCTCAAGAGATCCGTCTGCCTCAGCCTCCCAAAGTAAGTGCTGGGATTACACATGTGAGTCTCTGCACCTGGCTACAAATACATACATATATATATATATATATATATATATATATATTTTTTTTTTTTTTTTTTTTTTTGAGACGGGGCCTTGCTCTGTCACCCAGGCTGGAATGCAGTGGTATGATCATGGCTCACTGCAGCTTTGACCTCCCGGGCTCAAGCCATCCTCCCACCTCAGCCTCCCAAGTATCTGGGACCACAGGTGTGCACCATCACACCTAGCTAATTTTTTATTTTTAGTAGAGACAAAAATCTCACCATGTTGCCCAGGCTGGTCTTGAACTCCTGGGCTCAAGCAATCCTCCTGTCTTGGTCTCCCAAAGTGCTGGGATTATAGGTATGAGCCACCAAGCCCAGCCCTATTTTTATTTTTTGGTGTTTTTGTTTGTTTGTTTGTTTTTGTTTTTTGAGACAGGATCTCACTGTGTTGCCTGGGCTGGAGTGCTGTAGTGAGATCATACCTCAATGTAGCCTGGAACTCCTGAATTCAAGTAATCTTCCTGCCTCAGCCTCTAAGTATCTAGGATCACAGGTGTGCACCACTAATTCCAGGTCTAAGAGGTTAAGGTCCCCTCGAAGCTTGGCTAATTTTGTATTTTGTAGAGACAGAGTCTTGCTATGTTGCCCAGGCTGGAGTGCAGTCTTGGCTCACTGCAGCCTCTGCCTCCTGGGTTCAAGCAATTCTTGTGCCTCAGCCTCCTGAGTAGCTGGGATTACAAGTGTGTACCATCATGCCCAGCTAATTTTTGTATTTGTAGTAGAGACAGGGTTTTACCATGCTGGCCAGGCTGGGCTTGAACTCCTGACCTCAAGTGATCCTCCTGCCTCCGCCTCCCAAGGCACTGGGATTACAGGCATGAGCCACTACACTGAGCCCGATTAGAATTTTAAAAGATAAATGAAATCCAACACACTTTCAACTCACACACATACCCACCACCACCCATGCCAAGTGCTAGGGATCTTGGGTTCACAAACAAATGAGCTAGTATTTGCAAAGCCACTTTGTAAAATGTAGAGTGCTACTGGCAGAGCTTAGCTGTCATATTACCATATAACTGACCCTTTAGAGTTATGGCTCTCTCTGTGGACCTGGTGTGACAGTTGTGGGGGGCCCAGAAGAAGGTAAAAGAGCTTTAGAATAAAGTCTAACATTTCTTATTTTCAAATGTCAGAGGGTTATAAAGAATGACTCTTGCTGTGGCCATATTCAATGAATTCAAAATTCTGGAGGCAGAAGAAAAGAAGCCTATTTCATGTGACTTTCTCCAAATGGCAACTTAGTTCTGCACTGCCATAGCCTAATTAATGGGAGGCCACCTATGTCACCAGGGAGGGAGACTCACTGTATATTACCATGTTTTCCCACCAAGCCCTGTGGAAGTGAAAAGTTTGAGAAGGAATCTTTAAACCACATTAATACGTTGCCTATTTTCTTCAAACATGTTTTCAAGAACATGTTGAGACCATCCCCTGGAGAGAACCTACAGGCAAAAGGTATAAGGATATTATCTTCAATTGTTCAGAGAAGAGTTCTGAGGGAGATTATTCCAACATGGCTGTCACCTTCAAATCTTAATCCCTTTAGACCTCCACAAACAGCCTACAGGTTCCCCTTTTCAAAAGTCAGAGAATGCCTCTAGCCAGAGTGGTCTAAGGACATTGCAGAAGGAACGCGCAGTCCAGAGCCCAGGTCTAAGATGCTCAGACTGCCTGGATGGTCCATCTATCCCCATAGCCCTGACTTTCAATTTCCATCTTCATGTCAGCTGCTCATGACCCTCTGAAATGCATCAGCTGTGGAGAATTACATGCAGAAGGCACTGTCTTCTAATAAAAAAATCTGAAATTAAATCCTTGCCTACTTTGATAGCATCTTTCAAAAGCAGAATTGCCTGCTCAATTATCCAAAGAGCACTTCCTGCCTATACAGAGAAAAATGACACACAACAGAGCTAATAAACTTTATATTTTTAGAGGCATGTACCATAGAATATCGGTTAGTGTAATTAATTTAATTGAGTCATACCAACCAAGAAATTATTTAATTATATTGTTAGTTGAATAGGTGATAATGATGATAATAAACTAACTTTTTTTTAACAAAATTCTATTTATTGCCAGGTGATAGGAAGGGATTGAGAGAGGGATGGAAATCATTACCGAGAAGGCTTGAACAACCACAATTTACTGCAAAGAGATAAAAACCAAACACCTCAGCCATATTATCACCATAATTGTCTGCAGTTTACCCATCTTGTAAAATAAACGGATCATGAAATGTGAGAACACGTTTCAAAACACACATAGAAGGTGTTAGAGTGATTATGCGTAGGCTGCCTGACTTAATTGTAAATTGTTTTTCTTTCAGTGGGAAGTGAAAAGGTATTAATTAGTAGTGATCTCTACACAATTGGAAGTCCAGGAACTTTGGCTTAGAGCGAACTTTGCAAAGATGCCTACATGCTGCAAAAAGAGAGCTTTTTTTTTTTTTTTTTTTTTTTTTTTTTTTTTTTTTTTTAGCTTTTAATGGCATTTTGTTGTTTGCTAATCCCTGGTGCAGGCACATATTTGCAGATCTGAGATTTGATAAATGTTCAAGTGGCTCAAGTTTTAACAAGAAGCTTTTCTCTCCTAACTCCAGGTGGCAAAGGCAAAAGCTGGACTGCCTTGTGTGGCCCCAGGGAGCTGCAGACAGAGGATCTGAGTCCTGGCCACTGTGCCAGCTGTCTCTTACAAGTTTAGAGGCACTGGTATTGCATCGAAATCAGACAACACTCCCTTCCGTCCCTTCCCAGGCACTCCGTTCCCAGCCTTTTCCACCAGCAGGTCCTTATTCTCAGCAGCCAAAATAATTTATTGGTTTCCACTGTTCTCCTTGGCTGAATCTTCAAGCACACCAACTCCCCCCTCTTCTGGACAGACTCTCCATAATTCAGCCGGCATCTAATCAGCACCTTGCTGCTCTTCCATTCTTCCTTTCTCCAGAGCCGTGATTCTTCCTTCTCAAGTCAAAGAGGAATTACAGGCAAACAGACACTATCCTTGAGTGCAGTTCGGGTAACACAGAATGGGGAATGAACTCGATCACATTTTTGCTTCTTTGTTGAAATAAGCTCAGTATCTCCCTTGTACAAAGAGTGAATTGCCTTCACTAAGGCAACCAGCACTGCCCCTTTTCTCGGAGTCAGTATCGCAGTTCCCCATTCCTCGCTCACAGAGCGTTCTGTTCGTTCCGTTCTTTCCAGGAACGTTTTCTGAGCTTCAGGAGGCCCTGAGTTACCTGGGTAATTAGTGCTGTCCTCTTGTACAGTGCAAAAACAAAACCATCATGAGACAGCTTCTTTAGCTAAGTTGGGAATGGGGTTTAAGTGTGTGGGCAAATGGATCTAGCAGTCAGATTCAGACTGTTGTAGTTTGTGATCCATCCTGCCAATCATAGCATGTAAGACTCTGATTAACCTCACCGGCAACAGGGAATTCTCCCTCCACTGCGGATAAAGCAGTGATTATATGGAAGTGAAAAATGAATAATTTAAAAATGGAATTCTCTGCGGGACTCCATGCAGTGTGTGTTTCTCTGTCTGTCTCTCTCTCTCTCTCTCTCTCTCTCTCTCTCTCTCTCTCTCCTCCCCCCCCGTGTGTGTGTGTGTGTGTGTGTGTGTGTGTGTGTGTGTGTGTGTTTATACCAGTCTCTGTTATTTTTGTAGTTTGGATTGGACTTCCGTCAGTCCATTAATTTTGTTACTGGATCCCACCACTTACTCCAAGTTAGCCTTTGGGTTGGGTGTTTCTGTGCTACAGTCCCTTCTGTGGTCACAGAAAGATGTTACAGGAAAGAGGTCCTGATCCAGACCCCAAGAGATGGTAATTGGACCTGGTTGGGAGGCCAAGGTAGGTGGATCACTTGAAGTCAGGAGTTTGAGACCAACCTGACCAACAAGGTGAAACCCCGTCTCTACTAAAAATAAAAAAATTTGCTGGGTGGGTCAGGCATGGGGGCTCAGGCCTATAATCCCAGCACTTTGAGAGGCTGAGACATGAGACAGGCGGATCACCTGAGGTCAGGAGTTTGAGACCAGCCTGGCCAACATGGTAAAACCCTGTCTCTACTAAAAATACCAAAAAAAAATTTTTTTTTTAATTAGCTGGGCATGGTAGTCTGCATGTAATCCCAGCTACTTGGGAGGCTGAGGCAGCAGAATCACTTGAATCCAGGAGGCAGAGGTTGCAGTGAGCCGAGATCATACCACTATACTCCAGCCTGGGCAACAGGCTAGACTGGAAAGAAAGAAAGAAAGAAAGAAAGAAAGAAAGAAAGAAAGAAAGAAAGAAAGAAGAAAGAAAGAAAAAGAAATAAAGAAAGAGGAAGAAAGAAAGAAAGAAAGAAAGAAAGAGAAAGAAAGAAAGAAAGAAAGAAAGAAAGAGAGAGAGAGAAAAAGAAAAAGAGAGAGGGGGAGGGAAGGTGGAAGGGTGGGAGGGAGAATTCAAGATGAGTCAGTAAAGTGAAAGCAAGTTTATTAAGAAAGTAAAAGAATAAAAGAATGACTACTCCATAGACAGGGGAGCCCTGAAGGGGGCTGCTGGCTGCCCATTTTTATGGTTATTTCTTGATTATATGCTAAACAAGAAGTGGATTATTCATACCTTCCCCTTTTAGCCTATAAATATAGGTTAACTTTCTGACCTTGCCGTGGCATTTACAGACTGTGGAGGCGCTAGTGAAAGTGTAGCAGTAAGGATGACCAGAGGTCACTCTGTGGCCATCTTGGTTTTGGTGAGATTTGGCCAGCTTCTTTATTGCAACATATTTTATCATCAAGGTCTTTATGACCTGTATCCTGTGCCGACCTCCTACCTCATCCTGTGACTTAGAATGCCCTAACCATCTGGGAATGCAGCCCAGTAGGTCCCAGCCTCATTTTACCCAGCTCCTATTCAAGATGGAGTTGCTGTGGTTCAAACACCTCTGACAGTTTCACAGATGTATTCCAGGGACCTATGAGCAGCCTCTGGGAGCCGTTGGCTGGGTGTGATGCTGACCAGGAACTGTGGCCCACCTTGTAGTTCCCACACATAGGGGAGCAGACAGATACAGTATAGCCTGCCAGCCACTGCACACACAGGAAACAGATCCCATGTCAGGACACTCTGTAAGTGCTGAATCCTTCCAGACCAGTGGAGAGAACCCATCAGCACGTACCTGTAGTGTTTACCTTTTGCAGGAACATAGCTCCGTATTGTGTTTAGTAATTTAACATTTTTGACAAAAACAACCTGTAGGAGATAACATTAAAAAATGCTGAGAGGGAGCACAGAGGATTTTTAGGGCAGTGAAACCTCTCCATGTGATCCTATAATGTTATTATACATTTGTCTAAACTGAGAGAAGTCACACCACCACCAAAAGTAAAACCTAATGTAAACTCCGGACTCTAGGTGATGTAGGTTCATCAATTATTTCTCAAAACCAAAATAAAAAATAAAATTCTAAGCCCTCCAACCATCTGAATGGAGCCCTCCTTTCAGCCAAGGGCATTCCAGAGCTAACCTAAAAAAAAGAAAAAACAAGCTCAGGCCATGTTGGAAAGAGAAAGCCAGGCATGCCTCATTATGCCCTCTTCCCTTTTGGGATTACTGATACAACAGACTCCTTAAGTCTGATAAGAAACACTTATAATCTATTCTTTCTAAAGTGTGATACCCAGAGGCTTCATCTGCATAATAAAACTTTGATCTCCACAACCCTTTTTCCATAACCCAGACATTCCTTTCAAGGAATAGTAACTTTTTTTTTTTTTTTTTTAGATGGAGTCTCCCACTGTCACCCAGGCTGGAGTGCAATGGGGTGATCTCAGCTCACTGCAACCTCCACTTCCCGGGTTCATGAGATTCTCCTGCCTCAGCCTCCGGAGTAGCTGGTATTACAGGCACACACCACCACACTGGGCTAATTTTTTGTATTTTTAGTAGAGACAGAGTTTCACTATGTTGGCCAGATTGATCTCGAACTCCTGACCTCGTGATCCGCTTGTCTTGGCCTCCTGAAGTGCTGAGATTACAGGCATGAGCCACTGCACTCGGCCAAATAATAACTCTTTCAACCAATTGCCAATTAGAAAAATTTTAAATCTGCCTATGATCTGGAAGCCCCCATTTCCAAGTTGTCCCACCTTTGCAGCCTGAGCCAGTGTATAGCTTGCATGTATTGACTGATGTCTCGAGACTGTCTTTGAGGTATAGAACCAGTTGTGCTGACCCAGGTTGGGCACATGTCACCAGGACCTCCTGGGGCTGTGTCATGGGTACGTCCTTAACCTTGGCAAAACAAACTTTCTAAATGGATTGAGACTTGCCCCAGATACTCTTGGTTTCCATTACAAATGCGTCACGATGGCAGGAATGTTGATAGCATGGGAGGATGTGCGTGTGTTAGAGAGGTGGGGGGTATATGGGAACTCTCTGTACCTTCTGCTCAATTTTGCTGTAAACCTAAAACCAACCTAAAAAATAAAGTCTGTTAAAAAACAAACAAACTGACAAAACCTCAACGGGTCATCCCACCACAAATCCTTGATGAAATGAGGTCAACTTAATTTTTTTTTTAATTAACCATGCCATAAAATTAAAGTGTATTTTTTTTTCTATTTAATGGAAAAAAAAAAAAAAGATGCTAGCAGTAAATGAGGGACAGGAATGAAGGGCACCTATAACAGGCAAACCTTAGACACTTATCTAAAAATAATACCTACCTCTCCCTTTTCAGCTTTAATTATTTTAACACCCCTGGTGAGCTGTCTGTGAGCTGATGTGGGAGCATTCTCAGGAGTCTCTCTGCAGCCCCTGACACTTGGTTGTTACTTTATTTAGAGCCGACATCAGGCAAGGAAGAGAAACGGGAAACTGAGGGACAGGAGGGAATTTGGGAAAATTTTCAAATCCACCTACAGCTGTCAGCAGGATTCGAGCTCCCTAAACAGCTGTGGGTACAGAGGACCCTGAAAGCCGCTCCAAAAACTTAGATCCCTCTCCCAGCTGCTTTGCAGGGCTTGGGGAGTTAATGATGAAGTTCTTCCTTCTGTGGATTGCAGAGCTTCAGCCTTCTGATTGGATGACTGCTGAAGATTAGAAAACAGCTTCTTCGGAGCAACTCCAGAGACATAATGCTGAGAAAATGAAGTCAGCCACTCATGAGAATATACCGTACAATCTGGTGCGATTCCGTAGGATTTCTGCACTTTAATCCCTCTCTGGTCGCCATAAATATGTTACAGGAAAGGGGTCCTGATCCAGACCCCAAGGGAGGGTTCTTGGATCTCGCGCAAGAAAGAATTCAGGGTGAGTCTGCAGTGCAAAGTGAAAGCGAGTTTATTAAGAAAGTAAAGAAATAAAGAATGGCTACTCCATAGACAGAGCAGCCCCGAGGTGGGCTGGTGGTTGCCTATTTTTATGGTTATTTCTTGATGATATGTTAAACAAGGGGTAGATTATTTATGCCTCCCCCTTTCAGATCACAGAGGCTAACTTCCTGATGTTGTTATGACATTTGTAAGCTGTCATGTGCTTGTGGCAGTGTAGCAGTGAGAACAATCAGCGGTCACTCTTGTGGCCATTTTGGTTTTGGTGGGTTTTGGCCAGCTCCTTCACTGTAACCTGTATAATCAGCAAGGTCTTTGTGACCTGTATTTTGTGCCGACCTCCTGTCTCATCTTGCGACTTAGAATGCCTTAACCGTCTAGGAATGCAGCCCAGTGGGTCTCAGCCTCATTTTACCCAGCTCCTATTTAAGGTGGAGTTGCTCTGCTTCTCACGCTTCTGACAATTCCTTCTTGGAAACATCAAAACACAGGCCATGCACGCTGGCTCGTGGCTGTAATCCCAGCACTTTGGCAGGTTGAGGACGGAGGGTTGCTTAAGGTCAGGAGTTCCAGACCAGCCTGGGCAACACAGTGTGAAAGGAAAATAAATCTTGGGGCCCCCAAATCACTAAGCTAAAGGGAAAAGTCAAACTGGGAACTGCTCTGGGCAAACCTGCCTCCCATTCTACTCAACATCATCCCTCTGTCCACTGAGATAAATGTATATCTGATTGCTTCCTTTGGAGAGGCTAATCAGAAACTCAAAATAATGCAACCATTTGTACCTGGAAGTCCCCCCCGCCCTTTGAGTCATCGTGCCTTTTCCGGACAGAACCAATGTTCATCTTACATATGTTTATTGATGTCTCACGTCTCCCTAAAATGTATAAAACCAAGCTGTGCTCTGACCACCTTGGGTACATGTTGGCAGGACCTCCTGAGGCTGTGTCACGGCACATTCTTAACTCTGACAAAATAAACTTCCTAAATTGAATGACACATGTCTCAGGTTTTGAGGGTTCGCAACAGTGAGACCCTGTCTCTGCAAAAAAAAAAAAAGTGATTAGCTGGGTGTCATGGCACATGCCAGTAGTCCCAGCTACCTGGGAGGCTGAGGCAGGAGGATCACTTGAGGATCTGGGAGCTCAAAGCTACGGTGAGCTATGATTGCACTACTGCACTTCAGCCTGGATGAGACAGAGCGAGACTGTCTCAAAACGAAACAAAACAAAAAACATGCAATCAGTGGTGGCAGAAATCACAATAGTGTTTTTTCTTTGCTGGGGTTACTACTGAGAGGAAACTTCTAGAATGCTAGATTCTATACCATCCTCTGGATGTATTTACTTTGTAAAGATTCATCACACTGTATCTTTGAGAGGTGAGAATTCACCATATGTGAGTTACACCTCATTAAGTTATGCCTTTAGATGATCTTGATCTCCCTTATTTTTATTTATTTATTTTTGGACAGAGTCTCCCACTGTCGCTGGGGCTGGAGGGCAATGGTGCAATCTCGGCTCACTGCAACCTCCACCTCCTAGGTTCACATGATTCTCCTGCCTCAGCCGCCTGAGTAGCTGGGATCACAGGTACCCGCCACCATGCCTGGCTAATTTTTTGTATTTTTAGTAGAGATGGGGTTTCACTATGTTGACCAGGCTGATCTTGATCTCCTGACCTTGTGATCCACCCTCCTCAGCCTCCTGAAGTGCTGGGATTACAGGCATGAGCCACAGCACTTGGGTGATCTCCCTTTTTATCTAGCTCATATACAATGACAAATGTGAAACATACCGAAATGTATAGGGAATGGTGGGTTAAATGCTGTGTACTCACAATTCAACTTTAACAAGCCTTAACATTTTGCTGTTTTCTCCAAATTTTTTTGCCTTTTGAATAAATAAAACATTATAGGTAGAATCAAAATCCTGGATGTATCTGTCTTTGATCACCCTGTTTGCTCTCCCTCTCCAGAAGTAACTATCATCTTGTGTTTAGTATTTTTCATTTTCACTTACGTTTTTATGTCTTCCCAACATATGTATTTTATGTAGCCATCAAAGATACATTGTGTTGTTTTGCAGGCTTTTAAACTTTATACGAACAACTCGCTTTTTCAGGCAAGAGATTTTGTTTTGAGAATTATCCATGTCATTCACGTAGCTCCATTTCCTTCATTTTAACCTCATGTAGTACTCCATTGCACAAATACACTATAATTTATTTATCCATTCTCCTAAAGACAGACATTTAAGTTGAGTATCAAAGACTGCTGGTTGCTTCCCAAATACTTTCTTCCTCCTTTAGTAATAGATACGCAAAGCAACAATGTGTCCATCCAGCTAAAAGCCTCAGTTTCTCTACCTTTTGTGCTTCCAGGTGTGGCCACACCTATGTTCTGGTCACTACAACATAAACAGAACTTTCAGGGGAGGACATATGAGAACACTCCTCCAAAGAGGGACAGACTGTGGCATTCGCTTTTGCGCTTCTTTCCTCTCTCACTGCCTTCTGTTGATTGGAATGTAGATTTGATGGCTGGAGTTCCAGCAGCCATGTTAGACCAGGCAGTGATGCTGAGGATGAAGCCTCCCTGCTCAATACAACACAGCAAGAAGACAGAAGAGAACCAGATCCCTGGTGACTTTGTGGAGCCTTCATCCCAGCCCTAGACTTTTTTTTTTTAATGTGAGAGAATAAATTCTTCTAGAAATACATCTCCATCACTAACAGCTGAACATTATGTTATCATTACTAACAGAGCATTTGGGAGTTATTATAAACAATAAAGCAATGACCTTTCTTGGACCTCTCTTACTATGCAACTGTGTAGGAGCTCATATTGGGCATGGTGTTACAGCAAGAAATATGTATTTGGTCTTCCTATGGTTTCTGACACAGAGCTTCTAAAATCCTTGCAATTTCAAATGTCTCTATTATTTATAACAAACCTCTTTCAACCATACCTGAGTTTATGCTAATAAGGTGACTCTTGGTGGGCTCCTAGATAGCTTCAGGATGGGGGCTGGTCATCAGAAGAGCCAACCCTGTGATTAAAGGGTGGGAAATTTCAGCCTCACTCTCCCAGCCCCACCCTGACCTCGAGAGGGGAGAGGGGCTAGAGATTGAGTTAGTTGTTGATAGCCAGAGATTTAGCCTATCATGTGCATGTAATGGAACCTCCATACAACCCCTAAAGGTTGCTGTTCAGAGAGCTTCTGTGTAGGTGGGCACATTGAGGTGCTGGGAGGATGGTGGACCTCGAAGAAGGCTGGAAGCTCCATGCCTCTCCCCATACCCCATCCTCTGCACCTGTTCCATTTGGCTGCTTCTGAATTGTATCTTTTTAATTTTTTTTTTCAGACAGGGTTTCACTCTGTTGCCCAGAGTGGAGTACAGTGGCACGATCATAGCTCATTGCCGCCTCTGCCACCCAAGCTCAAGTGATCCTCCCATGTCAACCTCCCAAGAAGCTGGAACCACAGTCACCCACCACCATGCCCAGATAATTTGTTACTCTTTTGTAGAGAAGGAGTCTTGTTATGTTGCCCAGGCTGGTCTCCAACTCCTGGGCTTAAGTGATACCTGCCTCCCAAGTAGCTGGGGCTACAGGTGCCTGCCACCATGCCTGGCTAAAAGTAGAAATGGGATTTTGCCATGTTGTCCAGGCTGGTCTCAAACTCCTGGACTCATGAGATCTGCCCATCTCAGCCTCCCAAAGTGCTGGGATTACAGGTGTGAGCCACTGTGCCCAGCCTATTTTTTTTGTTGTTGTTATTTAATTAAATGGCAACAGGGCTTGCTATGTTGCCCAGGCTAGTCGAACTTCTGGGATCCAACAGGCCTTCAGCCTTGGCCTTCCAAAGTGCATATAATATTTTTAATAAGCTTTGAAAGTTCCTTGACAAGGCATCCTGAGATCGAATTCAATTTATAAATTAATTGGAAGATAATTATTCTATCCTACTATTGTAATTATTACATTATTATGTATAGTTATAGATTATATCATATTATGTTGGAGGGGAATTTATTATATTAAGGCTTCCCAAGCTTGTATAGGCATACCTCTGAGAGTTATCACAGGTTCAGTTCCAGGCCACCTCAATAAAACAAGTCATGCAAATTTTTTGGTTTCCCAGTGCAGATGAAAGTTTGTTTATCCTATACTGTAGTCTCGTAAGTGTGCAATAGAAATTTAGAATATATATATATGTATATATATATATATATATATATATATTTAAAAAAAAAAACCAATGCACATACCTTAATTGAAAAATATTTTGTTGGCGTGGTGTGGTGGCTCATGCTTGTAATCTTAGCACTTTGGCAGGCTGAGGTGGGAGGATCACTTGAGGTCAGGAGTTTGAGACCAGCCTGGCCAACATGGTGAAACTCCATCACTACTAAAAATACAAAAATTATTCACGCATGGTGGCATGTGCCTATAATCCCAACTCTTGGGAGGCTGAGGCAGGAGAAATATCTTGAACCCAGGAGGTGGAGGCTGCAGTGAGCTGAGATCATGCCACTGCACTCCAGGCTGGGCAACAGAGTGAGACTCCATCTAAAACAACAATAACAATAACAACAACAACAACAACAAACCCCAAAATCTTTGTTGCTAAGAAGTGCTAACAATCATTTGAGCCTTCAGGAAGTCACAATCACAATCACTTTGCTGGTGGAGGGTCTTGCTTCAATGTTGATGGCTGCTGACTGATCAGAGTAGTGGTTGCTGAAGGCTGGGCTGGCTGTGACAATTTATGAAAATAAGATTGCAATGAAGTTTGCTGCCTTGATGGATTTTCATGAAAGATTTCTGCATAGCATACGGTGCTGTTTGATAGTGTTTTACCCACAGTTGAACTTCTTTGAAAATTGGAGTCAATCCTCTCAAACTTTATGGTTGCTTTATTAACTAAGTTTAGGTTGCGTTTATTTATGATACTGTGCTATTAATAAATATTCTGTTGTCATCTCAACAAAGTTTACAGTGTTGGGGCTCAGAAAACAATACTCCAAGATGGGTGTCTTGGAAGCAAAAGGTTGTTTTCTGCCCTCCTGCCCGTCTCTCAGTCCCTTTCTCCCCAGAGACACCGCTGAAACGAGAATCCCTCTTCCACAAGGCAGGTCATAGAAACCAGAACCCCTTTTCCCCAAAGCCAGCCATAAAACCTAAAACTATTATTTAACTTTCCCTCAGTCCTATCTGTGTAACAACTGGCCATAAAGAAATTATCTGACCTATCTTTTTTGACTGTAGGTAATAAGATTCCCATTTCAAAAAGTATCCTGCCCCAAAGGAATTAGAGCTCAGAGAGGCCCAGAAGAATCTAGACAGACCGGCCTTGCTGGTTTCCTTACTAAGTCTATTCCCATTAGATCACACACTTTTTGTCCAATCATATTTCTATATGGCTGTGTATACTTTGCTGAATGTAAGCATGAAAATGGACAATTTTCCCTGTATCTTTAGGTCTTCATTCTAAAGGTTTCTGTGTATACACACTAAAATAAATTTGTATGTCTTTTCTCCAATTAATCTGCCTTTTGAGAGGCAATTTTTTCAGTGAACCATCAGAGATCCAACCATCAGAAAGCTAAGGAGAACTCTCTTCTTGGCCCCTACAACAATGTCTTCATCAGGAGTAGTTTCCATTTTAAGAAATCACTTTCTTTGCTCATCCATACAAAGCAATTCCTCATCCACTAATGCATCCAGCAAAGGTGTAGTATCCAGAATTTATAAGAAACTTAAACAATTTCAACAAGTAAAAACAACCCCATTGAAATGTGGGCAAATGACATGAACAGACTTGTTTTTTTTTTTTTTTTTTTTTTTTTGAGACTGTGTCTCACTCTGTTGCTCAGCCTGGAGTGTAATGGTGCAATCACGGCTCACTGCAGCTTCAACCTTCTGGGCTCAAGCAATCTTTTCCACCAGTCTCCTGAGGAGCTTGAATTCCAGGAGTGCACCACCACACTTAGATAATTTTTCTTTTTCTTTTTTTTTTTTTTTTTTTTTTTGTAAAGGCAAGGTCTCTCTATGTTGCCCCGGTTGGTCTCAAACTCCTTAAGGCTGAGGTGATCCTTCTAACTTGGCCTCCCAAAGTGCTGGGATTACAGATGTGAGCCACCACTCCTGGCCAACAGACAGTTCTCAAAAGAAGACATACAAATAGCCAACAAACATAAAAAACAAAAAAACAAAAAAACGCTGAATGTCATTGATTATCAGAGAAATGCAAATAAAAATCACAATGAGATACCATCTCATACCAGTCAGAATGGCTGTTACTAAAAAGTCAAAAAATAACAGATGCTAGTGAGGCTGCATAGAAAATGGAATGCTTTATACACTGTTGGGGGATGTAAATTAGTTCAGCCACTGTGAAAAGCAGTTAGAGATTTCTTAAATAATTTAAAACAGAACTACCATTCAACCCAGTCATCTTATTACTGGATATAAACCCAAAGGAAAATAAATCACTCTACCAAAAAAGATACACACACTTGTATGTTCATTGCAGCACTATTTGCAATAGCAAAGACATGGAATCAACCTAGGTGCCCATCAATGGCAGATTGGATAAAGAAAACATGGTGCATCTACACCATATTACACAGCCATAAAAAGAATAAAATTATGTCCTTTGCAGCAACATGGATGCAGCTGAGGGTCATTATCCTAAACAAATTGTACAGGAATAGAAAACCAAATACTACATGTTCTCACTTGTAAGTGGGAGCTAAGCATTGGGTAAATATGGGCATAAAGATGGAAACCACAAACACGGGGAATTACTAGAGATGGGAGAGCGTGAGGACAGTGAGGGCTGGAAAACTACCTATTGGGTACTATGCTCACTACCTGAGTGATGGGATCATTCACGCCCCAAACCTCAGCATCATGCAATTGCACATGTACCTCCTGAATCTGAAATAAAAATTTAAAATTATTTTTGTAACAAAGTTTGATCATGAGACTGTAGCAATTCCATAACATCTTCAGGCTCCACTTCTAATTCTAGTTCTCTTGCTATTTCTACCACATCTGCACTTTTTAAAGAAGTAATGGCAAAACAATCAATCACTTTTGCACCAACCAAATACTTCCTCCAGTAACATCTTGAACCATTCAAAGCCCTCAATGAGGGTTGGAATTGACTTCTTCCAAATTTCCATTAGTGTTGCTATTTTAATCTCTTCCCAAGAATACTGATTATAATTAATAGCATCTAGAATCATGACTATTTTCCAGATTTTCAGTTGACTTTGCCCCGATCCATTGGAGGAATCATCATCTATGGCAGCTATGGCCTCACTCAATGTATTTCTTAAATAATAAGACTTGGGCTGAGTTTGGTGGCTCAAGCCTGTAATCCCAGCACTTTTGGAGGCTGAGGCGTGTGGATCACAAGGTCAAGAGATTGAGACCATTCTGGCCAACATGGTGAAACCTTGTCTCTACTAAAAATACAAAAATTAGCCGGGTGTGGTGGCACATACCTGTAGTCCTACTAGTTGGGAGGCTGAGGCAGCAGAATCGCTTGAACCTGGGAGGCAGAGGTCACCATGAGCTCAGATCATGCCACTGCACTCCAGCTTGGCAACAGAGCGAGACTCTATCTCAATAATAATAATAACAATAGTAAGACTTGAAAGTCAAAATTACGTCTTGATCCATGGGCTGCAGAATGGATGTTGTGTTAGTGGGCATGAAAGCAACATTCATCTCATTATACATCCCCATTAGAGCTCTCAGGTAACAAGATGCATTGTCAATGAGCAGTCATATTTTGAAAGAAATCTTTTTTTCTGAGCAATTGGTCTCAAAAATGGGTTTAACATATTCAGAAAAACATACTGTAAACAGATGTACTATCATTGAGGCTTTTCTGTTCCATTTATAGAGCCCGGATAGAGTATATTTAGCATCATTCTTAAGGACCCCAGGATTTTCAGGATTGGCTTCAACTTAAAGTCTTCAGCTCCATTAGCGCCTAACAACAGAGTCAGCCTGTCCTTTGAAACTTTGAACCAGGTATTGACTTCTCCTCCATAGCTATGAAAGTCCTGTACGGCACCTTCTTCCAATGAAAGGCTGTTTTGTCTATATTGCAAATCTGTTGGTTGGTGTAGCTACTTTCATCAATGATCCTAGCCAGATCTTCTCGAGAACTGGCTGCAGCTTCTCCATAAGCACCTGCTGCTTCACCTTGCACTTTTGTGTTATTGAGATGGCTTCTTTCCTTAAACCTCATGAACCAACCTCTACTCACTTCCAGCATTTTTTCTGTAGCTTCTTCACCTCTCTCTCTTCATAGAATTGAAGATGGTTAGGGTCTTGCTCTGGATTAGGATTTGTCTTAAAAGAATCTTGGGGCTGATTTGATCTTCTATCCAGGCTACTCAGACTTTCTCCATATCAGCAATAAGGCTGTTTCACTTTCTCATCATTCCTGTGTTCACTGGAGCAGCATTTTAAATCTCCTTCAAGGGAGGAAAAAAAATTTCCTTTGCATTCAAAACTTGGCTACCTTGTGCAAGAGGTCAAGTTTTCAGCCTATCTTGGCTTTCAACACACCTTCCTCACTAAGCTTAATCATTTCTAGATTTTGATTTCAAGTGACAGATATGTGACTCTTCATTTCACTTGAACACTTAGAGGCCCTTGTAGGCTTATTAATTGGCCTAATTTCAATATTGTTGTGTCTCAGGGAAGAGGGAGGCCAAATGAGAGGGAGAAAGACAGCAAAAGGCCAGTGGGTGGAGCAGTCAGAACACACAGAACATTTATAGATTAAGTTTGCTGTCACATGGCCACGTTTTTTGGTGCCTCAAAACAATTACAATAGAACACCAAAGATCACTGATCCAGCCAGCCGCGGTGGATCACGCCTGTAATCACAGCATTTTGGGAGGCCGAGGCAGATGAATCATTTGAGGTCAGGAGTTAGAGCAGCTTGGCTGCTCTAATATGGTGAAGCCCTGTCTCTACTAAAAATACAAAAATTGGTTGAGTATGTTGGTGGCCACCTGTAATCACAGCTACTTGGGAGGCTGAGGCAGGACAATCACTTGAACCCAGAAGGCAGAGGTGGCAGTGAGCCAAGATGGTGCCACTGCGCTCCAGCCTGGGCAACAGAGTGAGACTCTGTCTCAAACAACAGCAACAAAAAAGATCACTTACCATGGGTCATCATAACAGACATAATAATAATGAAAAAGTTTAAAATATTGGTGGAAATACCAAACTGTGACAGAGACACAAAGTGAGCAAATGCTGTTGGAAAAGTGAGACTGATAGACTTGCTTCATGCTGTGTTGCCACAAACCTTCAATTTGTAAAACTGCAGTATCTGCAAAACCCAGTAAAGCAAAGCACAGTAAGACAAGGTGTGCTTGATATAATTTCTAGATGCTTTTAAAATGTTTTTTCTGGTCATGTTTTGTACTGTTCTTTATAAAGTTCTTTTAAAGCAGATAAATTCACAATTGGTATAAATACTTTTGGTGGCTGTTGTATTTTTCTTCTAATACCTTGATGTGTATTTCCCTTCTATTATACTTCCTAAGTGGTTTCTATTGCTATGGAGGGATGCTTTTGACTTGGTGTTTGGATTTTACATCCAGAACATTACCTCTCTTGCTAGTGTGAGATTTACCTTCATTTCCTGGTTGGCTCAGCACAGTTCTGGCTTTTACCAATTGTCCTGGAATCCCATTTCGTCTAGCACTTGTCCCAGGATTCTTTTTTCTTTTTCTTTTTTTGAGACTTACTCTTGCTCTGTCACCCAGGCTGGAGTGCAATGGTGAGATCTTGGCTCACGGCAACATCCACTTCCTGGGTTCAAGGGATTCTTGTGCCTCAGCCTCCCAAGTAGCTGGGATTACAGGTGCCCTCTACCACACCTGGCTAATTTTTGTATTTTTAGTGGAGACAGGGATTCACCATGTTGCCCAGGCTGATCTTAAACTCCTGACCTCAAGTGATCTTCCCCTCTTGGCCTCCTAAAGTGCCTGGATTACAAGCGTGAGCCACTGTGCCCAGCTCCAGATTTCTCATTTTTAATGAAGTGACATGATTATTGTTATTTTGAGACAAGGTCTTGCTCTGTCAACCAGGCTGGGGTACAGTGGTGTGATCTTGACACACTGCAGCCTCGAACTCATGGGCTCTTGAGTAGCTGGCACGAGAGGCACACACCATCACAACCTGCTAATTTTTTATTTTTTTGTAGATATGAGGTTTTGCCATGTTGCCTAGACTGGCCTCAAACTCCTGAGCTTAAGCGATTCTCCCACCTCAGCCTCTTAAAGTGCTGGGATTGCAGGCATGAGCCACCATCCCAGTGATATATTGGCACCTGTATTTACATAAACGAGGATGCACTTGGTAAAGCTCCTCTTCCTAATTCCTGCTTCTGGTCCAGTCTCATCTAGGTCTAGTGAGAAATCTGTGCGGAGTAAAGAAAGCTGTTGCTTTAACACATAGTTTGATGTGAAAGACAGCCATTGGCTAACCTGCCTTTTCCTGACAGTTACTCCGTGTAACTGACAACTCTGTTTCCCGAGTGATAGGCAGAGCCCCGGCTGACAGAACAGAGGTACTAGAACCTTCTCTCCTTGTGGCACCATGAGGCTCTGGTTTGGGCTTCCTGATTATACTAACTTTATAAAATTCTTTTAATACCTTCCCCTCTTGTTCTAGTCTCTGAAACCATTTTCATAAAACGAAAACTTTCTAGTCTTCAACGTTTTGTTATAACTTGCCTGGAAAACAATCTGTCTTCTGTCTGTGTATATAGGGCGGGGGAGTGTGGGAATGTGGTTGTAGGAGAACTTTTGATTGCCAATCCAATTTCTTTAATAGTTTTGATTTATTTCATATTTTAAAAATCTTCTTGGGGCTGTTTTATTTTATTTTGCTCTTGTGGCCCAGGCTGGAGTGCAATGGCATGATCTTAGCTCACTGCAACCTCTGTTTCCTGGACTTGAGCCATTCTCCTGCCTCAGTCTCCAGAGTAGCAGGGATTACAGGCAGGTACCACCATGCCCAACTAATTTTTTTGCATTTTTAGTAGAGACAGGGTTGTTTCATGTTGGCCAGGCTGGTCTCAAACTCCTGACCTGAGATGATTCACCTGCTTTGGCCTCCCAAACTGCTGAGATTTTATTTTATTTTTTGAAACAGGGTCTTGCTCTGTTGCCCAGGCTGGAGTGTGGTAGGGTGATCATAGCTTACTGCAGCCTTGAACTCCTTGGCCCAAGTGGTATTCCCACTTCAGCCTTTTGAGTACACCTCCCAACCATAGCCATATACCACCACACTCAGCACCTTTTTCGATTTTTTGTAGAGGTGGGGGTCTCACTATGTTTCCCAGGCTATGGGTCCATTTTAGTATTCTACCTTTTTCTATAAAATGATACATTTCATCTAAGTTTTCAAATTTGTTAGTATAAAGTTATTCATTGCATTCTCTTAATTAAAAAAAATCAACTGCATCTGTTTTTATTTATTCCTGCTATTATTTATGCCTTTTTGCCACCCCCGCACCCCCCCGTTAAAAGTCAATCTTGCTAAAGGCCTGATTGCTATCTTTGTTTGACTAAAAAGTCAGCTTTTAAATATTTCTTCTCCTGTATCTTCATTTTCTATTTTACTATTTTCAGGAATATTCATTTTTTTTTCTGTTAAAATACAAAAATAGTATTTTAAAATACTATTAAAAATGTAAATGCAGTCATTCCTTGCATTTGTTAATGTATTTCCTGGATTTTTTGTGCTGCGTCTTGTTTCTTTCTTCTTTGCTAACTTTCTTCTTTGTTCATTTTCCTCTGATAATGAATACCTGCTGGTAAGAAACTCTCTTATCTGTTGTATATCTGAAAATATCTCAGCTTTGTCTTTACTGCTGAATGATAGTTTAGCTGGATATAGAATTTCAGGAAAGGCATTTTGTAAGGAAATGTGCTTCATTGTGCTTACTGCATTTAACAATTATATACATTGTGTGATTATATTTTGTCTTCCAGCAGAATGATTTTTCTTTGCTTTGTTTACTGTGTATCCCTGTCCCCAGAGCAATGCCAGGTACATCATAGTCACTCTATAAATAGGTGTTGAATAAATGAATATGCAAGTCAATGAATTCCTCACTAGGCTCTCTGTTCTCTGAGGGCAAAGTCAACTTCTTCCTGTTCCAGGCTGAGTTCCAGTGTTTTGCCTGATGAAGTAGGAACTAAATAAACATTTGTTTTAGAAATAAATGAATTCACTCAAGTTGTAAAACAAAAAAATAGAAATAATAGTCTTAGAAACAAGTGCTTTTTGAAGAGGCAATCTTCTAATCTTCTAGGTTTATATTTTCTTA
Source organism: Saimiri boliviensis (assembly GCF_048565385.1). NCBI lineage: Eukaryota > Metazoa > Chordata > Mammalia > Primates > Cebidae > Saimiri > Saimiri boliviensis. The sequence goes on along the minus strand of NC_133468.1, from coordinate 25,965,257 downwards.
ATGTTTTTTTTCCCCCCCTGGAGTTAGCTACAAGGGAACTGTGGGCAGACTGGGGGCTTTCATGACAGCAATGCCCTTTTTTCAAAGATCTGTTCTGAGAAAGGATCATGTTTTCCAGCTTAACTGGAAGGCTGGCTGAGTCCTCATTTCTAAACAGACGGCAACACATCATTGCTGGTGGCTCCTTTAAGGCAAAAAGGCTGTCAAAACAGCCAAGATGACTTCCAGACACAGCCTGCACAGAGAGGCCAGTAACTGATAAAAGATTCATTAGTTACTGCTGTGGTAGCAGGGAAGGCCTGTGCTGCTGGGAGGCCCGTGAGCAGAGCCAGCTGAGGCCCCAGTGTGAGGAAGTACATTAGGGTTTTTCAGGAAGGCCCATTTAGGAAGGAGGCAGGGGCCTTTTAGGCCCATTGTACCAGAGGCATTTAAAGAGTTAGCCCCCTGAGATCACTAATGCCCTTTGATCTGGCCATTTATAAAAGAGAAGGAACCATTAGGTCTCCGAAAAGATGCCTGGCCTGCACCATTTAGAAAACACAGGGGCACCTGTATGTCAACAAAGTGAAAGGTCACTGATAAAGCCTTCAGTCTGTTTGTCAACCATAGAACCGAACTCCATTTCTAGGCCAGCCGCCATGATTTTCCACTGTCTGGTTATGTATAACAACTCTCAACTGGACATATGGTTGCATACGTCTATAGTCTCAGTAGTCCCAACTCTGGGCTGGTAGTATAGACACAGATGGCTCTCTGTCCCACTCAGATAGCCCCTTTTAGATTGGATAAGGGAACTCATGTAGCAGCCATCTTTTGTCAGTTGGTGACAGAGCTACAATGCTCGTCTCTGCCCTGGGTCACTCACAAGACCACACAGTTTATTGACAGCACATTTTGGGAGGGATTACAAAAAGGGGAGGAAAAACAAGTCTAGGCATGGTGGCTCATGCCTGTAATCCCAGTGCTTTGGGAGGCTGAAGCAGGAGAATTGCTGGAGCCACGAGTTCAAGACTAGCCTGGGCAACATAGGGAGATCATCTCTATAATTTTTTTTTAATTAGCTGGTTGTGCTGGCACATGCCTGAAGTCTCAGGTCCTAGAGAGGCTGAGGCAAGAGAATCACTTGCGCTCAGGAGTGAAGCCTTGAGCAAGGCTTCAGTAAGCTATGATTGTACCACTGCACTCCAGCCTGTGCAACAGAGCAAAATCCTGTCCTACCATCCCCCAAAAAAAGAAAAGAAAAACGAGTTTTAAAGATGACAAAACTGATGTATTAGCAAGATTTTGAAACAAATTTTCCTTGGCTAATGGAGAACAGGCCTTTTTGCAAATCATATCTCCTTCAGCCATGACGTTGACTCTGAAACACAGAAGTATAAACAGACAGAGATTCCTTTCAAGTACTGGTTTAGAGGCAGGCAGAACACTGCTGCCGAAAGACAGAAGAAAAATCAGAATCAGGAAAGCACATTATTTTTTTGAGGCATCAAAGTAGGTTTTCCCAACAAAAGAGAGTGCTATTTCTTTGTTGAGGGGGGTTAAAAAGAGCCATTATGGATCCTACATTATAGTCACCCTTTAATGTTGACATATGACAAAAATGTTTCTGCTGCTCTTTATTCACATCATGCCTCTGACCAGTGGTCCACTGTTTGGTTCCGCTTTTCAGAGACTCCCAGCTTTGGTGTCCTTAAGAAAGGAACTTACTGACTTTATGTATCTTTCAAGCAAAGATTAACAACAGTAATAGAGTAATAAGTTGGCCTGGAATCTTGGCAAAACTTAAAAACACATGTTCTGAGAGTTGCTTCCTAAGCTGGTAATTAAGTTTCTTCCCCCTACAAAATGAGACTTTTTTGGACCAGCAGGCTTTAGGCATGTGGACATCTTGATGGGATCCCATCTTCTCTTTTGAGAATCATATCCTGGCCAACTTTGTTTGAAGTTCAGAGTCCTGTATGGGAGCCAAGCCATGGTAATAAAGCAGTCGTGCATCTGTGGAGTCATTCTACAGCTCAGGACTTCATCCCAGGAGGGAGGTGTAGTGCGTGACTCACTAACTGTAACATCAACAACAAAAGGGTCTCCGAGGCACACTGACATTGTGGAATCAAACATGTGTCTCTATGCCCTGAGCATAAAGTGCGGAACAAAAGGCCAAAGCATAAAGAGGCTGCATCCACAAAGGATGCAGTCACAGGGATGTCCACTTATCTTCTAATCAATGCCCAGCCCAGATGGTCACCAGCCATCTCTGCGGCAAAAGTCACTGCGCATTTGGATATCTACACAGCTTGTTTGTAACTGAGTTAGTGCAGCCACGCAAGGCACAGATGTTTTCCTTTTAATCCTGTTTGTACTTTGCAGTGGTCACACTTGATGTCATTTGGCTGCAGGAAACTCCTCCAGGAATGATCCTGCAAGAGAAAAAGCATGTGCATGTCACCATCTGATTCGGGTTGCTCCCTGCAGAACTGAGCACAGTTAATTTATTTGAATGGAACAGGTCATGAGAGTGAGGATAAACATATCAATACCTCTTTTTTTATTTTTGGACGCCAACTCGATAGAATTGGATTATCTGGCCCTTCAAGGTAAGTTTATGATTGTGCTTAATGGACTTTGAGGCAACCACTTCTCCACCAGGATTTGCAAGGAGCCTTCCTGGCTTCCTGAGACAAGTGGCACATCTTAGAATTGAAAAGCTCAGACTGTCAGCAAATGGTCTGGATCTGCCGTTCCTTACCTGTGTGACTTTGTGCAAATCGCTTTTCCTCTCTGGGCTGTTTGTCCGTTGGTAAAAAAGGAGCACTATTTTTTTTTTTTTTTTAGATGGAGTTTTGCTCTTGTTGCCCAGGCTGGGGAGTAGGATGGCACAATCTCAGCTCACTGTAACCCCCGCCTCCCAGGTTCAAGCGATTCTCCTGCCTCAGCCTCCCGAGTAGCTGGGACTACAGGCACCTGCCACCACGCCCAGCTATTCTTTGTATTTTTTTTTTTTTTTTTTTTTTTTTTAGTAGAGGTTGAGTTTCACTGTTGGCCAGGGTGATCTCAAACTCCTGAACTTGTGATCCACCCGCCTCGGCCTCCCAAAGTGCTGGAATTATAGGCGTGAGCCACTGCTCCTGGCCAAAAAGGAGCACTTTTTAATGTATGTCTTAGGGCAGTTGCAAAGATTGAAGGAGACATTGCCCAGGGCACGCAAGGGAACCGAGCGGTCCATGCTGTTACTGTTCTATGGCATTGGTGTGACTTGGCCTTTTGTTCCTCACTTCACACCCTTGATCTTGAGCCAGTGGAATGGCAGAGCCCTGTCATGACACAATGCCATGTGTATGTTTCTCCTCTGTCCATGAAAATGTCCACCTGGCTCCCTCCTTCAGATCAAGGAATACAGGCTGCTATGCAATGCGATACTGTCCTGTTGTGTGAGCCATTGTGATGCTGTGGGGCAAACATTGAATCAGCTCGAGAGGGAGGGCTGGCTCTACATAAATAAGACATGGGGCAGATCAGTTTGGGTGGGGACAAAGCAGGCCAGATTCAATAAGCATGAATGAAAAAGGCATGCTCTGGCCCGGGAAGTGGGTTAGGTCTATCCTCACACTTGATTTTATGTAATACTCATAAGAATACCATAGGGCAGGCATCTTCATGATCCTCGTTTTAAAGAAGGAACTGGCTGGGTGTAGTGGCTCACACCTGAAATCCCAGTGCTTTGGGAGACTGAGGTGGGAAGATTGCTTGAGCTCAGGAGTTCAAGATCAGCCTGGGCAACACAGCAAGACACCATCTCGACCAAAAATAAAAGAAAGTAAGAGAGAAAGAAAGAAGGAAGGGAGGGAGGGAGAAAGGGAGGAAAGAAGGAAGGAGGAAGGCAGGGAGAGATGGAGTGAGGGAAGGAAGGAAAGAAGAAGAAAGAAGGAAGGAAGGAAGGAAGGAAGAAAGAAAGAAAGAAAGAAAGAAAGAAAGAAAGAAAGAAAGAAAGAAAGAAAGAAAGAGAAAGGAAACTGAGCATTAGAGAAAGAAACTAAAATTTCCTCAAGATCCCCAAAGTTCCCTTCTGTCTGCAGGATAAAGTTTCAGGCCCAAGAGATCCTCTGAGGTGTGACACTCCATGTACCCATCTTCCTCACCCTCTTCATCCCTGCCTTGTACCTCACCATAACCCAAAGGGAACTTGGCCTTCTTTTCTCTATTTTAATGGGGACTCAGTCTCCAACAGCCAGCAGTGCAACCAACAAAAAATCCACCCCCCAAAAGCACTGAGCTATAGTGGGAGTCTTTACTGACAGCTTCTTACAGAAGCCCTAAACCTACAGAGGGCCGTCCTAAAAACCCACTTTTCACACCTCTCCCTTCAAAGCCCAAGTCCTTATGGGAGCCCCTCAGCTCGTTTCCTTGTCTCTCTTCGTTAATCCTTGAGTGCCATTCCTTTGTCCCCACTTCTCCCTGCAGCTCCCCTCCTCTCCTTCCCCAGGTAGAGACATGCGGCCAGCCCTGGCTTTCCAACCTTGTCCCCTGTAGCCCTTGCCTAGGTCAGCATGGCAAAGGCCAGCAGGGAGAGTGGCCAGAAGATTGTAGATATCAATGTTAACATTTCAAAAATCCCATGCACACTGCACTCTTGCAAAGCTGAGTTGATTATCTGTTTCCTGCATAGGTGGCAGGACTCCTGCATGGGCCACTCAGGGTCTCTCCTCCAGGTCTTTCTCTGACCCTCTCTGTTCTCTGCTACCTCCCCCTCCTCCTCAGGCCAGAGGCCCTCCTCAGGCACTCAAGGAGGTCTTCCATGACTTACGAGTTCCTCACCTGGGTCAGGGACACTTTCTCTGGGCTCCTACATGCCTCTGATTCTGGCTCAATTTTTTTTTTTTTTTTGAGACAGACTCTTGATCCCTTTGCCCAGGCTGGAGTGCAATGATACAATCTTCGCTCACTGCAACCTCCACCTCCCAGGTCAAGCCATTCTTCTGCCTCAGCCTCCCAAGTAGCTGAGATTACACACATGCATCACCACACTCGGCTTTTATATTTTTAGTAGAGACACAGTTTCCCCATGTTGACCAGGCTGGTCTTGAACTCCTGAACTCAAGTGATCTGCCTGCTTCAGCCTCCCAAAGTGCTGGAATTACAGGTGTGAACCACCAGGCCCGGCCTGATTCCAGCTCTTGTGTTGTACTTAATGCACAAAAATCAACACCATTTGTTTCTAGATCCATCTTCCACTATAGCGAGTCTCCCAAGAGCCCTGAAGCAAGCTCTCGCAGATAACTGCTTCTGTCCACTTGTTCTCAGTGTGCCTTCAACCAATACGAATCTACTCCTCTCAATAACAAAAACTCAGGAGGTGGTGACACCAAGTCACAGGATTCAGCAGCCACATGGAGGCAGGTCCTTGTGGTCCCCCTTCTCCATGCTGGAAGCTCCACTGCTATGTGTGGTTCTTGCTACTGTTGCCATAGGCTCTGCATTCAAAGGAGGAAGGACCGGGTGTGGGTGGTGGAGCCTGCTGGGACTGAACTTCTCCCAGGACACGCTCCTAGATCCCATCCTGCTTTAGGGCTCACGGCTCTCAGGTCTCAAGCCATTCTGCAACAAGTGCTTGTTGAAGGAGCATCCTGATGTGACTTGTTTTTGTGTTTTATTGGAGCGAAGGTCATATAACATTAAATTCACCATTTCAAAGTGAATAATTCAGTGGCATTTCGTACATCCATGATGTTGCACAATGCCTCTATCTAGCATCAAACCATTTTCATCACCCCAAAGAGAAGCCCCTACCCCTTAGGGAATCATTCCTCATTTCACCCCACCCTCACCCCCTGACAATCAGCAATCTTCTTTCTGTCTTCATGGACTTGCCTGTTCTGGACCTTTCATGTAATAGGACTTACACACAATGTGGCCTTTTGTGTTTGGCTTCTTTTCTCTCTCTCTCTCTCTCTCTCTCTCTCTCTCTCTCTCTCTCTCTCTCTTTTTTCTTTTTTCCAGGAGACCAGGTCTTGCTCTGTCACCCAGGCTGGAGTGCAATGGCACAATCACAGCTCGCTGCAGCCTCAACCTCCTGGGCTTAAGTTATCCTCCCATTTCAGCCTCCTGAGTAACTGGGACCACAGGCACATACCACTGCACCTGGCTAATTTTTTTTTATTTTTAAACTTTTTGTAGAGGCAGGTTCTCACTGAGTTGTGAGGCTGGTCTTGAACTCCTGACTTCAACCAATGCTCCAGCCTCTTGGCCTCCCAAAGTGCTAGAATTATAGGTGTGAGCCACTGTGCCTGGCCACACTTAGCATGTTTTCAAGTTTCATCCATGTTGTAGCATGTATCAGCACTTCATAACTCTTTATGGATGGATAGTATTTAAAGATGAATAATATTGTTATATGTATATGCCACATTTTGTTTATCCATTCATCTGTGGATGAACACGTGAGGGGCTGTTTATGATGTGATTTAAACCCAGGCGTCCTGGCTTCAAGTTCCCCCTGCAGAATGCCAGGACCCAGATGTAGGGGTGAAAATACGCACAGAGGCAGCTGTGGGGGAGCCTGGTTGCTGAAGGAAGCGAGGATGCTCTTGGGAAGGAAGAGCCATGTGGTCCATGCCAGAAACCAGCTTTGCCTATTTCCCTCTGCTGCTAGGAGCCTGTGAGCATCTGCCCTTCAGAAACAGAATAGGGAAAGCAGGAGCTAGCTTAACCTTGCTCATTCGATCCAGGTCTGCCTTGGCTGGAGCCCAACCAAGAGCATTCCTCAGCACTTGTGTCATTTTATGTCATTCTTTTTAGTAATCAGATAGGATTCATGGCTGGTTGACTCCTTATTTTTGCCAGAGGCTGATAAATCGGCCAGACGCAAGAATCATTCTTCAATAATTAAAAGCCTTTATAGCTTGCAGGAAGAAGCAAATTTGGGAGCACCCACCATGGATCTGTACAATAATCCTCCCAGCCAAGGCCTGTGTCTACCATCAGGTGGGCAACTGCTCACCTTCTGCTTGGTCTCCGGGATCTCCATTCAGCCCCCCAAAGACACTGCTCTCTGCAGAGGTCAGGGCCTTTCAGATATCCCCTAGGGTTTGAGTATAGACCCAATGGTCCACAGAAGCACAGGGCTGGCTCCTGAGTAGGATCAGTATCCAGGTGACTTGCATGAAGGTACTGTTGGAAATAGATGCTAGGAGCCAAAAGAAAAATTAGCACTGAGACAAAGGCTCTTTCAGCAATGCAATTTTTACTTCCTGGACTGCAGGAAGGGTACCCTCACTAGCCATTGTGCCATGAGAGTACAATGAACAAAGGAAAACAAATTTATTTCTTATGCATTTGGGGTTGGCCTTACTGCTGTGTCTGATCTCTGTTGGCTGGAGCCAGACCTCACAATCTAAACTAAAACCCGATTGGCTAATAACTTAAAACTTTTCTGAACAGATAAAAACAATGGAAAGCTGGGGCATGTCTGTGAGCACATCCAGCATAGATATCTTGGTTAAAGTACAAGGACACAGAATGTACTATGTGCCTGTAAGCATGGCATGTTTAACAGCTACATAGGATAGGGCTTAACAAAGTATTAGCACATTTATAATTTAGTAAGAAAAGAAACCTTAAAAAGGAACTTTTCTACTTCCCACAGTACCATTTCAAATTCTTTTAATTTCCCACTCTGAATGCACATGAGGCGTCTCTAGACCAGGAAAAAAGACCTGACACACCATTCTCTGCCTCGGGGAAGGACTCTGTGCTCCTAGGGAAGACCTAGGAAGGAAATATCCAGCTATGGGCTTAAGGCAAGTAAAAGGAATGACTGTGCCATGTTCCATGAAGACACCAATCAGACAAGTGCAGCCCAAGCCCACTTCCTTTTCGCAAGTGCAGAGATTTCGTTGCAGAGTGGGTCATCATGGAATAATGCTTAAGAGCTCTGGCTTTTGAGTCAAAAAGACCCGAGTTTGAATCCAGGCTCTGCCACTTACTAGCTGGGTGACCTTGGGTAAGTTGCTTAAACTCTCTGAGCCTCAGTTTCCTCATTGATATGGTTTGGCTGTGTCCCCACCCAAATCTCACCTTGAATTGTAGCTCCCATAATTTTCCCATGTTGAGGGAGGGATCTGGTGGGAGATAATTGAATCACGGGTGCAGTTCCCCCATACTGTTCTCATGAGAGTGAATAAGTCTCACAGGAGCTGATGGTTTTACAAGGGGAAACCCCTTTCACTTGGCTCTCATTCTCTCTTGCCTGCCACCATGTAAGACATGTCTTTCACTTTCCACCATGATTGTGAGGCCTCCGTAGCCACATGGAACTGTGAGACCATTAAACCTCTTTTTCTTTATAAATTGCCCAGACTTGGGTATGTCTTTATCAGAAGCATGAAAAAGGATGAATATACTGGTCTGTGAAACAAGAACAGTGTCAACCTCGTGAGAAGTGAATAGAATAACCCATGTAAAGCACAGTGCTGGGCACATGTTCAGAGCTCAGTAAACTGCAGCTGTTAATATAACTCATGTCTCCTCAATTCCCCCACTTCATTTGCTCTTGAAGATAGAGACAGAGTTTTCAGGACCCTTATTTACTCTCCCACCTCCTCTAGTCCTATGCATTCCAATCCAAAGTTTTACAGACTCAAGTCTAGCCAGGATGGATTTTTTTAGGATAGCCTCTCTTTTTTGCCAGGATGGGCTGAGGATTATAAAGTGTGGTTAAGAGTTTCAAGGTCAAACCTAGTACTTCCTATGATAGCAGTACATTACGTTGTCAAGTTAATACAGTATGATGGAGCATCTCCAGACTGCAGATCCTGGAGGACTGTAAAAGTCTAATAGATTTAGGGAAACTGTACCTCAGGGAGCATATTAGACAGCACTCATCAATGGATCAAAACTGTCTTGGAGGCTTCCTTCCCAGGGAGCAGCAGAACCCCTCTAAATAATTGCTTTCCCTTCAACAACCTGAAGATAAATTGTACTTCATGTATTAACTTTGCACGAATGGGGCGCTTAGTGTGAGTGGAAAATGCACCTTATTTTACCCCAAATGAAAACGTATATCCTTTGCGAGCCAAATTCCATTTTCTTTTAGATGACTGCAAAATATCATAATACTCTATTAATTCCCTTAGTTCCATCTGCTGATTTCAGATATATCTGGACATATTTAGCTTCGTGCCCCTAAATGGTGAAATGCCCTTAATTATTTCAAAGGATGTTTTGATGCATTGAGGTTTTAATCAGATATAAAATTGGCAGAGTGTGAAGTTTGTACATATGCTCTCAGGAAGGCATCATTTCAATAAGCTTTTATCCTGGGAAGAAATGCCATTTTATAATGAAAATTGTTAACAAGAATAACATAACTGGACCATACAGACATTTTAAGAGTTACCAGGTGCAGTTATCAATTTATTTCCCTCATTTCATGCACCTCTAAAGTTGCATATGGTTTCACGGTCTGAGAATTACTGAGGAGCTATCATTCCAATGAGTGGAGGTTTGGTGAGGAATAGCACTATTGACAGATTTTTGTCCCCTCACTTCTCATGTACCCATCACTTCTGTTACTTGGGATTTAATCTCCTCCGTGGGAAGAACTGTTCAAATTGAGTAATTTAAATACCCCTAGTGATGAGGCAGTGCATCATGGCATCTCTCAGGGACCAGGCTGTCGGTTGGATCATCTACTATAGGGGTCTTGATTCCTCAGGTTGGGGACAAGATGCCGGAGGTAGGGGTGGAGTGGGGAATACAGGCCTCTTCCACTAAGTCCCTCATTGGGCATTGCTTTTATTTATCTGCATCACCTAATAGCTAAAATGGTTCTGTTTCACATCCCAGAACATGCTCTTGTTTGTGCATGCTACGCTACTGGTACGAGTAAGGTGAAGAATAGACTTGGTGAGGTAGAATAGGAGTTATTACTCTAATTCTGTTGCCACCTCTGGAAAAGCCGGTGTTCCGGTCACTGCTGCCTAATAAATTACCCTTGAACTGAGCAGCTTTCAACAACATCCATTTTTTCTATCTCACAGTTTAGTGAGTCTGATTTGAACAGGGCTCAGCTAGGTGATTCTTCTGCTCCATGTGGCTTTGATTGAAGTCACTCAGTATTACTGAGCTCCCAGATGAACCAATACAGAGGTTCCAAGAAGTCTTTTCTCACCTAGCTGGGGCTTTGGTGAGTCCAGCTGAAAGGTGAGGACTATTGAAGAGAACACCTACATGGGGCCTCTCAAGCATGGTGGTGTCAGGGTAATCACATGTCTTTTATGGTAGCTCAGGGCTTCCAGAGAGAGAGTGCTCCATGAGGCCCAAGCAGAAGCTGCACAGCTTCCTGTGACCCAGCTTCAGAAGTTACACACATCACTTCTCTCATAAGTTATTTGCCAAAGTGGCGATAAGCCAGCCTAGATTAAAGGGAAAGGGAAATAAACTCCATCTCTTGAGGGAAGGATTGTCAAAGAATGCACAGTGATATTTAATCCACCAAAGCACTAAGAACACTTGCAAGGTGGTGGTGGTGGTGATTTGGAGGCTGAATGTAACTGTTTGAGGCACAGTATTAAACTATTTATAGAAAGAAGATTAATAAATGTGCATGTTCAACTAACCAAGAGTAACTTAAGATAGCAGTAAGCTTTTTATTTTTTTTATTTTTTTGAGATGGAGTCTAGCTCTGTCACCAGGCTGGAATGTGGTGGTGCAATCTCAGCTGACTACAACCTTTGCTTCCCGGGTTCAAGCGATTCTCCTGCCTCAGCTTCCCAAGTAGCTGGGACTAGAGGCATATGCCACCATGCCTGGCTAATTTTTGTATTTTTAGTAGAGACAGGGTTTCACCATGTTGGCCAGGATGATCTTGATCTCTTGACCTTGTGATCTGCCCACCTTGGCCTCCCAAAGTGCTGGGATTACAGGCATGAGCCACCATGCCCAGCCCAACAGCACTAAGCTTTTTACAAAATAAATTTGACTTAATCTTTTCCTCATCTTCCATTTCCAATAATCACTAATTTTTGTTGACTTTACCTTCTAAATATTATATATTTTTCCACTTCTTTCCATTGCCACCACCTCTCCCATCACCATTATCATCAACACCACCAACATCAGTACCACTACAATCACCATCACCTCTATCATCATCACCATGACTATCACCACCGTTATTATCATCACCATCACTACCACCATTACCACCATCATCATCATCATCACCACCACCACAATCACCACCATCACTACCACAACCACCATCACCATCACCACCACAATTACTACCATCACCATCACTACTGTTATCATCACCATCACCATCACCACCACGAACACCTTCACCCCCACCACCATTACCACAATCACTGCCATAACCATCACCACCACCACCATATCATTATCACCACCCTTCCACAATCAAACCACCAGCACCTCCACCATCATCATCACCATCAGCACTACCACCACCATCACTACTACCATCACCACCACTACCACAACCATGACATTTGTTCAAGCTACCCCCATCTCACCTAAAGTAGCCTCATGACTGTTCCGGCTGTACCCAGCCTGATCCCTTCCAGCCCAATTGCTCCACTGCAGATAGAGAGATTACTTCCAAGTCTGATCATGTCTCCAAGCCTGCATATAGCTTTTCAATGGCTTTCCAGTGCTTTTTTTTTTTTTTTTTTTTTTAGACAGAGTCTCACTCTGTCACCAGGCGCCAGGCTGGAGTGCAGTGGTGCGACCTCGGCTTACTGCAACCTCTGCCTCCCAGGTTCAAGCAATTTTCCTGCCTCAACCTCCTGAGTAGCTGGGACTGCAGGTGTGCACCAACACGCCGAGCTAAATTTTTGTATTTTCCAGTGCTTTTAAAAATGAAAACCAAACTATCATAGCACACAAGGCCCAGCCTACCTCTCTAGCTTCACACACGCACACACACACACACACACACACACACACTTATCCAAGATGAGATTTTAAACTAAAATTCCAAAGCACATTTTACAGGGAGAGAATTCATCCCTGCTATGAATCACTTGGCCGTCTTATTAAAAATGGGGGAGGGACGGGGGGTGGGGAGGTGGGAAGAGATAGCATGGGGAGAAATGACAGATAAAGGTGAGGGGATGGAAGACAGCAAACCACACTGCCATGTGTGTACCTATGCAACAATCTTGCATGTTCTTCACATGTACCCCAAAACCTAAAATGCAATAAAAATAAAAAAGGAAAAAAAAAGAAAAAAGAAAAGAAAAAGAAACGCAAAAAAAGAAAAAAGAAAAAAAGAGAGAGAGAGAGAAAATGCAGGTTCTGATTTAGGACTGCTGGGGAGGGCCTCAGAGTCCAAATCTCTCCCAAGTTCCAGATGACACCAAAGCTGCTGGCCTGGGGTCCACACTCAGCACAGTCAGACAGCAGAGTATATGGCCATAAACATGGAGTTGATCAAATCGTTAGTAAGACATCAGAAATCGCTTGGGAAAAGGCAGTACTTGCTACAAATGTAAAACATTGACATCATCCCTGTTTAGGTTAAAAACAACTTTCATCCAAAGGGACACACTTGACACCCATTTTTAAGGGGCTAACCTCAGGCCTGCAGGTCTTAGAGCCCACTTTACTGTCAGGTGTCAGGTATCCCACTGCCCAGCCCACCTGGCTGCCAGGGACACCAGAGGTGGTTGCCCATGGTCTCTTTCTTCAGGGACAGGGGTGGGAGGACTGGGCTCTGTGCTTACAGTTCCCTCTGATGGCTCTTACATCGGTAGCTCCAGGTGTGACACTGTGGCCACCTCCAAACCCTGTCAGTCCGTGTCTGAAGACGAGCAGGAGGCACCATACCTTGCTCCTGCCTTCTCCTCATGCCCCCTCTTGCCCTCCCTGCCCCTCCCGATTTTGGCTGAAGCCCATCTCTTGGTTGGCCGCACATCAGCAAAAGTATGTAAGCTGTCAATTTGCAAAGTCCGAGTCCTAAACTTAGACAGAAAGTGGGATTCAACTCCAGGGTTACCCGCAGCAGCTGTCTTTAGTACCGAGAGATCAAAATAGCTGTCGGTTGGGAAACACCTAACTTCACTTGACATGACGTGCAGGCTGGAACAAAGGTGGCTCCCTCTCTAGTCAGCTTTCATACCCTGATCAACAAATGTGCTCCCTGAAATCATACAGTGGCTCAGCAAAAAGGGAATCTGTATCCATATCCATAAAGGTGTTTTGATTCTTCATGGATACAAAAAGAGAATCTGTATCCATATCCATAAAGGTGTTTTGATTCTTAGCTGATAGCTAGTACACAATCTGAAGCACAACCCTGAGACCCCGTTGTTCCCTGATCTTTGCTGCAATTTGGTGCTCTCAATGCAGAGAAAGAGTTTTTGTGGTGTGTTTTTCTCTGTGTGTGCATTTTTTTTAACATCCCAAGTAGGCTATGAGGGAATGATGGTCCTAAGACTCAATGTAAGAGAGGAATGTGGGAGAAATACAGGATACTGTGCCTCAGATCAGAAACATGGAGGTAATCAGCAGTCAGCTGCAAGTTTCATTGGGAGCTGCCAAGAATGGCTTCCCCTGATAGCTGTCTCTTTTGTGAGATGCTGATATACAGGGTCTGTTTGGTGTTGCCAGTGGCTTTGTGGACAACCCTGTTATAAGCCCTCCACAAAGATCCAGTTATTTGGCTGTTGTTATGGGAACGGTACAATTATGGCTAAATTGAAGTAGTGACAGGGGACACAAAAGGAAGTGGGTTGGGGGTGAGTAAAATTGCTATTTTCATCGAAACGTATTTTGGCTGATCACCTGGACTGAACGAGAACAATCAGGACAAACAGGTAGCAGAAACCCTGCTTGGCTCCAGGGATCACAGGCCCGAGTTTATGCTGCAGAAACAAAATTGCCTTTAAGAGAGTGAGAGAAAAAAAATCACATCCTTTTATTTTCTTTGTAATTTTACAAAAATACTATAATTCTGCCTCAGAGCAGGAAGTTCAATGTTGTTCAGAGATTCTTTGTTTTCTCTTTACTTTTGTTACCTAAGTTAATACATGCCCAAAATATGCAATTTTGCAATTTAAGGTTTTTGATGGAAAAATCTAAAGTTATTAGTAAATTATCTTCCAAATGGATTGATATAATTATCCAGACTTAATATAGTTATTGAGCAAATGGTTGCCTACAAGCTAATTAAGGTAGTCACCAAAACGCCAAAGCCATCCAGGCTCCCTGAAACCAAGCATCTCATTGAAAGCAGTGGGTGGGAAGAAAAGGTTACTTCCCATAAAAATGGCATCATGAGTTCACGCAAAACTCTCCTCTTTCCATCTCCAATACAAATAATGAATAAAATATAAAAACATAGTGGGTGTTATTTGGGATTACAGGCACACCGTGAGCTGGAGGCTGCTGTGAGCTGAGATTGTGCCACTGCACTTCAGCCTGAGCAACGGAGTGAGACTCTGTGTCAAACAAACAAACAAGCAAAACACACACACACCAAAAAAGCAAACAAAAGAAGGACTTTAAATAGGTGTAAGTATAATCCTCAGAGATAAAGGAGAAAATACCCATATAAATAATGAATAAAATATTAAAACATATTGTAAGACTTAACTGTTCTTGAAAAATACACAGATTCTTTAAGAGTTAAATCCTACAAGGTAGCGGGGGACAGAATTGTCTCCATGTAATCCAGGATTGCGTCCAGTCTGGGGAGACCTTTTCTACCCATGAATAGAGTATTGCAACGGTGGCCCTGGGCAGTTTCCTGAGGCAGCAGGAATGAGCTGAGCTGGGACCAAATTATACTCTACCCCTATCCCTTATGACAAAAACCCTGAGCCTCCAATACAAGGCCTAGTTACTCAGGAACCCAGTGGATTAGATAGACAACTGCAAAACTGCTAGCCAGAGAGGAGTGATTCTAGGGAGAGAATGCACCTAAATGCACACACACATGCACACACACACAAATTCTATTCAAGATAAGCTCTTAAATTAAAATGATCAACAAACTCATTGCTACCAAGGAAGTGGACATGTTAGAGCAGCCTTAAAAGGGATTTAAATAGGGTCGGGAGAGGTGGTTCATGCCTGTAATCCTAGCACTTTGGGAGGCTAAGGCAGGCAGATCACCTGAGGTCAGGAATTCAGGACTAACCTGACCAACATGGTAAAACCCCATCTCTATTCAAAATACAAAAATTAGCCAGGCGTAGTGGCGCATGCCTGTAATCCCAGCTACCCGAGTGGCTGAGGCAGGAGAATTGCTGGAATCAAGAGGCAGAGGCTGACGTGAGCTGAGAATGGTGCCACTGCAATTCAGCCTGAGCGACAGAGTGAGACTCTCTCTCAAACAAACAAACAAAAAGAAACCACACACACCGAAAACAAACAAAAACAGGACTTTAAATAGGTATAAGTATAATTCTCAGAGATAAAGGAGAAAATAACACCCATAGAATAAGACCAAGATAATGAACAAAAGCTAGGCAGATAAGAGAAAATTAAAAAGAAAGATATTTTTTTAAATTTAAAATCCTAGAAATAGGAACTTCCATGTATGGGAAGATGACATAGATGCACTTTCCCTAAAAGCCCTGGACATTATGTGTAAAACAACTAGAAACACACTGAGAGGTGGCGAGAAGAAGGCAGACCTTCTAGGGACCTCAGAACCAAAAAATGGTGAGGTGATAAGTCCTTTAAGCTTTTCCTTTGCCTTTCATATCCCAGATTGGGTGTGAGAAAACATGGCACCTGGAAACTCCAAGAGCAAAGACAAAGGTGAACCAAAGTGCCAAGGAAAATCTGCTTTTTCTTTCCAAAGGATCAGGAAAGAGGCAGCCTAGGAAGATGAAAGAGTTTTAGTCAGTAACCACGCCACATCAGCAAAGCACCACAGAAACAACCATGGCCCCACTCAGGCTCCCACCAGCAAAGGCTGAGTGCAAAGGCAGAGCTTTCACTCCAGCTTAGCGATTACAAGGCCCAATCCAACAGTGTCAGTGGAGACCATGTGGGGAGCTCGGACTTCCACCAATGCCTGGTAGGATGATGTTCCTGTCCACCTCCCTGCTGTGTTGGTATCAGAAAAGTCAAGTGGAAAATCAAAATATTCACCACTATCATGGGGTTCAAAGTTATCTCCATGCCATGAAAGTGGACGTTGCATGACAGGGAGTCAGGAAGTACCCGTGTGCCTGCCTGTCACCTAGTGTGTTGTTAACAGGCCTGGTGGGGGGCCTGAGGCCACACCCCCACCCAGCAGCAATGAAGAACACCTCTCCCTCTGGTGTCCTCGGAGGCCACTTGGGAAACCTGCATTTCCAGTCCCCACCTGGAAGTAACAAGAGAGCATCCCTTTTGTTAGCTGAACAAGTATCGGCAAAGGTCTATTTAAAACAGAAAACTTAAATAAAATCCAGAGTCTCATAATATCCCAAATGCCCATTTTCAATCAAATATGACTCATCATTTCAAGAACCAGAAAACTCTCCATTTGAATGAGAAAAGAACATCGACAGATGTTGCAGTGGATTAAATAGCATCCTCCCAAAAGTCATGTTCACTGGAACCTCAGCATGTTACTTTATTTGGAAACAAGGCCTTTGCAGATGTAATTAGTTAAGGATCTCAAGGTGAAATCACCCTGGATTTAGGGTGGGTCCTAAATTCAATTGATAGTGTCTTTATGAGAAGAAGGGATAGAGAAGAAGGCCACATGAAGATGGAAGCTGAGACAGGAGTGATGCATTTACATGCCACAAATGCTGGCAGCCACCAAAAGTTAGGAGAGCTGGATGGGAGACTTTCTTCCTCAGAGACCCCCAGAAGAAACCAGCTCTGCTGACACCTTAATTGTAGGCTGCTGGCCTCTGGAACAGTGAGACAACACATTTCTGTTGTTTTAAGTCTCCCAGTTTGTGGTAATTGTTACAGCAGCCCTAGCAAACTAAGACAGATGCCAACACTGAGATGACACAGATGTTAGAATTATCTGACAACGATTTTAACACACACGTTATAAAATGCTTCAATAAGCAGTAATGAATACACTTGAAATGTAAGCAAATACAGCAAGTCTCAGCACGGAAATAGAAGGCATAAGCAAAGACTCAAATAAAAATTTTAAAGCTGGAAAATTCAACCACTGATATGGTTTGATTGTGTCCCCACCCAAATCTCATCTTGAATTGGTTTCTGTAATCCCCACATATTGTGGGAGTGACCCAGTGGAAGGTAATTTAATCATGGGGCAGATACCCTCATGGTGTTCTGGTGATAGTGAGTAAGCTTTCATGAAATCTGATGATTTTATAAGTGGCTCCACTTCACTCTGTACTTCTTGCTGCTGCCATGTGAAAAAAGACATGCCTGCTTCCCTCTCCGCCATGATTGTAGGTTTCCTGAGGCTTCCCAGCTATGCTGAGGTGTGGGTCAATTAAATCTCTTTCCTTTATAAATTACTTAGTCTTGGGCATGTCTTTATTAGCATGAGAACAGACTAATACAACCACCAAAATAAAACCTCAATGGATGGGCTTGGCAGCAGAATGGAGAAGACAGAGGAAAGAATTAGTAAATATGAAGATAAAACAATAGAAATTACTCAATCTGAGCAACAGAGAAAATACGCTGAAGAAAAGAAAAAAAGAGAGCAGAGCTTTAAAATTCTGTGGAACTATTACAAAAATCTAACATTTATGTCATCTGAGTCCAAGAAGAAGAGGAGAAAGTAGGTGAGGCTAAAAAATATTCACAGGAACAATGGCTGAAAAAATCCCCAAATTTGGCAAAAGACATTAATTTGCAGATTTCAGAAGCTGGGTAAACCCCAAATAGGATAAACTGAAAGAAAGCCATACCATAGGCAACTTCATAAAAACTCTTTGGTTTAAAAAGAAAATAGAAAAAGGAAAATATCTTGAAAGCAGTAAGAGAGAAATTAGACCTTACCTACAGCTGAGAAACAATTCATATAGCAATGGATTTTTTATCAGAGGCCAGAAGGAGAAGTGGCACATTTCTAAAGCATGGCAATAAAAAACAAACTTATCCATCTACAATTCTGTATCCCGCAAAAATACCTTTCAGAAATGAAGGGGAAATCAAGGTATTTTTGAATGAAGCAAAGCTAAGAGAATTTGTCACCAGTAGACCCATGCTAAAAAAAAAAAAATGGCCAATGGAATTTCCCTAAATGATAAAATAAAAAATCGTGAAATATCAGGAAAGAAGAAACACAATAGACTTTTCTTCTCCTCTTGAGTTTTCTAAATTATATCTGATGGTTGAAATAGAAATTATAACTCTGATGTGATTCTTAATGTATGTAGACAAAATTATATCACAAATGAGGGAGAATAAAGGGACAAAAAGAGAAGTAATCTTTCTTCCTCTTTTTTTTTTTTTTTTTTTTTTTGAGACAGGGCCTTTCTCTGTCACCCAGCCTGGAGTGCAGTGGGGTGATCTCAGCTTACCACAACCTCCACCTCTCAGGTTCAAGTGATCCTCATGCTTCATCCTCCCAAGTAGCTGGGATTACAGGCATATGCCACCATGCCTGGCTAATTTTTGTATTTTTAGCAGACATGGGGTTTGGCCATGTTGGCCAGGCTGGTCTTGAACCTATTGGCCTCAAGTGATTTGCCAGCCTCCCAAAGTGCTGGGATTATGGGTATAAACCACCATGCCCAGCTGAGGAGTAAGTTTTCTACATTTCACTTGATCTTCTAAAATATCAACACCAGTAGACTGAAATGTTATATATGCACAGTGTAATACCTAGAACAATAACAAACAAATCTATAAAGATATGCATTCCAAAGCACTATAAATAAATCAAAATGAAATGTCTTAAACGACCAAGTAACCAAAAGAAACAAGGAATAAGAAAACAGAAATTAAAAACAGAAAACAGACTTTTACTTTTAGCTCTGACACGTAAAGAGCCCGGAAGTTTTCACTCCCATCCTTACAACAAGAAAAGAACTGAACAAACCAAAAATCACTAACTCTTTTTAGATCTGTTATAGAATTAAGGTCACATCTCAGAATGCTGCTCTGGAATTTGGAAACACAGGTGAATATGAGGAATCACAGCCTATGGGGAGCAGAAGCTTCTTGAGCCACTAACTGTTAAGAACACTTAAAATGTAGTTGAGTAATTGATGCACATTAAATATGGTATAGCTGGGGAGTTACAAACTCCTGGGGTCTCATTCTTAGGATCCCCCTCTTGGCAGCCATTGCTTTGATTGTGCTTTGTTTTCAGGATTTTGTTAAGCCATGTTTTATCTTCTTTGAAGACAAGCTTCAGAATCTTGATCATCATTTTATTCCCTCTTTAAACAAGTTGTTTATTTGTAAACTTCTGATTTCCTTGTGGCATTGTTGCCATAAACGTTTTGTATAGTACCAATGATTTTACCATTGCTTCACCCAAAGTTCATCATAAACTTGATTTTGTTTCTGCTTCAATTTTAGCAGAATTCGTGCTGCTCTGATACAGGCTCTTTTAAAACTAATATCTTATTCTTCGTAGTACCCCAAACTACCTATTTTTAAAATATGTATAGATAATCATTAAAGAACAGAAAGCTAAGCCGCCATTTCCAAAACAGAAGAAAGAAATGAGAATTTTAAAACTTCATTAATTCATAGAAAAAAAAAGAAAGGGAGACAAACATAGCAATAGAAAAATACAAAATAAGATGATAGAATTAAATCCCAATATATCAATAATTACAATAAATGCAATTGGGTCAAACTCACTTGTTAAATATCAAATTCCATGCTGCTTACAAGAGCATGCTTAACAGGAAATGACTTAGAATGGGTGAGATTGTAAGGTGGCTTTCAAGTCACTTCTTCATATGGCGTAGATTTTGGCTTTTGATTGTATCTTTTTTGGCAAGAGCTTATTAGCTTGGTGCAAAAGTAATTGCAGTTTTTGCCATTAAAAGTAATGGAAAACAGCTATTTCCCAAAACATGTATTTTGGAAAATAGCTTGTTCAATAGATCCATCATACCAGTCTTTGGAGTTGGTTGATCTAATTCTACCACCTAGTGCAGTTACTGTTCCTTTAGCTTCGTGGCATTTTCTCCTTTGCTCAGCCTCAAATAGCTTCAGAAGGCTAAGGAAAGAGCCCTAAAGCATTTGACTAGAGACCCTCAACGCCATAATAGTCCTTATTTGAACAATGTCATTCAACAAGCTGCAAATTCACCTGGCCATGCTCTCATTCCTCCTGTTACTTTTCTTTCTTGTCCAAAAATGTTAAAATGCCAGGGCTTCGACCTCCATGGCACAAAGAAAACTCTTGTTAATAACAGACTTATCCTATCACAAGTGACTTTTCTGTAAAACCCCAGCAACCTAAGCCCCTTTTCTAAGTTGGAGAATGAGAACGTCAGCTGCTGCACAGCAGATTGCATTCCTGTTGTTTAATTGGCACATCATGTACCTCCTGTACTTCAGAATGCCTTTGATGTCGGTTCTTTTGTTTTCATTTTTTTCAGTTTGCAGTAATTGAGAAATAAATGTTCCAAGTCAAGAAACAATATCAAAACCAAAGCCATAGCCGTTTGGTGTGTTTGAAGTGTAGCCTTCTTAAGTTCACCCAGAAGCTCTGCCAAAGCACACCCATAATGCACCTGTCTCTTTCAGCTGAGACAAGAATAATTAATTACATGAAAATGACTTCCATTGGAGGTTAACTTATTTTGGCTGTCACATATGTACACAGACACGTCTTAACGCTGCAGTTGGGCAGAGCTTTATTTAGAACATTTTATTTATATCTTGGGTGATTTCGTTCCTAAGAAACTGAGGAAGAGAAAGTGGAGATGGTGCAGGAATGCAAGAAGGGAACATTTCTCATCTTTTTTTTAGCAAAAGGGAAAGAAAAGAGCAATGTCATAGATAAGAACTTGGCTTTCTCCCCAGAATGTTGTAGAATTCAGTGACTGAAGAGAGAGGTCCAATGTACATTGGGGGAGGGGAATGGGTATAGGGCCAGAGGAAGGTTGTGGGAATTGACAAGTTTTCTCTGGTGTAACTTTAGGGTCTTCATGTACTCACTTCCTTCTGAGAGGTTGGGAGTGGAACCTGATGTTTCTACAGACAACATGAATGTAGTACTCCTGAATCAGCCCGCCCACCCTTGACAAGTGTTACCCTAGCCTCTCTGGGAGCCAAGAAGGACTTACTTTCGCAAATAATAGTTAAACTTTGTTTTGGCTTTGTTAGGGGCCAGGCATTTGCAAGCACCTCATTTCTTCCTCACCCCAACTCTGTGATGTAGGAACTACTATCATCCCCATTTTATGGATGGGGGAACTGAGGCTTGGGAAGGTTAAGAAACTTGCCCAAAATTGGCTGGGCGCAGTCACTCACATCTGTAATCCTAGCACTTTGGGAGGTTGAGGCTGGCAGATCACCTGAAGTCCGGAGTTTGAGACCAGCCTGGCCAACATGGCGAAACTCCATCTCTACTAAAAATACAAAAAATTAGCCATACATGGTGGGGAGCACCTGTAATCCCAGCTACTTGGGAGGCTGGGGCAGGAAAATCACTGAACCTAGGAGGCGGAGATTGCAGCAAGAGGAGATTATGCCACTGCACTGCAGCCTGGGCAACAGAGCAAGACTGTCTCAAAAAACAAACAAGCAAACAAACAAAAATTTAAAAAAGAAAGTTGCCTAAAGTTGCACAGTCAGTCCGTGACAGAGCTGGATTCCTAGCCCAACCACTACACCACACTGTCTGTCACTGTTATTTTTATCAAGCAAGGGGTCCCACATCATCCCTGGAAGATCTTCTACATTCCTGATGTGTTTCCCTGAGTATGCGTGCTGCGTTTTTTTAATTTTCAGGCTGGGGTAGCGGTGCTGTCTCTAAATGGAGAGGAATTCCGAGGGTTCAAGTGAGTTGTAGCCTACCTTCTGCTTCACCTGTGTATAAAGAAGGCAAAGCCAAGGTGAGGGGACATGGCTTCTGATAATCACTTTGCAAGACCTTCTTTCTCAGCAGTCCTTATCACAGTCAGCCTGACTCTCGTAGTTCCCATGGGCTGTTAGTCATGATAGGGGTCAGCTTAGGTTCCCAAGTCTGCAGCCTGTTAACCTATAATAATAATAATCACAGTTACCATTGGTATTATCTCCTACTTATTTTTTTAAGATGAGGTCTCACTCTGTTGCCCAGGCTGGAGTGCAGTGATACAATCACAGCTCCCTGCAGACTGGAACTTCTTGGCTCAGGCAATCCTCTAGCCCTAGTCTCCTTAGTAGAGGGACTACAGGTGTACACCACCACACCACGCTAACTTTTAAGTTTTCTGTAGAGATGGGGTCTTGCTATATTGCCCAGGCTGGTCTCAAACTTGTGGGCTCAGGTGATCCTCCTGCCTTTGCCTCCCAAAGTGCTGGGATTACAGGTGTGAGCCACGGTGCCTGGCCTTTCCCACTAATTAATTGTTTCCTCTATGCTAGAATTTGAATCTGGATCTGCAAATTCCATCTCCACCACCTACTAGTCTTGCAGTTTGGAGGCAGGTCATTTCACCCCTCTGAACCTCTGTTTCCTTAAGGATGACTATTTTTAGAATAACATTAATTTAGTCATTGCTTTATAGACATGCTTTATTTATATGCTCAATTTCATTCATTCTTACAAGAGCCCTGTTAGGCAGATGCCGTTAGGATGCCCACTTTTATATAAGGAAACTGAAGTCTACAGAGGGTACTGCAAACTACCATAGGTCACACAGCTGTTAAGTGTAGACTAGGGATTTAGCCCAATTCTGGGTCATTCCTATGCCCAAGTTTTTCATCACGATACACCTCTGGGATTATCATAAGAGTCGGCTATGAGGTATGTGAAGGGCTTAACCCAGTGTACAGCACACAATAGGACTCAATTATTACCGGGCAGACATCACCATTGGGATAACTGACCTGACACTGACACAGTTTCATCTCTAGGGTGAACCCCCAAATCACAGCCCCTGCAGGCAGCAGACACAGTAATGCCTCCGCCTGGCAGATGTCAGGGTCTCTGAGAGGGGTGACTTCTTTGCAGAGAGAGGGTAACCAAATTGATACTAATCTCATTTTAAAACAGGGAGTTCTTTAAAAACCCAAAAACACAAAACCTGTCCAGCCAGACAGGCCAGTTTTCTTACACAATAGCTATCTTAATGAAATCTCAAGTTCATTTACTCTGAAAACCTCTTATAAGGAAAAGCACCTGTGTTCCCAACCCGGTCTAGACACTGTGCGTTGGAGGTAATCTGATGCTGCTTTCTGCAGCGTTTTAGGGAAGAGACATGCCCACTTGCCTCCGTGGCAAAAGCCATCACTAACTTCATGATGAAGGTCCTGATTCCACGCCACCTGCCAGGAAGTGGGAAATAATTATTTAGGAGAAGCAAAGCGGTGATGCCCTGAGAATGGGGAGTGTAGGGGAAAGAGGAGCCCAGCCATGGGGCAAGACTGCCTGGGTTAAAATCCCAGCTCTGTCACCTTGAGCCCATAACAACTTCTCTGGGCTTTGGTTCTCGTATCTACAAAATGGGCATAAGCCCTTCTACCTCCACGGGCTGTTGTGCAGCGCCCATAAATCCATTTACATGGGTAATGTGCTTTGAGCAAGTGTCCGCCACATAGTCAAGCCTGTGGAACTTTCAGTAGTTACAATGGATAGAAAAATGTGGATAATACATATTATTGTATTGTCACTTGGAAATAGGTTTGAGTTTTCTCCAACTGTGGCAACACAGCTCCCGGCACCACGTTTACAGGCTGACTTGCATAATGGAGGCGATTTGAGGTTTTTCAAAAGAACCTGGTGTCTAGGGTCAGAGTCTGTTTTTGGTTGGGTTAGAGAGGTCGGGAAAAGGGTAGAAGCCACAGGTCTGGGGTATCACTGTATTAAAAGTGAACGAAATACGGCCTGAGAAGGACTCTAAACTTCAGCCAAATTCTATTTTTTTCTTTTATTTTTTTTTAAACAGTCTCTATCACCCAGGCTGGAGTACAGTGGCGCAATCTCAGCTCACTGCAACCTCCGCCTCCTGGGTTCAAGCAATTCTCCTGTCTCAGCCTCCCAAGTAGCTGGGATTACAGGTGCCCGTCACCACATCCAGCTCATTTTTGTATTTTTAGTAGAGATGGAGTTAACACTATGTTGGCCAGGCTGGTCTCGAACTCCTGACCTCAGGTGATCCACCCACCTTAGCCTCCCAAAGTGCTGGGATTACAGGCATGAGTCACCAAGCCTGGCCCAGCTGAATTAAATTTAAAGGCGTTTAACTGAGCAATGAACAATTCACTAGGGGCAGCCCCCAGAATCACAGCAGATTCACAGAGACTCCAGCACAGCCACGTGGTAGAAGATTTATTAACAAAAAAAGGGGGGTAAATGATGTACAGAAATTGAATGTGAGGTACAGAACAGCTGGGTTGGTTACAGGTTGGCATTTGCCTTATTTGAACACAGTTTGAGCAATCAGCAGCATATGAGTAGTTAAAGTATGGCTGCTCGGATTGGCCAAGACTCAGCTACTGTTACAGGTATAGACTCCTAAGTTAGGTTTTCAATCTTGTCTACCTATTAAGCTAGGTTGCAGCTTGTCCACAAGGACTCAAATATGGAAGTACAGAGTCCCTCTCAGGCCATATTTACTTCCCTTTAACAACTGAAAGGTCTCTTTTTGTAGAGACATGGTCTTGCTCTCTTGCCCAGGCTGAAGTGCAGTGGTGTGATCACAGCTCACTGTAGCCTTAACCTCCTGACCTCAAGCAATCCTCCCGCCTCAGCCCCCCAAGTACCCAAGACTACAGGTGGGTACCCTCATGCCCAGCTAATTTTTAAAAATTTTGTAGAGATGGAGTCTCACTATGTTGCCCAGGCTGGACTGCAGTGGTGCCATCATAGCTCACTGCAGCCTCAAGCTCCTGGCTTCGAGCTATGTTCCCAGCTCAGTCTCCCAAGTCACTGGGACCTCAGGCCTAAAGAATTCACCAGATGGCTGCTGGCAAATGTGCTAACTTCCTTTTTCTATAATATCCATAAGGCACAGAATATTTTAGTGACTCCTGGAGGTGACAGTCTTTTTTGTTTTTGTTTTTTTTTTTTTTTTGAGACAAGGTCTTGCTCTGTCACCCAGGTTGGAGTACAGTTGTGTGACCACAGCTCATTGCGGCTTTGACCTCCTGATCTCAAGCGATCCTGCTGCCTTAGCCTCTCAAGTAGCTGGGTCTACAAGTATGTGCCACCATGCCTGAGTGATTTTTAAATTTTTTGATAGAGATGAGGGTCTCGCTTTGTTACTCAGGCTGGTCTTGAACTCTGAGCCCCGAATGATCCTTCCCAGCCTCCTAAAGTGCTGAGATTACAAGTGGGTCACTATGCCCATAGACAATGTTGAATTTTACCTGAACCCTGGGCTCCTGGAAGGCAGCATGGACAAGAAATCCCCCCATTCTTTTGTGTTCTGGAAAATGGCTTAGGAACTACCTTTTCTGCAGTGTTATGGGTGTGACATAGCTGAGTTACTGGTGGCAAATCCGTACAGATCACAGCAACCTCAATTTTTGCCTTCTTAGAAGAAAGAATTTGAGGCCAGGCACGGTGGCTCACACCTGTAATCCCAGTACTTTGGGAGGCCAAGGTGGGTGGATCATGAGGTCAGGAGTTCAAGAACAGCCTGGCCAAGGTGATGAAACCCCGTCTCTACTAAAAATACAAAAATTAGCCAGGCGTGGT
This sequence comes from Saimiri boliviensis, assembly GCF_048565385.1. Classification (NCBI taxonomy): domain Eukaryota; kingdom Metazoa; phylum Chordata; class Mammalia; order Primates; family Cebidae; genus Saimiri; species Saimiri boliviensis. Next base: position 25,939,480 of record NC_133468.1, on the reverse strand, counting down.
AATGCATGCCTGTAATCCCAACTACTCGAGAGGCTGAGGCAGAGAATCACTTGAACCCAGAAGGCCTAGGCTGCAGTGAGCCGAGATCCTGCCACTGCACTCTAGCCTGGGCAGCAGAGTGAGACTCTGTCTCAAAAAAAAAAAAAAAAAAAGAATAAAGAATTTGACTGAAGGGCCTAAGGCAGAAGGAGAGACCAAGTCAAGTTTCAGAGCAGGAGTAAAAATGTATTACAAAGCTTTAGAAGAGTAAGGAAAGGTAGACAAAAAAAGAAAAGAAGGAAAGTACGACTTGGAAGAGGGTCCAGCAGGCGAGGACGTGAGAAACCAAGTGTGCAACCTGACCGAACTCTTGACAGGGGATTTTGTACATTGGAACACTCCTGGGATTGTACGTTACTTCTCCCTGCTCCTGGGATCTTATTGGGAAGCTGCTGATCAGTTTCAGGTGTTTTCTTTTTCTATCTTTTTTTTTTTTTTTTTTTAGACTGAGTTTCACTCTTTTTGCCCACACTGGAGTGCAATGACACCATCTCAGCTCAACGCAACCTCTGTCTCCCGGGTTCAAGTGACTCTCCTCAGCCTCCTGAAGAGCTGGGATTACAGGCACGTGCCACCATGCCCAGCTAATTTTGTATTTTTAGTAGAGATGGAGTTTCTCCATGTTGGTCAGATTGGTCTGGAACTCCCAACCTCAGGTGATCTGCCTGCCTTGGCCTCCCAAAGTGCTGGGATTACAGGCATGAGCCACCATGCCCAGCATTTCAGGTGTTTTCTATTAAGAGATGACCTTTCCCTGGCACCCCAATTATTACTTTAGAGAAACAAGTTAACAACCACCTGGCCAGGCATAGTGGCTCATGCCTTTAATCCCACCACTTTGGGAGGCTGAGGGAGGTGGATCGCCTGAGTTCAGGAGTTTGAGACCAGCCTGGCCAACATAGTGAAACCCCCTCTCTACTAAAAATACAAGAATTCACTGGACGTGGTGGCAGGTACCTGTAGTCCCAGCTACTTGAGAGGCTGAGGCTGGAGAATTACTTGGATCGGGGAGGCAGACCTTGCAGTGAGCCAAGATTGCGCCATTGCACTCCAGCCTGGGCAACAGAGTGAGACCCTGTCTTCAAAAAAATAAAAAAATAAAAAAAAATAAGCCTAGGCTGGTGTCATGGCACATACCTGTAATCCCAGCTACTCAGGAGACTGAGACAGGAGAATTGCTTGTACCCAGGAGGTGGACATTGCAGTGAGCCGAGATTGTGCCACTGTACTCCAGCCTGGGCCACAAGAGCAAGATTCCCTCACAAAAAAACTGCCTGATCATCACCTGAGGGTCACCCAACACTCCTAGTGCATGTGTGTGTGCTGGGGTGTACGGAGTCCTCTCCTGCCCTGCTCGTTCCTAACTAGCTACTCACTGTAACAGCAGGACTTAGACGCTTAGATGAAGCTCACAGATGCCCTTGTGTGCTTACAACCAGGACAGGCACAGAACTACCAAATTCCCACTCCTTGCCTCACTAATGATCAGCTGGACTGCTCGTCACCACTGATCAGTGGGGACAACATGCTTGAGAACCAAACTTTGGTGAAACTTCCTCCTTCCTCAGGCCCACCCTTGGGATGAGGCCGCAGACACTTGAGAATCAGCTACCCTAGGATAAAATAGTTCCTGATCTACCCTGTGGAGACATTCATTTTACTTCCTCACACTGGGTCTTTCTAGTCTTATTACTCCCCACAAAAGAAAACCATCAGGCATGGTGGCTCATGCCTATAATCCCAGCACTTTGGGAGGCCAAGATGGGAAGATCACTTGAGGCCAGGAGCTCAAGACCAACCTGGGGAACATAGTAAGAACCGCACCCTGCCCCCCACCCCCACCATCTCTACAAAACACTAAAAAATTAGCCAGGCATGGTGGCGTGTACCTGTGGTTCCAGCTACTCGGGAGACTGAGGCAGGAGGTTGAGGCTGCAGTGACTTGTGAGCATATCACTGCATTCCAGCCTGGGCAACAAAGTGAGACCCAGTCTCTAAAGAAAAAAAGAAGAAAACCTATTTTTGCAGATTTTATGTTCAGAACAGTCTTCCTATTGGAATAATCCCCCTCCCTCTATTGCAAGAACCATCCCCCTCACCCTTGTAATAACCCTTTCGGGTAAAGTTTCTCCTATGACATCCAAATTTCGCTTCCACTTGACAAGATTAGGGGATGACCTTGTGCAAGATCTCCCAAGAACTGTGCTGCTCTAGAACGCTTGGGGTTTGCCTGTTCCTGATGGCTTTCTCGATTCATAAGAAATAGAGTCCCTCCCGTGCCACCCGGTCCAGTTCAAGGAAAGGGACTCCATGGAGAGGCATGTTAGAAATGGGCCTTGGGAGATCACCAATGACACTTTCCTTCCATCCTGCAGCTTCTCCCTGACCCTGTCTCCTCCTTGTTTTTGCTGATCCATAACCTCACCTTGAACTTGGCCCCCAGATGGCCTACACTCAATGGCCTGGCAGCCCTGGAGCCCACCTCTAGCCAACTCCTTTAGGTGTTTCCCGTTAGAGAGACTCTGCCTGGCTCTTCTCATCCACAGACCCTGCTCTGTGGCCTGCTGGTCACCCCTGATATGCTACCCATGGTCAAGCCCCCGACCTCTGAGGCCTGGCCCAGTGAGTCTGCGATGAAACCACCTTTGTAAAAATTGTAACAGTGAGAAAATTATAACAGTGAAAAAGATCTGATCTAACTAATCCCCAACTTGCCTTTGCCCTCCAAAATACCTTTGGTCATTACTGGGCTTGGGCTAAACTAACTTTGGGGGAAATTTAGTTTTTAGTTTAAATGATGATAGTCCTTCCCCATAATTAAACTGCTTTTATTAAACAAATGGAAGTCCAGCATGTTAGGAGGTTCTGAAGAGCCTGAATTCTGCTAAGGTACAGGTAATAGTTATGGAAGCCATTATCCTTAGCAAACTAACGCGGGAACAGAAAATGCAGGAACAGGGAAGAGGGACAGGAGGATCAAGGGAGGGAGCAGGGATTATTTTTAGTAGAGACAGTGTTTCTCCATGTTGGTCAGGCTGGTCTTGAACTCCCAACCTCAGGAGGGTGGGAGGAGGGAGAGGAACAGAAAACAATACCTATTTTTTCATCACCTAGGATTAATATTTGAGTGATGAAATAATCTGTACTACAAACCCCTGTGACACGAGTGTACCCATGTAACACACCTGCACATGTACCTCCAAAACCTAAAATAGGAGTTAAAAGAAAAAACAAAATTAAAAGAAAAAAAAAATAGGAGTTAAAAGCAAAACAATTGCCAGCCATGGTTCCGGAGGTCACAAGATTTGCAGCTTCCTCAATTCTCTGTTGTAGAACCTAAGACTGGCCTTTTGAGATGTCTTTTCAGACTTCTGCATGTCTGACGACCAGATGGTCCCACCCGGACCCTTGAGTCTTGGTTCAACCGGTCCTGTGGCCCTATCCAGAGCTTGACTCAGTGCGCAAGGATCATTTTCCACACCCCAATGATTGCATCCCCAGCTAATCAGGGGCACCCATTCTCCTAGCCACCTGCCCGTCAAGCTATCTTTGAAAAACTCTAGCCTCAGCCAGGCATTGTGGCTCATGCCTGTAATCCCAGAATTTTGGGAGGCCAAGGTGCGTGGATCACGAGGTCGGGAGTTTGAGACCAGCCTGGCCAACATGTTAAAACTCCATCTCTACTAAAAATACAATTTAGCCCCGTGTGGTGGCACACACCTATAATGCCAGCTACTTGGGAGGCTGTGGCAGGAGAATCGCTTGGACCTGAGAGGCAGAGGTTGCAGTGAGCTGAGACCATGCCATTGCACTCCAGCCTGGGCAACAGAGTGAGACTCCATCTCAAAAAAAAAAAAGAAAGAAAGAAAGAAAGAAAGAAAAAAACTCTAGCCTCTGAATTTTGGAGAAGACTTATTTGAGTAATAACTCTGTCTCCCATGTGGCACGGCTGACCCCGTGCCAATTAAACTCTATTGCAATGCCAAGATCTCAGTGCTACGGTCGTCTGTGCAGTGGGCAGGAATAACTCATTGAGCAATTACAGCATGATGGAAACCATGGCTGCTTAGACAACAGGGGCAGCAGTGGGTTGTTTCTCTCCCAAGGGGGTATAGCTGGAACGAACAATGACTATGACCCTGACAATCTCTCTAGCAGTCTCGGGAAGATGACAAGCCCCTATCCACTAAACATGGACTATTTGGAAGAAGTATGAAATCACCTCTGATTGTTTATTGTTCTTCATTTACGCCTTTTCCTTTTAGGGGGGGGTCAGGGGTTCCTTTTTTTCTCTCTAAAGAGACAGGTTCTTACTCTGTTACTCAAGCTGTAGTGCAGTGGCATGATCATGGCTCACTGCAGCCTCCATTTCCTGGGCTCACGGGATCCTGCTTCCTCAGCCTTGCCAGTAGCTAGGACTATAGGCATGCACCACCATGCCTGCTAATTTTAAAAATGTTTTTAGTAGAGGCAGGGTCCCACTATGTTGCCAAGCTGGTCTGAACTCCTTGGCTCAAGCAATCCTCTTGACACAGCCTCCTAAAATGTTGGGATTATAGGCATGAGCCATCACGCCCAGCTGGTATCATCTTTATCTGTGGTTTCATGGGGCATTGAGAGTCACTGAAAGTGTCTTTACACAGTACAGTCCCCACACAGGGTTCTGAAGCTTCACCAACACCTCAAGTAAGAGGAAATGTTCCATCTACCACCTTGCTGAGTCTGGCATCATTAGCTGTTTTGTGCACAAAAACTTTTTTTTTCCTGTATTTTATTTTATTTATTTATTTTTGCTGGTGCTATAGCGTACAGAAGCCCATTTTTTCCTTTTTTAGTTTCAGCAACTGAGGAGGCAACATGGCAAGCACATTTTGAGGCGGTTGCTCTCCCTCTGATGGTGTTCGCTCTGTGCTGAATAATCTAAGGGTGGCTGCCACAGTAAATAATGAGGATATGTTCATGTGAATGAGGCAGCCCTGAAGAAACTAAATCAGGGATTCCCAATTAGGGGCCCACAAACAACACGTAATGGCAGGTTCAGGATTGATGGCTGATAAGAATGTTCCAGCTAATTAAAATGTCAGGGTTTCCCGGTCCGCCAAGATTTATCATCAGTCTGGGAGGTAACACTTGTCCGCTGATCAGTTCTTGCTGATAAGAAGTTCTACTTGACAGTTACTGAGGTCTTTGATAAATAAAATATGGGAAACAGATGAATTATTACTTAATAAATACAGTGTTGTTCGGGTGGTTTTCGGAGTGCAGAGGTTGTAAACTGCTGGTCTGAGGGCCAGAAGCGATGCTTGGATGTCTTCTACTTGGTTTGCACAGGATTTCTGCTTTTGTCTTACTGATTTGAGCCAACATAGAAAGGAGATATTTTACACACATGCATACACATACTCTCTCTCTCTTTCTCTCTCTCTCTCTCTCTCTCTCCAAAATCCAGGCTTGTGCCTTCTCTTAAAAACTGGTCACATTGGGCCAGGCGCAGTGGCTCATGCCTGTGATCCCAGCACTTTGGAGTCCAAGGCAGGCAGATCACCTGAGGTCAGGAGTTCCAGACCAGCCTGACCAACATGGAGAAATCCTGTCTCTACTAAAATTAGCTGTCTCTACAAAATTAGCCGGGCATGGTGGTGCATGCCCATAATCCCAGCTACTCAGGAGGCTGAGGCAGGAGAATTGCTTGAACCGATATCGCGGCATTGTACTCCAGCCTGGATGACAAGAGCAAAACTCTGCTTAAAAAAAAAAAAAAAAAAAAAAAAAAAAAAAAAAAAAAAAATTGGCCACATTGGCTGTGTGTCTGGGAGTAACAGGCAGCTGAAGTTGGGTGGTGGCTACTGCTTGTTGTTGGAACACCTGGTGACCACCCTCACCTCCTGCCACCTGCTGACACATCACAGTGCCAGTGGCCAGGAGTCATGAGCTTGCGCTGTGTCCTGCCTCCATCAAAACTGGGAAGAAGAGAAACCAGAACATGGAAGTGCCTCAGTATTCTTTGCTCCTGGCCTCTTTTGCCCATTGATTTTCCCTACTGGCCTCTCTAGGCAAGAGGTTGGCAAACTATGACCCATGGGCCCAATCTGACCCCATGCTTGTGTTTGTTAATAAAGTGTTTTAGAACACAGTTACACTCACTTGCTTGTAGATTGTCCGTGGCTGCTTTTGTGCTTCATGAGCAGAGCTGAATAGTTGCACAGACACTGTCTGGCCTGCAAAGCACGACTGCTCTAGGCAGTTGTGTTTTCGACCCCTGGAGTAGTGACCGACTACAGCTGTTGTCTCAGCTTGGGCCAATGACAACCTCTCTGAGCTTCAAGTGCCTCCTCTCTAAAACGGGATCACGTGAGATGTAGTTCTGTAGAACAGTTGAGAGGATTGAATGAGATGAAACGCCGGCCTGGCATACAGCCGGGTCATTCAGCATAAGGTATCTGCTGATGTTAGTCAAAGCATTGGCTCCGTAAAGAGAAAAATAACAAAAACACTTCCAATATTGATTTAATGTTAAGAGAAATTACACAGAAACTTCAGAACCCGCCAGAGATATTTCCTCCCCCAAAACAAGAGCTCCAGGCATTTCTTGGCAGAGTCAGAGGTGGAAGGCAACACCAGCCACAGCACAACTTAGTTCTGGAAATAAGACACAAAGCAGAAACCTGCTGTGGGCACAAGGCCTGGCCAGAATGGGCTGCTGGGTGCTGCACGTCTGTGGCCCCACTCCTTGTGTTTGTGCAAAACTCTAGAGAAACCATTAAAAGAACTGGCACCCTGCAGCCCTTACTCAGAGCCCTAGTTGGGCTCCTTTACTATTTCCTGTACACACACCAAGGGAGCGAATGGGCACAGTGTTGGGGTGGGGCTTGCACTCTCGGTAAGTAGGTCATGACTCTGGAGGAACCAAAGTGATTGAGTAAAGGGTTAAAGGATTCTTGTGTCTATTACTTAAGAAAATCGCTTAGGCCAGGTATGGTGGCTCACACTTGTAATCCCAGCACTTTGGGAGGCCAAGGCCGGAGGATCACTTGAGGCTAGGAGTTCAAGACCAGCCTGGGCAACACAGTGGGACCCCATCTCAGAAAAAAAATAAATAAATAAACTTAGCCAGGCATGGTGGTTTACACCTGTAGTCCCAGCTGCTCAGGTGATTGAGGTGAGAGGATTGCTTTAGCTGAAGAGTCAGAGGCTACACTGAGCCAGGATTGCGCTATTGCAATCCAGCCTGAGCAACAGAATGAGATCCTGTCTCTAAAAAACAAGAAAGGAAAAGAAAAGAAAGGGGAAGGGAAGGGAAATGCAAAGGGGATGGGGAAAGGGGAGATAAGGGAAGAGAAGGGAAGGAAAAGAAAGGGAAAAACAGAAAGAAAATGACACGCAGTCGAGCTCCAATCATCCCCCTTCCATCACTGCCTCCATCTCCAGCATCACGCTAGGTTTCTTCACCCTTAGCATTGCGACATCACCACCACGATCATTCCACACGTTTTTTGCGGACATGCAGTTATAAAGTCCCCAGAGTGGGGATGAGGGCTCCCAGGGAGCCTGCATCGTAGGAAGGAAAGTTGACAACATGTCAACTGAAACCATCGGTAACATTATGCAGAGAACTGAGATGGAGAGCTGTATTTGCATGAGTAGTCAGGAAAAAGATCTTTACTTTTGAAGGGTGATGTCTGAACAGAAAACCCCGCGGTGCATGGAAACAGGGAGACCAGTGCCCCAGATAAAGGTTGTAGCAAGTTTGAAGGTCACGTGGAGACCCTGACCTTGGCATGTGGGAAGGAGGGGAGGGTGGCTGGCAGCTGGCTACTGGCTACCCGAAGTGTGCTTTATGACAAGCACCAATGTAACCTGGGAGCTTGTTAGGAATGCAGAATCTTTGTCCCCACCATAGACCTGTTGGGCCAGAATGTGCATTGTCTCAAGACACCCAGGTGTTTTGTATGAATAGTACAGCTTAGAAGTCCTGGGCCAGAGCACAAATGAACAAGGACACAGCGGCCTGGAGTAAGAATAGGGAGACAGACAGCACCTGAAAGGTGCAAGGCAAGGCCAGTGCTGCTAGAGTGAAAGGGGTGAGGTGGCCCCACATGTCCTTTGCAGCCTGTTTTCAGTGATTTTAGTCATTCAAAAAGTACTTACTGGTAATACGGTTTGCATTTGTGGCCCCTCCCAAATTTCACGTCAAATTGTAATCCCCAGTGTTGGAAGAGGAGCCTGGTGGGAGGTGATTGGACGATGGGGGTGAATTTTTTCCTTGCTGTTCTCATGATGGTGAGTTCTCACGAGATCTGATCGTTTGCATGTGTGTAGCACTTCCTCCTTCTCCTTCACCTGCTCCAGACATGTCTGCTCCCCCTTCACCTTCCACCATGATTGTGAGTTTTCTGACGCCTCCCCAGACATACTTCCTAGATAGCCTGCAGAATCATGAGCCAATTAAACCGCTTTTCTTTATAAATTATCCGGTATTTATAAAGATATTTCTTTGTAGCAGTGCAAGAATGGACTAATACAATTGGGCATGCCTTCTAAGCGAGGTACTGTTCTAATCGCCAGACAATGGTGTGCTGGTAAATATTTAACAACTGGCTCTATGAGAGTAATCCTGCCACGATTACTCACCATGATTACGGTGGCTAATATTTTCACTTATGTTAACAAGTAAGACAAAAGTCAAACAACATAGGTGCATGCTGGAAATTCACTCCTGTGTTGATGACATGAGAGACTTCCTTGCTGAATCTGATAATAGTAATCAAATACTGGAGAAACATTTTTTTAATTCTTTGTGCTTTTTACAGTTTAACAATGACATGCTTTTATGTTTAATCTACATTATTAATATTTTTCTCCATCCCTTCCTTAAATCTAGACAACAAACCAAACAACAGGGCAAGCTCTGGTTTGCAGTGTCTGATTCCTGTGGTGTAAATACTCCCATCATGGCTAATATCAAGCTGCCAACAAGGTGTCACTATGTGCAGACTTGGGAAGAGACGCTTGCGAGCACATCGCTGTACAGAATCTTCATTCTATGGATATGATAGCTGCAAATAACCCCAAGAACAGAGCAAACAGCAAAATAATTAGGGAGTGATATGTTTTGAATATTCATTATCTTTGTTTTCGATAAAATTTATTTAATTGTAAGCTTTTATAGTCTCTTTATTTGTATTTTCATTTATTTATGTGTATGCATTTATTTTTATTTAAAAAAAAAAGTCGAGTTCCCCCTATATTGCCCAGGCTGGTTTTGAGACTCCTGGACTCAAGCAATCCTCCTGCCTTGGCCTCCCAAAGTGCTGGGATTACAGGCATGAGCCACCCCACTCAGCCAGTCTAATTTTGTTTTTGTTTTTGAGATGTAGTCTAACACTGTCACCCAGGCTGGAGTGCAATGGCACAATTTCAGCTCACTGCAATCTCCATTTTTCAGGTTCAAGTGATTCTTCCGTCTCAGCCTCCTGAGTAGCTGGGATTACAGGCACCCACCACCACACCCAGCTAATTTTTTGTATTTTTTTTAGTAGAGACGGGATTTCACTATGTTGACCAGGCTGGTCTTGAATTCCCACCTTGTGATCTGCCCACCTCAGCCTCTCAAAGTTCTGGGATTACAGGTGTAAGCCACTGTGTCTGGCCCCAGTTTAATTTTTAATAATGGCTATTATTAACAAGCAATTTGCAAAATCCTGAAAATTTAAGAATTGACTCTTCTGAGCTGGCAGGAAGTGACTCCAGTACAGCACTCCAGTGGGGGTGAAGGGGTGTCGGGGTGGAAAACCCCTGAACAGCACAGGCACAGACCCTGTCTTCTGAGCTTGCAGTTTAATGGGGCTTGTTGCGCTTTATTTAAAGTCAAATTCCTCCAGACAAAGAGAGTGGGGTGGGAGAAGGAACTTGCTCTGTGGTTCACCCCAGGACCTCACTCTGTCCTAGGAATGTCCCTGCCTCAGGATTAGCCCCCAGGACCAGGCCTCCAGAGTCCGCATCCCCCTACAGTGAGTTCAGTGGAGACCCTTTGGGACAAACGAGAGAAAGAAGAACCAGAAGATTGCAAGGAAGACTGTTTAGGAAGAGAGATTAGGATGTGGTCACCTTGGCATGCCCTTCCCAACTACAAGCCATCAAATAGAAGTAATAACAACAGAGCATGTAAGCTTTTAGAGAGGAACCTCACACAGTCAGAGTCCAGCCTAGACACAGACCAACATTTCTGGGCCTGGGACAGGCAGGGAACTGCTATATATTGGATTGCCAACCATGGACAGGTTGGGTGATCCACCTTTGACTCAAACAACCAAGCAGAGTTGGCGCCTTTGCCAGTTTCATCTTGTAGAAGGAGAAACTGAGGCTCATAAGGGTTAAGGGGTTCCCCAAGTCTTAATGCAGAGCCCTTTGCCTACCTAGAATGGGGGCTGATATGGTTTGGTTCTGTGTCCCCACCCAAATCTTATCTTGAATTGTAATCTCCAGCTGTCAAAGAAGGGACCTGTAATCCCCACGTGTTGAGGGAGGGAGGTGATTGGATCATCAGGGAGGATTTCCCCCGTGCTGTTCTCATGATAGTGAGTGAGTTCTCGTGAGATCTGATGGTTTTATAAGTCACTTTTCCCTGCTCTGGCGTGCTCTCTCTCTCACCTGCTGCCATATAAGACATGTCTGCTTCCCCATCCACCATGACTGTGAGTGTCCTGAGACCTTCCCAGCCACATGGAACTCTGAGTCAATTAAACATCTTTCCTTTATAAATTACCCAGCCTCGGGTATTTCTTTACAGCAGTGCAAAAACAGACTCATACAGGGGCCAAAAGCACACAAGATCTATGTCAACCTGACTGGTAATATTAGGGTCACTCCAATAGGTAGCCCTGTCCCATGACCTCTAAGTAAGGCAGAGTCATTGCTGACTATTCTGAGAGGCTGTTCCTATCTCCTCTGGGTCCCCATTCCAACTTGTTCCTTCCTTCCCAGGTTCAGTGTTATTTTTCTTTTGTGACTGTTTTTCTGAAAATGGTGTTGTAGACACTTCCTTGTCCCAGTCACAATCCTTACTACATTCAATTATCCTGGTTTATTAGGCTCTTTAAAGCTACTTTATTACTCTCTCCTTGCTGTGACCCTAATATTTGTTTTCCCTCTAGCTTTCTCCAGGGTTATTGCTTGTCAAGAGAAAGGTCACCACAGACTCAGAAGAAACAGGAAAATAAACAATAGAAGGCTGGCTTCTGGCTGTCAACTTTGTTTTTAGCAACATTAAAGTGATAGATGAATTTGGAGGTGCCCTGCCACTTATCCTATCTCTTCTCAAGCTATATCTTGCCAGACCCAGGTCTCAGAAATAGCAGTCTACTAACATAAAATTATATCACATTTTCCCAGTGTTCTTTCATATACATGAACTTCTTAATTAATTCTCAAAAACAGTTCTGTGGTATGGGTGGAGTAGGTAGTCTTGTTCCCATTTTACAGATAAAGAAACAGAGGAGATAGAAAGCTGAACTTATAACTCTAGACAAGATAGAGTAGCCCCATTTCTCCTAGGTCTACCATCTTACAACAGCAACAATAACAAATCTCTGGATATGACACAACAAAGAAACATGAGTTCCCCTCTCCCCTATCCTGTTGTCAGCAGGGGTCAGTGAATTGCTGAGCTTCTGCCCAATCTGCCACAAAACAGTGGGAGTCAGGTTCTCCCATCCCTGGGTCAGCAGAGCCTAGCAGGGTAGCTTGGATAGAGTAGCACAGTGCAAGTTGATGCTCCACTTTCAATGGGAAGGTATCATCAAGGCAGAGAGGGGAGTTAACTGCCAACCACTTAGTTGCAATCAAGCAGAGTAAATCAGTCCTACACTTTCACCAGGATAGCACTGGTGGGGCCGGTGGGAGGTTGAATATACATCCTATCCAACCTGCTGTGGTTTGGATCTGTGTCCCTACCCAAATATCATGTTAAATTGTAATCCCCAATGTTGAAGGTAGGACCTGGTGGGAGGTGCTGGATCATCGGGGTGGTTTTCCCATGAATGATTTAGCACCATCCCCCTTGGAGTTCTCACGAAATTGGGTTGTTTGAAAGTGTGTGACACCTCCACCCCTCTCATTGCCTCCTGCTCTGGTCATGTGAGACATCTCACTCCCCCTTTGCTTTCCACCATTAATGGAAGCTTCCTCAGTCCTCCCCAGAAGCAGGAAGGAAGAAGGAGGGAGGGAGGGAGGGAAGGAAGGAAGGAAGGAGGGAAGGAGGGAAGGAAGGAGGGAGGGAGGGAGGGAAGGAGGGAGGGAGGGAGGGAGGGAGGGAAGGAAGGAGGGAGGGAGGGAGGGAAGGAAGGAAGGAAGGAAGGAGGGAGGGAGGGAGGGAGGGAAGGAAGGAGGGAGGGAGGGAGGGAGGGAGAAAGGGAGGAAGGAGGGAAGGAAGGAAGGAAGGAAGGAAGGAAAAAGAATAAAAGTGTAAAAAGGAATGAACTTACTTTCCTGGCTCCTATTGACAGCTGTTTTTGTTGATAGACTCCTCGATTGCCTGCCTTTCCCCTCCCCTTCTGCAGTGCCGGCTGGCTCTCACTCCTGCCCCTCTCACTCCTACTGAAACTGTCTTTCAGCAGCCACCAAGTCCCGTCTCCCAGGCTCCTCTTGGGTTGCACCATGGCTTCTGTTGAAGGTGCCAGTCCCTGATTTTCTGAAGGCTCGCTGTCCTCTCTCAGTTCCCCTCCCGCCCCTCTGCCTGCACCTCCTCTGACTCTTCCCCGACCTTGCTTCCTCTTTCTGCCCCCAACAATCTGAATTCCACTTCCCTCCCTTTTCTCTCGTTACATGTTCACTGGTAGTCTCACCTCTTTAAGGTTCCACTTTCCCTCCCCAGGACACCGGGGTGATTTCTCTCCCTGACCCCAACCTCATGCCAGGTCTTTATTTACCATTTGCCCTCATTCCTGAGCTCCCCAGGCAGGTTCCAGCAGGACATCACAGTCCCTGAGGCCAGACTGCGGGCATCCTGCCTCACCTCCCTCCAAACTGCTCCCCCACTGCCCTTTCTGCAAATACCCCCAGCACGCCCCCACCCCAGGGCCCAGGCACTCTTCAACATCCGGCAAGGGACTCAAACCCCTCTCAGCATGTGCCCCTCCCATGCATCTATGCCATCTGGATCAGGAGGTTGGGAATGAGGATAAGAAGGACGACTTACTCATCTGGTTGTGCTTAGTAAGTGTCACTCATTCATTCACAAGTATTGACTGAAGGCTCTCTCTGGGCTGGACCGAGCAGGAGGAGGCTGAGCAGTGAAAACAGTGATCCCTGTCCTCACGGAAGTAACGAGAAGAGCGAATGACAAGTGTGCAAGACACAGAATGAGCAACGGGCTGCACAAATCGCAGTTCATGTGGCTTTGGAAAAAACACATCTCACAAGTTGGGGCTGTCATACAGCATTAGCTTCCTGGTAATCAATGCATTTCAGCAATATATGGAGGTGAGTTACCTTCCACTTGACTTCCCTGAGAGTGTTGGATAAAATTGCAATTTAGAGTCAATCAATAAACATCTAGTGAGCATCTATTCTCAGCCTGAACAATTGTGGGCATCATGGGGGATACAAAGGGAGATACGGGTGGAGCTTACCATGGAAACGACTCTCTTTTGCTCTGTGGTCTTTACCTTGGCTTGGAAAATAAACAACAGAAAGATTTTTTGGTGGCAACGGAGACAGGATTGAGAGACTTGCACAGACTTCCCTTCCCAAAACTTCTGCAGACTAAAATTCTACCATTAGCTATTCATTTCTTTGACTAAATTTTGCCCTCACCCTGCAGTTTCTTTTTTCTAAAATAAAAATACTTCTATAAAGAGAACGCTGCATGCTTAACCTCTTAAAACAGAAGCGACATGTAATGTGACACGCACACCAATCTGGACCCTTGAATATCTGTCGCCTGAAGAGCTGTGCTGAGAAGGCCTCTGAAGCTCAGTCTGGCCTCAGATGCAAAGAATGCCAGTTGATTGGTGATCTTTGCCCTGAGTGCTGGAAGAGAGGATGGCATTTATTACACCTGCCTTAGATTAGAGGAGCTTTGGGGTTTTTTCCCAAAGTATAACAAGAGGGGTTAAATGAACACTAATCATTTGGTAGGAGGGCCACTGAAGGAGGTGGGGGGAACTTGAGAAGGAAAAGCTGTGACTGCCAGTCTCTTAATGTCACCTGCATGGCCCTGGGTCACCTGCAGCCCTTGTCAGTGCACTCAAAGCCTTCACAGATGTCAACCCAGCTGGCTTTCCCGCCATGTCTGACCATACCACAATGCTCCTCTGCTCCAGCCCCACTAAACTCTGCCATAGCCTGGATGTGCCCTTATAGATGCACTTCCTAGGCATTCTAGAACATCTGCACCCATTATCTCTGCACAGGGAACTCTTATGTAACTCCAGGAACACCAGCCTTAAGTGTCACTTCCTGTGAGAAGTCCTCCCTGATTGATTCCCTCCTCTGTTTACCCACCCATTGCAGACCCACCTCTGCATGGCACTCTTCACACTCTGTCATCTTTGTCCTTCCTCTTTTTTTTTTTTTGTCAAGGTATCACTCTGTCACTCAGGCTGGAGTGCAGATCACAGCTCACTATATCCTCCAACTCAGCTCAAGTGATCCTCCCACCTCAGCCTCCAGAGTAATTGGGACTGCAGGATCACCACCATGGCCAGGTAATTTTTTTCTTTTTTGTAGAGATAGGATCTTGCAATGTTGCCCAGGCTGGTCTCAAACTCCTGGCTTCAAGCACCTCCCATTTCAGCCTCCCAAAGTGCTGGGATTATAGGCATGAGACACTGCGTCCAGCCCATCCTGGCCTTTTCACGTGTCTCACCGTTCCCGTGACACTGAGAGCTCCATGGGAGCAGGGGTAGTGCCTGGTCTCTGTGACCCAGCCCCCAGCCGGGGCCTGACAGGCAGCTGGTGCTCAACAACCATTGGCTGAATATCTGAAAGGAAAAAATGAACAGACCTTGTCAGCATGGCAGATGTTCTGCCTGTGCTGCAGTCTCAGTGAAGTCTCACTGACAAGGTCTGTTCATTTCCCACGTGCCCCTGCTTCTCCCGTGTTCCTGCAGTAGTACCCTGCCGGTGGTAAATGAATCCCCGCATCTGAATGCTTCGCAGAATGAAGTTTAATTTCCCCTCCCACAAAGTCCAATGCAGATTGTGCAGCCCTCCGGAATAGTTGTCTCGGTATTAACCGTTGAAAAACGTGCGCTTTGAATGAAGAGACCTTCCAAACAGGCTTTGTGTGAGCAACATGGCTGTTTATTCACCGGGGTGCAGGTGGGCTAAGGCCAGCAAGGGTGTTAGCAAAGGGCAGCGGGATAGGAGTTGGTTTTATAGGTTTGGGTAGTTTTTTTTTTGGGCGGGGGAGTGTTGCAGAGTAAGTTCAGTTACAGTGGTGGGGGATAGGAGCAAGGAGTATAGAAGCTCAGTTACAATGGCAGGGTTGGGTGAGAGGTGTTTACATTATCACAAGAACAGTTAAGATGGCAGGGTTGGGTGAGGGGCTTGTCCGGGAAAGCTCCACTGGGCAATCAGGGACCATGGCGAACGCAGGCAGGGGGTGGGAGATGTCAGCCGAGGCAAGCAGGACTTCAGACTTTCGGGCTCCAGGCTTGTATATGGAGAGTTGACATTAACCACATCTTCTATTCCCTGCATTCCAATGCTCTGACCTCTGGGGCCTCGCTGACCCCCCAATTTCTAGAGATACAAATGACTTGTCAGGAGAGCACTTTTCAGATGCAAACAACCAATCCAAACCAAACCAAGCCTTCTTTGCCCTCCAGCTCCTGACTGACCCTGGTGCTTCCCCGTGTGGTCCCGTGTGGCCCCTTGTGATGTGGCAGGTGGTGGCCCCTCCTCCTGGGAACTGTGAGCAACAAACTACTTTTTCAATAGTAATCATCTGATCTGTTGGCTTCAGTGTACCTCAGGTTTTCTACTGATACACTACATTTTGAAACAGGCTTCCACTGAGTGACTCAGTGATCCAGGCTGCTTTCATAGGTGGCTCTAACACCTCAACATATGGCCCCTCCTCGTGGGCTTCCAATGGCTTGATCCCTTTAATATTCTCCCTGCTCTGGGTTCCTGCAGCACCGCACTCCTGGCAGCCTCCCGTGACAATCTCTGCAGCGGGCCTCTACCTACAGATGCTCTCTGCCTCAAAACCTGCAAACTGATAATGATGACCTCACCCACCCTCTGCCACCTCCAGTTTTGCTTTTCAGCAAGAGAGAAGCAGCTGTATTATTCATGAAGTCAAGAGTTGGGGAGGAAAAAAGTATACTTCCAGTTAAGGTTTGGCCTTAAATAAATACAATCCACTCAAAGCAAAGCAACAGGCCAGGAAAAATATTGTCAGCACTTATCAAAGAAAAATGTATATGATTCAACGTACATATTTCAAAAGGAATATATATTTCCTTTCAAAAGTATATAAACAACTCCCACAAATCAAAAAGAAAAAGACAAACAATGCCACAGAAAAATGCCACAGCCGTGGGAGTGAGCAGGTTGGTTGCTGATGGCAGCTGCCATTTCTCCCTCCCCTTTCCAGGGGAACCCAGGTTTACTCAGGTCCTCAGAGCGCTACAGATGCTTGCTTCAGTGGAGTGCCCAGCCCCTGTGCTGAGGAGTCTGGGTTCCCCGTGGCCATCACAGTGAGATAGGTTGGGTCATAGGCAGTAATCTTGTCTTGTCTATCCTCTGGGGGAGTAGGGTGGTGTCAAGAGAATCCTTTCCTCATTCTTAGACACTGAGGCTGGGTGCAGTGGCTCACACCTATAATCCCAGCATTTTGGGAGGCCGAGACAGGAGGATCACTTGAGGTCCAGAGTTCGAGACCAGCCTGACCAACATGATGAAACTCCATCTCTATCTAAAAATACAAAAATCAGTCAGGCATGGTGGTGCACGCTTGTAGTCCCAGCTACTCGGCAGACTGAGCCAGAAGAATCACTCAAAGCCAGGAGGCAGAGGCTCCAGTGAGCCAAGATCATGCCACAGCACTCCAACCTGGGCAACAGAGCAAGATTCTGTCTCAAAACAAAACAAAACAAAACAAAAATACACTGAGGGTAGGTGCAGTGACTCATATCTGTAATCCTAGCACTTGCAGAGGCTGAGGTATAGGGATTGCTTGAACCCTAGAGTTCCAGACCAGCTTGGGCAACATAGTAAAACCCCAACTCTACAAAAATAATAAAATTAGCCAGGCTTGGTGGTGCACACCTGTAGTCCCAGGTGCTCAGGAGGCTGATGCAGGAGGATCACGTGAGCCCAGGAGGTAGAGGCTTCAATGAGCTATGATAGTGGCACTGCACTCCAGCCTGGGCGACAGAGAGAGACTTTGTTTCAAAAAAAAAAAAATAATTTAATGCACACACCTTTAGCCAAGTGATGTCAATTCAACCTCTTTTGTAGAAACATTTGCATGATGCAGCCATAAAAAAGAATGAGTTCATGTCCTTTGCAGGGACATGGATGAAGCTGAAAGCCATCATTCTCAGCAAACTAATACAGGAACAGAAAACCATACACTGCATGTTCTCACTCATAAGTGGGAGTTGAATAATGAGAACACATGGACACAGAGAGGGGAATATCACACACCAGGGCCTGTCGAGGGGTGGAGTGCAAGGGAAGGGAGAGCATTAGGACAAATACCTAATGCATGTGGGGCTTAAAACCTAGATGACGGGTTGATAGACGCAGCAAACCAGCATGGCAGACACACACCTATGTAACAAACCTGCACGCTCTGCACATCTATCTCAGAACTTAAAGTAAAATTTTAAAAAAAGGAAAGAAAGAAAAGGGCTGGGCACGGTGGCTCACACCTGTAGTCTCAGCACTTTGAAAGGCTGAGGCAGGCAGATCATAAGGTCAGGAGATCGAGACCATCCTGGCCAACATGGTGAAACCCGGTCTCTACTAAAAATACAAAAATTAGCTGGGCATGGTAGTGGATGCCTGTAAACTCAGGTACTTTGGAGGCTGAGACACGAGAATTGCTTGAACCTGGGAGTCAAGGGTTGCAGTGAGCAGAGATCGCACCATTGCTCTCCAGCCTGGGTGACAGAAGCAAGACTCCATCTCAAACAAAACAAAACAAAACAAAAACAAAAGGGATATGTTAGGAAAAAAGTTTCCTCTTCTGAGGGATGGTTCTGCCTGAGGCTCTACCTCTTTCAGATGCCCAAGACTTGTCCACAGATACATGCATTTCCCAGCCAGTAAGGACCCTGTAACAGCTCAGAAGTTGAGGTTGCCATCCAAAGCTGGGATTCTAATTTCTTAGCCTGGCACCTGGAGGAGACTGAAAAAGACGTGGTGTCTCTCAGGGACTCACAAGCCTTGACAGCCCAACAGCCCCAGGCTTTGCATCTGTCTAACATCACCATGTTCCCCTTCCCTATTTGTCCCTACCTGGCCGCTCTCACGGTGCTCTGGCCTTGCCTGGAGACAGCTGCCCTGAGAGACCAGAGGGTCCCAGCTCCTCAGCCACGTGTGGGAGCCACATTCCTGGCTTCCTGCTGTGTGGCTGGAAACCCACCTCCTGGCTGTGTTGATGATTTGTGGAGGGCTTTGGTCCTGTACATACATTTCTCCTTCTCCTCACTGGTATTGGGCAACTCTGGGGCAGGAAGGAGATCTAACCTCGTGGTGGGGGGCGGGGGGGGGGCGGAATTCAGGAGGGGCTGTAGGCTTCATGCTCTTCTGTCAGGGGTCTTCACCAAGAGTTCCACAGGTATCAGTGGGAAGGGCCAGGATTTAGGGATTTCATGCATCTCCCTTTACGCATTCCCTCGATTCTCAGTCGCAGCAGCAGCTGTGAGGCTGGCCCTGCCACTCAGCACCTGTGGCCCCTGGGAATGCCCCCCAGCCTGAGTTTCCATTCCCTCCTCTATAAAATGGGATAGTAACAGCCACTCACGGAGTGATGTGGGGACTCAGTGAGACAGTTCACAATGAAAAAGGCTGTGACCTGGTCACCTGGTCAAGAGGATTACGGAGGCTACAGAAAAGGGATATTCTGGTTGGGCATGGTGGCTCACACCTATAATCCCAGCACTTTGGGAGGCCAAGGCAAGAGGATTGCTCAAGGCCAAGAGTTTGAGACCATCCTGGGCAACATAGAGAGTCCTTGTATCTACAAAAACCTTAAAAAGTAGCCAGATGTGGTGGCGTGTGTCTGTAGTCCCAGCTCCTAGGGAGGCGAAGGCAAGAGGATTGCTTGGGCTCAAGAGTTGGAGGCTGCAAGGAGCTATGATTGCATCACTGCACTCCAGCTGACACCTATCAAAAAGATAAAAATTTAGATCCTATCTCAAAAAATAAAAATTCAAAAAAATTTTAATTGAAAAAATAAAAAGAAATATTTTGACACACAGCCTAGGCACAAGGGAGGACTTCTTGAAGGAGGGAGCAGTGAGTTTTGAAGGCTGTCTTGTTCACTGTTGCTGCATAATTTTTAAAACTCTGAATTTAGTGTCACAAAAAAACCATGTTATTGTGTTCATGGACCCATGAGCCAGGAATTAGCAAAAAGCACAGCAGACTGGCTTGTCTCTGCCCTGTAGTGTTTAGGTCCTCAGTTGGGTAGATTGGAAGGGTGGGTCCAACTCTGTGGATGGGGCTAGAAGGAGCCAGAAGCCTCTTTACCTGCATGTGTGGCAGTTGGTACTGTCTATCAGCTGGGACACCACGGGTGGCCCCTTCCTTTGGTCTCTCCGCATAGGCTAGTTGGGCTTCCTTGAAACATGGCAGCTGGGTTCCAACAGTGGGTCTCCCAGAGAACTAAGGAAAAGCTTTATCACCGTTTATAACCCAGCCTTAGGAGTCACAACATATCCCTTCTGCCATAGTCATACAGCCTTTCCAAACTCAAGGGCATGGAACAGGGACCCCATCGCCACAGAAGAGGAACGTCCTTATAAAGTCATATGAAATGGGAAATATTATTGCTGTCATTTTTCGGAGAAAATACTTTGCCACAAAGGCCTGTAGCAAGTAGGAAATATCTGTTCTGGACTCAGAGGAAGGTAATGTGTTCCCTGGCCTGCCTTGGACTGTTGTCCAAGTTGTGCACTGTACAATGGCATCCAGCTAGGAGCTGACATCCAGCCTGTCCTCCATTCAGGGAGTTCTGTGTTCCTGCATGAAGCTTCATCTGCCAAGGGGAAGGAGAGACTTTTCCTTTGCAAAAAGCATTGTCCATTTGCCAGGCTGAGCATCCACAGAGCTGTGTCCAACCAGAAGATGTCTTTTTCTAATTCCCACAAGATATCCACATGGACAAGCTGTGGTCCTGGCTGATCTCATCCTGAGGAAGATGAGTGGAGAATTAAAGGCTGGAACAGGAGGTGGGGAAAATGGAGGAGAGGGTGCTGAGCCTTGAGACTCAGGCTGAGCTCTAAGGGTCCTTCCCCCTATCAGTTTCAAAGTCCTCTAAACACACACACACACACACACACACACACACACACACACACAGAGTCAGGCCAAGACTCTAGTGTGTTCTGGTCCCAAAGCTGGTGTCCTCCAAGTTCATAGAGGAGGCCCCAGTGCGACCCTGGGGTCAATATAAATAGGAGCACACTTACAGCAGCAGAAGAGGTAGGGCTCATCTGAGAAGCCTGGACTCCGGGTTTCGGTGGAGACACGGTCTCTCCCAAGGAAGAGCATTAAAGAAGCACAGCGAGATTTTCCTCCTTAGGTTTGGCACTTTGGGAGGCCAGGGTGAGAGGATCGCTTAAGCCCAGGAGTTAGAAACCAGCCTGGGCAACATATTGGGACCCCATGTCTACAAAAAGTCAAAAAATTAGCCAGGCATGGTGGCATGCGCCTGTGATTGCAGTTACTTGGGAGGCTGAGGCAGGAGGACTGCTTGAGCCTAGAAGGTTGAGGCCACAGTCAGCTGTGATTGCACCACTGCACACTGGCCTGGGCAACAAAGCCAGACTCTGTCTCAAAAAAAAAAAAAAAAAAAAAAAAGAGAGATTCCCAAGAGCATCCTTCAGGGTCCAGAGACTGAGATGCCCACTATTGAAACAAGAGGAGAGGACACCCAGTTAGACTTAGCAAATGTTCCCTAGCTTAGCATATCATCATTTCCCCCCAATTTCCCTTTATGGAGATGGGCTATTTTGAAAAATGTCCAATGCTATAAAATAAAGCTGAAGTCAGGTTATCAGGACTTCCGTGGAGCCTGCTGCAGGAAAGTGTAGCACAGACACTATTTATACTGGGAGGGAGCATTTCGGCAAGAAACTTACAACTGGCGTTTAGAACTAATTTAGCACCCTGTCTGCTCCGAGGACATATGCTCTGTGTCTAGAATTACAGCATCTTCAACACCATATGTGAGTGCTGGATGTGGCCGGGAAGGATCTTGGAGCCTCCTGGCGCACAGACACGGGAGCTCCGTGTGTCGGCGGTGATCACACCTCCCTATGGTGTGCGAACGCCACCAATGTGTGTAGAATCCCTAAGTCTTTGCAAGTAAGTGAGCATATGGCATCTATCTCACTTTCTGGCACCAGGCACAGAAAATAAACGGTGACTTGCAATCTGGAGTCAGGCAGGGTGTGTGACCTGCGCTGTCTCCGCAATCTTGACTTTGCACGTTGTGGTGGGCTCCCAGCTCAGAGTCAGCAGGGCAGCTCCTCCAGGAACTGCATCTGAACACACTGGAGCCTGCAGTGGAGCCCTTGGAATCACACCAGGGAAGGGACACTCACCTGGACGGTCATGGACAGCCCTCGGAAGTTTTCACCTTTGAAGTGCTTCAAAGGTAGCTGGTTACAGGCCAGGCATGGTGGCTCACGCCTGTAATCCCAACAGTTGGGGAGGCTGAGGCAAGTGGATCACTTGAGGTCAGGAGTTGGAGACCAGCCTGGTCAAGGTGGCAAAACCCTGTCTCTACTAAAAATACATAAATTATCCAGGCGTGGTGGCATGTGCGTGTAGTCCCAGGTACTTGGGAGGCTGAGGCAGGAGAATCGCTTGAACCCAGAAGGTGGAGGTTGCAGTGAGCTGAGATTGCACCACTGCACTCCAGCCTGGGCGACAGAGCGAGACTCCGACTCAAAAACAAAACAAAACAAAACAAAAAAAAACGATAACTGGTTACGTCTGGTAACACAGAGCTATAAACTTTCAGCTGGTCTCAGAAACTCAGAGACTGACTGCCCAAGGGTAGAAGCAGGGGACAAATCATCACAACAAATGTAGAGTCATAGGCCAGCCTCGCTAATGCTGTTCAGGGCAAGAAGAGGGGAAAGGAGCAATGGTCACCAACCTGTTATTGACTCTATCCCCATGGTGCCCAGACACACTCAAAAGCGACAAGATGCTTCTGCACATGTCCCAGGAGAGCCAGACCCTAATTGAAAAATATGTATTGAGCACTCTTGTTGGAGTTACTTATAAAAAAGAGAACAAAAGACATACAAACGCCTGTGTCCATGGAGCTGACACTCTGACCCGGGTGATGGGGGAGAGAGACAAATGAAATAACAAGTCTGTGATAATGAATTCTAGAAGGAAACTGCCGGGAAGCGGATGAGGAGGGCAGGGTGGGTTTGCAGAGTTAATGAGCCTGGTAGGGACGGCCTTGCTGAGAGGTAGCATTTTTTTTTTTGAAATTTTCTTTTAAAAAAATTATTTATTTATGTATCAGTCAATTGATTGATTGATATGGCCTTGTTAGGTTGTTCAGGCTGGTCTCGAACTTCTGGCCTCAAGAGATCCTCCTGACTCAGCCTCTCGGGTTGCTAGGATTATAGGCACGAGCCAGCATGCCTGGTTTAAGCAAATTAGTTTTCATAGGCTGTGCTGTCTTCTAAAAAATTACTTCCAGGTGGTGCACGGTGGCTCACGCCTGTAATCCTAGCACTTTGGAAGGCCGAGGTGGACGGATTGCCTAACATCAGGAGTTCAAGACCAGCCTGGCCAAAATGGTGAAATCCTGTCTCTACTAAAAATGCAAAAAATTAGCTGGGTGTGGTGGCAGGCATCTATAATCCCAGCAACTTGGGAGGCTGAGGCAGGAGAATCACTTGAACCCAGGAGGCAGAGGTCATAGTGTGACATTGCACTCCAGCCTGGGCAACAAGAGCGATACTCCGTCTAAAAAAAAAAAAAAAAAAAAAAATCCCTTCCAATGGCTTGTGGCTAGCAATTCAGAATGCACCTGAGATTTGTTTTTCTGTTTGTTTTTTGTGTTTTGCTTTTTGACTTAGCTGGACTAAATGCATTGAGATATGTGTATGGAGTTTGTATTCCGGAAACGTACTACAAATGTTTTATTTATTTAAAAAATTGTTATAGAGACAGGGTTTTGCTACATTGCCCAGGCTGATCTCAAACTCCTGGGTTCAAGTGATCCTCCCTCAGCCTCCCAAAGTGCTGGGATTACAGGTGTGGCCCACTGCACCTGACCCTACAAATATTAACATGAAGAACATACAGAAAGCAATTGCTCAGTTAACTGAAACACTGTAAAGAGAATGACCTTATAATGACAATCAGGTGAAGACTTGGAAGAAGCCTTCACAGAGACATGACATTTGGCGAGAGAGCCCCGAAGCCCTGCAGCCATGCAGTCTGCCACCCACAGCCACGCAGCCACACAGGGACCTGGGGACAGGGCTCCAGGGACCAGGGAGTGACAGTGCAGATGGAAGCCTGCTGAGGAGCATCAGGGAGACCAGGTGCCTGGGGAGTGATGGGGCAGTAAAGTTAAGAGAGGACAGACGAGGTCAGATCATGCAGTGGGGACAGGCTGTGGAGACACTAAAGAGTGTGGCAAGGACTTTGGCCTTGACTCTGGGTGAGACAGGAACCGCAGAGGGGCTCAGAGCAGAGCAGTGCACAATCTGACTTACATTTTACAAGGCCCACTCTGCTGCTTGCTGGAGGATATTTTGCAGCAGACGAAAGGTTAAAACAACCTTAAACAAAAATTCCAACTCAACGAGTTCTTGCCTTAGTCTCTGATTTGCCAGTGCCATTTAGAACCCTGTAGAGACAGCACAAAGTCACAGCCAGGAGACCCAGGTGGAAGCCCTCACACTGACACCAATAGCCTGTAAACGGTGGACAAGCCACCTAAAACCCCCCTGCCTCAGTTTCCCCATCTGTCAGATAGAGACAGTCATGGCAGTCCTCCCTCCTTCCCTCCCTTCCTTGTGTTGAACATGAGATAAAATGACAGAAATGCAAGACTTCGAACGTAAAGATGTTCTTAGGCTCTTACGTCCTGGGGATGATGTCAACACGTCTCGCCCTGGATCCCCTAGTGCAAGCTCGGACAGGGTGTGGTCCACAGGCCTGCAGCCAGCAGGAGACAGCCAGCAACTCCAGATGAGACAGCATCCAGGGTCACCCAACACAAGGCACCATCTGGAACGTGTGTGGAGCTGTGAGTTATCAAGCTGAACAGGAACAGTGTCATGAGATCAATGACTTGAGTGCTATTCTCACCAAGGAATGTCCCCCTGATGCACCCAGCTAATGACTTGCAAGAAACTGGTTTTTTTCTTTTTCATTTAACAATCACAAAAGTCATCTTCAAACTGTGAAAACTGAAAATCAGCTCATAAAGTGAGAACAATACGACCAACTGTAGAATTCAATAACTTTTTAAAAAAAAATTTAGTTTAGTAATCCCAGCACTTTGGGAGGCCGAGGCGGACGGATCATGAGGTCAGGAGTTTGAGACCAACCTGACCAATATGGTAAAACTCCATCTCTACTGAAAATACAAAAATTAGCCAGGTGTAGTGCCATGTACCTGTAGTCCCAGCTACTCAGGATGCTGAGGCAGAAGAATTGCTTGAACCCGGGAGGCAGAGGTTGCAGTGAGCCAAGATCATGCCACTGCACTCTAGCCTGGGTGACGCAGCAAGACTTCATCTCAAAAAAAAAAAAATTAGTTTAATTTTGTTTTGTTTTGAGATGAAGTTTCATTCTTGTTGACCAAGCTGGAGTGCAATGGTGCGATCTAGACTCATTGCAACCTCCATTTCCCGGGTTCAAGCAATTCTCCTGCCTCAACTTCCTAAGTAGCTAGAATTACAGGTGTGCACCACTATGCCCAGCTAATTTTTATATTTTTAGTAGAGACAGGGTTTCACCATGTTGTCAAGGCTGGTCTCGTACTCCTGGCCTCAGATGATCCACCCACCTCGGCCTCCCAAAGTGCTGGGATTATAGGCATGAGCCACTACACCGACCTAAAACATTTAGATTTTAAAAAGTTAGATATTACTTGCACAGAGTAAAATTTGAAGTGGCACAAAAGGGGAAATACAGTGAGAGGTAGGTCACTCTCTCCCAACCCCTTTCCTTCCGCCCAAGGAATCAGAGACTGTTAACAATGTGTGTGTATCCTTCCGGAAGAGACATCTATACGTGTAACTAAGCCTTCACCTCCTACTTAGACACATGTGCACATGCAGTCTGTCTTTAACAATTGTGCATTTCATACTTGGGAATTCACCTACTCGATAACATTCTTTGCAACCCCCAAATTTATACTCTCAGGGTTTTCTGGGTCCGTTGCAAACATTCACAAAGAAACAAAAGATTTGAGTCCATCCTCCATATATGGTCCCAGCTGAAGCTGAGCAAGGTGACACCCTGCGTTTTTGTTCAGTGTCCTTTTCGAGGCCCATTTAATGCCACATTTTTCTTATTTTCATGCTTTCTGTCAGTGATTTTGCTGAGTAAATGCCCCCCCCCCACCCCTGCCCCAAAGCTAGCACGGAAGTGCTGTCTAGGGTCCTATGCACAGGAAGGCTGTGATGTGCCCCACGGAGAAATTATTTATGTTAGAGAAGCTTTGGTCAGGCGTGCGTTATTGTGTTGTTGGCCATGAGTTCATGTGAATGAACCAACAATATCTATGAAATAAGGTGTCATTAAAGAGAAACACACGTAAAACAAGGTTACGTATTGTTGGGTTGATAAAAATGTGACCAGCGGCTCAAAAGAACCTAATCCTGTATTTCCTCAAGGAGCAATGGTTCAGGCTTTGCTAATTCAGTGTTCATAGTAACTTTATAGAACATAGCTACTAGAAATAACACAAATCTATTGTGTATAATTATTTTAGTTTCAATATGGTTAACATACTCTACTCTGGTACCTTGTTTTTTGTTTTATGTGGGTTTTTTTTTTATTCCTTAACAATATGTCTTGGATATTGTTCCATATTGGCACATAAAAAGCTTTCTTATTCTTTTTCATGACTGCATAATATTCCACGGAGTGACCATACCATTGTTATTTAAGCACATTCCTATGAACTTGGGGTTGTTTTGCTAATTTCTACAATGCTGGAAAGAAGATGCTGTGAGATGCTTTTGAGTACCTGTGTGAATCCATCTGTAGGATAAAGTCCTAGTAGAGGAACACCAGGGTCAGAAGGCAGGAGCACATGACATCTGGACAGGTCCCCCCAGATCACCTTTCCAATAGTCTGAGTCTATTTGCCCCCAATGTATGGGAGCTAGAATTCCCCTGTGGAAGGTTGTATCAGTTTCTGGGGCTGCTGAAACAACTTACCACAAGCTGTGGCTTAAAACAATGGAAACTTCTCTCACAGTTCTGGAGCCCAGAAGCCCCAAATCAAAGTGCCAACAGGGCTGTTTCCTCCTGCAGGCTCGGAGGGAGAAGCTGTTCCATGCCTCTCTCCTGGCTTCTGGTAATTGCCATCATTGGAGCTCCTTGGCTTGCAGACACATCACTCAATCTTTGCCTCCTTCTCTACCTGGAATTCTCCCTGCGTGTCCTTGTGTCCAAATTTTCTTCTTCCCATAAGGACACTAGTCATTGGAGTTAGGGCCCACCCCAATGCCATATGACCTCATCCTAACCCAGTGACATCTGTAAGACCCTATTTCCAAATAAAATCCCATGCGCACGTACTGGAGGTTAGGACTTCAGCTTTCCCTTCAATAGGAAACCATTTAACCCACGACACAGGTGTTTTGAAGGCTTTTCATAGCAGAGCTGTTGGTGGAAATCCCAGTAAGTCAGCAGCTTCCGCCAGACCCCCCAGCTGCCTCATCCCCTGTTGCTGACACCTGAAGTCATTTGTCAGCCCTGATCAGAGGTCTTCAGAGCACACTCCTTGGTTCGGGTGGGGGATTAGGGAGTGGGGAATAGCTTGGAGGTATCATAAGCTTTCTCCCACATTTCCCAAACCAGGGCACCACTTGAGGAAACTTTGCTGCTAACTAATAACCAGTACAGTAAAGTCACACTTCTTTCTTTCTCTCTCTCTCTTTTTACTTATTACTTTTTTGAGACAGAGTCTTGCTCTGTCAGCTAGGCTGGAGTGCAGTGGTGCAATCATAGCTTACTGCAACCTCAAACTCCTAAGCTTGAGCGATCCTCTCACTTCAGCTGCCCAAGTAGCTGGGATTATAAGCATGCACCACTACACCTGGCTAATTTTTGTGTATGTGTGTGTTTTGTTTTTGTCTTTTTTAGATACATCAGGTTTCGCTATGTTGCTCAGTCTGGTCTTCAACTCCTGGGCTCAAGCAATCTTCCTGCTTCAGCCTCCCAAAGTGCTGGGATTACAGGCATGAGCCACCACACCCAGCCAACATTTCAGATTCTAAAAACTAAAGTTCTGCAAAATAAAAATCACATACAGTCTATATGATGCTTGCAAAGGACCTTAAGAAGTTCAAGAGCCAGCTATCAATTCCTTTCGTTTGTCTTTGCATTTGGGCGAGGTTTCCTCCAAGGGGTGGCGGAAGTCAACGTCTAGCTTGGGGTCTCTGTGTCAGCGCCTGTGTGTCTGTCTGGGCTTCAGGATACATTTCCCTTTTAGGGAAGAACTCTCATCCCGGAGAAGCCCTGCAGAACCTGAACTATGCCTCACTAGAGGCAGTACAATCTCTCTAGCCTCCTTTCTCTAGCCCAGCCTTCCCTCTTCCCTGCAGCAGAGCCTGCAAGCGAACAGATCTGAAATTGTACAATTCCCTGGGCGTGTAGGCTCAGCCTGCATAGACTCCCTAGCTGGGGTCTGTCAGCAAGACGAAAAGTGCGGAGACGACCAGTGACCCCCAGGGACACAATGGATGCCGCCAATTCTCTGGGCAACTTTTAACGCCCCCTTTTCATTTTCTATCAGTGGGGGCAAATAATTTTTCTGTGGGCCAGTAGCCCCCGGGATGAGGCCTGTGTCCTCAGCCTTCAGGGGGAGGAAAATGAGAAACAGGGCTGCCAGCCTACCTGCCAATTCAGAAAGACGATGACCGTGACTTGGGGAGGTCTAAAAGCAGGAAAAACGAGTCCCTCCTTGGGGCTCTGGCAGAGAGGCAGAGAACCCCTGGGTCGGATCGATAAAATATGTAATGGACCAAGGAGATTTGCTTTGGGAAATTTCCCCGTCTGCTCCGTCCAATTATCCTTTCTCATGATGAGGATCCTAAGTGTTTCCCCCCCGTGTGAGTGACATTTAGAGACCCACCCTCGTGTGAGAGGAGGCAGGGTCCCTGGGAGGTGGGCTCCTCGGTAAATATCAGTTTAAGTGGAGTAAACAAAAATGTTGTGCGCCATCCCTGATTTATTGACTTACTTCTCCCAGTCAATTTCCCGCCAGGGAGCCACATGGGGCTGAAAAGCGAGAGGTGAACAGATTGGAAGCCGTGCGAAAATCTTCCAAATGATGCTCAGAAAACAGGGTGTCATCCCCAGAATACATTGCCTGCTCCTCACGACACTCGGATACAAATCCCCTAGCAGAATTTATTGCGGGGTTTTTACAGTTAATCCAAAGCACCGAATACACTCAGGGCTCCCAACCAGCGCTTGATCAATGTGCCAAAGCGAGGAATTTTATTAGCCAGAAGTTTCCCTGGAGGGTTTCAAGGGGGCGGGGTGGGGAGACTGGAGTGGCTCAGAGTGATGGGAGAACGGCCCTTTCCCGGAGGACTCTCGGGGATGAGGGAGGAGGGGGCAGGAAGCACTGGTCCTCCAGGCTTCCTAGAGCCTCCCAGCTGGCCAGTGGGAGGGTGCGGAAGGCAGCCGCCATTGCCGACGAGGGGAAGAGCTACCGCTGGCTGAGAGCCCAGGCAAGTCTGGGAAAGGAAGGTGAGCTGACAGGGAGGAAAACAGGAGACTTCTTTTCATACTGGGAAGGAAAAATGAAGGTTTGGGTTACAGATTTTTAAAGGCCTGTTGCTGGTTACAATTTTATCTCCTTTAATATTTTAAGAGAAAAAAAATCTAATGTTGGAATTATTTTTCATTGTCATGTGATGGATGTGTTGGAATTATTTTTCATTGACATGTAATGGATGGTTTCTGACAACATGACTAAACAGAGCGGAGTCCTGTGGGGAATAGGGAGTTACTTGGATTGCATTTGGGGAGATGCAGCCAGGTTCTGGTGCGAATGTGTTGTGCCCCCCATGGACCTGGGCAGAGAGTGTTTTACACCGTGACCTCCTGGCCCTGGACTTGTGAAGTCCAGGGTTTGACCCTTATCTGACTTGAGCCATTCTGGCTCTTAGAAAACAAATGCAAGTCAGAGAGACATTGTAGAGAGAGTATGAAAATCAGAACTATGTTTTCTGGAAAAATGCACAGTGCTTGGCGTTCATATCCACTCTTCCTCCCTCCTCTCCCCACGTCTCCCTGCCTCCGGGCATGGGCTGGTACCTTCCTCCACTGCCCTGCTCCTAGAATCTCCTCTCCCACCTTTGCAGGAAGGAGTTTAGAAATGGTCCGTGAAGTATTATTCATACATGAGACATTGTCACTGTTGACAGGGTAGGTAGGTCCCACTGTGGGCCCTGGTGACCTCCGATGCCAAGATCTCCTGGCATAGGGAGCCGGGCTTGTGTCAAATAGATACAGTCTTGTCTGGCAGCGCGCAGCCTCTGCCAACGGCAAGTTCTGTTGACTGCGACTGTTACTTGACAGCATTTGTTAACATATTAATGATACAAAAAGGCTTTTTGGCAGAAATATCTCATCCCCAAGTCCTCCTCTCTGGAAAAAAGAAACGGGGTTCTGTGGTGAGTTAAAGCAGACATAAAAGAGCGAAGACCCCCTGGAGAGGATCCCCATTCCCATGCTGTCTTGGAACATCGGCTTTCTGGGGCAGACACTAATCTGTTGAGCCCCAAAGCTATGCCTCTGGTTGCAAGAAACAGAGACTCACATAGGCTTGCTCAAGCAAAAGGGATGTCTGCACCAGGATGCAGCAGGAAGGATGGTAAACTTGGGTTAAGATAGTCCAAAAGGCCGGGTGTGGTGGCTCATGCCTGCAATTCCAGTACTTTAGGAGGCTGAGGTGGGTGGATCACCAGGTCAGGAGTTCAAGACCAGCCTGACCAACATGGTGAAACTCTGTCTCTACTAAAAAATACAAAAATTAGCTGGGCTTGGTGGTATATGCCTGTAATCCCAGCTACTAAGGAGGCTTGAGGCAGAAGAATCACTTGAACCCTGGGGGTAGAGGTTGCAGTGAGCTGAGATCCTACCATTGCACCCCAGCCTGAACAACAGAGCGAGAGTGAGACTGTCTCAAAAAAAAAAAAAAAAAAAAAAAAAAAAAAAAAAAAAAAAGCCCAACAAGGGCTGAAGAAAGAGGTTAGAGTCATTTCTCGGTATCCATGGCAGATTGGTTTCAGCATCCCCCACAGATATCCAAATCTGCAGATGCTCAAATTCCTGACATAAAAGAGCATATTATTTGTATGTAACACACACACATCTTCCTGTATACTCTAAATCATCTCTGGGTTACTTATAATACTGGATACAATGTCAGTGCTTTGTAAATAGTTGTTATACTGTATTGTTTTAGCAATTTGCATTATTTTTATTGTTGTATTTTCTGT
This sequence comes from Saimiri boliviensis, assembly GCF_048565385.1. Lineage (NCBI taxonomy): Eukaryota > Metazoa > Chordata > Mammalia > Primates > Cebidae > Saimiri > Saimiri boliviensis. The sequence continues at coordinate 25,908,521 of NC_133468.1, read as the reverse complement.
TCTTTCTTTCTTTCTTTTTTTTTTTTTGAGTTGGAGCCTCACTCTGTCACCCAGGCTGGAGTGCAGTGGTGTGATCTCAGCTCACTGCAACCTCCATCTCCCAGGTTCAAGCAATTATCCTGCCTCAGCCTCCCGAGTAGCTGGGACTACAGGTATGTGCCACCATGCCCAACTAATTTTTTTGTATTTTTAGTAGGGACGAGGTTTCACTGTGTTAGCCAGGATGATCTCGATCTCCTGACCTCATGATCTGCCCACCTTGGCCTCCCAAAGTGCTGGGATTACAGGTGTGAGCCACTGTACCCTGACTATTATATTTTCTTTTTATTGTTGTTGTTGTTTTTACTATTTTTGATCTAGGGTTGATGGGGCCTGTGGTTGGTGGGCCCATGGTGAGTAGGTCCAATGTGACCCCATGAGGAAAGAGCTGGGCATCAACACCTTGGCCTTGCTCCTTTCTGTCCCTCTGGACTGGTTCTGGGTGTTCCCATTGGGTGAGGCTAGGAGGGTTCCCATAGGGTAGGCCATTGATGCTGTCCATGCAGATCAGCCTACTGGGCTGAGAGTAGAAAGGAGTGGGTGGAGCGCAGAGTTGGACATCTGTAGCTCTTAAGCACACCCAACACAGCTCTCAGGGCCTGGCTCCACAAAGTCTGATCTGAAAAGGGGCCCTGGTAACAGCATCACCACAGACATGACTCAGCATCTCTCCACGGCTTTGGTCTCACCACCAAGTGTTAAATTAAGTCCTTGTTTCTTTGCTTGAACTCCAAAGACAGAGAGAATCTGATTGACTGAATTTCAGATTTGGGAACCAAAATACATGATACGAAAGGACGCTGAAGAGCCTCTGGGCTGCTCAGGACAGGCTGGCAGGTGGCATGCTTCCTTCCATGGGGGATGAGGGGATGCATATCTGGGAATGATGCATGCTCATTCATTCATTCTGCCTGAGTTTGAAACTCTGCAGGACCATGTCCTCACAATGATTCCAACTCGGTGTAGTATGTTCAATATGTGGATATATATAGTTATATATATCCACAGATATATATTGTGAGACAGAGTCTTGCCCTGTCCCCTCTGTCTCCAGGCTGGAGTGCAGTGGTGCAATCTCGGCTCACCACCACCTCTACCTCCCATTCAAGTGATTCTCCTGCCTCAGCCTCCCGAATAGCTAGGATTACAGGTGCTTGCCACCATGCCTGGCTAATCTTTGTATTTTTAGTAGAGATGGGGTTTTGCCTTGTTGGCCAGGCTGGTCTTGAACTCCTGACCTCAGATGATCCACCCACCTCAGCCTCCCAAAGTGCTGGGATTACAGTATGCCTGGCCTTATGCTGTATTTTGATGTATGTTATATTTATATTACATATATGTATCAGATATATTACACATACCTATATTTATAGATGTCAGTCATTGGCTGAGTGTTACTGAATGTAGGAAGCTCTCCATTCTCAGGTTCTTTTGGACCCCAGGGGCCAGAGAGGGCCCCCAGGCAGCTGGAAGTCAGGGGCAATGCACTACTATGGTGGTTCTTTGTTGTTTTGTTTTGAGAAAGGGTCTTACTCTATCACCAGGATGGAATGCAGTGCTGTGCAATCATGGCTCACTGTAGCTTCTGTCTCCTGGGCTCAGGCAATCCTCCCACCTCAGCCTCCTGAGTACTGAGAACAAGTGCACACCATCATGTCCAGCTAATTTTTTAATGTCTTATAGAGACAGGGTCTCACTATGCTGCCTAGGCTGGTCTGAACTCCTGGCCTCAAGCAGTCCTCCCACCTCGGCCTCCTGAGTACTGAGAACAAGTGCACACCACCATGTCCAGCTAATTTTTTAATGTCTTATAGAGACAGGGTCTCACTATGCTGCCTAGGCTGGTCTTGAACTCCTGGCCTCAAGCAGTCCTCCCACCTCGGCCTCCCAAAGTGCTGAGACTACAGTTGTGAGCCACCATGGCTGGCCAGTGTTTTAAGGTTTCTTGGGATTTGTCTTTTTTTTTTTTTGAGATGGAGGCTGGAGTGCTGGAGTGCTGGAGTGCAATGGTGCAATCTCCGCTCACTGCAACCTCCACCTCCCCAGTTCAAGTGATTCTCCTGCCTCGCCCTCCTGAGTACCTGGGATTACAGACAAATGCCACCAAGCCCGGCTAATTTTGTATTTTTAGTAGAGATGGGCTTTCACCATGCTGGTCAGGCTGGTCTCGAACTCCTGACCTAATGATCTGCCTGCTTCAGTTTCCCAAAGTGCTGGGATTATAGGCATGAGCCACCACGCCCAGCCAGGATTTGTCTTATTTCAAGTATGGTAAGATACACAGACACAGAAATGATGGTCTTGAAGGAAAAGGCTTTTTATACTCACAGATTCCAGGACATGTCACACAGGGCTACACGAAGCAGCGCCAGGGTCAGAGAGGAGTTAGAGGGTGGTCTGGAGTTAGGGGGACAGGAAGAAGTGTGTGAGAGCCTTTGTGGTGGTTTCCGAGGAAAGGCACAGGTGAGGCAGGGTGAGCAGGTTTCAGGTTGGGAGCTGCCCCTTGTTATCCAGTACCTGGCCCTGTGGTGGTCAGGGCAGGTTAGATGGGTGGCCAGAGTGTGAGATCCCCACAGAGGAGGTGGTCGAAGATGGGTTGTTTGGTTTGCAGATAAAAACTGTATTTACAGGTGAGTCATTTACTATCTCTAGGGATCCGCTAGCCATGGGAGGGACAGTCCCTCCAGGATCAGCAAGGCCCAAGACTTCGAAGGATCAGAACATAGCAAAGGAAAGTCGTGGTGAGTACAAACAGTAAGGACAGAGGAGACAAAGAGGGAGCTTGAGGGGTGGGCACTGACAGCCTCTGTTGCACATTTATTCAATTGCTCGTTAGCAACCTGTGTAGAAAGTCCCATCCCAAATGCAGGGGAAATGGATAAGCACTGTTTGCTGCCTTCATGGTGAGTGGCACATGGACATGGGGGCTCAGCTCAGGGCAGGTGGAGCAGGAGCCCCTGGGCATGCAGATGTCATCTGCGTCCCAGAGGACGAGGAACACGTGTTTCTGGTCCCACATCTAATCTGGGCACCAGGGGCTCTGCTCGCGGAGCCAATTCTCCAAGCAGCCTGGCACACACATGCAGCTCCCTGTGCCAGAGCCTGGCCAGGGTGATGCTGCCCACTGGCTTTCCAGGACATGATATTTTCTGCTGAACCAACACGGCACACACTGCATCTTCAAAGGCCATTTGGGGTACTTGTGGATCTGGACAAGAGGCCAGCTGGCAGAGAACAGAACAGAGGGCATAAAGGCTCCCGATGGTGGAAGTTGGGGTGCTCAGGGAAGGCTAGTGCCCTACATGGGGGTCTGTCAATGTCAACCACTTGTATTAAAACATACACACACACACACAGACACACACACACACACACACACACACACACACACACATTGAATGGTGGGAGCCTCCCGAAGCTCCAGACAACAGAAGTCTTCAAATGAGGCAATTAATTTTTCCATTTAAATCCCATCCTCCCTGAAGCCATGAGAATTTTCTCTTAGTAAACTCTGAACATTCACGTGGCTGGAAGTAAATCAGTTACCCATGTTGAAAAGAAGAGAGCCACACACTAAAAGGAAAATGGAAGAAAGTCATGAGGACACGTGAAAAATGGACCAATTTCAAGAGTCTGCTTTGGAAAACAGCATCCGTTTTCAAGTACTTCCACTTCATTTCTGAGTTAATGGGTCTCTCGTTTCCAGGGTGCCATTTCCCCCTCAAAAGATGAGAGCCAGCCTGGCTAGAGACACCCTCCCTCTCTGGGGAGCAGGCTGGGTGTGTCTCTGCTTCCAGGCAATGTGGCAAAGCACATTCCAGCCCCAGCCTCCTCCAACTCCAGTGCAGCATTACGCAGAAACACTTAAAGCCCAGGACAGTTGCAAATGCCTTTCTTCATTATGATTTTTTTTTTCCTAGAGCTTGCTAATTAAATCATTAAAATTTTATCTTCGCTTAACCATGGATAAGAAGCATTTGAAACATTTAATTAGTATGCTGCAAGAGGTGCATAGAAGCCAAGAATCGTTGCAAGCTGGATCTGTTAGGAAGGGGAGGTGGATGAGGTGGGGAGAGAAGAGGTACCAGAAAGAAGATAGCAAAAGACGATGGGATGGCTTACTTGGGAAATAATTTGTAACCGCTTTCCTGCCTGTGTTGAGAGCTGGGAGAGGCATCCGAGCCACCCACCTGGTCCTGTTCTGTGCCTCCCTCATGAGATCTGGCTGGCAGCCACAGCCAGGTCCCTACCCAGTATGCCAAGCATTGTGTGTGGGGACTGGGGTGGGTGTGGGGCAGAGTGCTTTTCGAGTTTCAGGGCTCTCGGCTCAACATTCTAAATTGCATTTCGAATTTTACATACATTTACATGCAGGGTCTCCGAGTTCCCTGCCCTTCTCTCGCTCCAAGTCAGCAAAATAAAATATCATGAAATAAAATGGAAGTAGTGCAACTCCAAGGTCAAGCTAATATTCAGCAGGTTGGGAAAAGGGCCCCTGGGTCCGTGGGGAGTAGACGCTGTAAGTTCCAGAGCCTGTCTCCAGTGCCTAGCAGCTTGCTAAGTGTGTCCTGTGATCTCACATCAACCCACAACCACCCTGGAGTTAGTATTACCGTCTCCTTAGCATGACCAATCTGTGGCTGTATTCATTGTCTAGGGATGCCATAACCACACATCATAAACTTCGTGGCTTTGAATAGCAGACACTGGCTGGACACAGTGGCTCATACCTGTAATTCCAGCACTTTGGGAGGCCAAGGCAGGTGGATTACTTGAGGTCAGGATTTTGAGACCAGCCTGGCCAACATGGTGAAACCCTCTCTCTACTAAAAATACAAAACTTAGCTGGGCGTGGTGGTGGATGCGTATAACCCCAGCTACTCAGGAGGCTAAGGCAGGAGAATCACTTGAACCCCGGAGGTGGAGGCTGCACTGAGCCAAGATCACACCACTACACTCCAGCCTGGGCAACAGAGCAAGACTCCATCTCAAATTAAAAAAAAAAAAAAAAAAAAATTAGCTGGGCATGGTGGCGCACGCCTGTAGTCCCAACTACTCGGGAGGCTGAGGCAGGAGAATTCTTGAACCCAGGAGGCGGAGGTTGCAGTGAGCCGAGATCGTGCCATTGCACTCCAGCCTGGGTAACAATAGCGAAACTCCATCTCAAAAAAAAAAAAAAAACAAAAGGAGACTCCAGCATTGAACCACCACGATACTGTCAAGTTGTAGATACGGTGAGAGAAAGAACGGCCCATGTCAGCACTCAGAAAACATAACACACGCAGTTTAGAGCAGCAGCAACAGCTATTAACCGGATCTGTTTGTTATGAGATAATGAGAGCATGCAGTTCTTTGATTTCCGCTAACTACCTTGGGAGCTTAACCCTTCCTCTGGAATGGTCTCGGGGATAGAATGTGTTATCTGATTGCAAGCCTTCCTGGCAGGCTCCCCTGTGTGCTACGATTTCGGATGCTTAGGTGATAGAGTCTGATCTCCGTGAATTACTGAGATTTCAAAGAGCTGGGGGAGCAGGTGAGCTGAGGGGGAAGGAAGAGTCACCGCTGGTGGATGGAATACCGGAACAAACCCTCCATCTGTTGTAATCACCTGGCACAGTGAACTTGCAGGTTTGTCCTGATCAGAGAGGGATGTTGGGCAGGGAAAGGCAGGTCTGTAGCCCCACTCAGTCCTTGCTTTAAAAACACAGGCTCTGGTGCCCCTCCTCTATCCCACAGGAGATAAGAACTCACCTCACTCCTCCCGGGAGTAAGGCATATGTGAACCCAAGAAAGGCCAGGCATGGTGGCTCACACCTACAACCCCAGAACTTTGGGAGGCTGAGGTGGGAGGATTACTTGAACCCAGGAGTTCAAGACCAACCTGAGAAACATAGTGAGATCCCCATCTCTACCAACAACAACAACAACAACAACAACAAAACAAGCCGGCACAGTGGCTCATGCCTGTAATCCCAGCACTTTGGGACACTGAGGTGGGAGGATCACGAGGTCAAGAAATTGAGACCATCCTGGCCAACATGGTGAAACCCTGTCTCTATTAAAAATACAAAAATTAGCTGGGCCTGGTGGTGCACGTCTGTAGTCCCAGCTACCTGGGAGGCTGAGGCAGGAGAACTGATTGAACCCAGGAGGTGGAGGTTGCAGCAAGCCAAGATCGCACCACTGCACACCAGCCTGGTGACAGAGCCAGACTCCATCTCAAAAAAAAAAATTAGCCTGGTGTGGTGGCACGCATCTGTAGTCCCAGCTACTTGGGAGGCTGAGGCAGGAGGATCACTTGAACCTGGGAGTAGAGGCTGCAGTGAGCTGTGATTACACCATTGTACTTCAGCCTGGGTGAAAGAGCAAGACCCTGTCTCAAAAAACAAAACAAAACAAAACAAAAAGACAGAAAGAAGGAAAGAAAGAAAAATTTCTGGCTATACTTGAGCTGAGCAGAGAGAAAGCAAGTCACTTCTTCTTCCTTGTTAGAAGGGAACATTTCAAAGAACAGAAAGCAGACAGGCCTTTGGGAGGTGTGTCCTGAACTTTCTATCCCTTGGAGCACTCCCTCGGGCATTACTGATGCCCTAGGCAGTTCACATTGCATGGAATCTGAGGAATGCTCCTAATTGGTCCTGCCTGCTTCTGAGCCAGTCTACTCCATCCTCCCTGGTTACCGGCTCCTCTATCACCATAAAACCAGCACATATGGCTGTCGTAGCCAGAGGGGTTTCTCTGCTGACTGGGAGCTGTGACAAGCCTGGCAATGTTCCCTATCAGGCCCAGTGGGTAGTGTCTGGGGTCAGAGCCCACTCTGTGTCTTCCCCACACACCAGCTTCTGTGGGGCCTTGACCGGTGATGCTGAGGGTCTTGGACTTGCAGCTGGGGGAGTGGTGGTCCATGCACCAGCAAGCATTCCCTGGAACTTGGATCGAAGCCTGCACCTCCTGAGTCAGAATCTGCATATGCTGTCAGGACTTTCAGGTGATCTGCATGCTCCTCCTGACTTGAGAAGAGCTTCTCTGGGAGTGTTAGTCCATTTTCACACTGCTAATACAGACATACCTGAAACCGGTAGTTTGTACAGGAAAGACGTTTAAGGGACTCCCAGTTCCACGTGGCTCAGGGGGCCTCACAAGCACAGTGGAAGGCAAAGAGGAGCAAGTCACATCTTACATGGCTGGCAGCAAAGAGAGAGCTTCTCCAGGGAAACTCTCCCTTCTAAAACCATCAGACTTATTCACTACCATGAGAACAGCATGGGAAACACCCACTCCCATGATTCAAGTACCTCCACTGGGTCCCTCCCACAACATATGGGAATTCAAGATGAGATTTGGGTGGGGACACGGCCAAACCATATTACTGGGGTTCATGAACCCAAGCTAAACAGCAGCCCCTCCCAAGGAGAGCAGAAGGGGAGGAATCTCTATATCTACCCAATCTAAAGGAAAAGTCCCAAAAGGGGAGGCTCCTTGCTCATGGGAAAGAAGTGGCTGCATTTTAAGCTGGGCTACTTACAGAGTAAAGTGAAGCATGTACTCCACAGCATAGGTAAGAGATAATACCCTCTAGGAGAGAAAGTGAGTATGTAGAGAACACAAGACAAAAAAAAAGAGAAGCTCCCTCAAGCCTGCATCATCTTCCCACCCACCCGGGATGTGCTCAAGCTATTACCTTCTGCCCTCTACTGGGCTCCATGGGAAATACAACTGGTTGGGTGGCTGGGTGGAGAAGAAAAGAATTTATCACCAGGTCTGATGTGACTGCACAGCATTTCTTTGCTTTCCTTTTTAATTTTAATTTTTTTTATTTGTGTAGAGATGGGGTCTCCCTATATTGCCCAGGCTAGTCTCAAACTCCTGGGCTCAAGTGATCCTCCCACCTTGGCTTCCCAAAGTGCTGGGATGACAGCTGTGAGCCACCATTCCCAACCCCAGTGATACTTTCAATAACAACAGTAAAGACTATGATTGATCATCATAGCCAACATTTACTGAGGACAGTTCTGTTCCAGGCACTCTATTCCAGGGTCTTTATTTTTTTTGAAATTTTAAATTTTGTATACGGACAAGAGCTCACTATAAATTTTGTATAGGGACAAGAGCCCAGGCTGGTCTCGAACTCCTGGCCTCAAGCCGTCTTCTCACCTCCCAAAGCTCTGGGATTACAGGTGTGAGCCACCAAGGTCAGCGGTAAAGAATGTTTTGACTCCATTTTGTGGCCACTGCCAAGAGGAGAAAAGGGATTGAGCAAAACTGTTTCAAGGAGAGTGGTCCAGCGGCTGGGCAATCCCAGTACTTTGGGAGGCCAAAGCAGGTGGATCACCTGAGGTCAGGAGTCCAAGCCTACATGGTGAAACCCTGTCTGTACTAAAAATACAAAAATTAGCTACGTGTGGTGGTAAGCGCCTGTAACCTCAGCTACTCAGGAGGCTGAGGCAGGAGAATCGCTTGAACCCAGGAGGTAGAGGTTGTAGTGAGCTGAGATCGTGCCACTGCAGCCTGGGCAACAGAGCAAAACTCCATTTCAAAAAAATAAAAGAGAGTGGTCCAAAGAGCTCCTGTGTGAATTTTGGCTGTCCATCTTGTAAGCCATGGAAAATTTCCTTTTAAAAAATAAAATGTTAAAAAACATAATGTATCCCTCAGTCTTAAAGAATATATTAACAGGCATGGAAAGACTGATTTTTCAATGAAGAGCTCACCAAGTCAGCCAGAGAAAATAAAACTCAGCAACAACAAACACACGCACACACACGCACACGCACACACACGCACACACACGTGCACACACACACACACACACATCAGCCCCAAAAGCCTAAACACACAGCATCTTAATAAGGCACCAAAATGCCTGCTGGTTATGTTTATGTTCTTTTTAATTGTGCTAAAATATACATAACATAAAATTTACCATTTTAATCATTTCTTCTTCTACTTCTTTTTTTTTTTTTTTTTCCAAGAGACAGAGACCTGCTTTGTCACCCAGGCTGGAGTGCAGTGATGAAATCATAGCTCACTGCAGCTTCAAACTCCTGGGTTCCAGCAATCCTCCTGCCTCAGCCTCCTGAGTAGCTGGGACTACAGGCATAAGCCACTGTGCCTGGCCCATTGTAACTATTTTTTTTTTTTTTTTTTTTTTGAGACAGAGTTTCACCCTTGTTACCCAGGCTGGAGTGCAATGGCACGATCTCGGCTCACCGCAACCTCCGCCTCCTGGGTTCAGGCAATTCTCCTGCCTCAGCCTCCTGAGTAGCTGGGATTACAGGCATGCGCCACCATGCCCAGCTAATTTTTTGCACTTTTAGTAGAGACGGGGTTTCACCATGTTGACCAGGATGGTCTCGATCTCTTGACCTCGTGATCCACCTGCCTCGGCCTCCCAAAGTGCTGGGATTACAGGCTTGAGCCACCGCGCCTGGCGCCCATTGTAACTATTTTTAAGTGCACATTTGGAAGGGCATTAAGCACATTCTCAGTGCTGTCCAACCATTACCACCATCCACCTCCAGAACTTTTTCATCTTCCCAAACTGAAACTCTGCCCCCATTCAACAACTTCTCGTCTCCCCGTCTGTATTAGTCAGGGACAGAAGTAATGGACTATATGGATATATATATATATATATGTTGGGATTCACTTGGGGTGGCTGGCAAAATATTAAGGGAAATATAGGGAAGTTATAGATTATAGTTTCAAACCTTTTGGAAGGCCGAAAAGTTTCAATGAGACTGGCTGAAGGCACCCAGTTGTTAGGTTAGAACATTAAGTCATAGAAGTGAAGATTAGGATAATAAAAGCTTACCCAGATAAGTCTGTTTACCCCACACGCCTTTGTCCCTGCTCTAATTTGTTTACTCCTGTGAACTTCCTGCTGGATGGCCCTCTCAGTGGGAGGTCTAAGGGGAGTTACCTGTTAATGTTCTTTATTCTGGGCCCTGGAACCAAGACCTTTTATCATTTTTAAACCCACTCTTTTAACCATGTTAATTATCCACAAGCTTGTTGACTTAGAACCTCTGTTATTAAATCTATATGGAATAAACGTGAGGAGGAACAGGGAATCTGTGTTCGGTTAGCTGCAATCACCCTCCGAAGGCAGTAGACGATCATCCCTAGCCCATTCAAATCCCTGTACTGGGTGTGAGAGTGTATTCATTCGTCCATGGCTAAGTCTGGGTCTGCAGGACAGACCTCTGCAGGTGGTGATCAAGGTCTTGGGTGGTGACCCCGACATGATACCCATCACAGCTGGCACCCGAACATATAAAGGGGAGTTTATTAAGCATTAACTCACGCGATCACAAGGTCCTACAGTAGGCTGTCTACAGACTCAGGAGCAAGGAGAGCCAGTCCAAGTCTCAAAACTGAAGAACTTGGAGGGCAGGAAGCATCGAGCACGGGAGAAAAATAGAGGCTGGAAGGCAAGGCCAGTCTCTCTTTTCACATTTTTCTTCCTGCTTATGTTCTAGACTCTCTGGCAGCTGATTAGATGGTGCCCACCCAGATTAGGGGTGAGTCTGCCTTCCCCAGCCCACTGACTCAAATGTTCATCTCTTTTGGCAGCACCGTCACAGACACATCGAGGATCAATACTTTGCATCCTTCGGTTCAATCAAGTTGACGCTCAGTATTAACCATCACACCGTCCTCCCAGCTCCTGGTAACCTGTCTGCTACTTTCCATCTCTATGAATTTGGTAACTCCAGGTGCCTCAGATACGTGAGTTACATGTTTTTAAATTCGCCAATTTAAACTAGACTGTTTAGTTTTACTAAAAAGAAAAAGGCATGGCGAGGCACACGTTGCAATCTCTAATCATAAAAAATAAAATTTGCAAAATGAAAAATGCAGCCCACACACATTTTTTTTTCTAGAAATGGACCGCAAACAAATTTAAAATATAAAATGTTTTAACAAGAAAAGAAAGGAAGCAGTCAATTAACAGCCCAGCAGTTGCTTAAGGAAAGTTCCAGAAAGTGATAGGGGGTGGTGAGGAAGCCAGTCCTTTCCTGCCTAAGCTGGGAAGCCCTGTGTCTACCCACTGATTCTCCCCCAACCTGCTGGAGACCTATTCACAGGCGTGTATAAGCTGAGCGGCTCTCCTGTCCCAGCTGTCACAGTTCCATTGGGAGGGTAGCCAGAGGCAACAGGTTTAGGTTCTGAGCCAGGACGTTAGGAAGCCAAGCAGCCCAACTCCACCACCCAGATGTCAGAGGCATTTGAACCAGAGCAACTCCATTTTAAATTGGAGCTGGGTAAAATGAGACTGAGACCTACTGGGCTGCATTCCCAGATGGTTAAGGCATTCCTAGTCACAGGATGAGACTGGAGGTCGGCAATAGATACAGGTCATAAAGACCTTGCTGATAAAACAGGTTGCAGGAAGAAAGTTGACAAAACCCACCGAAACCAAGATGACCACAAGAGAGCTGGTTGTTCTCACTGCTACACTCCCACCAGCGCCATGACAGTTTACAAATGCCGTGACAACGTCAGGAAGTTACCCTATAGGGTCTAAAAAGGGGAGGCATGAATAATCCATCCCTTGTTGAGCATATCATCAAGAAATAACCATAATGGGTAACTAGCTCTCTTTATGGAGTAGCTATTCTTTATTCCTTTACTTTCCAAATAAATTTTATTTCTCGTTACTTCATAGGCTCACTCTGAATTCTTTCTTGCATGAGATCCAAGAACCCTCTCTTGGGGTCCAGATTGGGACCTCTTTCCTGTAACACAGGCCCTCCTGCTCCTGTTTAATGGGTACCCCTTAGGGCCCCTCGGAAGGGGCCAGCTCCAAGTCTGGGCTGGACCATTCCCTTCCGCTCTGTGATCCTCACTTCCTGTTGCCAAGGTAAGAAACCGTCCAGAAAGGCCCTCACCCAGAGCCCCCTAAACCCTTGAAGGAGACTCCCCCCTTCCCTCCAACATCATGCATTAGTTTTCTTCCTACAAATGACCCCACAATCAACTTCCTTTGCCTCCAGGGAGAGTTCAGTGACCTCTCCTTGATGAGTTAAACATCAAATCCTCTGTAAAAGCTGCTCTGGATTCTGCCTAGTTTCTCAGTGTCTGGCAAAAATATTTGCAGACCAAGGTCTGTGAGCATATCTCACTGTTTCTTTTTTTTGAGAGCTCTAGTGATTTCTCTTCTAAATTACATCATGGGGCAAAGCGAAATGGAGAGATTCAGAGTGCCTGTCCTTTTAGATAAAAAGGAACCATTTCAAGCACAGAGCTTGATCGAGGGTAGAAGGCACGGATTTGCTCTCACAGGCCTGGCGACTTGCCTTTCACAAGGCCATCTCTCCCCTTCCCACTTAGAATCACCTTTGTCTAGGAAGAGGATTTCACTCCAGGTCTTTGAGAATACTTCTCAGGTCTGACCATGGCTTTGGGAAGAAGAGTCCCTGAGGGGCTTGTTGAGAGTTTTAAAATCCTCTTTGGGGACAACTTTGCTTTTCTTTTTTTTCTTTCTTTCTTTCTTGCTTGCTTGCTTGCTTTTCTTTCTTTCTTGCTTGCTTGCTTGCTTGCTTTTCTTTCTTTCTTTCTTTCAGAAAGGGAATCAATTAGGGACACGAGGATGTCTCTGCCTTTTCTCTCCCCACCACCCGCCACATCCTTCTCTGGAAAGGAGGTGAGGATGAGAATGATCTCCCTCTGCAGGACCAGGTGGGCCATGATTTTTTTTTTTTTTTTTTTTTTTCTGAGACTGAGTTTCACTCTCGTTACCCAGACTGGAGTGCAATAGCATGATCTCAGCTTACTGCAACCTCCGCCTCCCGGGTTCAAGAGATTCTCCTGCCTCAGCCTCTGGAGTAGCTGGGATTACCGTCATGTACTGCCACGCTTGGCTAATTTTGTATTTTTAGTAAAGACGGGGTTTTTCCATATTGGTCAGGCTGGTCTCGAACTCCCAAACTCAGGTGATCTGGCTGCCTCAGCCTCCCAAAGTGCTGGGATTACAGGCGTGTGTCACTGTGAAGTGGGCACTGATTTAATGAAGGACTTCACTCTCTGTCAGGCTCAGATGCAGGGAGGGCAGATGGGGCAGGGCAGGGGGCTGTAGCAGGGTCTAAGCTGGGGAGATCGGAGCAGGACCATCTGCAGAGTGGAGGTGGGGGCGTTGGAGAGCTCACGGCCCAGACAGTTCCCAGGCAATCCTGGGAGACTAGCTTTGACACCATCCCAGAATTTGGTTCAGAGTCAAAGCAAAGGGATGAATTTGTTAGCTGGAACACAGCCCTGAATTCTCCCCAGGAAATTCACTGAAAGAGACATTTAACTGGCAAGAGTTCTAGCCCAGTGATGAATCACCCAACTTCCCTCCCATCTTTCAGAGCCCGTGTTTCACTTTCCTACCTTGGATTAGATAAATTAATGCAGAACATCCCGAAACTCCTGGGGTGCTTTGAAGTTTTCAAAGCGCCTCTGCCTACATTATCTCCTGTGATCCCCCTGGCAGCCCCCACAGGTGAATGGGTGAGGAGATTGGGGTGTGGTCCTCGTACAAATGGAGGCACAGAAGAACACTGAGGTGAATGACTTTCCCCAGGTCCCAGCTTGAGGATCAAAGCCCAGGTCTCCTGCCTCACTGCTCAGGTGGTTCTGGAATTCAGGCTGCTTCACATCGTGGTGTAGGGAGAAGCATGAACCCAGAGGTCAGAGCCACGGCTTGGACAAATACTTCTTTTCCCTGAGCTGTGTCTCCTCTTATTTATTAATTAATTTATTTATTTTTCGAGACAGAGTCTTGCTCTGTTGCCCAGGCTGGCGTGCAATGACATGATCTCAGCGCACTGCAACCTCTGCCTCCTGGGTTCAAGCGATTCTCCTGCCTCAGCCTCCCAAGTAGCTGGGATTACAGGTGCCCACCACCATGCCCATGTAATTTTTGTATTTTTAGTAGAGATGGGGTTTCACCATATTGTCCAGGCTGGTCTTGAACTCCTGGCCTCAGGTGGTCCTCTTTTTGTTTTTTTGAGATGGTGTCTCACTCTGTCACCCAGTCTAGAGTGCAGTGGCACAATCTTGGCTCACTGCAACCTCTGCCTCTCAGGCTCAAGTGATCCTCCCACCTCACCCTCCAGAGTAGCTGGGACTACAAGTGCACACTACCACACCTGGCTAATGTTTGTACTTTTTGTAGAGACAGGGTCTTGCTGTGTTGCCCAGGCTGGTCTTGAACTCTTAGGCTCAAGCAGTCCTCCCACCTCAGCATCCTGAGTAGCTGGAATTACAGGCTTGCACCACTATACTTGGCCAATTTTTTATTTTTTTTGTAGAGTCGGAGTCTCGCTGTGTTGCCCAGGCTGGTCTAAAACTCCTGTCTTCAAGCAATCCTCCTGCCTCAGCCTCTCAAAGTGCTGGGATTATAAGCGTTAACTACTGCACCCGGCCTCTCCTCCTTTTTTAATGGCTGGGCTGGGCTCTCTAGAACTGCACTGTCCAACGTGGTAATAACTAACCCTATGTGACTTTTAAAATTTAAACTAATTTAAATTAAATAAACATTAAAAACTAGTTCCTCAGTCTGACCAGTCCCATCCAAAGTGCTAAGTAACTGCATGTGACTATGGCTCCCATATTGGATGGCACAGAAATAACATTTCTGCCATCACAGAAAGTTCCATTGTCCAGCAATACGATAGGGCTGGTGAAACTGCAGCCTCAGGCCAAATGCAGTCTGCTGCTTGTTTTTGTAAATAAAGTTTCGGCGGAACAGGGACACACCCATTTCTTTATATATCATCTTTGGCCCCTGTCGTGCAACCAGCAAAGATCTGAGTAGTTGTGACCAGGATGATATGGCCCAAAAGACCTAAAATATTCACTGTTGGGTCCTTTACAGAAAGCATGCCGGCCTCCGCTGTGGAAGATGGAAAATCTCCACTCAGACCACTCAGTGTTATTCAGAGGCCCAGAATCATCCCAAACTACAGAGATCCCGCCTAGCCCTGCCCTGGTTATTGGAATTCATGGAACACATCTGCCCCTGTGTGTGTTTCCAGAAAGGAAATGTACTTCTTTATTTTTTTATTTTTATGTTTTGAGACAGGGTCTCGCTCTATTTTCCTGACTGGAGTGCGGTGATATGATCGGGGTTCACTGCAGCCTCAACCTCCTAGACTCCCAGACTCAAGTGATCCCTCTGCCTCAGCCTCAGTAGCTGAGACTACAGGCATGTGCCATCACACTTGGTTAATTTTTTAATTATTATTTTTGATACAAGCAGGTCTCATTATGTTGTCCAGGCTGGTCTGGAACTCCTGAGCTCAGGTTATCCTCTGGTCTCAGACTTCCAAAGTGCTGGAATTACAAGCATGAGCCACCGTACCCAGCCCTAACAATGTTCAATTTAAGGCCAATTCCATTTCATCTGTTCCTCTACCCACTTTAGGTGAGCCCTGGATTCTTTTGAAGCAAATTTCAGTCATTCTGTCATTTAATACGTAAATATTTCAGTATGCATCTCTCAAAAAACATAAGCATGATACCTGTATCACAGCTAAAGATATTCACAAGAATTCCTTAATATCATCAAATGTGCAGTGTTCAAAGTTCCCTGATCATCTCACAGATATTTTTTCTTGTATTATTTTAAAATCTGCATTGGGATCTAAATCAGATCCATACATTGTGATGGGAGGCTGGGTCTCTTGCCTCCTTTAACCTACACCCTCTCCCTCTTTTTCTTACAGTTCATTTGGTGAAAAAATTGGATCATTTGCCTATAGAGCTAGTCACAGCCTGCACAGTCTGGAATTATTATTATTATTGAGACAGGGTCTTGCTCTGTCCCCCAGCCTGGAGTGCAGTGGCATAATCACAGCTCACTACAGCCTCAACCTCCTGGGTTCAAGTAATCCTCCCACCTCAGCCTCCAGAGTAGTTGGGACTGTAGGCATATGTCAACATGCCTGGATAATTTTTGTATTTTTTAGATGGAATTTTGCTGCGTTGCCCATGC